>NC_056076.1:55054837-55668587 GCF_016772045.2 Ovis aries
AACAACCAATTTTTAAGGCACCTGACCTGGTCAGTTGTTTCTTTCATCAGGATAAAACTGGGTGTTACCTAACTACTAGTAGCTACATAGAGTCCCTTTTTACCACCAAAAGGACAGGGAATGGAGGTTAGCCACTCAAAACAGTAAGTCGCCAAGCTCTCTGATGGTTGACTGCAAACACCACAGAGGACACTAGGGGTAGGCAGTGTGCCCAAGTGTTTTCTCTGCCACTTTTGGGGAAAAAATTCTTACCAGTAAAATTATTGCTTAGAATATTGATCACCTAAAGTACATCCATATTATTAACTTCTTCTCTAAAGTTTACAGTTCTTTTGTGATTTTCCAAAAACTCCTTGACAGACATACTTGGGATGAAGGGGAACTGGGGACACATACGTAGAGCTGTCACAAAGATTTAAAGGATATCTCACCAGAACTCGCAACCCATGTGTGCAGTTTCACCTACATAGCAGACCTGCAGTAAAAACTTGCTGAATGAATGAATAAACGACTGCTTCAAAAAAACAAGTAAATACTCTAAACCACTTGAGTGCAGAGAGAGTCTGGGATTTCTGTATTCATTCAGTTTCCAAACAACGATTTATCCATTCCCAACTTTGCCTTGAGCCCCACTGCGGCATGTGCTCTTAATAAAATGAAAAAATAGGACTTAAGACTGTAGGGACAGTCATACATGTATTAAAGAATCAATCAGACAACAAACTATTATGAATAGGCTAAGGAACTGAACTGTTCACTCCCAATCACAGATCTCATTACATTCTGCCTTTTTTCTGAATAATGATTGCAATATTACACAGTTACTGCAAAGTTCAAATAAACCAAAACACACACATACATGTACCCTGCAGACTGCCTGGAATCAGGCAGGTGCTTAACAGATGACATGAATGAATGCATGATGAATGTATGAACAGAATGTCATTTCCCCACAATATAACTCGTTAGAACTTGCACAACTCCATGTTTCTAAAAGTCATCGAACACTCATTTTTTTCCATATACTTGCTTACTTCTACAATGCTATTCTTTTTTGCCAGCTGCTGCTGCTGCTAAGTCACTTCAGTCGTGTCCGACTCTGTGCGACCCCATAGACGGCAGCCCACCAGGCTCCGCCGTCCCTGGGATTCTCCAGGCAAGAACACTGGAGTGGGTTGCCATTTCCTTCTCCAATGCATGAAAGTGAAAAGTGAAAGTGAAGTCGCTCAGTCATGTCCAACTCTTAGCGACCCCATGGACTGCAGCCCACCAGGCTCCTCCGTCCATGGGATTTTCCAGGCAGGAGTACTGGAGTGGGGTACCATTGCCTTGTCCGCTTTTTTGCCTAGTATAGCTGAATTAGCTAAACATAATATCCCAAGGATAATAGAGATATTAATCAACATACAGGATTACATAATATCATGGGAACAAGCAAACCTATAAAGAAAATGACCACCTTTAGGTAAATATCTACCCCATCAACAAACTGATAAGACAATTAATACATCTATGTGTGGTGCTCAGTTGCACAGTCGTGTCTGATTCTTTGAGACCCCAAGGGCTGTAGCCCGCCAGGCTCCTCTGTCTATGGGATTCTCCAGGCAAGAGTACCGGAGTGGGTTGCTATGCCCTTCTCCAGGGGATCTTCCCACCCAGGGACTGAGCTTGCATCTCTTACGCCTCTTGCATTGGCAGGTGGTTCTTTACCACTAGCTCCACCTGGGAAGACCCTTCAACATGTCATCATTATAAAAACATAATAACTTATTTTATATTGGAAACTTTTTTATACTGGAGTGAGTTGCCATGCCCTCCTCCAGGGTATTTTCCCAAGCCAGGGATTGAACCCAGGTCTCCTGCATTGTAGGCGGATTCTTTACCGTCTAAGCCATCAAGGAAGCCCAATACATGTATACTGATAAACAATTTAAATAGCATCCAAGTGCCTACTCTGCACTAGTTTCATCTTTATAACTAGTTCCCTGTGACAGGTATCACACCATTCCCACTTTGAAGACAGAGAATTAAGGCACAAACAGTCTTAGATGGCATTTCATAGATCACAAAGCTCTAAAATCCCCAGGGCTTACACTGGAAATCCCCCTAAACTTGAGGGCCAGACATGTCTGTATGAGAAGTACTGCCTTGCTCCTCTGCAGCAGTGTGACAGGGGCCAGGTCATACCACGGGCTTGAGTTTTAGTTTCTTCCTCTTAATACAAGTACTTCTTTTGAGGCATAAATGAGAGGACACCTCGTTCAGTGTATCCGGGGCCTGTTAGATGAGAGTGGGTTTCCTTGTTCTTCCTCTGCTCTTTATTCTGTGCGAGAGTTCCTTAAAGAGCAGTGAGCAAACAATCTCCACCCAAAACAGGCAGTCACAGAAGTCAACTAGTAGGGACAAAAAAATTTAAAAAATATAGGACCATGCTAAACTCTTTATTACTAAGCAATCAAATCACATTACTGGTGTGAGAAGCATGTATGCACAGTTAGATACTTAAAATATATATTTTCTGTTGATGAAATCAGTAGCAGAATCTATGTTCTCATAATTAAACATAAATGAATGATAAATTTTGCCAAGTCAGAGAAAAGGACTTATCTGGGCTATACCTATTCACTGAAGACAGGAGGTATTACTGAATTTAAGTTATTCAGAAGCTAAACAACTAGACTTTTTTTGGTCTCCAGTAGGAGTCACTATAAACAAGACATTTAATTCATAAGTTAATGTGTTGAGTTAGTAAACAGATATACATGGATTGTTATAAAACTTTTTAATAAATAGTGATAGCTTATACCTAAAAAAGGGTGGGTGTTTAAAAACCAACTTAAACTGCGATGACAAAAATCCACTTCATAAAAGACTTAATTATCCAAAGGAGAATGCAGACACACGTGTACACACACGGACACACAGAGTGAGAAGAAGGCCTTCTGTTGACCATAGCGTGAGACAGCCTTGCAACCTTGGAGGGAACACAACAAACTGCCTATGTGGACATTTCTGTACTTCTTTGTATTGACATCTTTAGAATGTAAAATAACTATGTCTGCTAATAAGTGAGGAAACTTGACTACTTTAAAAAAATTATTTCCCTCAACTGGAATTCCAATTATCTCAAACTTTTTTTATGTGTGCCAAATACACATTTATCTGGAGAAAATACTTATCTCACATAAATATAATTGTCACATAATTATAAAAATATTTCTCGGAAATCTGTATTGCATGAAGAACTGAGATAAAGCACAAATCATGTTGGTCGACTCTGGGGCCAAAACGTATTCTCTTAGCACCATTCAGATTATTACAGGTACAATAGTTTTAACTATTTTGTATAGTTTAAAGGTAGCCAAGTTTAGTTTGGAAGAGAGTTTTATCACAGAAGAGTATCAAAGTAACACAGACTGTGAAAACTTAAAGCCTCTCTGTGGCTTCATCAGAGTCTTCCTCTTGTTATCTTAAATGGCTACTTTTATATGGCTTGGGTTCATAAGCAGACATCCAAAAAGGTTTACCACATGATCAAGTATTTATTCTTTTCCTGGCCGGTCAGATAGCTGGTAGTCATATTGATAGCTAAGCCATGTGGACTAATTTTTTTGTTGTTCCATAAATATTCATCTTCCACCTTTCTGTGGCAGTATTTCTCTTCAGAAGAAAGAAGAGGCTTCTCATTTTGCTTTAGATGGTATTATGAAAACTCACAGACATATACTGTTTTGGTGACATGCAGTAGTATGCAAAATAAATGCAAAGCACTTTCTAACATTCTTGCATGCCATTAGATCTGGCTAGACTCATTTTCCCATTTTTCCACGTTTTTCTCATTTCTGTGGTAAAGAATACAATGAGTATGTCATTACCCATATGAACATGACGTCGCAACAAACCAGAGATAAAATAGCACTGCCCTTCAGACTGGGAAACAAGTATCTAATGTCATGTATGGTATAGCAAAGTGAAATATGCTCAGTGGCAACACCAGAATATATAGATTTTCATGTTGAACTGCAATGCGAACTGCAACACTTGAGTCTAACTGAAGTTCACTTCTTCCTTTCTCAATTTCCTGCAATTGACCTGCCATTGCAAAAGTCATACATTTATCTGCTACTAAAACCTCTCAAATATTAAATGAAATTAGAAAACAATAGTACAGTTGACACAAGGAGATATTTTAGTTAAGGAGAAAAGATTTCATTGAGTTTCTTATTTTTTCCTCAGGACATCAGTCTCTCCCCTCTGGGATAAGTGGAATTTTTTCTTTGGGGAAAAAATTCCTTTATCCTAACCCAGTATGATCCATAGCCCGTCTCCAAGTTTGATACAAAAACAAACCATTTCTATTTTGGTACAATGAGGAAGCATCGCAGTGGACAATATAAAAACAGAGATGGAGGAAGTTGACTCAGATTGCTGCACTTCCTAGATGAGAAAGCGAGCAGGCTTACCACAATCACCTGGATCAAATGAAATAAGACGACAACTGTTTTTTCCGTCAAATTGATGCACGTGTAAAATGAATTCCCAAAAAGTTAAAGGGGAAATCCTGGGCATGTTTGTTTGCCTGGATGAAGGATTCCATTTGAGAAAATTTTGACAAAATGGATTGATGAAGCAGACTGGAATCTGGGCACAGGATGTACACAATTTTTTAAAACATTGTTGAATAAATACTGGGCTTCCCAAAGCACTGCTCAATGGTTAGAAGGAAATGTGATATCACAATGGAAATCATTTTCATTCTAAACAGAATAACTGTCTTGGGTTTGTTAATAAGCTCCTTTGGAGGTGGGAATTCTAACAATTTCCTAAAGTTTCCAACTGTTGACTACCTTTGCTTGACATCACTGAGCAAGTAGAAGAAAGAACTGCTGAGCAGAGAACAAACAATTTTCAAATACTTCAATGGCTATCTCTGATAAACATTCAGTAATCAAAGAGTAGGTAAAAAGAATGAAAAAAAAAAAAGGTTTTAAAACTGGAAGCAAATGACCATGTAAGAGTGGCATCTAATACAAGTCTGTTATTGAAATGACTATTTCAAATTACTGTTTTATAAAGTTTCTGCCTAAAAATATTCTTTTGAATAACTGGGAATGAGCCCCCTTGGAGCAAGAATTAATGGCATTTCAAGGAGAATGAGCAGTAGATGTTCCCTCAAGGTTGATCCTCAGCCTAAAGCCAGAGCTGATCACTGGTCCATTCTTGACCTAAATGTTGGGTTCTTTAACTCAAGATGACCTTGAATTCCAACTACGTAGTTTCAAAAACAAATGATCTCTTTGCCATCCACCCCACACATAAACACAGAAGTGACCATGAAGAGTCATGTGAGATGAGTTCTGTACCATCATGCACGGAGACAAGTCCTTATAGCAAATTCCATGAGTAACCCCCAAAGAAATGATTTTAAAAGGGATAAGGTGCAATAAAGGAAAGTTCTGAGCTTCTAAGTAAATCGGAAATTCATAAGCTTTCACTGAACACAAACACCATTAAAATTAGAACTGTTTGGCAAAAATCTGACACTGATACATTTTGGTTTCTAACATGAGGCCAACCAAATCAGGTATAGGTGAGGAGTGCCCCAAAGTTATACAGCAGTGATGATCATATTTCCATTCATTTACAGCTGGGCAAAAACTGGTCTAAAAGGACATCTTCCTGGTCATGGCCAGCGTCAGTAGTTAATACTGCCAAATTGCCGGATTACGGTCCTTACAAACCAGAGGCATGAACGTCCCCTCCATGTATTTCACAGGGGTGTCTCCCAAAATGTCAGTCAGTTTTCTGCCTTCTTTGAAAGTGATTACCAAATGCACTTTGAGAATAAAACTACTTAACGCAAGTCAAAATCTTAAACAGGTCAGCTTTCCCATCCTTACCCCGGGCTACTGATTGCCTCTTCTGTAGCGTGCGACACGTTCTCTAAGGGCTGCAAGCCATGTGTTTTTTGAGTTTTCTTTTTTAGGACTTTTATGTTTTGTGAGTATATGTGTGTGTGCACTTAGTCGTGTCTGACTCTCGTGACCCCATGGGCTGCAGCCCACCAGCCTCCTCTGTCCATGGGATTCCCCAGGTAAGAATACTGGAGTGGGTTGTCATTTCTTTTTCCAGGGGATCTTCCTGTCCTAGGGATCAAACCTGCATTGCAGGCGGATTCTTTACTAACTGACCCACCATAAATATGTTTTTGGGTTTTTTTTTACAAATGCCAAATATTATTCAGCTTTGAAGGGTAAAGGCAAGTTCTCAGCAACGTAAATCAAGCCGGTGGTCAAGCCAGATATTAGAATTCAGGTTTTCTATTCTTCCATTTCTTATTATGTACCATGCTTTGCCACTCATTAAAAAGCCCCTGTTCTCCCTTAGGCTAGAATGTCCTTCCCTTTTTCTGATTGCTATAATCTTACCTATATATCAAGATAATTATTGTGAAAGCTTTCTTTTAAAATTTAATTAAGCCACATTTTTGATGGAGGATAAGCACCAACCTACTCAACCACCTACCCTAGTGCGACCATATAAGTCTGTATATATATGTGTGGTATACAAGGAACGGGAAATACAGTAAGAGTTCAAGACTGATCCATTTTGTACGTGGCCTGTGTCCTTCCAACTTGCTAGCTATGTTGACCAGCTTATACTTTCTTCAATAAAAATAAGTACACCTAAAAAAATAAAACTTATTTGGTCCATAAGGCTTTCTCAGAGTTAAACATTTCTGTATTGCATCATTCTTAGTATCATTACTAAACAAATCACAGTATTTTACGATAAATGATTTTTAAACATAAAAAAGTTTAAGAACTTTTTGATTGTATTTTTGATTTTTTTAATGACTTCCAAATTTTTGTTTCTCCAAACAGGTATGCGGGTATGAGACCACCATCCCCACTACCTGTCATCCTGTCCTTATTAATACAATGTGGAGGTCAAAAAACCAAGATGTTACTTCAAGTTCTGGCTTTATCTAAATCTCAGTTTCTTTAGAAGTAAATATGTTTCAAATAAATAAAGTGTTAAATTGTGATCATGACAGTTTTTCCCCCCAACTTAAAAACTCTGGGATTTATGTTTTTATGATAATGAGATATCTCTGAATAATCAAGCCCTGAAAATACAGAGCTCGTCAAAAGTTGTTTCTGCAGTTAAACAAGCAAAAGCGCAACAACAAGGAAGAGATACACAGATGTTAGAAACTTAATCGCTATCTGTCACCGCTTTCTTCATCTGCCAGATCTATAATTCTCAGTCATCCAGAATCAAGTGCTGTGGTCACTTCCAGATAAGGACCGTTCTAGAATGTATGGCTCTCCAGCAAAATTTGTCACGAATTGTAGCTAAATAAATCATGCACCTACTTACTGCCCCCCAATACTATAGATTTTTAAAGAGTAGAGATTATGATTTAAATTTCTTTGCCCTCCCCTATAACAATGTTATCTGTACATAATAGGAGCACAAATCCATTTTTGCTCATTGAGTGAATGAGGAACAGAAAGAGATTTATTTCCTTCCTTTCCACAGTGACAGAAATGATCAAGTCCAGGGTTGTCAGAGAAACACATTACAGCCAGCTGTAACTTCACTTTGAGAATAAATCAAGTCTTCATGAAATGGAAAAATGAGGATATGATTAGACAAAAATTTTCATCTAGAGCTACACCTACATTATACTGATAAAACACATGCACACACACGTAACCATGATGAATTGTTTCCCCAGTTTTCAAACGTTTTCATGACTGTTTTTTATTTCATGAGCCTGGCCTTTCCTTCACCTGGATTATAAACTGCTGAAGATTAGGGATGGACAAAGTTTTATTTGCTGGGTTGGCAGAGAGCATATTCATTTACACACACACTTCACAGAAGGGGGCTTGGAGGATCTAATTTGTCTTCCTTTCTCTTGTGTAGCGTGGCTATTTTCTCAGTGGAATAATTAATTGTGCCAACAATATGCCAAAGATATAAAAATGGATACATGCATTGTCACTTTTGAGAGGTGATACTGTTAACGCCACCTCCGAGGTGCAATGCAGGCTCCTGTTTGTTTCATGTATTTAGTTTTTCTTGGCAAGTCCTCCTTAACTTATTTAACCTATATTCTACTTTAAAATGTTTTTTTATCAACATTTTCTTAGAGGGATGGCATATCCTCTGATGGCTAGACATTATTTCCTAAGGACGTGAAGGCAAACAAAGAAGCAGGTGCTTTCCATGTCATTTCCACATATTTAACTTTTTTTTGTTGTCCTTTCCAACACATTCCATTTAACCAGATTTTAGACATGACAACAACAACAAAAAACTTTGAAAGATGTTATTTCGTTATCTTGTTAAAAATATGCTGATAAAGAAACCTGCCAACAGTTATAGTAGGTCTCAGAGTTGATTTCATCTTTCTACTATATATTGCCTTGCTACCAGGGCCTTGTGATTACATCAATTGTTGAACTTTTGAGAGTCACAGTCTCTGTGTCTACTGGCCCACAGGTGAATCAGGGGTACTAGGCTCCTACGAAGCATCATGAAATGAACTCTTGCTTGGAAAACTGCTTGTGGCCACTTGTATACTTGCATAAATCTTCACAGCAGCAGGAACTCTGGTGCACACTGCACTTTCCAGGAAGCCTGGCACTTAGTAGGTGTGCAGTAAATATTTGCTGAATTTTTACATCTGATACTTGAACAGATTCAAAGCTAAGTGGGTACACAATGATACAGAGTCATCAGTTGTTCCCCGCACCTTCTGGCTGATGTCAGATGGGGCGTTATAGACCCCTCTTGACAATATGATAGAAATTATATTCTCTGTCTCCAGTTACATCTTTGAAGACTGGAATTCTGTTGATTAGACTCTTAAGAGAAAGGCACTAACATTTTGTAAACACTGGTTTAAAATATACTTGAGATCTGGATACACATAAGTCGTATCTTTCATGAAACAAGCTTATTTACATCTGATCTACCTAAAACTTTACTAAGTATATTCAGACAGTTAACACACTTTTGACGTTCTTAACTAAGATGAAAGTTTTCAGAAAGCATCTTCAAAAATAAGTTATCACCTTACTTGTTTATATCTTTTAAAAAAAGTTTTGTAACTTAACTGATATCATCACAGACAGCTGGTAGCAATGCAACAGTTAACAATCTGTCCAGGTCTCCTTTTAAATTGTCAATTTTCAGATGTTTGGAAGGAAAATACTAGAATCTTAAATTTGCTATGCAGAGTTGTCTGCAGAGATGTAAATTTCATTTATCTCCCTCTTTATATACTTTTCTTTCTGAAAAAATTTTTAAAAGGCTAAGTCATTTTGAACCATACACTGCAGGGAAATAGACCGCTTTAATACTCAAGATGTTTTATCTCTATTATCTATGGCTCTTGCTGGAAAAAAAAAAAAAAAACCACCTCCATTCACCTCCACATATCCGAATATACCTTAATTTCTTTGAATCAAATGCAGGTGCTTCATTTTAAATGGTGGTCCAATGACTGACAGTTAAAACCCCAAAATCTTGGTAACTGGCTGCAGTGCTTAATGTTGTTGGCATTCACGGTGCTCGTGCCATGGGAGCAAACTGGGGCCATGCCATCCTCCTGTGCAATACGCTTAATCCAAACCCTGTAATCTTCACTGTGGTTATCCGTTTTGTCGTCCTGAAGGCTGCAAGTTCCCAGGACAGTTGGGATAGTGACTGCGCTTTATTTTCCAGCGAAGACTGTTTCTGTGCTCTGTTGTTGAGTTGGGAGCACAGCTGTGCAAAGGAGTTTCAATGCACCAAAGGGTGGTCGGAGAATAATCAGCTCAAAACTTCACCTGATGAGTTCACAAGCCACAGACTACACAAAAAGTATATGAACTCCTCGGGCACCACGATCACTTACGTGACTTTTAAACTGGATCTGCGTCGAGTAGTAGTGATTGATGTTGACCTCGAGGATACTTTTCCCCCCTGATTTTACCCAATATACATAGCCACGGACAAGGACTGAGGCTACTTTCATTTTCCAGCAGTAACTAGCATGTTATTTGTGTTTCACAAGTGAAATTGGTCATTGTAGGCACAGAGCTTCAACTGCTCATTCAAATCAAACCTTAATATTAAAAGCATTATCTTCAAAAAAAAAATAACGGCTTGATTTAGTAAAAACATTCTTAATAATAAAAACAATAAAACATCCTAAATCATACTCCACATACTTTAAACAGCCTGAAATAACTTTTATTAATAGTGTGTAAGTCTTGTATTCATAATTGAGTCTTCATAGTAAATGGACTATTTAGGTATATTCCGATGCATTATCACAGGAGAAAAGGATCTGTCATTACTTCTAATCAAAATCTCCAAATACATTTTTCCAAGATAAATCAAAATGGACCTTAATAAAAGGATTAAAAATCATGGGCTAAGACATCCAGCCTAGAGGAAAAAAATCATTTCAGAAAAAAGGAAACAGTGTAAAAGCTCTTGGCTGCTTAAAATGAGTTTTAAATGAATGAAGGGGGTAGTGCCTGCACCGTTTAAAAGTGAAAGTGCATACTTCAAAATAATAATTCAGAATTAAGTAACTCTTACTAGTAACTTGACTTATCAAGTTGAATTCATAAATTATGACCTGGCTAACTCAGAATTAAAATGATTAACTGTTCAAAATAAACCACTGCCTGTTCTAGAAAACATCTTAAATCTTACCCTGGAGAAAAATTATTACTTCGTAACACCTTTCTTCAGGGGCAAAGAGGCACTCAGTTTCCATTGTCAAAAATATTCATTTAAATGGGTAATAGCCAAATATATACTAATGAATTATTCAGATCTTCTCAAACGTCGGGGCAAAAGGAAGATTTAGCAAATTGGTACTATATTTTCAGTTTAATTATAAAATAGATTCTTAGGAATTAAAAATAATGTCTTAGAAGCAGACTGAGGCCCAGATTTGGCCACTAAAGGCTGTGTGACGCTCTTGCTGAAAGACAAGAACAGAACAAACACATCCTAGCAGAGTGTGCCGGCCACAATGGTGGGACTTACACCCAGGGAAACCTGTCCTTAATTTATCCCGTCGTGTGTAGATTTGGCAAGAATCTCCAAACATCATTTACATACCATATGCCCTGAATTACCTAGGCACAATGGCTGTGGATAAATATGATGTTTCAGGTCTGTTTGCTTCCTTTTATAAGTTTTGCAGCTTTCACTTCATTTCTCTCTTTATAAACAATTGAACGCAATATTGTGTGCTGCATTTGAGTGTTTTGCTAAATCAATAACTAGTTCATTGTGCTTTGTGATTAGAAAAAAATGATCTGAGGTAGGCAACCAGGAGGTATTTATTCCTCCTAAGCAAAAATCAAAAACGGAAATGAGCTCTGTATGCTTTGCACTCGTTTTAACCCTCGTCTCCTTACCAGGCATAGAAATTCGAGCCGTTCAACAATTAAACAGATAGAAATCAAACATTGTGACTTCTGCGGAATGTATAAAATTGGTCAGCAAGTTTTCATGCTTAAAAGGGATCCCTGAGAACAGATTCTTGGTAATTCCTATATCTGTTCACCTTATAATTAAAAGGCATTATTACTGCTTGTGCCTTAGTTTACCTCACTCCCAAGAATGGTATTATCACAAACTCAGTAATATATGTCCAGATTCTCACATTAAATTTAAAGTCAGGTTGATAAAAATGTATACTTAAACCAAAAAGATCAATAGCCTAAAAAAGGCTTGGAGCAGAACTACGTACATATTTTTTGTTGTATACTATAAATTTGACTGTATAAACTTCCAATTAAAAATGACATTCACACCATCATTTTTGATAGAATTTTGCACAGTAGGAATACTCATTAATGCAGGGTAATACAGTGTGATAAGCAGCTTAGACATCAAAATAGCAAAAAAAAAAAAAAAAAGCCAGTTGGTCTACTCTTTACATGAGTAAAATGAAACTTAAAAAAATTGATACCTGAGGAATTAATTAAAAAGAACACTTATTGGCATATCTATTTTTTTTAACTATGTCAAATCAAGAGCATCCATTTCTCTAGTCAGTTTCTACTAAAGAGGTCTCACAAAAACACAAACACACAAAAATACTCATCCCATATTTGATGATAAAACATTAAATGCATTACAATATTCAAAATGAAATAAAATGCAACTTAAATAATTTTACTCATCCTACAAGTAGAATGTGTATCTATATACATTTATATAGTTATGTATTTTTAAATCATTTAATAGGAGAGTTTCTGAAATATGTGGATTCTTTTCAGCTTTGGTAAAAGAGGGGCAGAAGCCCACTAGCTACAAAGTGTGGGCACCTGGGTCATTTCTTGATCTTACATTGGAAAATGCAAAGTGGTTACATAATTCTCAGTAAAGGGCAAAGGAGGGTGCATCTACTAGAAGAGAAACAGGTAAGACAACGCAGTTATTTCAGGATCCTACAAAATGATCTGCCTTCTTTAGGGGCAAGGAAAGAAAAGCTACCCCTTGAAGAGCAGCAATGAAAGGGTTAACAGACATATGCTGTATAATTAGGAGATGCATTAATGATTATGAATAGTAAATGATTTGGTGCAAAGAAAAAAAATTTTAGTCAAAGGGACATGTACCTATCTTACATGTTTATTAGTAACTCTATATAACTAGAGAATTCTGCTATTAAGAATCTTGCATTATTGGTGTAAATACTTCCAAGGGTACATCAAATTGTAATCTTTCATACGACATCCATCAAACCAGGCTGGAGATTTTGACAAACATTAAACACAGTAAGGAGGCAATTATGTATGCATGATTTAATCTGCAACTAATTAATATGCAAATTTATTCATATGTTAGTTACTAAATTAAAAATGCAAAGAAGCCCTTATGGTGATTCTCGAAATTTTGCACAAACAGAACATTTAAAATGTAAGAAAAATGAAGTTTTTTAGAAACCTATAACACACTTTTAGTGTCTCCAGAACCTGTTGCATTAAGAAGACTCAAAAAAATGCGTGTTTAAATACTAGATAATAATTTAAAAGGTGTGCTAATTTTATGTGAGAATGTGGGAACAGAAAGGTTAATCAGAATTCTCTCGAACTCTTAAGAGATACACTCTAATTACCAGACAAATGGTATTCTATTTCTAAGCTTCCGACCCTGCTTTTAGGGTTGTCAAAGTTGGTCATCTTACTGATATCTAGTACAAGTAGTTAGGGGAATAAATAGTGTAAGAAAGCAACTAGATATACTGAAAATTCCAGGGTAACTCGGAGCCCATTTGGTGCTCACTAAACACACAATTCACTCCTCAAGATGGCAACTCGCTCTTTTCGCCTTTGGGGAACAGCTCTTTGCAAACAGAGAAATTGGAGGAAAATCTTGAGGGAGCCTAGAAATTCTCCCCAACTCTCTTCTGAAAGAATCCTTCAAAGAAAATAATGCCATTAACCCAAGAGCCACCAAAAAATATAAGGTAATTTCCTCTGAATTCACTCTGGCTATTTCAGCCCTGCGTTTTCCAGACAGTCCAAAACGGATTCGAATCTCTGATGAGAGAAGAGGGATGTGGAGTCGTGTGATTTAAAAATATCTTTGGATGTCTGCATGCCGGGGAATATCCATTCAAGTGCCTATTTTATCCTTTGGCACCACAGCCTTCTGCGAGCATCTGATTTCCCGGTGATTTCCTAGTGATCAGCAGCGAGATTTTGTGTGGATCACCTCTGATCTGATTACCTTTTGCATCCGAAGTCCGACGGGCCATGTATGCAGCTCCGGGAGCTGGCACTGGGAACAGCTGTAGTGGCCTCAAGAAATCAACGCAAGTCAACTGTATAAGGAAGCACAATAGATGCGTCTACAGCTCTTCCTAGGGCACTGAACTCTCACCCACGTTAGGGGGGAAAAAAATCGCCATCAGTCTCATCGCTGCCAAGTGACACACAAAAAGGAAGTTAACCATTGGCTGCTACTTTTATTCACAGTCTGACTCTGATCTCCCAGCTTCCCGCAGCCCCTTCTGACGCCAAGCGGGCTACAGCTTGCCCATTTCATTTCAGCCGAAAAAAGCACTGCCCCACGGTGCAGCGACAAGCGGTCTGTTTTGATATTAGTACCCCAGTATGCGCTGGGAGATAGTCAGATGTCCCCAAACTACGTGGCCTCCCCCGAGGGGCCTGGTCCCGGCCTCCCCCGGCCGCAGAGATGCTGAGCCTGCCACAGAGCCTCCGCTTTGAAAGCATCAGGGCAGGAAACGCACCCTCCGCGGGACTCAGACAGAAATGGCGGGGAGGGAAGACTCCTGCCCTCCAATCCCACACTCGTGTCTAACTGGAAATATTAACAGCCTCTCCCCACTGCCTGCCAGCCAGCAGACAGGAGCGCAAACCGAATTACGTAAGGAAGGAGTCCTTTTCTTATGTAACTGAATCTTGGTAATAGGAAGGAAACATCAGATTTTCTTATTTTTCTCTCATAAAAGAAAGAGGTTGATATGGGGGTTCAAAAGAATGGGGGTTTCCCCCCACTAATTCTCAGAGAGGGAGGAAAATGGTAATAAAATCCTCCCTTTCGGTGCCCCAGACACACTGCTTTCTCTGCTAAATGTACAGACTCTGAGTCTAACCTGGTTTAACCCGGAATGCACCTGGGATGTTCTCATTCTCTCCAGCCTTAATACATCATGCTTTTTAAGGTCTGCAGTGAGGCAGCCTCAGGTTGAGTGGCTCCATTCCTGGGTATTTCAGGAATCTGAGAGGAACCCGAGGCATTTTTAATTTGTACAGGTGACTCAATTTTGGTTGTGACCAGAACTGAACATAAAGCTTTTAAAAAAGCCTCAATGTACACATTTATGCATTCATTACACAGTGTTAAATCTAATTTGTTCTTTTTACTGTCACAGGAAGCACATGTTTAAAGCAATCTGTTTCCTCATGTGAATGCTTTCCTGTCTGTTTAAAAAAAAATTGCGACACACTTTACCCTGAGTAACCAAGAGGTGATCATAAATATCCCTAAATAGCATTAAACAGATATGAAAGACATTAACACTTTCAGAATGCCAAAGTAGTATTAAAAAAAAAAATTCTAACAGATGCTCCTAGGTCAAAAAGTGAAATGTGTGTTTCCTGAAAAAACACTCTCATCAGAATCATAAATGAACTGTGAGGAGAGGAGTGAGGTGTTGCTGAACAAACCAGGATCCTTTTGGTGAGGAACTCAGCAACCCATTGCCAAAGTGCACTTGCCATAAAAAGCCCAAACTGAAGTGGAAGTTTGATGAAAACCAATATCCTCTGCAATCCACAAGGTGGCAACGACTACAACTGAGGGGCGACCCGGTGGGGTCTCTCTCACTCCCCAGAGAAAGGTTCTGTCTCTGGAAACCCAAGCGTTATCTCTGCTCCGGGAAACCAGGAAGAGCTCTGGCCCAAAGGGACCTTTCCTGCAGTGTGTTATGTGGGGCCTGGCTTTGCTGGACATTGAAGTTGGCTGGGAAGAGATGTTTGTTATGAAATGTATCGGTCATCTCTCTCTCCTCCACCCTCTTTAGCAGATTTTTTTCCCCCTTTAAATGCAAGAATTCAAGAAATCAGCCCTTAGAAAAAAAAACTGTTCTAGGTTTCCCCACAGCTCACAAGAAAAAATACTGCCCCCACCTCCCGCCAAAGGAATTCAGCAATGGCATTGAGAAAAAACACATTAATAGGCAGCAAAGGGCAGAATCCCCCAATTCTTTGACTTTTCCAGAAAACATCTGTATAAATAATCCTGCATATTGTTACAAATGGACCTAAACAGTCCTAAACAAATGGAACTCTGTTTTACTTTAGAAGAGAAGCAAGCTGCCACGCACACCCACCTAGTCAAGGCACCTCCGTCTTCTCAGATGAAGTCAGAACCCCCAGCCTGACTTTATATGAATGCCACCACCAGCTCTACAAAGGAAGACCAGGGGCATCACTTGGGAGCCCTGCTTCTGGTCGCTTGCAGGATGACGCTGATGGAATAAGAAATAAGAAGCATGTATCTCCTTATCACTTAGAGGCAGGGCTGATTTAGGCATAAACAAATTACTGGCAGAGGGAATCATGTTATGAAGACTCTGTCATCTTGGCCTAACGTCCTCTTCCAAAAGGGAAAAGATGGGGAACATCCTTCCAACACAAACTTTGCAGAGCGATTTCGTCGATGACTAAAAAGGCTGACGAGGTGTCTCTGACTGATGGAGATACCATTGTAAGGACAAAGAGATACAGAAAGTGCTCGAAGTAGTTCCTCAATTGAGAGAAAGCCAGTGGTCTCCATTAGGTAGAATGTTTCTGAATGCACTTGAGACGCTGGCCTCCGTTTCCAGTTAGCATTCAGGAGGCTGCATGCTAACAATCTGCTCTAGCGCAGGACGAATCGGGAGGCCGGGACTGACATATATACACTACTCTGTTTAAAATAGGTAACTCGTGGGAACAGACTCCATAGCACAGGGCACTCTACTCAGTGCTTTGGGGTGACCTAAATGGGAAAGAAACAGGACAAGTGGGGAGGCATGTAAGCATAGAGCTGATGCACTCTGCACAGAAGACGCTAACACAACATGGTGAAACCGCTCGAGTCCAATAAAAATTTTAAAAAAGAAAAACAGGAAAAAAAAAAAAACAAACAACTTCTTTAGTGTCCAAAGAAAAGTAGTTACTCTGTTGCTGACAATGCATTGCCAGGGCTTATCATGAATATCATTCGCTGTCATAATTTCTAGATACCTACAATGCATCAAGCATATGCTAAGCACATTCTATATATTTTTGTAGTTTATCATGATATCCTTAGGAGGGACATATATTTTCCCCATTTTCCAGGGAAAGAGTCAAGAATGACATCCTATGCCCAGAGCCAGGTAACTAGTCACTGGCACAATCAACTTAAAAAAAAAAAATGGGTGATCAGATTCTGTGCTCTTAACCAGCAGATGATACTGTTTCTAGTAGAGATATCCTATCCTGGAATATCTGGATATTCTAGGGGATATGCCTGGGCCAAAGTTGTGCATTATAACCAGTGACTTAAGAGGTATTGAGGGTCATTCTACAATGAGATGAAACTTGTCAATATTCAATTTATTCCAGATCGTCAAATATTTGCTAAATGAGCCAGGGTGCACAAAGTTTCCGGTCCACAAAGTGTTCCGAACAGCTACAGCCTCATGAATAAGGACACAGACAGAAACCTCAAGGGCAGACTGCCAAGGTGACTATCCCAGCTCTGCCACATACTGGCTGTGTGACCTTGGGCATGTTTCTTCACCTCTCTGTGCCTCTATTCTTTTATCCCTAAATAAACAGTAGCACCCATCTCATTGAATCTGTGAAGGAATAAATGATTTAACAGATGCCAAGTGCTCAGTATCTGGCGCAGAATAAACACTAGGTTAAGGGTCTGTTACCGGTTCACCAACATCAGCTCACGCAGCAGATATTACCTCTATCTACTCTGGAGACCACAAAACAGGCTTGTGACCCAACCAAGGCCACCAAGTGAGTAAGGAGAGGACATGAGACGCTAAAGCAGGAAGATTTCTAGTGGCGTTGTCTGCACACGACTCTACCACTTTTATTACTATATTCATTCAATGGAAATATATTTCTAAGTAATACGCAAAAAGCAATGAGTTGAGTTTCGATGGGACAAAAAAGATGTATGTAAAACAAAAAAGACCTTTACCCTCTGCAGGGTGGTTACAGGTGAGTAAGGGGATTCAGCTGCTCCATAAAGAAACCGAAAGGACAAAATATCCCTGGGTCACACTGTGTGATTTCATTTCTTGAATGTACAACTTTCTCAAAAGGCCAGACTTTCTGCTCTTTTTAAAAATGCTAAGGCCATTCCCCAAATTTGGCTGTGAGCGACATTACACTGAGAATCTCCCTAAACACCAAGGACCTTAGTTGTGAAGCTTCGCAATTCAGATAAAGCACACACTGAAGAGAAAGAACTGTTCAACAATACATGGCGTGCCTGGCTTTTAGCTTAGCTGGGGAAATGCTTTCAATAAGTATAAACGAAGAAAGAAGGGAATGAAGGAACGGATGAATGGATGAAAACGTCTAAAAATGACTTTTCCCCTCCCACCTGGGTACTCCCAGTTTATTATAGGGTTCCACTTAACAGCTAGATTGCTGATGTAATTTATTAAAGGGGAAACAAAATGGCAGTGTTTCTAAAATACTTACTGGGGTTTGAATTTTCTAATTCCAACTATATCTGTCCATAATAAATATGATTCTGTTCTCTTTCGCCCAGCACTAGCGACTAAGCTACAGATTATATGTGACAACATCTCATACACTTAAAAATTCACATAAAGGAACTCTATGAGGACTGCCTAGGTTCTGCCACTGAAATTTCACTCACAAGGCACAGGCCTTACTATTAAAACATAAGTGGCAGAATGTGTTATCTTTTTATTATACAACAATACTTTCAAACAGTGTAACAGTTACAGAAATAGGTTTATTTCCTATTTAGCTTCAAGGTTGAAAACATTCAAACTGATTCAACAAGTCTCCATCCCCAGGCCATGAATATTCTTTTAAACTCTCAGCTTCAGGAGAAATGACACGCAAGTTAAGTATGTTGCATCCTTAAACAAATTTTATTTTTATCTCCTCTGCTAACATCTCAAGCTATTACACTTTCCTATCATAAAGCCCAATTTTTATACTCCACTTATTATTGAATTATTTTGCACTTCAAGTTCTTTTCATAATGAGCAAGCCAGAAAATATTATTGTACCCTGGGCTTATACACCTGAGCACCTGTGAAACAGCCGTATTCCCCAAACAGGGTTACTCCAAAACATTACCGCCAAGAATCAGCCACCTACTTGAAACTGCCTTCTCATAGCAGCTAATGATATAATGATATACTGTGCCAATCGGTAGAATGAAAGCCATTACAATATTATTATAAGTATAATCCAGGAGGCATATTTAGAATGATATGGGCTGGGAGGGAGGAAGCTGCTGGAGACAGTTAGGAACTCTGTCTCAGATGATATCTAAATAATTGTTCCAAAATAGCATTATTCTAAAATCCCTGGATGGGAACAGCAGTGGAGACAGTGACGGGTCTTGTATGTGTGTGGAAGGCAGGTACCACAAGAGTCGTTTTTCTGACAAAACCTAAGTCTTTCTAACGTGAGTCCATGCTCTTTCATCACCAGGGCTGAAAAATACAACTGATAGAGGAAAACACCAAAATTTTCCCTTTATACCTGGCCATGAAGGGAGCTGCTCAATACAACGTCCCCATTCTTCTGTGACACTGAGCATTCAAAATAAATGTAGGGAAACGTAATCCACGCACAGACCCTCCTCTGATTACTCCAGAAGTAAACGCTTATGGATCAAGTTTCAACCCTAGCAGGGTGTTTATGATTAATTCCTCCGACGACAAAATTAGACTCGGAAGACAATAGTGGGTGTCTCTGAAGCACGGAAAAGGAATTCTTAAAAGATTCTTTTCAAAATCCCATTTGCACATTCTCTTGGAATTCAAATAGATATTTCTCCCTGAAACTTAAAATCACCCTTATTTCCAACCCTGAAATTTTCCAAACTGCAGACTCTTCTGCACTACCTGCATTTCTCTGAAGAGGGAGTATAGGCTCTAGAAAAGCAGAAACTCCAACAGCTCTGCACCTACACAACAGCGGCAGCCAAACACCCGAAACACCCAGAATCACTCACAGGCTGCTGTTCTGAGATAAAATAATGGAGTATTACAATTACAAACTCTGCACCGAATTTTAAGAAAAGCTCTCATTCCTTTGAAAATGAACATGTTTGTGTTCACAGACAACACCCTGGGACAGTGAAGACCAAGGCTAAGAATCTCAGGCTATTGCTTTGAAACGCAACTTTATGTTCAGTGTTAAGAATTCAGTGCAACTTGTGAAAAAAATAAAACAACACAGCAAGTGTCTGTCAACAGCCTGACACAATCTAACCTGCCTTAAGAAAATAAAACTTCACTGTGTTTGAAGAGATTCTTTATACCTTTTAGGATTGTTGCTACGTATTTGTTCTACGAGCATCTTACTTAAAATCCTCCAAATTCGATCTGACTTTCATTCACAACTTTCAAACAAAAAATTTAGAATTGCTTGAAGACAAGAAGACACACCTTGAAAAGGCAGAGTTGTCAGTAATTGGTGGTGGTGGGCGGGGGGAAGGTGCAGAAAGAGAAAACTCCTCAATGTTAGAAAATCAACAAATGTTTCAGTCGAGAAAATATTACAAGTTTAAAAGATGATGCTCAACCGAATACTAAGCCAAGCATCTCTATTATTCCACAAACATAAAATAAAGGTACTTGAGCCAGATTGTGCAGAACAAATTTCTATAATTTCCGAACACACGCAAGCCTGTCATAATTCTCTCTCTAGGCTCTCCAGCAGCCTTACAGTCGTTTCTTACCTTCTTAATAATTAAACCATTCAGAGGAAGCCCAAGACTTCACTGCAAAGTATACTCTTCAATGAAGGTGATAATGTAAGGTTGGAAATAACAGTTGCCTGAAATGTGTTTCTCTTTTCTCAACAAATGAGTCCAGCTCTACACTGAATGCTATTGTTCCAGTGAAATTTCGACAGAAATCTAAGGGGGTGAAATACTGAAAACCTGGTTAAAAAAGAAAAATAGATGACGGTGGGAGGGGAGGCACATCACAGGTACCACCTCGGAAGAGCTTGCTTAGTGGGATAATCAGATAAAGCTGGCTGACAAGGCAGCTCCATGGTGGAGAGAGCTGATGGCTGTCTTGTGAGTCTTTCAAGCACACATCCTTATCATCTGTAAGGATAATCCGAACAGAGATCAAAAATACATAAACCTTTCACCCATAGTTAACTGAAGTTTTTCTTCTCCCTTACATTTCTTCTCACTTTATATTTAAGATACACACACATCAGAAGACACCTTTAAAAAGGCGAATTTAAAAGGAGCAGAATTGGATTTCAAGACAAGGAGGGCAGTGGATGAGAATCCTTAAGATTCTGAAATTCCAAACAAAAATACATAAATCTTTGAGCAATCTCCTGAGACACTGAAATGCCTTATGGGATAGATGTTGTTTATTTGGATGAATTTTATAGCATTCAAAAGTACTTTCCATGGAATAAGAACCCTCAATGTAAAGTTAAATATAGAGATTCTCCTATGTTTGTTTCACAACCAGCAATTCAAAGAAAGCCTAACTTCTATAACCTATAACTGCAGGGAAAAGGAGAAAACTGGTTTTCAAAGAAAACAAATAAATACTTCTTTTGTGATGAGTATTTTTGCGACTTTCAAGGTGCTTCCCAATGTCATGTTACATATTCTGTGTGAATTCTGTGAAAAATACTTTTGTCCTGTTTGGAATGATTTACTTGCATTATCCTTCACCTTATTTCTGCTTATACATTTTCATAACAAGCATAATTTAAATAACCACACCTCAGACATCAATATCATTAATTGGAAATGGGTACTTTTTAACTATTGTGAGCTGTCTAATATTTTAATGTAAACACCTACAGTTAAACTTTTTCACAAAGTATCTGCTTCTCTAGGAATGAACTTTGAAGAAGCCCCCCCTCCTTTTATATCTTATCACACAATTGTCTTCTTCTAGACTTTTCTAAACAGGATGGAGCCCAGGTGGCTGACACTTAGTTCACTTTAAAATCAACATAAATTTTATTTTAGCAAAAGTTGTATTGTCACTCAAGTTAAAAATTTGTTCTCATGAAAAGGCATCATTTTGATTTCCTTGAAATCAATTTCAAAAGTATTGGGGGGAAATTAAGTGTTTTAAGTACTGAGTTTTTCAGTTACATATATATACTTTCTTGGCTTCTAATAAGAGAGAAACAATGGCCAAGTTCTCTTTTAAATTGTGATTTCCTCAAGCATTTGAAAAAAAAATCTAAAAATAGCTTAGGATATAAACTCAACATCATGTTTGCAACCTTCAAATATGAAGGTTTTTATATAATGGAAAATACTGAGAACAGTTAATGCTGTCAGCATTATACAACTTTTCCTGTTATTTCTAAAAGTCTCTTCTGTAAAATAATGTCTCATCCAGACTTAAAGATTTTATTTTGCTTAAGAAGTCTACCCTTAAAAAAAACTGGTTAACCTGGTCTCTCTCATGCACATTGAGTCTGTATTTTTCAAGTCTACCTAATGAACTTATATGTATATCTTATATCTTAACTTATATCTCAAATTTTCTTGCAGAGTCCAAATTTTATTTCAGATTCTTTACCATAGCTGAGATTGCTTTCTTTAAAATTCATGTGTTCAAAATTATTTCTGACCACTTACAAAGTTTGTTAGACCTTTCTGAATTTAAAACCAAAAACCAAACCAAAAATCAACTGCAATTTAACATAGAAAATAGACTTTCTTAAAAAGTACAGTTTGGAAAAAAAAAAAAAGATAGCCTGTAATAAGAGAGATTATAGACTGTTTCTAAAGATAAAACTTCATATTTCCAGAGAATTCTGAAGTTCCAAGGATTCCAACTGAGGATGTTAGTGAGACTGTCACTAAATTGGATTAGAAATGGAGATAAATTCCACCAATATTTGAAGTAGAAGGGTTGGAGCTATTAATATAGTTTCTGGTTACAAGAATATCATTTTGAAACAGGTCTTATGTGTTTACATTTTGGTGGGTACATGAAAGTTTCTGAAAGACAATGTCCTTTGTATCTGTGTTTTTCCTGTGTGTTTGGGAAAAAAATATTTTAAAACAGCAACACATTAAAAAAATTATTTTTGCTTTCTAGATTTTAATGCTTCCATGTTAATTTCTAAGAATCACGGACCATTTTATCCAAAAATGTGATTTAAAGTGATGTGTTTTTCTCTGCATGAGTTCATGACTCAATATGTAGGATGATTAGGCCATACAAGATAGGAAATTTGCTGGACAGAGCAGTAAAGTGGGAAAATAATAAGTTTAAGATGATATATGGTTTCAAAAAGGAAAACCAAGATGCGGAAATCAAACAATTAGTTCATGGGCAGATGTGAGAAATTAGGCAAGATAAATCCTCGCATCCACAAAAAACAAAGCTGTATTGTTAAAGTCCTATCCAAAGATGAGGGCTATCAGAAATTGAGATGTGGCTGAAGAGAGCAACATACTAAAACGAGACAAGAACACAAAAATGTTCCGCAGTACTAAGCAGGGCTCTTGTGGGCAATTAGGTAGTTGTCAATTTCACACAGCTTCTCCTTTAAGAAAACATCACCCCAGCCCTTAACTATAGGCCTCTGTTCTCCAAGGGGACAGACTCCCTTCCCTCCACTGCGCCTGTGCGCTGCGACCCTGCAGGCTGGTCCTTCCGCCACCCTATCACTGTCATGCTTCCATAGTGACTCAAGGTCTCTTGATGCAGTGCACAGTACAAACACATTCAAGGATCCTGCCAGATCCATGACACGACGTTGGGCCAGGCTTATGTTTTCTCTCTCCCACAGATGCTGCCGTTATTTTCAAAAACAGGGCCAGGCCAGCCCCTCACTCTCTCAATTTCCTGTGAAGATCCAGCCTAATGGTAGCAAGAGAGAAGCTCGGCTTCTGTCCCCGAGTTGTGCCATAAATAGTATCTGATTACAGATGTCACCACTTACATTTTCTTTTATGGTAAGGAAGAGAAAGGGCCCATTTCGAAAAGGAGGGAAGAAAAGTGAGTTGATGGAACAGATTGTGACAGATTCATTAGTATTTATCATGGTAAATATGTATTGATGAAAACATATAAATGTATTTATCCAGTCATTATCACTCCAAAAGAAACCTTTTATTATCCCCAATTTTTTATCTGTCATAAAAATATTCATAGATATTGAAGTAAGTTTTAGAAGCATCTTTTTATGGGATAAATAGTCATAATTTTATTTGAGGACTGAAGATACAGAAATACAGATCTACTGGAGCAAAAGTGTTATAGAATCTAATACAGATCATCAGTTTAGATGAAACTGAAATATTTATTTTATTCAGTGATAAGGCATGTGGATTCTGTTATCAGTAATAAGCATTCCAATTCATACAACAAAGCTCATATAAACTGAGCTAAACTGCTATTAAAAGAGGGCTGAGATTTGTTGAAGTAATGACAATAAACAGATGACTAGATTTTAAAATCAACCAAACTGCCTTCTTCTTGCTTAAAGCAGACAAACAAGAAGCAAAACAAAAATTTTAAATTACAAGGCTAAAATTCTCATTTCAACTTAGTTTTCCTCCTTATCTTTCAAAAAGAGTTCTTTATGGAGCAAAATACCAAATATTCCTTAAGGACCACTGAAACATCTAGCTAACATAAATTTTCAAAGAAGAGGAATCCCTACACTGACCATCAAAAGCCAAAAATTAAGTAATACAAATTTCCAGTTCCAGATTTATTGGGAAGCAAGGAAAGACACTCTTATAGTTCTGAACGTATGACAACATATCAGTAACACATAACTGTTTTAACAGCAAAGAAAAAACTATACCAGTAACATATTCTATACTGGCCAGTTAGCTCTACAGAAAATACTTAAAAATTGACAATGAATTATGAGAAATTGTTTTTGACAATGATTAAGTGGATAGATAATATCTAATGCCACACCAAAGCACTCCTTAGAAACTCTGCAAATTTCTGCATAATTTATTTCAGCACTGAAAAAAAAATAAACTAAGTTAATTTGAAGATGAAACATAATCAGTGTACTATCACTTTAACTTTTGCATTGCTTTTATAGAAGAGTTTATTCTATCACTTTAAAATATTTAAAGGTCCACTTATTGTATTTAATACTGTCCGATTAGGTTCAGACATGTTTAAAATGTAAACAGCTGTGAGTACTGTATCATTTGAAGTTGTCATAAAAGCTATTAAAAGCTAAAGTTTCACCTACATTAAATCCACCACAAATTTAAAGCTTAAAATACGGTTATAAAAACCTGAGAGGATATTAGTCAATTTCAAGACAACACAGAAACACAAGAATAAAACCACTCAGTATGTTTTTAAACGACTTATTGGTAGTCCAAAGTGATTATTTTATACACCATTGGCAGTTTTATTTACACAATATTTTTCTATATTTATGGATAATTTTGTGATGCTTTTTCAACATTACCAAGTCTCTGATAATCAGCATACAAAATTTGTTTTTTCCCTGATAAGACTTATTCTGATATATTCGCTTAATAATTTTTTGGATGAGCTGAACTGAAATCAAGTCAAATACACAGGTGTTTGGGTTAATCTAATCTTAGCACATTTGCAAAACCCATTATTCTTCTAATTTATTAAAAATGAAATAAAAACTAATATGCAAGCACTGATTGGTAATATTTTCAGAAATCTCAATATAATTTTATTTTAGTGTACAAGAACTTATGATAAGGCTCATTAGCATTCTTTTCAAAGAATACTAATGCTCTACAGAACACAGAATTAAATTAAAGCTATATATATATATAAATTTATCATAGGAGGGAAGGAAGAACAAAAGGGAGGAGAAAGTAAGGAGGAAACAGGGAAAGAAAAGAGAAACTCATATTTTGATTCTACATAGGGGGAAATTACCAGAAATGGACCAGTTCTAAACAAAATTAAATTACCTAGGAATTCAAGTTTGAAAACATATGTTTTCATATATATGAACATATACATATAAGGATAAATATATATATATAAAGATTGAAAATAAAACATCATGTATTTAACTGTGATCATAACCAACTTTTGTTATGCTGGCAAATGGAGAGACCCCCAGCAACCCCGGCTCAAAGCTCTAGGTATTAAAAAGACCCAGAATGCTTTTGGTTCCAGCTGGATTCTTCTAGTTACCACCTGGTATTCCAGACACAAATGGCCACCGAGGCAGCTACCTTCCCAGCCTTTATTCAGTCCCCTCTCTAGAAAATAGAGACATTCTCCCTGCACTCTGGGCTGAAACCCATGTAAATTTTTCCTAAATCCTCTCCACAAATCTCCTTTCGCATGCAAATCCATAAATCATCATAATACCGACAAAGAATTTAACCAACACATGAAACTAATACTCATTCTCCTGAAAGCTCTGTGCAGGTAAAACTCCTGGAACTTCAGGCACCGTTTCAAGGCTCTCTTCAGAGCTTAACCAGCTGAATATCAACACACCCACCCTATCTTCCAGGATGTGCAATTAATCACTCCAACGTGGGTCAGGTGGCTGGGGGTGCAGGTCCCTGCTACCTCATCCACATTCTTGATAAAACACGCCACTCTGGTGGATGGGACCCCATTTACTCCTATCTCCTTGGCATCAATACAGAGCTGAACAAAATAAACAATATACAAAAGCAGAAACGAGCAGTACTTACTGAAGATGGCAAACCTGGAGGGACTTTTCGAACTTTCTTTGTCTGAACCTCTGAAAGAAAATGAGGAGGCTGTGAGGTTCCCTGCGTGCCCATTCTCCTAACTCAGACAGATTACACCACGAAGCCATTTAGAGTCAACCAGATTTTCTTAAATCGTTACTTTAGCAAAATGTCACTGCCGCTACCATCTTTTTCCTCTGGCAGAAATCAAAGTCTGCCTCGTTCATAAAAATGAAGAGATTTAACTTTTTAATGCTTTGGTTTTTAAAAGAGGTTCCTTAGCTGGGCGGCCAAGAGAAAACAAGAAATAAGCATACACCAAAATAGCTCTCCTGCTACTATAAGTTGTTAACATACCCACTCAGCGTATTACTAGGGTGGTGGGGAGGCGATCATGAGCCCGAAGATTGAGCACAATTTTATGGGGCTTTTTTTTTGGAGAGGTGGAGTGAGGACAGGTTGAGAGGATGGTATTAAGAAAGAAAGAGAAAGAAAAAGATTACTAATAATCACTCAGGCATTCAAAGAGAGGAATACCTTACCCAGGGCACTACCGTGAAGAGGCCTCCTTCGGGGGTTATTGCTAGAATACTGATAATACTGGGAACCAGGTTTGGTGGGCGAAAGGGTTCCTGGGTTGCCCATATCCATGTCACCTCCAAGGAGACTCTGCTAAAAGGTTAAAAAGGAAAAACAAACATATAAGGTTAAGTTTTGACATTCGCCACCCCCCTCACCAACTGACTGTTAGTACTTAAACCAATGCAATAAAGGAAACAGCATCTGCTAAAGCTGAAACAATTAAAACCCAACCCGGCAGAAAGGAAAAGAAAAGCCATCTAAGAAGCTACTCCGAATTTGTGAATTTTTAGTTCCTTAATTTTGGAGAAGAAGGTAGACGGTGATGCTCGTTAAACATGATTTTCATCTTTTAAGACGACTGATATGTTCACCTTGTAAGTAAAGGGCATTTATGTCAGGTTACAATTTTCTTGATCTGGAGTTAGGTTCATATCTGGGAACAAGTCATGCCCTTCCCTGAACAAGAACCAGGCAGAATCTGGTTTTTCGGACGCATACAACTTCCCCCCTGCTCACACTGGGGGAAGAGTATAGATGTTCATATCCACTGGGAACCCTGCCTCTCTGCGAGACCCTCCACAAATTCACACCGCACCCCCAGAAGACAGAATGCCATCTGAACCAGGAGGAAATTCAAAATGCTCACATTGACTTCAAAATTGTAGGAACAGTAGGCATCCTGAACCAACAGGAGCACATTAAAGGACTTCAGAATACCCTCTTGAGGACTATCAGAAACTAAAACACATCCCCACAGATTAAACATTTACCTGAACACTAGAAAATTCTCCCAAATATCATTAACCTATTATGGCGTGACAAATCACTAAACTTTCGAAAATGATGACATACGAAAACTTAAATCATATGACAGACTCTAAAAACTACATAGAAACTTACCCACAATATATAAATCGCCTGATTATACTCTGCATTGAACACATTGTTCTTTTAATTATTCGGATATGCAAGAAAACCAGTGTAGATACTACCATTTATATTAAGAACAAATTTACTATTAAATAAAGAAATTTTAAAATTAAGTACTAAAAAATCTAACTTTATCGTTACTTGTAATCAACTTTTACTGACTGAACTAATTACTGTCCTTGATAAAGTGCAGAATGTGTTTTCCCTAATCTAAATTCTAATCACCATGTCACTCACAACAGACTTAGAGATGCTTCACTAACACACTATTCACATGCAAAATACTCTAAATAGGCCAATTATGACTCTGCCCCTGTTCCCCGGTTAACCCGCTGAGAACTGAAAAATTTCACAAGGCAGTCACCAACTAAAACAAAGGGTCCTTGTTTTAAATTAAGACAGTCTTTTTGATTCCTAAATAGCTCAACAAAGTGGCATGTCTTCTGGTGAAAGCAGTTGGTCAAATATGACCCATAAGCTGGAAAATCAAAAATTCAAACATCCCCTCTCCACCACCATATACCTTAAATATCATAAAGAGAATCCCTCTATTCTGAGGGATTTTTGTCAGAGCTGGAGAAGTCATATATAAAGGACTAATCAGCTTCTGACAAGCTTGCCTTCACTGCTTCCAGTTTAAGACTCTTCCAGTTTAAGACACATAATAAACATTACTTTAAAATTTTGAGGATGAGATTTTAGGACAGAAGGGCATTTTGAGTATAAACTCATTTCGAATATCTTAATATTTACCAAATGCCTGAGACAACCGGATCATTTACCAGACAGAAATTTGACATTCGCATATTCAATTATTGCCTCTTCCGAATTTAGGAAAGAAAACAAAATGCAAGCCAATGACAAACTAAACTAGAGAGCTCTTTACAACAGTTTCCAATAAATCAGGAAACCAACAGCGTAACATCAAAATTTTAAAAATCACTTTAGGAGTGGCATTTAACATTTTTAGAATGTCAACCTGAAATTTCGCTCTTGATAAATAGATTTAAGTCCAAGTTTTCTTCGCAATTCCCATCAGTAAAGCCGTAAATGATTTAAATCACAACCTCTTTACATTTTGGGAAATCTACAAATGAGCCTTCATTTCACTGGAAAGAGGAGTTTAAAAATGATCTTACTGATAACTTCATAGTTTAGCTATCACCCTTATTTCTGCAATTTTCTCTCCCTAAAATTATACAAAATATCCCCCAAAGGGCTGAGCAGATAGGTTGAAATGCTTGCTTGTCTTTTTAATGAGCTTAACCATTGCTTAATTCTTGTTGGTCCTAGTGGCAAAGGTTTTCCCTCTCAAGAAAGTCGACGCATTCAATAGGTCACCATCAAAACAAACACGCTTGCTGCACTGTGAGCAGTATTCACAATAGAGCTGTGAAAAATATAAAATGATAACTAGATAGCTAACTGGCTGTAGCTGACCTCATTGTTGTTAATTTTAAAGAAAGTCATTTCGTGGACCAGTTGCAAATAGAGCAGGCTTCCAGCTCTTACGTGACACCAACTATGTACAGCAACACAGGACTGAGCAGACAGCACTTACAAACGTTTAGTGGCTCGTGCTTTGTATTTTTTTTTGGACAAAGCACATTCCTGTTTCTTTCTTTTTAAGTATGTTTGTTCCTTTTTCTTTTTCACTCAGACAATAGAATCATTCTTCTAAAGCATACAAAAATAAGCATTTCCTCACACTTAAGGGAGGCCCTAATCACCCCCCAAGGGAAAAATTAAGATAAAAATATGTGTGTTCTTATTGTAGAGGACATTTGTAAAATGAACAATGACCATTTACTATTGTTTGGCCTTTACGTCACGTACTTAACTAACTCTCTTTAGCCATGAGAAAGATAAAAAAAATTTTTTTCCACTGGCTGGAAACCTGAGTTTGTGCATTTTAAAAACTTAATGCCATTCAAGGTAAAATTAAATATTGCACAGAATGAATAAAGCATTCCTTTACACTGAATTTACCTACATGTACACATGCACATTTATATGTGCGTATGCTTTCAATACGTACGTATACACATACGTTATATATCTGAAGACAAATTTATACTTAACAAAACTGCGAAAGCTTAAGTCTACTTTCAAAATGGGCAAATTCATCTTTGCCTTAAATAGGATTATAGAGGTCTTAGGTTTTTCGAATTGTGCAAGCTCATGCTCTGCGGTTACACTGGGTCCCAGTAGAGAGCCGCCCTGGTCTGCCAGGAAACACTGGAAGCAAGATGTGGCATCTCGCAGAGCTAACCTGTAAATCTTAAAGCCAGAGTTGACGATTTGTTTTAACTGCCTGCAAAGTGATGCGACCATCTCTTCCCCTTATTCGCTCCTTATTTTCGTCCAAAGACCAACCATTTTAAAAGTTAAAATACCCTAACCAAAGGATAAAATGTAGTGACTTAGTCAACCCAATTTAAACACTGACGGGGTGGGGGTGGGGGAGTTCATCCATCCTCTGCCATCAAAGACCCTGGGTCTGCAAAGACCCAGGCCCAACACAGCCACTCAAATGCCAAATGCAGCGATTCTGTAAGGGGCCTTTCAAAGAAACTTTTTGTTTGTTTCACATCAGAGCTGGGTCTCCGACTATCTTTCTAGCACATTCTCAACCTTGCTCCCCACTGCCTTTGTGGGGAGCTTTTTTAACATCCTTGATAAACCACCAAACTTTGCTTATGCAACCAAGAAGACAAACCATGAATTAAAACGTGGGTAACAGAAAGGCAGCATATATCTTAAATTAGATTTATAACTGAATGGTAATCAAAAATAGAACTAACTGCTTCAAGCTTAAATTATCAACTTTTTTCTTGTTAAACTAAAATCATCTTGCACTGAACTATTATTTCATTTCAGTCAGCACTTTAAATGTAATGGGTGGGTGGTACATTTCTAAAAAGGAAGATTATATTTACCCTTAATTATAGATATGAGTGAGATCAGAGTACGATGAATGCTGCTTTTTTGGTTTATAATTAGTTCATCTAATAGGTGAATGACCTTGAGTTTCAGAGTTGAAATTTGGGAGAGAGAGAAGAAAAAAAAAAGTAGGAGGGGGGAAAAAAATCTTTGGGGAAAATCAAAAGTGCCCCTGGTTTCTTAGGGCTTTCTCTGGCTTTGCGTCACTCCCATCGTGTTGTGATCCGATATCAGACACAACATCTTGGGGGGATGTTAGAGAACAGAGAAAAGCAGTCTCAGATGAAACCAGATTAAGCTCCTTTTCTGAACTATTGCCAAATGCCTGTGAGTCTAATTCATGTTTGGGTATTCTAGTACTCACACAGCTGCAATTCCATTCTTTCATCACAAACCTAAGTGATGTATAGTGGCTTTGTATGGTGAACTGACTCTTTATAGCCAGGAATTTTAGAAGGCTTTACGTTAATACGGAAATAAAATTCTGAACCACTCTAAAACTTATAAATGCGGGATGTATGTAGACGGAGCTAATAGACTGAAGTGCCAAATGCAAAATTCACATTAAAAAAATTATAAATTAGATTTGTTTAAAAGACTTAAAGGAAATTCACAACTGAGGTCATTTGTACACAGTTAATTCTGCACAGAATTGGGTTTTTGAAGACACTGCTGAATAAAGATTCCTAACAGCCATGGGGAAGTTTTTGCAAATCCCTGTCAAATAGCTGCTGCTGAATTTGCCATTTTGACCACAGAAGGGCCATTGCTGACTTTCTACAGTAGCAGGAGGGGGTGATAATTTTGCTGCTGTTGGCACTTACTCCGCAACCCCAGAATATATCTTGCACCAAAGGGCAATGAAGAACACTGTATTTCCACCTGTCTACTTTTGAACTGCAAAGCTCAAAACTGAAGGTCAGGTTCTGGACAGCCTTTATTCCCCTGAAGGTCTAGGAATGCACCTTTAGTAGTTTACCTTGATCTGTCTTATGCTTGGGTTCAACAAGAGGACTTGGGAAACTTAGAAAGGTAGGATGGCAAGGACAACTTTCGTAATCAGGGACTTAACAGATTGCTATTGCGCTGGAGAGCAATGCAAATTATTGAAATTATTCTTTAGCAAAGATTTTCTTTTAAGGACTTGGGTCGATGTTTGTCATTTCTTCTTGAAAAGTATAATGCCCATTGTAACAAGTCAGAAGTTGAATCCAAACGTTTTAGTTGAATCCAAACCTTGCAAGGAAAGATGGAGGACTTTGAGGTGAGAGAGACAGGTTGAACTCTAGCTCAGACGCATACAAGCAATGTGCCTGACGGTTACGCGACTGCTCTAAACCGTGTTTTCCTCCTCTGTAAGAAGGGGATAATAAAAGTTCTATGACAGAATTATCAGGAGCAGATGAAACAACATATGCACAATGTCCAGCTGAGCCGGAGTCCAGCACACAGTTACCCTCCTTCCTCCAATTCGTGGCCCCATGTTACCATCCACTGATTACCATTTAAAAGATGCCTCAAAAGTTGTGAATGTTAGTTGGAGCCCCTACACCACTTTCAGATGAAAAGAATATACTGAGATAACAATTTTGAAAAATCACTAGTAAAAACCTGAACAAGAGTTAAATACGGTAGTCGATATAAACAGTGATGATATCCTCATGGCCTAGAGCTACGCTGGCAACAAGAAATGGCTAGTTTTCTTCCATACTTAATAAAACACACTGGCCAACAATCAATCTCAATAATTTCAGCTTAAGTGGCCATTTTCCTGGAACTGCCAAAAGGATTACGTCAACGGCTCATTTCATTTTGCTCTTTTGCAAGCACAAGCAAACTGCTTCAGTTAATTCAACTATACGTGAGATCAAAACTAGTCACAATTAACCAACTGGGTATGCAGAAATAACAAATGCATTATATTTAGTAGAATTTGATAAACCATGTGATGTGTTCATTCAAATTCTTACCACTGCACTAGCCACTAAAAAATGACATTAAATACAGTTCAATTTTTGGTTTTCCCTTTGCAAGGTCAATTATAGACACTAAATGGTATTATGCGGTATTTTTCAAATACAATTAAAAAAAAAATCTTTGCTTCCCCCATGACATCCCAAGAAATAAATGAATGTACTTCATGGTTTTGGCTGGAAATTTGCACAACTCACAAAGAATTCAATTTGACCTTGAACAAAATTTTTTTAGTAGTGATTATATATTACCAAACATTCAAAAAAACCAAATTCAAAGGTATTGTCTTTTCCTATAAAAACACAATACCTTATATTTAAATGTTATAATATGATGCAAAGGTTCCCATGGTAACCATTACTTAATGTATAACAGTATTAGGTAAAAAACTCCTGCATCTTGGTATGGAAATCACAACTGCCCAAGGGCTGACAAGATTTACACATTCACCTGTTTGACTACCTCTCAAATTTTACAAAATACATAATTTATTGTATACAATAAAGTGAAGAGGTATTTCTTTGGGTTGTGAAATTCCATCCTGAAATCTTAGGTCATCTACTACATATAAAAAGAGAATTACATTTGTTAGTGAGAAAATAGAAGTTTGGCAAAAAGAAAACACAAAAGCAAGGAATAACCTACAGAATAAGTGGATCTGAAGAAACCTTACATAAACAATATAGAATTTAAGATAACTACCTGCTTTTCAGTTTATGCACTTTCTCAGTTCACGAAGTTTAATATATAATCTGATAAGGATGCTGTAATCACTACTTGCCTTAAAATGTTTCTCTTCAGCAATTTTGTTCCAAAGTAAAAATAGAACAAATTTGAATAAGACCTGTTAACATACTAGGGAATTAGCACCACTTCTCCTCTAAATATAAACATGTGGCTATAATTAATGTGCTGAAAAGTATATTTGGCCAGGTTGCTATTTTAGTAAAATAAAGGAAGAGCCAACTGTCAGATGTCATTCTTCTTCATACTGGGCGGGGGAGGTTCCATGTCAAGGGTTGTTATAAATACCTCCCCCTCTAAGCAAGAATCTATAAAACCAGTTTTCATTTAGAGTCTGATTTTCCAGAAGACGTGGGCCAGAATTCCATTCATCCTGCTTACTAACCAGCACCTCAAATAGGTGCTCATGTAAAGTTCAGTAGCCAGCGGTATGGGATTTGCTAAAATATTCTGATAACTATCTAAATCTTGTACGTAACATGACGGCCTACTGCCTGACATGGGGAAATGGAGGTTATCTCGAGAAGCAGAAAATGCATAAAGCAATCTCCAAGTCATCGTGAAATTAAGTCCTAACTATCCTTCCAGAGCACCACGTGGCCTCTTGCTTCAACAGGGTTTGCATCTGATGTGCATTAACAGTTTCTCTCCTAAAGTTCTCTTTCAGGAATATAAGGCATGAAGGTCAAATTAGTTTATATCAGTTAAACGAGGCAATGACTGATCCCTATTTTAACTCCCCATCGTGTCTCGTACTAAGATCTGCCTTGGCAACGACTCACTAAATATTGAAGTGTACGGAGATGAATTGTTGCTACATCAAATCAAGGACTTAAATCTTTCTGGGTTTTGTTTTGTTGTTTTAGCATAAATCTGTTCCATTGGTCAATCCTACTACTGTTGCTGCTCATAATAATAACAATAGTAGTACTAGTAGCAGAGTCAAGGGAGAAGGTGACGGCACCCCACTCCAGTACTCTTGCCTGGAAAATCCCATGGACCGAGGAGCCTGGTAGGCTGCAGTCCATGGGGTCGTGAAGAGTTGGACACGACTGGGCGACTTCCCTCTAACTTTTCACTTTCATGCATTGGAGAAGGAAATGGCAACCCATTCCAGTGTTCTTGCCTGGAGAATCCCAGGGACGGGCGAGCCTGATGGGCTGCCGTCTATGGGGTCGCACAGGGTTGGACACGACTGAAGCGACTTAGCAGCAGCAGCAGAGGAGGAGGGATAAAGTAGGAGTTTGGGTTATCAGATACACACTACTGTATGCAAATTAGATAAATAACAAGCTCCTACTGTAGAGCACACCCACCTACATTCAGTCTTGTAGTAGCCGACAATGGAAAAGAATCTGAAAAAGACAACCATATGTACGTATAACTGAATCCCTTCGCTGTACACCCGAGACTGATGAAACACTGCGAACCAACCACACTTCAGTAAAAAGTTGTTTTGAAAAAAAAAGGAATAGATAATAATAATAGCAGCAGAAACAGTCATGGTAACAGCAGTAAGAGGGGAAGGAGGAGGAGGAACGTGGACTAAGCGTGGCAGTCAGGGACAGCAGCAGCAGCCATCGAAACTGGCCTCCATGAGCCAGGAGCAACCGCAGGCCCTTTACAGAGGTACGAACAAGCCAGAAGATGGTGCTCCTCTGGACACCTGGCGACTTTCAGGGTGGAAATGTGCCACGTGGCTGGCAGAGCCAGGATGGGAACCCAGTTAGGCTTGACCTCAAAGCCGACGCCTGGGGCTTCCCTGGTAGGGTCCAGTGGTTGAGAATCTGCCTGCCAATGCAGGGTATCTGGGTGCAATCCCTGCTCCGGGAGGATCCCACATGCCAAGGAGAGGCTGGGCCCATGTGCCACAACTACCGAGCTTGCATGCCTAGAGCCTGTGCTCCGCGACAAGAGAAGCCACCGCCACCAGAAGCCTGCGCACTGCACTGGAGAGCGGCCCACACTCGGCGCATCTAGAGAGAAGCCAGCATGGCACAAAGGACCCAGAGTGGCCAAAAATAATAAATAAATAAACTTTAAAAAAAAAAGCCTGTGCTTGGCCTCTACCCCACACACAGCCTCCCTCTGTTCAGTGTGCTTTCTCCTGCCCTCACCCCCATCATGAAAAAGAGTCCATCTGTTTCCTTTCAGTTCATCTTACCAACAAATCTGATCTCTCAAACTTAGTCCAAAGGCTCCTCCAAACTCATTCCTGTAGGGCAGGCCTGAGTGTGAGTGCCATTTACCCCCTGTATAACCGTGAACAGTATCATCTGGAAAATGTTGGTATTGTAATACTACCTATTGTAAAGGGCTTCCCTGGTGGCTTAGCAGTAAAGAATCCACCTGCAATGCAGCAGACGCAGGTTCAATCCCTGGGTTAGGAAGATGCCCTGGAGAAGGAAATGGCAACCCACCCCCGGATTCTTGCCTGGAGAATCCCATGGACAGAGGAACCTGGTGGGCTACAGTCCGTGGGGTCCAAAAGAGTTGGACACGACTTAGTGACTAAATAACAACCTGTTTAAGAATTCATTTAGATAATCTAAAGTGCTTAGCAAATTCCTACCATTTCCTGAGCCTTAATTAATTGTATAAGTATATATACAATTATATATATTAAGTATATATTATACAGTATATTCAGTTCAGTTCAGTCACTCAGTGGTGTCCGACTCTTTGCAACCCCATGAATCGCAGCACGCCAGGCCTCCCTGTCCATCACCAACTCCTACAGTTCACTCAGACTCACATCCATCGAGTCAGTGATGCCGTCCAGCCATCTCATCCTCTGTCATCCGCTTCTTCTCCTGTCCCCAATCCCTCCCAGCATCAGAGTCTTTTCCAATGAGTCAACTCTTCGCATGAGGTGGCCAAAGTACTGGAGTTTCAGCCTTAGCATCATTCCTTCAAAAGAAATCTCAGGGTTGATCTCCTTCAGAATGGACTGGTTGGATCTCCTTGCAGTCCAAGGCACCCTCAAGAGTCTTCTCCAACATCACAGTTCAAAAGCATCAATTCTTCGGTGCTCAGCTTTCTTCATGGTCCAACTCTCACATCCATACATGACCACTGGAAAAACCCTAGCCTTGACTAGACAGACCTTTGTTGGCAAAGTAATGTCTCTGCTTTTGAATATGCTGTCTAGGCTGTGGAAAAGCAAGGGCAGTAGGTGATCTCGGAAGAACTGAGATTTCAGTTGTTCAAGAGAGTGTGCTGTTTTATAGCCTCATCCTCCTTGTATACACATGAATGATAGGCATGTGTATTGCTTGTGCATAATAATATATCACATTTTACACATACCTATCATTCATATTTATACAAGGAGGATGAGGCTATAAAACAGCACACTCTCTTGAACAACTGAAATCTCAGTTCTTCCGAGATCACCCACTGCCCTTGCTTTTCCACAGCCTCTTGTCTTAAATCTTGATTTTAATTTCTTGTCTTTAATCTCAATTTCCATAGTGTGGTCAGTTATCTTCTCTAACAAGGCTGAAATCCTTTTTGTTTCATGTCATTTCTTTTCTCCCCAGTCTTCCCTCATTTTTTCCCTCTTGAATTTCAGGCCTCCTCCTTCTGGATGTTTGCTCGCACTTCCTCTGAAAAAATTCACCTGCTGTGACATTATCAATGGCAAGTAGTGCTTATGCATCTGACTCCTTCCTTCCACTCTGGGGGTTCCTCAAGGGCAGAAAGTGAGCCTCAATCATCTTTGTATTTCTGGCATCTAGCACAATAGGCCGGGGTACATAGTACGTCCTCAGTAAGTGCCAATCAGATTAAATGAGTCATCCGTTACCTAAATACTGAAGCAAAGCAAGTTATTACATGCTTTGCTTACTTGACTTCAGAAGTTCCCACCATGAAGATAACTTCTCTATCTCTAACCTAGGAGACATACAACTCCTTTATGTTCAGTCTTGTCCTTAACTTTTCTCCTGTGCCTCTGAACTGCCTTTACGAGTACCACCACCCTCATGAATGCTTCATAAAAAAAACTGAAATTTAATATGCAAAGGGCTCAACACAGCTTTTCCACAAAACCTCCAATGCTTCCTAACTACTCTCTCAGTCCTTCAAAATGTATTTGAAGAGTCAGAACTCATAAAGTCGCTGAAGAAATCAGTTGTATGTTCATCTAAACACACACATGAAGGTTTACACTTTTTAAAATCTGTGATTTGATTTGGTTGAAAAACGGCTTGTTGTTGTCGTTGTTTGGTCGCTTCGTCATGTCCAACTCTCTGCGACCCCATGGACGGCAGCCCGCCAGGCTCCTCTGCTCATGGAATTCACCAGGCAAGAACAGTGGAGTGGGTTGCCATTTCCTTCTCCAGGGGACCTTCCCGACCCAGGAATCAAATCTAAATCTCCTCCATTGGCAAGCAGATTCTTTACCACTTGGCCACCTGGGAAGCCCCTGAAAAATGGCTGGACTTCCTTAAACATGGCGAGTTGTCAAATAGTTGACCCCTCAGGCCAGGTTCTAGAGGGAAATCAGAAGAGCTGGAATAATTCAGGTGCCTCCATGAGTTAGAGATTCCGCGATGCCACAGGGCTCCAGTAGAAAAGACTCTATAGGAGATGGAAACAAAGACACAGAGAAAAAGAGGCATGGGCTGGGAGAGTTGTGAAGAGGACAGGTACTTGGGGAATGTACATAGGCAACAAGCTGGGAGAACTTAAAACAGCTGGCTGGGAAATTCCTCTTCCTGAGTACGTGATACATGATATTCAGCACTGGTATTCTGATTTCTTGACTATGGATAGTAGGAGAGTTCAGACAGGATCAGAAGTGAGTAGATGTTCAATGAAGCCAGTAGAAATGAAAATGACCATAGAAACGGAGGCAGAACTAGAAACAAAAATAAGATAATCAAGGCAGTGACTGACGACCTGGGCTTCAACATGAAACAATGTTTTGGTATATTTCTTCATAGAAAGTGACATGACCTAACTAATCTTTTTTAGACTATCCATGCTGGAGAAGGAAATGGCAGCCCACTCCAGTATTCTTGCCTGGAAAATTCCATGGACGGGGAGCTCGGCAGGCTACAATCCATGGGGTAGCAAAGAGTCAAACAGGACTGAGTGGCTAACACTTTCACTTGCCCCTCTTTCAGACTATCTGCGCACAACAATTTGTGTGAGCTCTGCTAATTATATTAATTTTCCAGAATGGCAACACTAACTATTAAGAACAATATTCCAAGACAAAGATCAGTAAATATATTCTTAAATGACCAGACAGTAAATATTTCTAGTCTTTGCCAGCCATGTGATCTCTGTTCCGACTACTCATCTCCGCTGTTGTAGCACCAAATCAACCATACATTATACATAACTGAACAGGCGATGCTGTGTTCCAGTAAAACTTTATTTGTAAGAAGGGGCTGTGGGACAGATTGGCTCCAAGCCAGAGTTTGCAGATTCCTTTACTAAGATGAGGCTTCCCTGGAGGCCCAGAAGGGAAAGGCTCTGCCTGCAATGTGGGAGACCCAGATTCGATCCCTGGGTTGGGAAAATCCCCTGGAGAAGAGAATGGCAATGCACTCCAGTATTTGCTAAGATAAAGGTATAGTACTTTGACAGGACACATCCTCAAAGCTTTCATTATACTGCCATGATGAAAACGTCATGCAATGTTGTGAGGCTTGCTTCCCACCTCACTCTCTGCATCCCAGCCCCACACAGCATGTTCACACACTGCTCTCAGAATTCAGCTTTCTAAAGCATGCATGCCCAGTCACTCGCTCGTGTCTGACTCTTTGTGACCCCATGGACTCTAGTCCACCTGGCTCCTCTGTCCATGGGATTCTTCAGGCAAGAATACTAGAGTGGGTTGCCATTTCCATGTCCAGGGGATCTTCTCAACCCAGGGATCGAACCTGCATCTCCTGCATTGGCAGAAAGTTGTTTGTTTGTTTGTTTTTTACTACTGGGAAGTTTCTAAAGCCCAGAGCATTTCTATTTTTCAGCAGAGAATCCTCCAGAGCTTTCAAATACTCATCCCATGACCCCCACATCTAACTGAGCCCCAGTCTACCTTTCAGTCTCCTCTTTCCTCTTCCACACACCGTTCGAGGTTGCCTCTGTTCTGGGCACTGGAGATACAGCACATCTCCATCTCTATCTCCCTCTCAACTCAGCCTAAGGATTGTGAGAGTCACATGGAATCTGGGCCTTTCCCCACTGCCTCTTGTCTTCTCAACTCTAGTCACTGCCAGCTCCAGAGCTTTGCTGCTGCTAAGTCACTTCAGTCATGTGTGACCCTATAGACAGCAGCCCACCAGGCTCCCCCAACCCTGGGATTCTCCAGGCAAGAACACTGAAGTGGGCTGCCATTTCCTTCTCCAATGCATGAAAGTGAAAAGTGAAAGTGAAGTCGCTCAGTCGTGTCCGACTCTTAGCGATCCCATGGACTGCAGCCCACCAGGCTCCTCCGTCCCTGGGATTTTCCAGGCAAGAGTACTGGACTGGGGTGCCATTGCCTTCTCCGTCCAGAGCTTTAGGTCTGTTCAAAAACATGGCTCCTTGGCCCTGACCTCTGAGCCACGCTAACGCTTCTCCACTGGAACAGCCACTCATCTCTCTTTCAAAACCCCATTCAAATCTCACTTGTGCCGCACGCTCTTCTTTAGATAAACTAACCAGTCTCCACTTCTTCAGTTTAGTCAACATTGACACATCCCACTTCAAAAACAGCCTGAAATCGTCATGAGGAAAAAAGGATATTTTAACACTAAGCAACCAACAAACTTCACAGAATTAGAACAGGGCTGCAATTTTTAAACTTCCTGATAGTAATTATAGAGCATTTGTATCCAGCTCTATTCCATTTTCTCTCCAAGGATGCAGAACTGGTGTCTATTTTATTATGGTTTCTCATAATTCTTCATTAGAAATATATTTAGATATTCAGCATATGACATTATCTGAACTAGTTCACAAGCCAGTTTCACAAAAATCAGCAGTACAAACATATCTTAAAGACCAAGATCATCTCGTATAACAATTTTTCAAGGAACCAAATATCTTACTCATTTCACACAAATACTTCACAGAAAAGTACATGCATAAAAATCATCTGATGACTCAAAATGAAACTGGACTGTAATGCAAATCCAAACAAACTGCTCAGTAGAGAAGAAATGGTAGTGGGCGAGGAGGGAGGAGACAGTACTCTAAAATGATTTTAAATTTTATCTGGAAAAATAAATGCATCATTATTAGAACTAAGAAAACTTTTACAAAGAAGTAAGTTCAGACAACCGACTATATATACATATACATATATATTTTTAAACAATTTGATACTGCTGCCAAAAGGACAGGCACAGCAATGAGGAAAAATGTATGGACAGTTTATGATAAATGCGTCATTTAAAAATCAACAAAGAAAGAAGCACTCAATACATGGTACCAAAAATTGGTCCAGCATTTGACAAAGAAAAAAATTAGGTAGGTCTTTGCTTTATACTTTCCAAGTATTTCAATGCAAAGGATAAAACATAAAAGCAGCAGAATAAAAACTTTAAAAATGTTAAAATAGAGAAGACGTTTGCTAGCTATGACATTAGGTATAGAAAAACTGGATGTTAAAAAAACCAAAAACCTGGAAAATCTTTGCAACAAATAGTTCAAAGGACAAATAAAGACCCTTAGTAAATAAAAAGCTCTTAGATAGTATTAAGAAAAAATGAAATCAGTTGGCAAAGATGAACCATTCTTTTATAGAAAGAATAAATTTGAAATTTGGCAATAAATATGAAAAGATATTTGGCAAATTACAATAAGACAAATTTTCAGCTGCCAGTGAGGAAGTTCACTTTTATATATAGTTAATGAGAATGTAAATTGGTAGAAACTCTCTGGAAGGCAATTTAAAACATACAGCAAGATTTTAAAAGCACATGACTTTGAAATTTCAATTTTAGAATTTTACCCTAAGGATATAATTGGACAAGTGTACAAAAATATGTGGACATAGATGTCCAAGGCAACTTTTTGTTTATGAACATTCAGAAAAACTAGCAGTAGTTCTGTTAAATAAATGAATGTGTATGGAATGACATAGTACATTTACATTTGAAGCAAAACTTGTTTTCAAAAAGTAGCACCTACTGTGTATGATCAGTTATTCTAAAAAGTATCTGCAGGTTTAACCATTCTCCACAATTTCTCCATAATTCTTTAGTCAAATCATGATGTTTATTAGAGCATTTTGGCAAACTCCAGTGCTCACAAATGTTATAAATAACATGCTTGAGCAACTTCACAGGGCTCTGCAAAATAATTCTAGGTAGCAGGAAAAGGCAGGATCAAGATTATCTGCATTTCAGAAATCTTTTTTGAACTTTGTTTACAGCAAGATAAAGAATAATCTGATTATTTCCCTGCATCCACAGTTCAGGTGAAAGCTTCCATGGAGGTTTATCAGATAGATATTTGAGAGCTTTCTGTAGAAAGTACTGAAAACAAACCTTTCAGTGTCAATATGGAAGGGACAAGATCATATGAGTGGTTTTCAATGAAAGCTAAATCAAGTTTCATTTTCCCTGTCAGTTAGGACATTTTTTATAATTTACTAAGGCTTATGACCAAAATCTAGAGAAGAGCCTGCGATTAGCACATGTGCAGAATCTCCCACTTTTCTAGCGTAGCTCCTTCAGAGCACCTGACTCACTCCCCATGGAGGTGCTGCTAAGTGCCTGCCGCAGTAGAGCAAGGGCCGCCTCGGGCTTCCCAGGGGGCTCAGTGGGAAAGAACCCACCTGCCCGTGCAGGAGACACAAGAGATGTGGGCTCAGTCCCTGGGTCGGGAAGAACCCCTGGACGAGGGCACGGCGACTCATTCCAGTGTCCTTGCCTGGAGAATCCCATGGACAGAGGAGCCTGGCGGGCTACAGTCCATGGGGCTGCAAAGAGTCGGACACAGATGAAGCGACTCAGCACATACACATCCAAGAACCACCTCAGAGCACCATGCACTTCATGAAGCACAGCAGCAAAATGCACTGAGAAGGGCTGTTTTTCTCACACAGAAGTCAGCTCTCTGGGGCTCCCCCAGTAACAGCAGGCCTTTCAGCTAAGCAGGTGTTCAGAGACAAACAGGCTGAAGGTCTAAGCTTTTTTAGATGGGAGGTGCTACTTCTAAAATTATTTAAACCAGTTTTTTTTTAAGCCACATAGATAGGCCTTCTTTATTTTAAATTTCTAAATCTTACGTAAACTGAAAGAAGCAAGTCATTTATACGATGGGCTGAAAATCCTTTAACAATGATTTTTCCTGGATGTGTTGTCTGGCTTTTACTTTTTCCCTCCAGAAAAGGTAGATATTGACCCCATTTATTTACTTATTGTCATTTACAGGTCCACAATCCCTTGTCTTCGATTCTGATATTTCAAAAGTTCTGGAACATTCTATAGTTCTGTGACCTGAATTCACGTGAAGACATTCTATGATCCTTTTTTTTTTTAATCCTACTATCTCTGACCACTCATGCGTCTGCTATAGAAATAATCATCTATGTCATTACTGAATGTTGCATTAGAATCCATGGCAGGTTACACAGCAAATGTTACATGTACCATATTAACTTCCTAAAATGCAAAGAATTTCTGAACTCTGAGACATCATCTATGACTCCCAGGGTTCTAATTAAGGAACTGCGGCCAACAAAAGTTCCTTCAAATTGCCTGAGGTATGGTTTGAAAAAAATTATTACAGCGATTATCTTATAATTACTTTGGGGGCTCACCGTCAACACCTAAGCCTGTTTAAAGTAAGTGGCTTTCACTACCGTGAGAATATGCACACCTAGCCTGCTCAAGTTAATTAAGCATAAGGACCTGAACATGTCCCATTTCTTACATGGACACAGTACAGACCTTGTTTGCTATGTGGTAGTTTTATTTTTCTTGCAGAACATTATCACATTCAGGACTACTGCTGCTGCTAAGTCACTTCAGTCGTGTCCGACTCTGTGTGACCCCACAGACGGCAGCCCACCAGGCTCCCCTGTCCCTGGGGTTCTCCAGGCAAGAACACTGGAGTGGGTTGCCATTTACTTCTCCAATGCAGGAAAGTGAAAAGTGAAAGGGAAGTCACTCAGGACTACTAATCGTATCTATAACCGTTTTGGTTGTTTTATTAACTACTTAACTGGCTCAGATGGTAAAGAATCCTCCTGCAGTGCAGGAGACCCAGGTTTGATCCCTGAGTTGGGAAGACCCCTTGTAGAAAGAAATGGTGACCCACTCTGGTATTTTTGCCTGGAGAAGCCCATGGATAGAGGAGCATGGCAGGCTACAGTTCGTGGGGACTGAGCGGACACAACTGAGCAACTAACACTTTCACTTTTACTTAAAGGGACATATTTAATTTTTATAGATATCTGAAGCAAGTTTTATGCACCCCCAAATAAAAAAGTTTAACCATTCAGGTTTCACTCATGTCATAGAGAAAAAGATCCACTTCCCTCAGGACCTGACATGATCTTTGCTCTAAAACGGATGTTCCATATTCACAGCCAAGCTTCCCAAAGTTTTTTTTGTTTTTTTGTTTTGTTTTGTTTCTTTTTAAAGCATACAGCTCTAAAATTTGGAGAAAGCAATGGCACCCCACTCCAGTACTCTTGCCTGGAAAATCCCATGGGCAGAGGAGCCTGGTAGGCTGCAGTGCATGGGGTCGCAAAGAGTCAGACACTACTGAGCGACTTCACTTTCACTTTTCACTTTCCTGCATTGGAGAAGGAAATGGCAACCCACTCCAGTGTTCTTGCCTGGAGAATCCCAGGGATGGGTCAGCCTGGTGGGCTGCCATCTATGGGGTCGCACAGAGCTGGACACGACTTAAGTGACTTAGCAGTATCAGTAGCAGCAGCAGCTCTAAATTGTCAGGGCAACTTGGGATAGCCATATCCCATAGCCTTGGGATAGGCACACAGCTAGGAGCTGTGTGATTATGTATGTTTTTATATATACATATTTTAACTATTGACATTTATCTGTTTATTTGCAGACTGTCCCTATTCAAACACCCACAAACCTACCTGCCATCCTCCCACCTTTTGCCAACACAGACACGGCTCCTACAACTTCTATTCCTGTGCCTAAAATACCAATCCTGGCTAAAGGAGTTTGGGAAATGATGACATATTTGCAGAACTCTTCACAGTTCAAACAAGTTTTAAGCTCCTACCTTTCTGTGTTTCACTCATAAAAGTTACTCCTTCAGTAAATATCATTATCATGTTCCAAGAACTGTCTAAGCAGATCTATCTGTTGAAGATAGATCACAAGGCAACTTAAGATTCACTTACGGATATGCAAGAAAATGTGCACAAATAAACAAGCTGGCAGAGTAGAAACATTCGCCTAGTGAAAAAGTTAGGTTTACAAGGCATCCTATGCATTCAGGCAGAAGAGAGAATGCAAAATAGGGTAAAAAGCTATAAAAATAGGCAAAAGGAATGAGTTATAGATGACCACACTCCAAATAAGAGCTAATAAAGAGAAGAAAGTTCTTTAATTTGGACTTGAGTATTTTATAACCTCCAATGAAATACTCATCAACAGGTCCTAAAACCAACAGGTGACAGATGATGGGAACCTTAGGATGGGGAAGCTGGCTGGCGGCATGTGAATTCACTGACCAATATAAGCATCATGAAGGAAAATGTCCAGATGTTATCTAAACCTTGACGTGAGGCAAAATGATGTATATAAGACAATCCTTCGGGGAAAAGTGGAATCTAGATCCAATGAAAGCTTTAGATTCAACTACCAGTTTACAGGAAACATGGAGAATAGAATAACATGATAAATGACACCACAAGGAAGCAATCAGCCAAATTCAGATTTGGAACATGATACACAAAAAATGACTCAGTCAACAATAAAAGCAGGAAGGATGGGGGAAGTTACAGAGTTTAACAAGACTTAAAGAGACAGAATAACCACATGCAATGCGTGGACCTTGTTTGGATTCCAATTCAAACCTGCCAACTCTAAAAAAGACACTTGCAAGACAACGAAGAACATCTCAGTATGCTATTAAAATATTATTGATAGTTTTGCTAGCTGTAATATCAGCATGTGGCTATGAAAAGCAAAGGAGGGGACTTATTTGTTAGAGATGCTCCTGAAACTGTTTATAGGTGTAATAATACACTATCTGGGATTTGCTTTAAAATATTTTAGAAGCATAAAGTGGAACGAATGCTGTATGAAAAGACTGGGAAATAATGACATCTGTTTAAACTTAGTGATGCCAGGGCACTTTGCAATTTTCTTCATTTTTTCCTGTATTTGAAAATTTCTGTAATAAAAAGTTCCAGAGGTTTAACATATCAATAAAGCAAATTCTACATGTTTTTAAATGTAACAAAGGAGTTTAAGACTCAGTGTGCCTTCTTCACATCGGCAATGGGGTGAGTATCTACTGATTCCTCCAAGATTTAGACTCAGTTACCTCCGTAGAGTCACAGAATTGTTAAATCTGACACAAAGCCCTGGGAGACACTAGATAAAGGACACACAGTTGGTCAGAGAAAGAAGCAGAAGTCCCAGCTGATCTGAGGACCAGTTCACAACTCTGTCCTTCTGTCCCTGTGCCTCAATGCTCCGTTCCTTGGCAAGGTGGAAGCAGAAGTGACTGGGGTCCAAGAACAGGCAGGCAGAACACACAGCCCTCACAAGGGAACACACATCCCCAGCAAACACACGCGACAGCCCGCCTCGCACCCTCTCCTCTAGGCATCTGTGTGCCCTCACACCTGCACAGGTGCTTACCATGAAATTCTAAAATATTTAAATACTCTAATTTTGGCATTAAGGTAAAAAAAAAAAAGGTATGGATGAGCAAATACCAACAGCTGGATTTTTTTAAAAAGCTGACATAGATAAAAATGTATTCATTAAGTGTTTATAAAAGTCAAAATTCAGTCGTTCGCTAAACCGGGTTTATTTGGCTACTGTTCAAACATCAACCTGTCAATCTGCAGGAGGGAAAAAAAGCTATGCATTTTTAGCTCTCTGAACATCAAAGCTTTTTTTTAGGCCCCCTGAAGTGGATCACAGCAACCATGTTGCTTCTAGCCCTGAGCTTGCATCCCGTCCTGGTCATCCTGTGTCCTGAAAAACCAGCCTGAAGGGTGGGGTGCACCATTACTCAAGGACAAGAGCAAGCAAGTTCTGATCCCCGTCCCAACTTTAGGTTCTTAGCGTGCAGCATTCAATCAACTGGGAAAAACTGCAAAAAGCTTCATTGATACTTGAGGAAGTCCTCTCTATTCAGCGCTAGCCTCTCGCTATGCCCATCATTATCTCTAACAAGGATCGCAGGGCACTCTGAATGTGCATGCTGTCCAAATGTCAACAGTCCGGCAAACTCAGAGACCTCTTCAGGCCTCTCCGAGTGTGAAGAAGGAGAGGAGAAAATCTTGAGAGACAGGAATATAATCTATCAATTTGCAGAAAAAGAAGATCAACTAAAAACTGTGGATCAGGCAACAGGAATACTAACTAAAGGCCAGTTACTAGGTAGGCAAATAATAAACACAGCGGAAGAAGTTTTTTTTAAAATGTAAGCATGTAAGGGTTAAACTGCAAAATGTTTTTTTCTTGTATGAATAATCTGAGATGTTTTGCAAAATGCTGTATACCTGTGTGGGGCTTCCCTGGTGGCTCAGCAGTAAAGAATCTGCCTGCAATGAAGGAGCTGCAGTAGACATGGGTTTGATCCCTGGGTAGGAGAAGATCCCCTGGAGGAGGACATGGCAGCCCCCTCCAGTATTCTTGCCTGGAGAGGCCCATGGACAGAGGAGCCTGGCGGGCTACAGTACATGGGGTTACGAAGAGTCAGACATGACTGAATCGACTTAGCATGCATAAAGCTGTGGGTTGGTCCGGGAGTGGGGGCCCAGGAAACGGTTCCTTTTCCCTTACAATCTTTGCACTATATAGAAACATTTTCAGTGACATGACTTGTCCTGAATCAAACCTGAATGACTGATGTGATTTCAAGTGAATAAGTTGCATAGAAGGGCAGTGTCAAGTTTCAGGCACATATGACTGGCCAGTATTTTGGTATCACAGAGATCCTCTGAGATGTGGTGTTTACCTCCACTTTGGTGACTCTCTGCTTTTTAATACTTTTGTCAGGAGGCTGAAAGTTACACTTCTTTTCTGAGTTTCGGATACTTGGTCTCCATAGGAATGTTAGGTTTAGAAAGAAAGAATGAATTTGAAAACAGAGGCCAAAATAATTTGGATGAGGCAGGCAAAGAGCCATGAAGGGTCTCGCTTTAGCGTGAGGTAGAGAGACCAGGATCCAAGTCTCCTTAGACAAGAAACTTAACTTCCCCTCGCCCCAGTATCTGCATTTGTGGAATAGAGATGATAACTGTTTATGTTCTTAGAGTAGTTTGGAGGCAGGAGGAAAAGACACTCACAGACCATTGTTACATGTAGGCCCCAAGGCAGTCCATTAGATGAATGAGAGTGCCAGCAGGAGTCAGGAAAACTTCATTTGCTCATTCCTTTTTTTTTTTTTTTCGTGAAGTGCCAGGAACAGTAGTAGATGGTGGGAACAGAGCAGGTAACACACGCCCAGATGTTGCTGTTGTTTAGTTGCTCAGTCGTGTCCAGCTCTTTGTGACCCCAAGGACTGTAGGTCGCCAGGCTCCCCTGTCCATGGAATTCTCCAGGCAAGAATACTGGAGTGGGTTGCCATTTCCTTCTCCAGGTGATCTTCCTGCCCCAGGGACTGAACCCGCATCTCCTGCCTTAGCAGGCAGACTCTCCCACTGAGCCACCAGAGAAGTCCAAGCCTACAGGCACAGCACAGATAAACGACAACACTCCAGCTGGGCTGCCTCTCCTCAAGCATCGTTCTGATACAGAGATGACTCTGTTCTTTCTCTCCTGCACCCCGCCCAGGTCTCCAGCACACACGCTGCTGAGGATCACCGGAGGCTAAAACTAGGATTCCCAGGAGATGTTGTTACCCACCTGCCTCCACCCTCTATAAGGTCCTAGAAATCGGGTCATTGTGCCTTTGGCACCTAGTACTCCTTACACATAGCAGATAGTCAGTACAAACTTAATAACCAGGTTAATGGATAAATAACAGGCTTCCCTGGAGGCTCAGATGGTAAAGAATCTGCCTGCAATTTGGGAGACCACACCTACATCCCTGGGTAGAGAAGATCCCCTGGAGAAGGAAATGGGAGCCCACTCCAGTATTCTTGCCTGGAGAGTCCCATAGACAGAGGAGTCTGGCGGGCTACAGTCCACAGGGTCACAGAGAGTCGGACATGACTGAGCGACTAACATTTGATGGATGAACAAATGAGAGTAAATGACAGTTTCTCAGTTTTCTAACTTATAGAACGAGGATAATATCAGTTTTCTCTTCTTTACTGTATCTAAAACCATTTAGAATGTAGACAGTTCTAAGCAGACCTATCTTTTTCATAGCACAACAGCCAGGAAATGAACGCAACCCAAGTGTTTCCATTAGTGAATGAATAATTAAACAAAGGTGTATCTATATGCAGTGGATTATTATTCAGCCTTATAAAGGAAAAAATTCCAACACATGCTACCACATAGATGAGCCTTGAGGACTTCAGGCTAAGAGAAAGAAGATAAATATGGTATGATTCCACTTATAATAGGTACCTATAGTAAAGTTCATACAGACAGAAAGTAGAATGGTGGTTTCCAGGTGCTGGGGAGGAAGGAGAATGAGGAATTACTGTTTCATGGGTAAAGAGGCTCAGCTTTGCAAGACAAAACAGTTCTAGAGACTGGTTACCCCATAATATAAAAAAAACATCCTTACCACTACTGAATTATACAACTAGAAATGATTAAGATGGCAAAGTTTATCTTACTAAATTATAGTAAAAGTTTATGTTGTGTTCTATATCATAATAAAATTTTTTTTTCAAAGTTCTATGTAGGGAGGCTGGATTTGGATTACAGACTGAATATATGTTTCTACTCTCCCTCCAACTCCACACCTCTTAAATGCTCGTGTGTGTGTGTGCACATGTGTATGAATTTACAAGAGCTAGACATACCAATAAGTGCTGAAAAATAAAAAAGATATTGAAAGATTACATTAGATGGATTGACAGAAGAACACTGCAAAGAAACAAAGTCAAGGGTGCTTGAGTATCAGGGCCAGCCCATCAGCGGAGCTGGAGAGGAGTGTGACGCAAAAATCAATGATTAACTGAGTGATTAATTTAATGCGGTACTGAGCTACTGGGAAAACCAGGGCAAAAATGCCATAGAAAAGGGGGGCAATGACTTTAGAACTTCAGTTTCATAATTAGCCAAATTGCATTCCAAATGTTGATAAAAACAGGACAATATAGAAAATGCAAGAACTCTGATAATTTATGCTCCTACACTTCTGAAAGAATTACAGAAGAATGTTTAATCACAAAGACAATAATAAAAAAGAAAGAAATAGCATGGTCCACAAGAAACAGTAGCTGTGACAAGGAAACCCAAAAGAAGAGTCCATGCAGTTGCTGATGCAATAAAAATGGAAAAATCTAGAGGGAAGTAAAATGATCTCAAATTGGAAGGTAAAAGAAATGGGCAGAAGCAGAGAGTGGGGAATTAAAAATGTGCTAAGATTCATTCTTATCTTGTTCAGGGAATATATAGACAATAACCAACTTGAAACTTTAACAGAAAACACAGTTTAAAACTGTGACTTGAAAGAGTAATTTTTATGAGAAAAAAAAATGTAAATCTTATATTGGGGTGGGGGAGGGAGGCAGCAATGAATAACACAAAGGCAATGGGATCAAGCCAAGACCTGGTTGCTCAGTCATGTCTGACTCTTTTTGTGACACCATCGGAGTCTCCAGGCCAGAATACTGGAGTGGGTTGCCGTTCCCTTCTCCAGGAGATCTTCCCACCCTAGGGATCGAACCCAGGTCTCCTGCATGGCGGGCAGATTCTTTACCATCTGAGCCACCAAGGGAGGTGGTCAAACCAGCAAAGGACAGAAATTAAATAAGAAAACTTGAGAAATAGAAAAGTTAACATGGTAAGAATAAGATCACTACAAATGGAACTATGATGCAGGGAACTATAAATGTAACCTTATTTTGTTGTGCTCATTTTGAGATTGTATTCCTCAATTAAGATAAAGTGGCTGACACACTGGCTAGAGAAATGTAAAGCTAAACTCTGTGTACAACAGGGCACTAAGAATAAAACAAAGAGAATGTGAAAAGTAAAAGGACAAGAGAATATATGCAGGATAAAATCCACAAGAAGAAAGCACAGATAGCAACATGATTCAGTCGAAAGTCAATTCAAGGCAAAATTAATAAAAAGGAAAAAAAAAAGCATATATGTTTCACATTGATGAAACTCCAGGCCACCAAAAATAGTAAATATTCATGAGCCTCTAATGTCTATTTATAACATACTTTGAGGGTTATTTTAAAAGTATGGCTACATGAGAAATTGACAAATCCATCATCAAAGCGGTAGCCTAGAAAAAACCTCTCAGAAATTTAAGCAAGTAGACTGAAAATAAGTAAGACTGTTTACTATATAGAAACAGAGAAAACTCAGAATATTCATTCTTTTCAAATGCATTGGGAATGCTTAAAAACTGATAGCAGATGAAGCCACAAGGAAAATCTCACTGAATCACCCTGAATTAGGAAATATCCATGCCATTTCTCCATTTGAAATGCAATAAAGTAAGAAATTCAAAATGGTAGTCACATGACAACCACAAAAAACATTGTATTACAGCAGTTTTAAAATGACACTTAAAGAAATCAATGAAAATGACTGTAGTATACTGAAAAGTCTACGAGATGCAGCCCAAGCAGTAGTCAAACGAAAAATTATGGCCCCAAATTGCATATTCAGCATATACAAATAAAAATTAAGTGAACTAGGCATACAATTTAAAAAGCTAGGAAAAAAAAAGTATTACTAAAAACACAAGGTATTAAAATATGTATGAAATGAAAATGAAATACAATGTAGATTATCAATAAAACCAAAAGAAAGTTCTTTGAAAAGATCAGTGAAATGACAAACCTCGGGTAAATCTGAGAGAAGGAAATAGAGAAAGAAAAAGAGAAAACACAAATTAACAAGATTACAAACTATATCTGGACATAAATCTTGGCTACTGATAAGGTGCTTTTCAATCTAAAAATAGCTATGTATAACTTTATGCAATAAATTATGAATTCTGGAAAACAGATGCTTCCTAGGATAATAAAAATTATCCCCATCGACACACAGAGTTAGAAACTGAAAAATTAGTTTCCACTAATTCACTTAGTGAATTCCAAAAATTCACTTCCAAAGAACCAGCTCCAGGCAATTTCTCCCAAATGTAAAAAGTTCTGCCTTACATAAGCTTATTTTAAGGTACAAAAAGAAGTCAAAAAATTTCCCGACGTCCTCCACATGTGCATCATAAAGGTGAGATGCCAACTTACCAACCAGACAAAGTAACACAAAAAAAATGACAGGCTACCCTCCAGGTGGAACAGGAAGCAAACAAAATCCCTGGATAACACTGAATTTAGTCACAAAATTTCTGGAACAAATCCTGTTTTCCATTTTATATTAAACCCTGCTTTACCAATTTATAAAAAAATTTAAATAGAACATAAATGTATATAACATACAATTCTTTTATAAACTTGAAAAGCAGGGTTCATCAGGAATTCTTTTAGTCTGACTTGAAATTTTATATGGCTTTAGTTTGAACACACACAGGCATATTTATCTTAAAAAGTCATGGATTATAATAAAGTTTTCTTAATCTGCTAGAAGTCTATTTAGTAATGAATGAATCACTGGAAGTTTCTCTGCTTGAGTCAGAAAAGGCAAGGTGTACCTGATGCCCATTATTCTTTTAACAATTTACCGGGGGTCTTTGCCAGTATAATAGCACAAGGGAAATAAACTAAAAGGCAATGCTGTCAATATTTGCCAATGATTTGCTTCCCAGAAAATCTTAATCAACAAAACAAAATAAAAGCAAACAAACAGAAAAAAAAAAAATCAGAGGCTAGTGAAAAAGTTCTGTAATATGGGTTATAAGATCAACATACCAAAAAAAAAAAAAAAAAAAAAAGACAACTTTCCTATACAACAGTTAACCAATTAAAAACTGTAATGGAAAAAGAATCCTGTTTAAAAAACTAATAAAATTAACAAGGACATTTTTTGAAATTATTAAACTCTGCCAAAGCCACACAAGTAAATCTTTATAATTGGGTGGTTGGAGACAGTGTCGTTTTCTAAACAGCAAGTCTCTGTATCATAACTGGACCTCCCTGGTGGCTCAGAATCCGCCTGCCCATGCAGGAGCGTGGGCTGGATCTTTGGGTCTGGAAGATCCCCTGGAGGAGGAAATGGCAACCCACTCCAGTATTCTGGCCTGGAGAATCCCCTGGACGGAGGAGCCTGGGGTCCACAGGGTCAAGAAAGGGCAGGACACAACTTAGCAACTGAACAACAGTATAACTAAGTTAATTCTGTCCAAATTAATCTATAAATGTAAGGCACTTATCCCTTTCCTATTTTACTCAATACTCTCGTATGAGAATTTTTAAGAAAGCACTCGTATGTTATTTTTATAATATCTTTTAAAGATATGAAAGAAAATGCTATGAAGTTTTATCACTGCATTTTGCAAGAAGGCATGACTGTTGGTATGTTGTAACCAGGATATAAAGTGTTAGTGAGAGGAGAAGCAGGCCCAGAATCCAGAGACTGACTTCTTCTCCCCAAACAGGAAGCCAGTCACTTATTTCCTGCTCCAGGCTAAGGACCCAAAGAGGCGCCATTTCTCAACCACTCAGTTTCAGAGCTTTTCCACGTGGCTCTTCAGTTGGGGCGCCCCCTTTTCCACTTCCCGTGTCACAGCCCAGCCCTCCTTCCCTGACTTTACTTGCTGTCGCCCATTCCCATCTCACAGCCAGTCCACTCAACCTGTGCAGAGACATCTCTGAAGCCTGTGGGGAAACTACGCCGGGGCGCCTCAGTAACACACCCCTGACATCTAACATTAGACGTGGCATGGAGGTTTCACCTCAAAATAGTCCGTCAAGCCTTTTTTTTTTTTTTTAATGGATGCTAGGAAAACCACTGTTTTTTAAGAGTTCAGCTTTTCCGCGAGAATTTTAGCAAGGACTCGCTACCTCTGCCCTTCCATGAACAAAGCTGAGTAAGAAAGGCCAGGCAGACTCTGGATGTCAGTAAACTGTCAGGTGGAGAGCTGCTCCCCCTGCAGAATTAACTGCCTACCTCCGGTCTTTAGATCTCATCTTACCACCCATACTTTTCAATTAAGTGATTCTCCACCAACATGCCATGATTGATTCCGAGCCTCTGATCCATTTGGTGAGCTTGACATTATAAAAATGTAGAAAGGGGTGCCCAATGGGAGGCAAGAAAGATTAAGCACCTTCTTTGTTTGAGGGTAGATGGCCAAAAACTGGTGAGATGGCACAGCTTGTTTCAATTTAAGAACACAAAACTATCTCACCATCACTCCCGCTGCCGCCCTGGTCTCCCCTTATGACAGGATACCTGTTGGAGAAGGAAATGGCAGCCCACTCCAGTATTTTTGCCTGGGAAATCCCATGGACAGAGGAGCCTGGAAGGCTACAGTCCATGGGATCTTGCAAAGAGTTAGGCATGACATAGCGACTGAGCATGAAGATAACTATAAAACAAGCCACTCAAGGGGTTAATCCCTAAAGCCTCCCTCTACCTAATGGGCATGCTTTTCTCGGAATAGGGAATAAAATGAGTCACTTAATCTTATTATCATCAAGAAAAATATGAATCAGAGTCAAGCACAAGCAGGAACAAACTCTATTTTAAACGGCTATGCTTACATGTAACTGATAGGAGCAGCCACTGGGGTATATCCCATAAAGTTGTCAAAGAGGCTGCTGAAGCCCTGCAGCCTCTGATCAGGCCAACACGACTATTTCAAGGACTTTAAACGCCATTGTGTTATCACCGTCCAATGAGTGGGACTAAACAATGTGTCCGCCACATCTCTCATCCTTTTCAGAGGAAACCTGCGTGCTCTTGGGGCACCGACTATGGACAAAAATGATCCCATAGATGCTGCTAACATTTGTAGTCAAGGGAAATCCCATACTGTGTTGAACCTGGTACTAGTTTGTGGAAAAAGATATCAATACATCACCTCCAAGAAGGCAAAGAGCCAAATGCTGGCCACCATTAGCTCCTTTGTAGCTCTCCAAAGATTATTTCTTTATTTTACTTATAGATGAGAAATAAAAATCATCCAAATACTTATTAAATACTTATTTGCTACATTATTTTCTTCCGCTATGAAATCAGGTTTTGGAATTTAAAAGAGAGAGGGAGAAAGAATTGTCTACCTTCTCCACAGGAAACTGCAAAGAGTACTTAATGTTACCAAAGTTATGAGTCAGACCAAAATAAAGCTTCATAAGAAAACCTGAGCCACAGATTTTAAAAACAATGACTTATTCAAAGATACTGTTCACTCTTATCTATGAAAAGTTAAAGAAAAACTGTAGCTTGCCTAATGACCTTCAGTGTTACAATCATAATAGACAAGATTTATTGAGTGCATTCCATGGGCCAAACTTTTTAAAGTATCTTATATCCATTAAATTATTCAAATCCTCACAAAATCCTATAAAGGAAGTGCTAATATTAATGCCATTTCACAGACAGGCAGAAAGTTTAAATAACCTGCCCAAACAAGACATTTGGCTAATGGAAGATGGACGGAACAGCTTTATAACCTATCCATTAAATCCCTTGATCATGACACTGACCTCCAGGTAGTGGAGTAGACCAGTCAAACTGGTCTGCTCTTATACATGAAAACTATATTTATTACCCACTCTGTTGGAGAAGACACTTGAGAGTCCCTTGGACTTCAAGGAGATCAAACCAGTCAATCCTAAAGAAAATCAACCCTGAATAGCCACTGAAGTACCGATGCTGAGGCTGAAGCTTGAATAACTTGGCTACCTGATGCAAAGAGCCAACTCATTAGAAAAGACCCTGATGCTGGGAAAGACTGAAAACAGCAGGAGAAGGGGACAACAGAGGATGAGATGGTTGGATGGCATCACCGACTTGATGGATGTGGGTTTGACTGTAAGCTCCTGGAGACGGTGAAGGACAGGGAAGCCTGGCGTGCTGCAGTCCATGGGGTCTCATAGAGTTGGACACAACTGAGCAACTGAACAACAGTAACAACTAGCAATGCCCTCCTGCTGGGAAGAAGGTTTAATGTAAATCTCAGTCATCCACACAAGTGTATGAGCAAGAGCAGGCTAACACGCAGGAAGGAACATTTCAGAGAGATGATGCGAGGAAACTGGAATTCTGAATAAAGTTGAGTTTGAGAACCAAGGAGTTCCTCTGAACGAACACTTAAAATAAGATGTCTCTTACAAAACTAGCTAGCACTAAACTTAGCTCAATGTTCTATTCACAAAGGATGTCAAGCTCTCAATTGTGTAACAACAATTCCTGATCTACTTCATTTCTATTCACTGGATGATCCTCCCTCTTTCAAATAACATATTTAGTCTAATTCTCACTGAATTTACCGGTAACGGTTATTTATATCAAAACATAAGTATAGAAAAGTGTGAGGCAGTTCTTCTCTTTTTCTTAAGAGGTAGCATCTTGGGAGGGTGGCCGTAGGGGAAGATCAGTGAGGAGAGAAAGAGTAGGAAAGGAGGCAAAGCAGCCAATTATCACGATGTGGAGCGGGCAAGAACAGTTTACCAATTCAGCAAGGCTGCTGACCAGGTGGCACTTTACACCAGGGGTCTCCAACCACCGGCATCTAACACCTGATGGTCTGAGCTGGAGCTGATGTAATAATAACAGAAAAAGTGCACAGAAAATGTAACACGCTTCAATTATCCTGAATCCGTCGGCTTCCCCACTCCAATCCCTGGAAAAATTGTTTTCCACGAAACAGATCTCTGGGCCCAAAGAGGTTGGAGACCATGCATTACACGGTGTATCTGCACAAAGGAGTAAGAAACTGGGGTCTCGGCAGCGTGGAGGAAGAGTCCAACTCATGAACAATAAGAACATGGCAACTGGGAGCAGGGATGGAGGAGGTGAAAAGAGCTCCAGGAACAGGAGGAGTGCATCCCTGGGAAGCAGAAGACATGTCTGAAAGCCTGCTTGAGAAGAGCCAGGGAACCAATCAGGACAAGAGGGTAGGATTAGTCCTCAAAAGCAGAGTCATCCCCCAAGAGCCAAGAGCAGCGCAGTTTTCTTTGTGCAATACTTCATTTACTCAGCTTTAGGGTCAATTTCAACATGATTATTATTCCATAAAGCTGAAACTTAATGTTTAAGAAAAAGAGTGAATAATAACAACAGTAATAGAAATAGGTCAAGTATATCACAGGTATCGTATTAGTTCTTTAACCTTGCAGTGGTATGCTGATACAGCCTCTTGGGAGGAAGGTATATTTCCATAGTGTAAATACGCTCACTGTGGTTCATTTCAAGCTCTAGATGGTTTATTAGCTGGCCTACAAAATTCCTGAACACGTATTACTAGCTCTCCTTCTTCACATGATGCTTGTAAGTCACTTTTAGCTCTTAAAGACAAAATTATTTAAGGAACTACATGGGAAATTTAAAATGATGCAGCTACTCATTTGAATATTAATCCTGGTTTTTGATGTGACCTCCAGGATGATTTAAAATCATTTTACCCTCATTTATCAATACAGAAATTGGCATTAATCCTAAAATTTGTATGGTAAAATAAAGAACAAAGCTATTTCCTCACTTCAAAATGTATTACAAAAGTTATAGTAATCAAAACAGCATGGTGCTGGCATTAAAACAGACACACAGAACAATGGAATAGAGTTAAGAGCCCAAAAATAAACCCATATACAGTCAAATAATTTATACAGAAAGAAACCCATATACAGTCAAACAATTTATACAGAAATAAACCCATATACAGTCAAATAATTTTTGACAAGGGCACCAAGAACCCATAATGGGGAAAGGACAGTCTCTTCAATAAATAACACGAGGGAAACTAGATACCCACATACAAAGGAGGAAAACTGGACTCCATCCTACAGCACTCACTGACTTGAAACAGATTAGACTTAAAGGTACGACCTAAAACCATAAAACTCCTAGAAACACAGGGGAAAGGCTTTTTGACACTGGTCTTAGTAATGATTTTTTGGATATGACACCAAAAGCACAGGAAACAAAAGCTAAAATCAGCAAGTGGGACAACATCAAACTAAAAACTGTCTGCACAGCAAAGGAAAACATCAACACAATGAAAAGTCAACCAAATACACAGGGTCCAAAACATATTGACTTGTACGAGCGCTGTATTGTATTTGTGCAATGCTTCATTTACTCAGCTTCAGGGTCAATGTCAACATTCTTATTACTCCATAAAGCCAAACTTTATGGAGTATATTTGCCTCATATATGTATGAGTCAGTATGTTTGACTCATACAAGTCAACAGCAAAAAAACAAAATCAAAACGCATCTGATTAAAAAATGGGCGGAGCACCTGAACAGCCATTTTCCTATGAAAAGATGCTCAGCATCATTGCCGTTCCCTCCTCAAGGGGATTTTCAGGACCCAGGGATCGAACCTGGGTCTCTAATGTCTCCTGCAATGGCAAGCGAGTTTTTTACCATCAGCGCCACCTGGGAAGCCCAGTAACCACCAGACAAATGCAAATCAAAAGGACAATGCAATATCACCTCCCACCTGCTAAGATGGCTATTATCAAGAAGACAGGAGATAACAAATGTTGGCAAAGATATGGAGAAGAGGCAACCCTCATGCACTGTTGGCGGAACGCAAATGGGTGCAGCCATTACTGAAAGGAAGATGAAGGTTCCTCAACAATTTAAAAGTAGAATTATCAAAAACAAATTTACCATATGATCCAGCAATGCCATTTCTGGGCAGAGATTCAAAGTAAAATTAGTATCTCAAAGAGATACTTGTACTTCCATGTTCATAACAGCATTATTTACAATAGCCAAGACAAACTAAGTGCCCATCAACAGACAAAGAAACTGTGGCACATGTCTACAATGGAGTATCATTCAGTCATAAAAAGGAAGAAATCCTGCCATTTGTGACAATGTGGATAAATATGGAAGTCATCATGCCAAGAGAAATAAGCTAGACAAAGAAAGACAAACAGTGTATGATATCACTCATACAAAATCTTAAAAAACAAAAGCAAAATTCACAGGAACAAAGAAGAGAATAGTTGCTGATGGGCTGAGGGGACAAGTGAAATTGGGGGATGCTGATCAAAGGGTACAAACTATCGGTTTTGAAATGAATAGGTTCCGAGAATCTAATGTACAGCCTGGTGCCTAGAGTTAATAGTACTGTGTTGTATATTTGAAACCTATTATAAACGATATGGGAAAAGATTCTGAAGAAGAACATATACATATATATGTCACTGAATCACTTTGTTGTACACCTGAGATGATAACAACATTGCAAATCAACTAAATTCTGATATAAAATTAAACTCTTTTTTAAAAAAGGAAATTTGCTAAGAATTGATCTTGAGCATTCTCACCACAGAAAGGTAACTCTGTGAGATCATAGCTGCATTCAATTAACTTAGTTGTGATAAATATTTCACAAACTCTATGTTTATCAAATAATCATGCTGTGTACTTTAAATACATACAATTTTCTTCGTTAATTATACATCACTAAAACTGGAAAAAATAAAGTTGTGAAAGAATTTTAAAAATTAAAATCATTAGCATTATATTACTTTTGATATCTCTTTGAGAGGAATTTGAACAAAATATATCCATTTTTTTAAAAAAACAAATCACATATTAATTGACTAAAATCCTTAAGATATAACACTTTTCTTATCCCATCAGTTTGGAAGTAAATAAGGTGAGGGGTCTTGGAAATCATTATTTTATTTAAGAATGTCACTTACTGTTTGTGAATATGTATGATATTAAGGTGGAATGTATTACAATTGTGTTCAAATTTAAAGAACTCACAGATTTTTGGTTTTGTTTTTAGGGAAAACTAAATCCAGATTGTTATTTCAAAGGTGAAAATACTCAGGTCTGGAGAAAAAACAAAACTAGGCCAAGGCCTCAGTTAAGTTACTATAAGATAAGCTGCATTTGACAGTTTTTACAATAAGCTTGCAGCCCCTGAACCTCTGCTTCAGCTCTCTAAACCATCACAGAGTTCACTACGAAATGATCGTACTACAACAACCAGGGCGGTGTATATACAGTTGTATATGACAAGTTTCACTCCTGTCCCTTATGAAATCACCTATGAATTTAAACATATAGCATGCAGAAAAACAACTAGAGATCCAGAGACACAAGCCAAAGGAACCCAAGTATATTCGCCTGGATAAATGAAGTGTAACACTCAAAAAACACCAACAAAATTGCGCAGAATGCATTTTGCAGTCAATCCCATTCTGCTTACATTGTAGAGATCTCAGTGGCAACAATGCCGTAAATGAGCATGGGCCAGCCAGGTTCTACCTGAGGAATCTTTGGATAAAGTGATTTACCTTCATTCACTCATTAGCGAAATGAGGAGTTGGAACAAATCCTCTCTAAAGTATCAACAAACACTAAAAAAGTATGTGAATGAAAACCAAAGTCTAAGGGATTTACAGACCAATTTTGACTCATAATTTCAGCCTGAAATGAACAAAGACCCTTAACCTTTCTTTGAAGAAGATATTTGGCATCTCTGACTAAAGTTAACTGGAATAATTCTAGAAAGAAAATTCTAGGAATTTCTGGGGGAAAATATAACAAAGGCTGATGAATTAAAGTTGGTATATCAGTTTTAGAATACTGCTTCTACACTACTTGAAAAGTGAAAGTCGCTCAGTCGTGTCTGAGTCTGTGACTCCATGGTCTATACAGTCCATGGAATTCTCCAGGCCAGAATATTGGAGTGGGTAGCCTTTCCCTTCTCCAGGGGATCGTCCCAACCCAGGGATTGAACCCAGCTCTCCCACATTGCAGATGGATTCTTTACCAGCTGAGCCACAAGGGAAGCCCCAAGAACTACTTACTAGCATGCATTTCTTTCTTCCTCACATGTGCCTTAAGTGCAGGGTCCTGGGAGGGTAAGTTTTGTCCATTAATTGCCTTCCTAAGACAATCTGGATTCTTCAGTGATCGAAAAGCATTAGTCAACAATGAAGTAAAGAAGCCACTGAGCCATTTTTAGTTTAAAAAAAAAAAGTTTGTTTCTCTTAGAACTGTTATTTCATCAAACATGCCTGTGAAGGTTTAAGATACATCATTATCTACCAAGATACCAAGATACATCATCTTGGTACCAATGATGTACCAAGATACCTCACTATCATCACCACCAAGAAAAAAAAAAAAAAAAGAGCTGACAGTTAAATTGGTATGCCATAAATTTTGGAGATGTTAAAATGTGAAAAAAGAAAAAGTGTTTTAGAATCAATTGACTGTTGTCGCGTAAGGCTTTTGACCCAGAATTTGGACAAAACCATCTTCAAGAAGAATCGTAACAGTGCAGGTGGGTCATGAGTCCCATGTGACTCAACCTTCTCTCTCCACTCGCGTCATATTCATTAAACTTTTTTTTAAGGAAAATCATTTATCATTCGTACCAAACAGAAATTAGGAAGAAATAGTTAATGGAGGCTAAATATATCTCTTTAAAGGATTTTCTGTGTTTCTTATTCTTTTTAAGGGCGAAGGGTTGCTGCCTTCCACACGCTGTTTGGGGAATGTGTCAAACACTTCTGAAATGTCTAAAGGCTACCAGTGTGCACTCCTCCCCCCTCATTCCTTATTCCGACAGCCACAGATACCAGGAGCCAGAAGGGGGTCTCAGAAACCACCTAAGCTGAGCCTTCACTTTCAAGAGGGAGAAACTGAGCCTTAAAATATATTGGAGGCGGGATAAGAACTCTGTGATTTGACCTCAGTCTACTAGCTGCTAGATTCTAAACATTCTGCTCAATTATTCCTACCTTGGTTTATGAAGGGCAGCTCCGAAGAGGAGTCTTTTTTTGTCTACTTGTCTGAATTTCCTCCAACTAATTTAATGAGGCCACCTTTCTTTAATACTGCCCTTCAAATGAGACACAGAGAGTCTGAAACAAATTTCTCAAGGTTTCTGAGATCTTCCTTCTCAGTCAGATTCAGTGACAAAGGTTCGTTATGTTGCATATAATGAATGAGGGGAACTTTGTAAAGCAAAAAAAAGGAAAAAGAGTAAAAGAATGTATTCGATATTTCCTCATACTGTCCCTTTCTCAATAAATTTTTTAAATGAGTGCAGTGAAATATGTTCCTCTTGTTTAACATAAGACACTACTAAATCATTCCTGAATGCAGGAAGCATCCCAGGGTGACTCAAGCCCTACCAAGCCCTGTATGTGGTACCAGTCCTGAGAGACGCTTCAACAAGTAAAGCTTCACGGGGACTTCCCTGGTGGTCCAGCGGTTAGTACTCCACGCTTCCAAAGCAGGGGACACTGGTTCAATCCCTGGTCATGGAGCAAAGATCCCATATGCTGCCTGACTCAGCCAAAAAAAGAGCTTCATGGGAAGACACTTCCCAAGGCAAAGAATAAACCATTCTAACTCCTGTGCTGAACTGTGTATAATAACTTAAAATCTTTCCCTATCTCAAAAGTCCAGCTTGATATCGCTAAGTTTTGTAGGAAATGCCCTCAAGAGGCAGTCTATATTCCATGAAATAGAGAGGCTATGATCTCAAGGTGATTCCAGAATCTCCACCAAACACGGCAGCGTCAGGTTTGTCTGGAAAAGAACAAGAACACCACCTCCTCCCAAACCACACATGTTCCAGGCATTGCTGTTGTTACACAGGGCAAATGTCCCACTATGACCTTCAAAGAAGACACTACTGCTGTGATCCTAGGATTAAGGTATGCTTCTGCTTCTGTCGAACCTCACCATGAAACACAGGGTTTAACTCTGATAATGAGTTTTCCACCCTATCCTATAAAGTCAGATCAACTGAAATCCCATGGGCCAATCACTACCAAGACATTGGATACAATACCAGCCCAGTTCATCAAGACATTGGGTCTCATGTTTCTCTCACCCTTAGATGGAGTACTATCCTCAACAAGAGACATATTTGGCCAAAATATCCCAAACCAAGATGGCCGATGGGTTAATGTTCCTTTCTGAGCTCTTCCATTATGCTGCTTCCTGAGTCTGAGGGCTGGCAGGCAGGGCGCCCCGCCAGAGCTGCAGCCCTCTGCAGATGTCTCTGCTGTGTTCGGTCAAAATGAAAAGGAGACAAGATGGCCCTCTGACAACAGACAGCTGTCAATGAGGTGACATGCTTGCTCTCAGCTGGCCGATGAGCGGCACGTAGGTGACACGCGCTTGGCTAACCAGCTTGCCTATAAAATCCCGGATCAGCCATGAGGTGACAGCATGCACTGCCTTCAACTATCCTGTTCTCAGTCACTCTCAGTGAGAGTGTGTCTCTCTCACTCTCCCACTCGGTTGTGCTGAGCACAGTTAGAAAGGCTCTGGTCAATACAACATGTGTAGAAACACAAATCAGACCAAAAGAAAGTGGGAAACAAGAATAGGAAAAGGGAGCCCTGCAGCAGAATGACCCAAAATAAAGCAGAGAGACAGACTTGTCTAGTCAGGTCAGGCTCATATTGACACGGATACAGAGATACCATCGCAGGTAACCAGGCAAGAGACAAGAGGATCCGCGTGGCCTCTTCCCCACGCTCCATCTTGTCATTTGCCCCTCCAGCCACCAGGGGGCAATTTGGGGCTAGATCCTGGTAGAGGAGGCTCAAATTCTGAGCTTTTACAAATACTTAAATATTAGAAGTGGGAGTAGGGGTGGAGTGCCTGGGGAAAGCAGCGCTGAAGGGAGAGACTCAGGGGACCCGCAGAGTGGGAAAGTGAGCTCCTCAAAGCTTCCACTGATTTTCTTAATTAGTGAACTCCTAAGCTCAAAGATGGCTTTCCCTGGTGGTTCCAGGGTAAAGAATACTCCTGGCCAGTGCAGGAGATGTGGGTTCCGCCCCTGAGTTGAGAAGATTCCCCTGGAGAAGGGAACGGCAACCCACTCCAGGATTCCTGCCGGGGAAATCTCATGGACAGAGGAACCTGGCGGGCTACAGTCCATGAGGTCATAAAAGAGACGGACATGACTGAGCGACTAAACAACAACAAGCCAGTCCCTCTAAACTCATAAATAAATGCTAAATTCACCAAGGAGCTACCTGATGGGCCTGGCAGATATTTTAAACCATCAATGGGGAAAACACCTCTCCCATTCTCCCTCTCTCTTTCCATCTCTCTCCATCTTCCTCTCCCGCTCCCCACCTCTTTCACTTCTCTTTCGTTTCTAAAAGAACAGCTGTTTGGAAGCAGCGAATCAGGAAGAAAAACAAGAGGAGACAGCCAAAGCGGATACAGCGTCAAATCTGTGGCTGTCCACCTGCAGCACCGAAGTTGAAACAGCAGAAGTCTGGCTTAGAGAAAGGCGAGTTTAACAAAATACAAACTCACTGGAGTGGCCACTCAGGCAGCAGAGCTCTTCCACAGTCACTCTCTGCCCTGACAACTTTCATTCTGACTCTTATTCAGCTCCCCCAACCAAGAGACTGATCCACCTGCTGGGCTGAAAATACAACCCCAAAGGTTTTTATAAGATCATTTTTAAGAGATCACTGAAGAGTGAAAAGGAGAAGTGGTGAGAGGAGATACTGGGGACACGTGTCCTTTGTCTTTTGAGAATCAGAGAAAAGTCCGAGCTCAAGGCTGTCCCAGGTCTGCTCCAGCTCTGAGAGCTCGGGAGGGTCCCTGCAGTTGTCAAAGCCTGGACAGGATGACAACTATCACTCCATCACCACAGGGCGGCTCCACTGCGGAATATCCTCATGGCCACTGCCTCATCTCTGGAAGACAAAGCAGTCTTTCTTTGAGAGAGATGTGAGAAGCTATTCAACCTCCATCTGCAATCGTGACCAACAAGCAGGAACAGAGCCAGGACAGAGTCTGAGACTGGCCACTGTCTCTCCCACACCAACACCTACGGTTTATCAGCCAAACCAGCAGGCCCTGCCTCCCGCCAGCTGCCAGGTAGCTGAAGAAGCACAGTGGGTTCCCCCACCCAGGGGATCCCCATGGCAGGGTTGAGGGACCATGTCACCAGGATGTCAGCCAGTCACTGAGTTCCAAGGGCATGGGACACTCCAGCTCCTTCCACTGCCCATGCTCTTTGGAAGCTGTCGTATCCACGTAGACCTGACTCAAGGACACCAAAATGCCACAACATCACACAGACTTAAATATGCAGATCACTTATAAACTCTTCACCGCTATTCCAGCTAATACCAATATTGGCACCTTCCGATAGAAAGCCTTTCCCTTTCATAAATAAGCATAAATAGTCAAGAAGCAGAACCACTACAGCGTCTGGGTCAAATGTCAATATGTGATATATAATGTTGTAGTTTTGCCCAACTTTCATCAGCACTGAGTATTTCTAATATCGAATTCAGCCTTTTATCTTTAGTTAAGAAAGTGATGCTTACTATGAAAAAGGAATCCTACAATGTAGGAGTATGTCGGGCAAAAGAAAAAGTATTTGCATACATATGAAAACCAAGGCAGTCATTCCCGGCAAACGCCCTCTTCCTGGTGCCCATGAGAGCAGTGACGGGAGGGGCCTCTGGGACCACGCCACGCCCCTGTCTCTTTCACCAGCTAGAGCTCTTTCGCCAATTGAAATACTAGGAGGGTCCAGCCCTCTGTCGTGCAGTCTCCACTGTTCCCTGGGGAGATGGGGACCAGTGAGGATGCCCGGAACAGCAAAAGCAGCCACCTCCCAGAGGAACACGGGCTTGCCACCTTAGACATCTCCTCCTGGAGCCTCTGATACCCAGGCACCATTTTTATGCTACAGCAGAAGAGGGAAGAAGGCATTCATTTCCCCCAAGGGAAGTTATTATTAAGGACGAGCCCAGGCTCTAGAGGTATTAAGACGGCAAGGAGGTTGGACAGCCTCACTGTCCCTCTCAAGCGCCAAGTCCAGTTCAGCCTTTCCTGGAATCCTGCCTGTGCTGCTCTGAGGCTTTTAATCTCTAAGTTCATTCTGCATCTTCCTTCTCTCGAGAGAACACGGTGTGTACGTAAGCTCTTGCTTATGGCAGATGGACCTTCCAGGAACCACATCCATTGAAAATAAGAGCAGTGACTGTCCCACTCAGCCAGGCTCACGGTTTGGTTCTGACCAGAACAACGGCCGTCTTATCAACCCCCTGGGTTGCTGAAGATAGGAAAGCCTCTCTCCCGTTACATTAGGGCTGCCAGACGCCCTATCTTGCACACTTGCTTCTTAGTTACTGCAAAGCTTTTACATATTTAGGGAGCTTTTCCATCAAAACATGCTGGAATGGCTAGAGGCTCTGACACATGAATGGTATCTGCCCACATGTGCTTTTTATCCAAGTTCACAGCTCCTGGTCACTGAGGGTAAACAGTGTTATCAGTGATTATTATGGATTTAGTCAAGTATATTTCGCTCCTGTCATTTACAAGCACTTGTGTTGGCTGGTATTTACAATGTCGGGACTCTGTCACTCTGGCAACCTTCTGAGACAACATTTTTCCAGTGTTACAGTGACATTTCAAAAACTCAGTATTTACAAGCAAATGACACCCTCTGGCTCCGTGACGATGCAATTCAGTGGTAGCTGAACAAAGGGACACTCCTCTAGAAACTTCTTCAGGATGTATTTCCGGCTACTCCTGGCTATTACATCAGGGTCCAGGGCAGCCCTGCGGCCTTTGGAAGAAAGAGGCTACAAAGACATCAAGTATTAAGAAAATGTCAGTGTCACACACCGCTGGCATGGTAACTGCTGTGCAGAGGCTCACGTGGACAGGGGCTGCTGCATGATCCTGACAAGTCTCTTAACATCTCTGAGCTTTAGCTTCTCATGTCCTACTAAGCGGCACTGGGCAGCCAGGTGACATCTGCTTACTTTAACATTCCATCCTTCTGCGTTTCAAAATTAGACACAGAGATAAAACTCACATCATCATTTTTTTCATGTCCTGTACTGAGTTTATGAGGAACAGAATCCCTTGCAGGAAGCAGAGCTGCCAGTCATGACTGCTCGACTCAGTCCCATCTTCCCTGTTCCGACACCCCCACCCCTGCCCCGTCAAGCAAGATGGACCAGGAAGAGTGAAGGAGGAGGAAACCTGACCAACAGAAACACAGCTGCTATTACATTCACCCCTGGGCTTCAGGGCCTGTCCGGTCTCAGCCAGACCACGGTTCTTTACAACGTGGCCATGGTCCTCTCGGCAGTGGAGGAGAGGTGCAGCTGCCGGCAGGCAACAGACGATGCAGGAAATACGCAGTCAAGATATTCTTCCTTGACCCTCTAAAGACAGCGATCTCGATCATACAGATCACAGGCTCCATCATACCATCTTTAGAAATGCAATCTTGGGATTTCCCTGGCAGTCCAGTGGTTAAGACTCCACGTTGCCAATGCAGCGGTCACAGGTTCAATCCCTGGTCAGGGAACTGCCTTCCTTAGTGACTGCTGTGCTTAGTCACTCAGTCGCGTCTGACACTTTGCGACCCCACAGACTGCAGCTCGCCAGGCTCCTCTGTCCATGGGATTCTCCAGACAAGAATACTGGAGTGGGTTGCCATGCCCTCCTTCAGGGGATCTTCTCAACCCAGGGATCAAACTCAGGTGTCCCGCATTGCAGGCAGATTCTTTACTGACTGAGCCACAGGCACTTAACATCCCGTATGTCGTACAGCATGGTCAAAAGACTTTTTTTAAAATGCAGTCTTCCCTACTAATTGTGGTCCCAGTGCAGTACGCTAAACGATACGTAAGTTAACAGTGAGAAGAGCGCCAGAACCAGCTACGAGGAGACTGGACTAATGGCTATCACAAAAAGCTTCAACAACCGCGGATGAGGAAGCAGTAGGGAAAATGGCAAGTCTGGAGTCAAAGGACCATGCCCCTAGCCCCCTCTCTGCCACTTACTGTTCATAGTGACAGAAAGGCTGTGAGTCTCCGCTTCATTATCAATAAAATGGGGATTAAAAACAGATCTTCCCTCACTGGCATCACCAGTTACATAACTCATTATTGCAGCTGGTTCGTTTACCCATTGACCCATCCATCCACTGACTCCGGAGCACTCACTCGTGTCCCCTGTTAGGCACTGGGGAGGGTGACAGGCCCAGTCCTCGGTCCTCTCTGGCTGCAGAGAGCATGACAACTCTGGCTTGGCAGAGTGCAGTGTGTCAGAAGCTACCTGGGCCCAGAGAGAGCCACCTCGTTCCGGCCTGAGTCTAACACGAGGGCCCCGGAGGGAACAGTGAATAAGCGGGGCCTTGGACAGAGAGTGAGAGTCATCCCGTGAAGGAGTATAAGGAAAGGGGAAGGAGGGGCAAGGTGAAGATGTCCCAGGCCAATGGAAAGGCCCTTGTGAAGACAGGGAGAACCATCGACGAGCCCTCAAGGGAACCCGGAGCAGCTCAGTGTGGCTGGGACACCAGGGAGCAGTGGGGAGAGGGAAAGACAAAGCTGAAGGCCGAGGCCGGGGCCAGGCTCTCCAGAGCCCATGCACCGTGCTAAGGTTGGCTCCCCGAAGCACGGCGGGTGCTGGGCCAGGGTGTGACTGCCTCGGGGACTTTCGGAGACAACCACTTCAGCAGTCTTGTGAGAAGGAGAAGGTGGGGATGGAGAGAAATGGAGGGGTGGTGCCTGGGATGCGGGCTCAGTGTATAGGAAGCAGAATCGATCACATCTGAGAATGGAGGGTTTATGGGGATGAAGGAGGCAGTCTAGGAGGGTGACTGGGGGGCAGTCAGTCGCCAAGCCAACAGACACAGATGGCAAGACTAACCCTGAGAGGAAGGTCAACCAATAAAATCCACGGTCAAAAGTACAATACCTGAGGTGAATTATCCCATCAGTAATGGCCAAATTTTACTCTAGCCCCTTGAAAAATATATCTCAACAGATGTGAGAATATCAACGCAAAAATGTAAGTTAGAGCCTCACGTTAGGTAACTCAACTGTTTTTAGTTTAAACCCTCTACCAAGTACAGTGATAACATGATCTTGGGGGAGGGGCAGGGGATATGGTGCTATTACACAAAATATTTATTAAACACCCAAATGAAGGGGTGGGGGAGTAACTATTGTTGGATGTTCTCGTGTGCTCCACTTGCTGGCTGACTGTCCAGAGCTGACCTGGGATGTCTGTGTCCTATTTCTAGAACAGTATGTACAAATAATCTAGAGCACTGATAAAATTATTTGCAACCAGGTAACTAAGGGAGACATTTTGGATGAAATTCCACAGGAGCCTCCAATCCTGGTGTCTGTGAGTAGCTCTGAAGTCACACTATGAAACATGAGGGGGCAGTACAGCTACCTAGGATATAATGAAATATAAATATGCTTTGTAATCAAGTATGAAATGGCTTCCCTACTGGCTAGAACAGTAAAGAATCTGCCTGCAATGCAGGGGACCTGGGTTCCATCCCTGGGTTGGGAAGATCCCCTGGAGAAGGAGATGGCAACCCACTCCAGTATCCTTGCCTGGAAAATCCCATGGACAGAGGAACTGGGCGGGCTACATACAGTTCATGGGGTCACAAAGAGTTGGATACGACCGAATGACTAACTATAACTATGAAATGGAGGCAGTGTGAAGTTTGAGAATGATAAGACGGATGTGTTTTCTGCAAAAGGGAACAAAAGGGAAGTTCTCCTAGAAATAAATCAAAGGGTAATCCCTTCCCTCACATCCAAAATGCCAACATTAAAATACTCGTTTCGTTGACAAAATGGCACCCAAGGTTTGCACTCTGAAAACACATTCAAGCAAACCTTACTTGGTAGTAAAGTGGGAGTAGGCCTGAGAGAAACTGGTCCGTATTAGTGCCTCCTGTCGGGCTGGGCCAGGTAAATGGCAGAGATGCAGACCGACTCCTTGCGGGACGGTGTCACAGGAGTAGCGGCTGTCGACACTGCTCTTTGCCACGTGTCACCGTCCACAGCGAATCTTTTACCCCTGCTGATGTCATGTTGTACCAGTCACTCTACACATGACAGTTCTGAACCGCAGAGCTCAGAGCGACAGACAGGCTGCACAGTTAAAAGTACCGGTAATGGATCCTTCCTCAGGAGCGAATCACATCCAAGGAGGAAAGTTCAGCTGACGGGGACTTCAAAGAAGTGGTATAGCCTGAGTGAAGCTGTGTTCTCCAACTCATGCATGAGCTTTGGGCAAAAAAATCTGCTTAGAATTTTATAACGAATTTTCTACTAAAAACACTTAAGAGCTGAAATACTTGTAAGATCTTGAATTCTGATTCTCCTGTAGTTTTAGATCTTAACTCTGGGCAATGACTCTAGGACTCAGGCTGGTACCGCCACGAGTCTTTGAACGTGAACCATAAGAGGGGCAGGAAATCTCCTGGTTGATCACAGACAGAGCAAAATCTCACAGATCCAGGCAACCCCAAGTGAAACCAAATGACCATAGGTCTTAACCAATATTCTCATCAAAAAAAGAAAATTCATCATTGAAACATCCAACTATTTTTAAACCAAACTGGTGACCAGTAATGCGATCTCATTTCCTATCTTCTCTATGGCAACTGTCACTGACATTTATTTGTGACTTCCTCCTGTGAAAACATCCACCTTCCAACTCTCTAAGTCTACACTCACTTTGGGTCAGGGACCCATCTCTTACTCCCTCTGTCCATTTCATATACAGTCCTTCTGAAGAACACAAAATATTCTTTCTATGACACTATGTCAAGTCACCTTCATGTTATCTCAAAAAGGTATATAGTTTTCTTTCTGTTTATATAGCTGGCATCTTATCTTTAGACTTTTCCATTATAATATGAAACAAATTACAAATGCTTCTTCTTGGCTAATCTTACATGGCTGTAAGAGTGGCATAATTAACTCAGAATGAATAACTATTCATATTCACTACTATGGAACCATACAATATATATACATTGACCCCCATATACCTCAAGTGAGAAGAAAGTTATGCTTAGTTGGTTTCACTGAATAATTTACTAATACTTCTGTTCGAATAAAAATTATTTTATAGGCATCCATACTGATACAATCTTTAACAAAATGTTAATGCTAAGGTAAACGATTTAATCCAATAGGAATCCACCTATATAAGCTTTGTATCACCTACTAACTGATTTCCTCTTCACATCATTTCCTATTCTATTAGGAAAATCAAATGGATATCAGAGAGGCTTATAAAACTCTCTATCAAAGCATAAGATGACTTAAGAATTTTATCCTGATTTTATAACCTTTATTTCTATTTGATAATCACTTCAGAATTAGAGGTATATTTTAGGGTCCTTTCCTTTTGACTTATTTATCCTGTGTTGGTGGTACTCAATGTTTCCTTCCTGTAGCTTTTATATATGTGCGTGTGTGTATGTGTGTGTGTGTGTGTAAAGATGAGGGGAGAAGGGAAACAAAACTAAGAAAAAATGAAAGTGACCTACCAACAGAGTATGAGAAAAGTTAGCTACTTATCGAAATAAAAATAACATATTTAGTGATTTGCAATATAAGAATAAAATGAACTCACTGGGTCTCAAGAGGTCTGCAATATGATCTTTGCAAAAGGTATCTTGCCAATTTAATTGAGGCAGGAGTTATTTAATTTTTTTACAGGTATAGTTTTCAATAAAACTACATATGCCTATAATACTGCAATGGCAGATGTGTCTCGATTATTAGAGGTGGGCTCAAGGGAATATATACAATGGATCTTGAAATCTGTAAGCAGCTGTTTTGGGGGGGCAGTGAAACGATGGGGGAGGGCACTGTACCACACACATGTTCCTTAAGTGCAGCAATGTTTTGTTATTTCACTGCAGGTGTACTACAGAGATGAAATTTAATAACTTACTGTATATAATACCAATAAAACGGAAAAGACTCAGTGCCCTGCTGTTCATTACCGTGGTACAAATGAGCTCGGATTATTTTGTGTGCATGCACGGGTAAAACCCCAACCCACAGAGACCCCCACATCTAGAGCTCTGCAGAATGATCACTGCTCGAAAAATCTTAGGGATGTTCTTCCTTAATCGCTTTCATATCACTGAACTGTCATCCCAAATTCATGTAAACGTGACTTGAGGTAGGTTAAAAATAAGACATAGTTGGTATTTTTTTTAAAGCATCATAGAAAGCCTTTACCAAAGAGGTCTTTCAAAAAGACAGGTTAATGGAATCAAGGGTTATACAGATTTCCTTAAGCACCATAACAATATAACAGTGATAATATATTCTAGCCAACAAAATCTAGAGAAGGGCCAGTCTAAAGATGCTATCCCACCAGATTTTAACTGTAAAAAAATATTTGTGTATTAGGAATGCTAAAGCAAATACAGCTATGTACCCATGTCAGTTTTCTTCTCGAAAGAAACTTCTGTTAGATAAAAATAACACAGTTAACAGTATAGGTATTTGCTTTAGGAAGTTCAGTTTTGTTTATTTGTGAGTGAAAGTGTCTGTAAAGAAACCCACATAAACAAAGAGAAGGAAATGGTAACCCACCCCAGTATTCTTGCCTGAAAATTCCATGGACATCAGAGCCTGGCTGGGCTGTAGCCCAAGTCCATGGGGTTGCAGAGAGTCGGACACGACTTGGTGACTAAACAACAAACAAAGAAAACACACACACACAATTTTTCAAAGAACGGGGCTCTTCAATTCTAAGCAAGTCACCACCATCAGGCACAGCAGCAGACTCATTACCTGTTTCTTTCTTGAATAATTACTTCTAAAAAGATTATGGGGTTTTGCTGGTAACTTACAGTGTTCTCACTATTTTAACTTGGGGTTTTGGTTTTAAGAGTTTCAGGAAAATTTCCTAGTGATGAAACCATTTCAAGAAATATCACACAGAAAAGAAGAAATGGTTCTCCCATTCCATATTGAAAAATTCCTCTGATGCTGAATTGTGAGTCTACTGTCTTTTTTACGGAAAGAAGCCAGAGGGCTACAGTGACTTCTATAGGATGGGCAGGTATATTTCAACACGTTCCTTTGTCCATGGGATTTTCCAGGCAAGAGTACTGGAGTGGGTTGCCATTTCCTTCTGGAGAGGATCTTCCCAACCCAGGGACTGAACTCAGGTCTCCCTCATTGTAGGCAGACGCTTTACCATCTGAGCCACCAGGGAAGATATTTCAACAACAAATTTTACCAATTATTTAAAAACAATTAAGTCAATTGTTTAGTCATTAATTGATATCCCCTCTCTTTTTTATGTATCAAATGTTAGATGAATTATAGTCCTACTTACTAGAGGTTATTAAAACCCCCCAAATACTTTTCATGAGAAAAGAGAAGTTCATCTGGTGAAGTTTCATTTAGGATAGAAGGACTTCATGTTTTTGGTGTCTTATAAACCACCTCGAAGCAATTTCAATGGTTTTCATGCACTAGTTGTCCTGAACTGTCTATACAACTTGTGTGTATTTCTAACACATATTTGTCATTTTATATATTGCACAAGTGAGTTGAATGCCACAATCAAAAAAAAAAAAATTACTAGGTCACATTTAGGAGCCTGAAAAAGGTACTGCTCCCAGATTTCACTCTATATAGTTCTCGTATTGGGGGAAGAATAACTTGATCTACGAAGAATCCAAATTTGTGAAATAGCAAACCATATTCTGCCTGCACTGCACAGAAAGGAAGGCCCAAAGATAATCCATACATTTTTAAGAAAGTGTTCATGCTGTTGCTAAAATGTGAATTGGCATATTCTACCCGAGCCTTGTCACAGGAAATCTTCACTGGTTTCAATGAAATTGCACATGCTAATTTTGAGGACATTACAGAATAGATTGGAGAAGGAAATGGCAACCCACTCCAGTATTCTTGCCTGGAGAATCCCATGGATGGAGGAGCTTGGTGGGCTACAGTCCACGGGTCGCAAAGAGTCAGACACTGAGCAACTTCACTTTCACTTTCACAGAACAGATTATCTATACAGTCACATGCGGTATATTTTTCTTTTTTTTTAAAGGTTGGGCCACGAGGAGCCCTGCCTTCCTCTCTGCTTTCCCCCCCACTATGGCTCCAGCTCACCCTGAGAAGACCCTCCATTCTGGGCAGCATATTAGATGCAGATTCTCCACTCTCTACTGAAAGTGGTTTGCCAGTGGGCTCTCGTACAGACCCATTACTGAGTCTAAAAACCTCACCATGAGTTCGGCAGCAGGGAACCCAACTTAGAAAAGCACTAACTTTGAAACCAGGTATTTCAGGGTCCAAAGCCTGGCTCTCACACTTAGCTGGGGGGACTCTTTGGTCTGCTTGCTTTAGCTCTCTGAGCACCATTTTCTTAATTATCAACTATTAAATCAGCCTGGGAACTTATACTGGCACCTAATATTAGTCCTGCCAGCTTCCTCTAGAATGCGCCCAAACTAACATTTAGAAATTCACTCACTTTGACTTTCATTCATCAGCCAAGTCTGGGTTGTGAATGGATACATGGATTCACTATCTCAGTGATCCTTGACAGAGCAATTTAACTGGCATCACAGTAACCCACCTGACTCAGTTGGTCAGCCACTGATGGTCGACCCTGTGAGAGCTTTAAGGACAATTACCACAATGTAGAGGAGCAATCTGAGAATTTCAGAGAAACAATGGTGTTTATGGCAAGATTAACAGCTGAGGGTACAGAGATTGTCACTAGGTTCCAAATTATAGCAAAAGTATACTAGAGTTTATGTGTAAGGAAATGCAGCCTATAATTATGTCTTCCCTTCTGCAATTGAAGCATTTCTGACCATTAGCTTAAAGCATAACCTATTTTTCTTATCAAAATATCTTAAGAAATCTGAAAGATGCTTTAATACTGCCAGTCTCCTCCAGGTAAGGAACCATATTTAATACAAGGATTATTAACATTATATTTGCATATGCATGAACACTGAAGCGGACAGCACTGCACCAACAATGAAGAAATCTCTTTCACTGTCAGCTATCAACACAGAAGGAATGATGGAGCCTTTTTTTTTTTTTTAATCACTAGTTCAGAACCCTCTGATTCAGGCAAGTATCCTCTATACATGCTAAAACCATCAGGTCAAAGACTGTTAGGGAACACGGGCACAGGGATCTATGCCCAGTGCTAAAAAAATCAACACAAAGGTTGTTTACTAATTACAGAGGGGGAAAGGTTTCTTTACAATGCACAGATCTGGGGGTCTCTAATTCTACCAAGTTGGTAATGTTAGTGTCAACAACAGCAACACATCTTGACATTACATGCCTCCAGATAAAACACAGTATAAGCACATAATCTATGAGATATTCCAGGCCAAAATGTTTAATTTCCATCTGAAACAGCCTTTCAGCCTAATTTTCAATCTGCAAGCAAGACGAGTAATAGAGTAACAAACAGCACCACAAAGAAATAACCCAACAGTTCAAGAAGGGGACATATTTTTCAAGTCCACCAGCCTGTTGTCTTTAAGGTAAATATCACTTTTTAAAAAATTACAGGAACTGCTCTAGTTTATAAGAAATTCTAAAGAGACACAAAAACAAAATATCATGCATAAACACAGTGTCGGGGGCGGGCTGGAGGGGAAAAGAGATAATAAAGATATTTTCATGGGGACAATGAAAGAAATTTGAATCAGGATTGGGAATTAGATTAGGAAACTCTGGTTAGTATCTTTAGAGGTGATTACACTATTCGAGTGTTCTTAATTTTCAGACACACATGATGAAAAACCTAAGGGGGAAACCTTATGAGATCTGCCGCTTGAAAACGGTGCACTGAAAAATACATGCATATATACATACGCGCACAAAGCAAACAGAACAGATACTTTCCATTGTTTGATTTTTCCAACTCTTCTGAGAATTTGAAAATTTACACTATGTAGGATTAAAGAAAATTTTGTAAATTCAATGAATGGTGTTTGATTCTTCCCCTTAATATCCAGAAAGCTGCTGGTGGGGATTGAAGGTAGGGTATACAAGAGCTTCCCTTTGTTTTTCTCCTTTGTACCGACCACTTCACTTGAAGGCCAATAAATATTTGTTAACCAACGCAATGAAAAAATAGCTCCATTCTCCCTTCTGGTGCATGCTGGACGATGGTTGGGAGAGGGGTATGCCCACAGCAGTGCCCCCCAGACAAAGGAAACGCAGACCGAAAACCAGTGCTAGGTACAGAGTGGAGATGGCACCACCCTGCAGATCTGGCGCCCGAGACGTCTGACACCGTGGTGAGCTTCAATGTTCTATCCCACCACCCACACTGGCACGTTCAAAAAGGATGGGCCTGGAGTCTGACCTTTGGTTCCAACAACACCTACACCGGAAACAGAGAACATCTCCAATTCCCTCCCTGGGGAACCTTCAGACCTGGAATGACGAGGCCACCCGGCTAGGACTCAGGCCAGGAAAATGAGTGACAAGTGACTCTGCAGGATCTGACCCTCTATGTCATTCCAGAGTCTGCACAGCATGGTCAAAGGAACGGTTCCCAAAAGAGCCCCATATCTTCTTTGAGAGGGTATGATTTTCTGGTTTTCCGAAGCAGGAAAACGCTGCTCACTATATGGTTCTCAGACAGGACTATTCAGACTTCACCCTCTCAAAATGATCCCAAAAGTGATGCCGGGGAAATAAGCCCCAGGCCATAACAATCCCCACCGTGCCAGATACAGAGTTCACACGGGGCGAGATGGAGCCAACCTGGCCCCTGACTTCAGGAGTTTACAGAATCTGGTGGAAACCACCATTCCACAAACATCAATAATGGCACACTCGAAAAGCACCATGAAGGCAAAGTTGAGTGCCAAGACAGTGCATGGATGGAAGAGATTCCTAGGAAGGGTGCAGAGAGCCAGGTACAGATGAGGGTATGCTATATCAAACATTTAACCATAATGTGAAGTTAAAAACCAAGATGTATTTCTGCTTGCACAAGACCTAACAGCCATTTTCATAAGAAGAGACAAAGGATCTCATGTCTTTTCTGTGTATATCCTTTCTATTTTTACTGTGATTCTTTCTGTATCAAAAATAAAAAGAATTGAAATGAGAAAATCCATTCTTAAATGTGTAATATATACGTTTAATTTCAGTGAATCTAAACGACTCTTTACGAGCAAGCTAAATCGCATACAGAGCAGACCCATGTCTTCTACAGCTGCAAAGTTTCTGGAACTCAACAAAAGGATCTGAGATTAGGCCTAATTCTTAAATCCCATCCGTTTTAAGAACTAAACATCAAATAACTTTATCAGCATAGTGCTATTTGATTACCTGCTGAGAAAGAAAAAGAATGTGGATAAGGTTAGAGCCTCGGACTTCACTAGAGAAAACAAGATAGGGGCTCGCATATTCAGTTGTGGGATTTTGTATGAAGATTTCAAGGCATCTGACTCACGTTCAGAATACCCCTCATTTTCACTGCCTTTTAAATAAAGTACATATGCAATACAGTCCCATGTCTTGAATAATCAAATTAAGGCAAGAAATCTAAAAGCTTTGTTAGTAGGGTCAGGAGCTAGACTAGATTTTGAACACAAATCTTTTAAACACAGTAGATTCCTACAGAACATTCTAGGAAATCATCAAAGTTAGTTGCACATTAGAATCACCTGGGGAGTTGTCAGAAACGCAAAGGCCCAGCTCAGAAGATGCGAGTTTAATTGGTCTCAGATAGGGCCCAGCTTTCTTTATATTACACACACACACACACACACACACGCACACACGCACACATGCACACACACACACATGCCACTGCCTAGAAGATATTAATAATAAAACCATCGCTTTAGACTTGGGCTATCTCCTAGAAAGACAAAACAAACACTTCCTGATAATCAATGCTCCACTTCCATTTAAGGGGATAACCTCTGCCTTAATTAAAAGTATTTGTGTTGACATCACCACCTCACTAAAAAAAAAGATTTCAGGAAGATTTTTTTTTTTAAAGGTTTGCAATCACCAAACATCCTATTCAAAGCAGCAAGAGAAGCCAAAAGCAAATGACATTTTTTTCCTTTCGTCATGCACAGTGATGTCCATTAGCTACTAGCTATAGGCTATCACATGAAGATCAGACTATCCTGCAAAAACTTTACTTCCTCTCATTTCGTTTCTGTCAGACTTTCCATTATAAATTACATTTTCTCTTTCAGTTCAAAAAAAAAAAGTAGTATGAGGTTGCAATTTGGCAAAAGCATTTTAAGCCTGGGTGTAATTTCCGTACCCCAATTTGACTGAAATTAGTTTTGCCATATTTAGTGAGAACTAAAAAAAGTCCGTTTGGCCGCTTTGGTTTCTATGGGTTTATATTCTGTACAATTTCAAAAGGCTGAGAAGTTACCGACTTCATTTCTGATCATTTTCAGTGAAAATGCATTCATGAATTTATATTATCCCACTACTATTTTTAATGAAAACAATTTAATCGCTAATAAAGAACTTGCCAGCTTTTGTGTCTCGGCTAAAACATCCACTTTTTAAAAGTCCCATGTCTATCACTGTCAATGGTACACCCTCAAGAGACACATAACGGATATATACATACATAAACATATGTATATATTAACCTGATGCATTCTGAGACAACACACACCTCAAAATAATAATGATTTATTTCTCCAAGACAGTAGTTGGCTACCTGTTGCTTACCACTGCTATTTCTCTGCACAAAACAAAAGGCTACCAGAATCGAAGAAGGATGTTCATCTATAACAGTGCTTATTCCAGTAAGTCCACAGGGTGCAGGGTTACAACACGACAGAGCAGTTTGGGGAGCTCCTCGGGGCATATCAGTTAAAGGATTTCCATCCAGCACCTCTCTAAGGCAGTAAGCAGGAGAAAACAACAAGCTCCTCTCCACGAGTCACTCACCTTGCCACACAGTGGGGAATCGTTTCAGCTGTGATCTGCTATTTAGACTTGAAGCCCAACACACGGAGAGTCTGCCTTTCTTTGGGGTTTGCATAGCTGGTGTTGGAGAACAGGAATTCAAAAAGCAATTCGGCTCAAGAGAAACTCATTTTCACCGGAAGACACACTAGGGTCTGTTCTATTCTCAAATTTCACCGAAAGCAGAAATTCATAAATATGCCCCCCTCTCCCTTTCCAACCCCGATTTCCTCAACTGGGGAATTTCCAAAATTGTGCTCTTTGCTTTCTCCTTAAGTGATCACCACCGTTTATGGCCACTGCTGAGCTCAAGCTGAGCAGAGAGAGTCGGTCCTTGCGAGACTCACAACGAGGAAGCAGAAATCAGAATGAAAGAAATCTCCACATTCCATGGCTAGATTATGAAGACTTTTTTTAGGAAAAGCGGATGCAGCCGCGCTCCTATATACAACAGGATTCTCCTGGACACGAACATCTCAGAAGGAGGCATTCCCCAGGCCAGACATTCAGCCATCACACACCAGTCTGTCCACCTCTGATCCACCCTCTGCCCCTTTCCACTTCTCACCTTGCGTTTGCCCAAAAAAACGAACTTCAGTTGCACCCGAGGGCAGTATTGCCCACAAACCGAGGGAGGGTCTGTGTCCCGGCACACACACACTGACAGACTCACGCGGACTGAGTGACGCTTTCACAAGTTAAGGGGCCTCGCGCTTACTCAGCAGAGGAAATCTTTGTGTCTGGGAGGAATCACGCCAATTCCTATTAGGAAGAAAGGATACAGGGGCGAGGAAGTCTATTCTCTCGTTGACCAGAAAAAGAGGCCGGGCGAAAACAGAGACCTCTGCCATGACCATCTGCGAAAAGGAAGGATGTTGTCAACTTTCTTCGCCCCAAAACTCAAACGACCTCTGCTTTGACCCTCAGAAACCAGATACACAGGAACAGGCTCTTCTGCAGGAATTGAGAGCTTTACACCAGAGACTCGGCGCTTCGAGGCTCTCTGCCCGAGCTATCTACCCCGGCACATTTGCACTCACATTCCAAAGATGTTTCCGTCGCGCTGGAATGGCTGTAAATTTCTTTCCTGCAGAATTCTTTCCAAACAAACTGCCGTCAACTGTACTCTGCAGCGTGTGCAGCAGGGAGGTCTTAAACCAGCACCGTTCACCTCATCACAGCAAACCTCTCAGATGCCGAGTATGACTGAACGGGTGGCTGGGCCAGAGAAGTAAACTTTAAAAATGCAAATCTCTCCAGAAGGAAAAAAAAAAAAACAAAACACCACACAGGACTCCACCAGAATTCCACCTTTCGGAACCTATGATGGATACCTAAAGGCCACCTCCTCAAGCAGGCTCTATTTAATGACTAAAACTGTCTGCTTACATTTTCCAGGATCCATGAAACAGGTTGTTTTAAAAAAAAAAAAAAAAGGCAAAATGGAATTTTTTCTTCCCCCATCATTAAAGAAAACGGGAGGGTGAGAGGGTGCAGGAGAACAAGCATTCCCCTCCCAGCACAAAAAGAACTACATTTCTGTTTGGATGAATAACGTAACGCTAGAAAGCTTTGAATCTGAAAGAGAACCATTAAATTCTATCAAGAGTTTTCCAAAGTAAGAAAGCAATGCCCTTAGAAAAAGAAAGTCTAAATCTTTCAAGAAAAAAAAGAGAAAGATATGAAACGTGATTAGTACCGATACTGAAATTAAAAAGAAAGCATCTATAAAAACTCAATTGTCTTGAAACAAAGCTTACACTTTTGGCTATGGATAGTATTTTTAGAACTGGGCTTTCTCTGGAGAGTTGAACGCATGCAAATGCACAAAGCCCAGAGACACACACACGCTATACCTTTGCATGACACTGGCATTTTATTATTTAATTAAAGTACTCTTATTTTTCTAGCTCACGCATGCCTCCCTTGAGACGGCTTTGCTGTTAGCCTGCTGGCCTTGACTTTCAGCCAAAAACAATTCAGAAACAAAAAGGGACAACAAATCATATTTTCACAGACATTTTTATCCCTCAATACAACCCTGTGTTCACACAACATCCTACAGCCCCTATGAAAACTATAATTTAGGGCAGTAGCCACCCAAAACCTAGGATCTGACACATGCTGCACGAAGCATTTCCAGTGTAAGAAATTCTCAAGTTCTTAATTGCAAATAAACTCTTTTGATAGAACCACTTTCCCCGACATCGCTGGTTTGCAAACAGTGCCACTGGTACCGGCTGATGGATGAAAAAAAATAACAACAAGCCAGTGAATACAGTGCTGATACGATGAGGTGTTTATGACTTCCGCGCTCGGTGTTATTTCATTACTTTGTAAGAGAGTCAGGCATCAGAAGATTTTCGGTGCCTCAGTGCCCCAGCCTCAAATGCATCACCTAATTTACAAAACACACTGATTCACCAGGCTCATTCTCTCAACCCTTCCCCAAAGAGAGACTCTCACTTACCTGGTGGCAACCCTGTAAATTCGATTCTCTCCCATAAGATGAGTAGGAGCCCCTTTCTGTTTTACCTGCCAAGAGAAACAACAACAACAAAAAAGTGTAAATTGTGTTTTTCCTTAAAAACAAAAAAATCTCCTTCAGGTAACAGACATCCACTTCTCTTCCCCGATGTTTACATACGAAAAGTAGGCACTACTGGCAATGTATGCAAGCAAGGCAGAGAATAACACTTCCCCACGCTGGCTATGCTAAACTGGAAAAAAAATATCCTTCATTCCTATTCTTAGCCAAACTGCTCCACACTTCCAAAAACTGTCATTCCAATGGCCTCCACTTTCTCTAACAAACAAATTGTCATTCCTTATTTTCACTTTCTTTCTCGCTCACAAAATTTAAACAATTTCATTTTTATTTACACAGCAGGCACATTATCTATGTAATGACCCTAGCCTAGTCATTCCCATTGATTACATTGACACTTAATGGTGAGGCCAAAGCTAATCAATCAGGACTCTCCAGATGGTGAATAAAGCAAAGAAACTATTCACAATTCTGGGTCTCTCTTCCCCTCTCTCTTTCTCTCTCTCTCTCTCTCTCTTATTTAAACTCCCTTTCCCAGGAGTAAAGACCATCATGATCAAGATGATGATGGAATTTACATTTGGGAAAGAGGACTGTTGAAAAACTGCCCACTCTGAGGCCAACTTCAGGTTCTACCAGTAGACGCGGCAGAATACGGGATAACGGAACATCAGTGTCTTGTTCTGATTCTAACACTCTGGTTTTTTATCTGTAGACTCCTCTACAGAGATGTACAGAGCCATATCTAAGGGTAAAAATCAAGGCAGCTCATTTGTTTCTTTTAAAAAGTATGTTGAGCCTTAACTGTCAGGAGGAAAACAATGAAAACACCTTACAAGAGATCCAACCAGTAGAACATACCTAGCGACACATAAAGAATTGTTACAGAGAACAGTCCACAGTAGGACAATAAAAAGGGCTCGTCCCACCCACAACACAAACCCCACCCTATCCAAGACAGAAGGATGTGTTCTTCCCTTCAGACTAGAGCTTAAGGTACATTGTCCTCTTTACCCAGGACTATACTATTCTTTCTTCCAATGGGAAAATTCAAAACTAGTATTTTGAGAGGCTGGATGGATCCTTCGGAGTTCACAACACCCAAGTTTTTCCCCCTTGACTCAAGTTAACATAAACATTACAAGCAGCAGTGTTCAACTGTAATCTTTGAGTTCAATCACAATGCTATGAGGGCATGCCTTTCTGACACCACACAAGGAATTTGCCTTTGATAAATCTTAAAACTAGTCAAAAGCTCACCTTGTATGTGAGTCACTATAGACATAAAACAGAAGATGATTTTTGAAGGAAGTCAAACCTGAGTCTTAACATCAACCCTCTTCCCCATCAGTATCTCAAACTTGGGGACACACTCCTGCCACCCAACTTCTGGCACGGTATTCAGTAACAAAGCAGAAAATCAATGACCATATCAGTTTCAGTCCAATGAAACAGGACACCAACTCACATATTCAATCCTGGGAGGTCTAAGAGAATAACTTTCACTGTATGAGGATTTTACATTGAAGAAGAGATTCATTTGCCCGTTTTAGAAGTATAAATGGTCATAAAGACCCATTTATTCTTCTGTGTCAGATGGAAGCTCCTTATAGTGTTTAACTTCTCTTTATACATATTACTAACAGAAAAAATACCAACTCGATCTTTATGAGTTATCAAATGATGTCTGTCCTTCCTTAAGCTCTCACATCTACAAAGCTTTAATACAGCCAGGACATTGACACAATATCCACTTGTTTAGCAACTAGAAAGACAAGTAGAGAGGTAGGTAGACATGCAGACAAGCAGAGAGACAGAAAGAGACACAGATAAGGAAGAATTTACTCTGACTTCCGAGGAAACTGAGTATCTAGTGTCCTGTTCTGGTGACTTCCAGAAATGGGAAGGAAAAAAGGCGATCTATTTCTTTCTCTAGAAGGAGTTACTGAAGCTATCTCCTACAGAATTTCACCACCTGGCATTATTTCCCAACCTGACTCCTGCATATAGACCTGGAGAGATGAATTTGCCTACCAGAACTTGTCTCAATTCATATATATATATATACATACATATATATATATATATATATATATATATATATATACATACACACACACACACACACACACATACACACACATATATAAAGTTAGGTCCATTTCTTTCATTCTTTTAAAGGTAGAGAGGGGGTCCATGCAAATAGTAGGGATGTGAGAGAGAAAGAGAATGTGAATAAATAAACAGGGGAGAGAAGAGAGAGGAAAAGAGGAAAATGAAGGGAGGAGAGCGGACTGGAAAGCACAGGGGTGGGCAGAGAGCAGAGGAGGGGAAGAGCCGAGCAGGGATGCAGGCGGCGCAGAGTCCCCAAAGTGCTCTTGGCTACACGGACCCAACATTCTTTACTATCATATCAGATACAGACTGCTTAATCTTAATTTTGCTTGTTAAAAAATATTTATCCAGATACAAAAATAAACCCACTGCAAATTACAAGTTGTCAGGGTTAAAAATCTACTCCTGTCTGTGTGGGGGAGGACAAGAGACCAGCATAGACATGAATCATTCTCAGTAATTCGAGTGTTTCCATGACATCAGTGGGCACCCGTCCAGGACCCTGTCGAAGTCTGTGAGGTACCGAAGAGGCAGCGCAGCCAGCAGGAGGCTGGGAGGTGCACTTCTTTCCCCCCCCTTTTTTTAGGATTATATTCCTTGTAAAGATTTCATCTGTGACATCCACTTTTACCATCAAATAGATCGCTCCAGAGATCCTGAGCAAACACATGTCATTCTGACAGTGTAAACCTTTATTACATCTTTTTGTTCCCAAAATCAACTATAAATCTGTCCTTAGAGCTCAAATCCCTGTTTGGGAGCAAAACAATCAGGGACATGGACTGTGGGTAAACCCAAGTACCTTCTCAAGCCTATCTTATCTACTCTACTAATTTCCTAATGACAAAAAGCAGCCATTTTACAATGGCACCTCACTTCCAGGGAGAAAAAAATATACACATCTTTTGTATAAACTGTCCACTAAAAATTAGCTATGATCTTGATGTCAGTCTTCTGCTTAAAATGCTCAGGAACATTTGTTTCAGATAATAAAATTCTCAAGAACACTGATAACATGTTTGAGTAGGATCCTTAAGTAACTATCTGTGCTCGTGACCACAAAAGCTCCTAAATATGTGTGTTTACTCTATGCCAGCCATGGATTTTTGTCACTTATACCCAGTGGCTGGCGCGGACAGCTTCTTTCCTCCATTCTTCGCCACCGACCTCCCCCCTCATCCCCACGATCACAACGGAGCTTTGAAAGAGCTCAAGATTCTATTTTTCCAATATTTAAAAGAGATAGCAGTGATGAACAAACCCGGCGCGTTCACTGCGGAATTTTCGAGACAACCCTCCAGTACTAGAATGCGACAGCCGCTGCGGATATTTTTTGGCACCAAGACAAGGGTGGCAGTGCCAAGCCCCATGGCTAAAAGTACTCAAAAGAGGCATAAGGGCAGCATTAATCGCTCAAGTCTTTTACTGCATGGAGTACTGTTGTCCATATTTTAAAAACTAAAAGTACCCGTTAGTAACATTTGTCGTCTGCCCACCAAGGGGGTGGTCGGGGGGGACTCTGAAATATACACCAGAAACAAATCTTGTCAAGCATTTGATTCATTTTTATACCTAAAAGGACCAAATGTTAAATTTTGCTGCTGGTGACGATTTGCCGTGCATGAAACAAATAATATGACCTAATAGGCTACACTGAAGGCTGAATGAAAGCTACAAGAGAGGATTTCATAAACGAAGTCGACATATTGGCTAAACAACTTTCTTCTGCAAAAATGATGTATACAAGGAACATGTAATGCTATGTCACAATTTTTTAAATTAAGCAAGAAAAACGCTGTAAATGAGCAGACCCAACATCCGTCAATCAATCCTTCTAAAGACAAAGGAGCTCAACTCGCAGCCCCTTCTCTAGAACAAGTCGGCATCTACAGTGAGCAAACAATCCGGAAAGTCAACACGTGTTTTGTCCAAATTGAACCCATCAGCTGTTAAAAACCTATATTTAAATTTGATTATTAAAAATGACACCAATGGGCAATCAATAAAGGAGTCACTTGCTTTTTCTGTTGCCCTTGAAAAACTCAAAGCTATGCAGAAAATATAAGCTGTTCCCATTTATTTTTAAAGACCAATCCTTTTGCTGATTTATTCAACTGTTCTTTATCTTGCTGCCTCATGAAGGATAAAGAAAAAAATTTAATGTGGGGGTGGGGGGGAGTTATGATGAACAAATATCTATAATTCAAAATCTAATACTTTTATATTCTTACATAATTTTCCATTTGACTCCTAATTTGCCTTACAATCTATTCATGGTATCCCATTGCAAGGGAATGCCATAGGAAATGACTGAGAATGAAAGTGTTACATGAAGGAAAAAACTGGTATCATAAATTCATTAATTCACAAGGACACATCTAAGAAGTATCCCCGCTGGCAGATTGCTACACCTAAACAGTTCTAATCCATTTGGAGGGAGTGAGAGACAGGCAAGAACAACTTATCCATAATATGATTTTTGGAGATAAGCCGAGACACAGATGAGCCCACGGGTGGTTGACCCATAGGATAACAATAGGTTGTGTTTGGGTTTCTAGCTTTTCATTCGTACAAGGCCACTTTTAATATTACATATAAATGGTAAGTATTTCACCAACAACCAAACAAGATGCCCTATACACTGGAAAACATCCTCCTGTGAAAAGCCTTGATTTAAAAAAACAAAAACAAAAAAAAGTGACCTGATGTTGTAGGACAATACCCAGCAAGGTTATTCCATTGCTAATCCTCATTCTGGGAACTGAAGAACCAGCCCTTTGTTCTCTGTCACCAGACTAAGGAGCTCATCACAACCCTGTTTGAGTTGGATTAAATCTCTGTCCCTGCCCTCAGGCCATCCTTGGTTACCCTATCATCTGGGGGTGGGAGGCATACTGAAAAGAGTATTTCATTAAACAATAATCGGAAGAGTGGTTCCAAAAATATACATGAGGTTATTTATAATTTACAGTTCTCTCATCTTTCCCATGCCTACCTTTCTCTCTCTTGTCCACATGATTCCCGAGTTCTTGTCACATATCCCCACTACACAAAGAGGTTATATAGACATTCATTCAATTTACACAAGAACCAACCCTGTGAGGCACATAATATAAACACCACTTTACAGATGAGAAAATTGAGGAACGGAAAACTGCCCAAGCTCACAAAGGCAGCACCTGTTAGATGCAGGATTCAAACCCTGGCAGCTGGATTCCCAAGGCTGGACTCTTCGTACTATTCTGCGCTGCCGGAATTTAAACTCGGGCAGAAAAAAGAAAAAAAAAAAACTACAAACACATGAGAAGCCCAATTCTGAAGACTCAAATCCCAGAGCTCAAAACACTCATGAATTTGATATGAAATTAATGAAAGTGTCTTAGAGGTGGTGATAATTTACATTTACATGGTGTTTTATTCCTAAAAGGTCTCTAGGTACTTAATAGCTGTGCAAATAATGTACACCAGAACCTGTGACTTCATGAAAAAATCTGCAACCATCTCCACAACGGCTGGAAGCAGCTAACTGACAAAAACGTGGCCGCAAACCACGTCTTGACACACGACACTTGTGAAGAACATGAGTTCAAACCAATGAAGAAAAGAAGAGTGAAAGTAAAAACGCAGTCACAGTTTAGGAGAAGACAAGACAGCACTCTAGTGTCTTCTGTGGAGTAACAGCCCCACAACAGGCTCCGAGAAACAAAAAGGAGGCAAATTAAAAAGCCCAGGAAATGTTACAAGCTGCCTATATATCTCTCTTGACCCCCAGGAATTTACACTGGATCTTAGCATGTGAAATCCTCTGAAAAAAATCCTGTAATGAAGACACTTAATTTCAGTTAATATCTTTTTTAACTTCACTTTTAAATTTTAATCAAACATTTTATTTAATCCAATACATCCAAACTATTACCATTTTGACATGCAATCTTTCCTAAATCCATTTGAATACACATACCTGCCCTTGTCTTTTTGCCTACTGACACAAATCCTGAGGAATCTGAGAAACCACTCTTTAGAAACTTCACATTTAAAAGAATGCCCTGGGTTACTGTATTTGCAATTTTCTATCAAATAAATAAGGTTAAAATTTGAATTTTATTTTAATTGACCTAAAAATACTTGTGTTTTGTTGTGATGTTTCCACGAATATACACCTTTGTGGTTCTGACTAGCCAGTCAATCTTAATTTTCCCTGATCCAAGCTTGGAGGTGACAGTCTGGGTTTACAAGAAACCAGAAACTGACATTATTTTCCTTATTTCTAAAATACAGAGAAGACCATTGGTTCTTTCCTGCAGAATCCTACTATACTTTTAAAATCCAAATTTAATAAATTTCATGCTAAAAGAGTTACAACTCAATTTCAGCAGATAAAACAGTCATTCCACAGTCTAGAAAATTCTCTTCCTCCACTTCATCCTAAATTGAGAACAGAAAGAAAACTCAGAGGAAAAGTGACGAGGCACATAGTTTGCAGCAAAGAATGATGAGACACGGGGACCAAATCATTTTGCCAGGAAAGACTAACTCCAGTCCTTCCTTTAACTGATGTTCTTAAATCATCAAAATAGAACACTCGGTAGTAACTAGAGCTCTGACCTTGGAAAATTATGAGTTTTTAGCTGCTTTCTGTCATTGATTCACCTCATCTCGTCTAGACAGTGCCTTCAAAACAGTGGGTGTACCAAAATTCCAGATATACTTAAGAGGATCTTGAGGTACCACCAAAACTCTTCCTTTGGGGGGATTCTAAACATGGTTGAGAACCTACATTCAATTCTCCTTGAAGCCCTCACATTTGTAAAGCATTATATAGCATGTGAAGCAAAGACAACAAGACCCCACGAGTTCCTGAGATGGCCATTTCACCCCCTGTTTACAGCACATCCGTGCGGCTCAGTCGAGCTCAACTATCTGCGGCCCCATGGACTGCAGTCCGCCAGGCTCCTCTGTCCATGGGATTTCCCAGGCAAAAATACAGGAGGGGGTTGCTATTTCATCCTCCAGGGGACCTTCCTGAGCCAGGGATCAAACCCACATCTCTGTCTCCTGCATTGGCAGGTAGATCCTTTACCACTGACGCAAGTGGGAAGCCCTATGTTTATAGCAGAAGTCGCTAAAATTCAGAAAAGGTAGGGAATTTCCTGGCGATCCAGTGGTTAGAACTCTGTGCTTTCACTGCCAAGGGCGCTGGTTCATTCTCTGGTTGGGGAACTAAGCTCTCACAAGCCCCATGGCCAAAAAAAAAAAAGGGGGGTGGGGAAACCAACTTCTAACAAATAAAAGAGGTTGTACAGATATTGAGACAAAGCTAGAACCTAAATAACCAATTCCTGTACCAAAATCTGTTTTTACAACATGCCACCTTTATTACCCATAGCTATTGTGGTAACAAAGATGATTCCACTTGCCTTTTTCTCACTATGTAGCCCAGCCCTCTCCTCAATTTGTAGCAGGTAGAAGCAGCATTCTCCAGTCCTCTGATGAATGAAAATGTTAGAACGGGTCACATTTTGAGTGACCATCCTTTGGGACACCAAAAATCCCCTTTTCGATGCAAAATGAAAAGTACTGTCTTAGATTATTTGGCCCACCCCGGACAACAGTTGGGATCATCCCCTCCCTCACACTTAGCAGAAGTGCCCACATTATCAACTGAAAGCATGTGAGCTTTATCCTTTCTTTTCCCAATGCAGGAAAATCTTTTATTGAAATAACACTAATTCCACCGAGTGTGCAATTAATCAACGTAATCATGGGGATAACTTAGCTGTTTGGGGAGGTGTGTCGAATAACTCTTTAAGGCCACTAAAGTGCCACTTGAGTCACCAGAGTAATGATTTTCTGAATCAGCAATTTGTACAAGGGTCCCCTAGGGGCCTGAAGGACTAACGCTAACCCTGAAATCACTCAACTTACTTCTAACGAGTAACTTACCACTGGCTTGATATGAATAAGATCTCAATGGTTCTGCCCACCCTATTTTATATTTTTATTGGAGTTAAGTGTCTACGGTGTCTGGGCATAACCAAGTCAATGAAGGACTCTGTGAGGCTTCTGAAGAAACATCATATACGTCCGAAGTTTTGCTTTTATTTGACAAAATGTAATCATTTTGCATAGAAAAATGAAACACAAGGTCAAGCTTGCAATATACACTGATGGCATCAGAAGCACGCAGAAACACAACGTTTCTGTTGTCATCTTAGAAGGAAAGAAGACACAGGATCGGGGTGGAGGAAATCAAGCCCCTCAAATCAGTTCTATGGCTCAGACACCCCTGCCAGTCATGAGAACTGTCGGAGGTCTTTTCTTAAAACAGATACCTGGGTTCTCCACCCCAGGGGACTTGCAATCAGTGGAACAGAGTCCAGAATATCTATTCTTTTAGAAAAAACAATAACTTTCACTGGTTAGTCTAACAGGCCAGGGGTAAGAATAACCAATTTAAGTGAACTGATTCGACCTTTAAGGTTATATCAGATGCTGCTGCTGCTGCTAAGTCGCTTCAGTCATGTCCGACTCTGTGCGACCCCATAGACGGCAGCCCACTAGGCTCCTCTGTCCCTGGGATTCTCCAGGCAAGAGTACTGGAGTGGGTTGCCATTGCCGGGAGATAACAAAAAAAAAAAAAAACAACGACCATCTAATCTAACCTGTTTAACTGGGTTTTGAAACAAGAGTTGATCAACAAGAGTTGATCGCCAAGACTCTTTCAGTTACATTCTGCAAGCTGGAGAAACATTTTTCTGACAGCGTATTAGGCCTCTAAGTTTGTTCATCTCCACTCATGAAGATTAGTTGTTTTAAAGAAACATATCTCACATTACCACGTAGATAGCTCTCAAACACAACAGGATCCCAAGACACAAGTATCCTGGAGGTAAAAGGACATTCCTCTTCAGCCAGCTCCAGGGGCTGCTGCTCCGAAAGTACCCCCTTCCTGCCCTAAGGAAGAAGTCACCTTTAGACTGCGAGGATCAACTCAGGGAACCTGACTTGATTTCTTAACCTAAAAGGACGCTCCCACCCATGAATTCGGCATGTTCATGCTCTATGGAAGCATGGAGTCCTTGCTGTGGGAGAGAATCTGATCTTCTGATTCCTCTGGAGGAGACTGATGACATTTCTGACCAAATGCAGCAGAGACAACATCCTATAAAGTAAGACTTTGTTGCCCCGCTCAATTATTTGGAATTTATCAGCAAATTTTAAGAAAATCAGTAGTTACATTTTCCCTTGCAATCTGCTTTTAGCGATACATTATGTACCGCCCAGTAAACTGATGTTCTAAAAGAGTCTCACACGTTTGTGTGTGTGTTAGTCGCTCAGTCATGTCCAACTCTTTGTGATCCCAAGGACTGCAGCCTGCCAGGCTTCTCTGTCCATGGGATTTTTTCAGGCAAGAATACTGGAGTGGGTTGCCATTTCCTTCTCCAGGGGATCTTCCTGACACAGGGATTGAACCTGGGTCTCCTGTATCGCAGGAAGACTCTTTACCATCTGAGTCATCAGGGAAGTTTCACTAATATCAACTGTTCAAAATAATAAGGACCAAACTCTGAATTAGGCACGTCAGCACAGAAAACAGAAGAAAGACGTGGTATTATGTTCATTATATAGCGTGTATCCAGGGAAATCACACATTTGAGCACCATCTCGTGTAGGGGATGGCCTCACTTTTCAAGCTGAGCTCACAACTAACAATTAGAATACAACCACTATCATCTCTCAAAAGAAGCAAGACACATTTGATATGAAACTCAAGAATGCACAAAAATAAAGTAGGTGGGGGGGTTCACGAAAATTTTAAATACAGCTTTACATTCGTGCAATAAAATAAGTATTATACTTACATGTATATATGTGTATATATATATGTATACATATATATATGTATGTAAGTAGCATTTTTAACCTCAAATAGAAGAGAAACTGAGTGTCATGCATAGATGCACCTATAATATATTAGATGACATTTCTCTAGTCTTAAGACTTACAGAGTTCATATTCCCTAAATATACACTGCTGAAAAGTTGCAGTGAAATAGCCCATAATTCAAAATACAATTCAGGGCATTCACAGAGCAGACAAAGACGAGGAAGACTGCTAACCACTGAGCTGCCCTTCAAGATCAACTTTAAAAGAATGGCCCCATTACAAACAAGCTGGGAAGGAAATAGGATCAAACTACTCAAGAGCCCAGCTCCCTTGTTAAAGGAAGGTGATGGTTCACAAAATTACACAAGCCACTGAGCCCCACACTATAGCGTTTAAGGAAACCCTCCCAATTACTGAATATATGAGCATGACTAAATCAAGAGAGGAAGGCGGGGGCCACAGGAAGGAAGGGGAGAGGCAGAGGAAGGGATGATGAGGGAGAAGGAGGAATGGGGGAAGGAGAGAGAAGGGGCACAGTTACAACAGTGACCGCATCCTGGCAAAACATGCAAGAATATAAAATCCACCACGTGGAACAGATGTTTACAGACAGCAATTTTCAATTCTGAAGCTTGCAAAAATGGTCCTCTGAACCTGAAAGAGGCCCCAAAAACATAAGATTCGGGAATAAATATTGTTGGGTGCCTGCGTATAACTAGCACGTGTTGGCTGATGGTATGTTAACGATGGACACTGTTCTCAGGAACTCGACTCAAATTGTTTAATGGCCTATATGGGAACAGGATCTAAAAGGGTGGATGTAGGTCTCTGTGCAACTGCTTTACCTTGCTGCCCAGGTGAAACTAACACAACAGTATAAATCAACTATACTTCAATAAAAATTATTTTTTAAAAAATAAATGTTTATTTACAAAAGGGAGTCGATAGATGAAATGCCAGGGAGGAACCCCAGTAATGCACATTGTCAGGGGTACAACAGGAATGCTGAGAAGCACAGAGAGCACCAAACGCAACCTCATCGTGGGAACAGGCAACAGCAGGATACGCCATTAGAACAGATTTAGCGGGAAACGGGTATTTGTGAGAATGCCGTCTGCAGCTATTTGACAATGCTAAGTAAACCAAAACAACTAATAACTTACACCTTTATAATTTACCCATAATAAGTTTTAAGGCAACTGACGGCTGAAATTGGAAAGCTGGAAAACTGGAAATAACTTAGAAGACATTTCCCCACATCTCTAGCTGCAGTTCTCCGATCATCCCATATGCTAGGGAGCTGGTTGGGGGGTTTTGATGGAATTTGCTTATTATGAATTAGAGAAATTTGCAAAGACAAAGGAATTGGAGAGAGCTAAAAAATTCTCGCCACAAAATCATCACGTAATGGACTCAAGGCATTTCAGAGATAATGTAGAAACCACTTACACATAGTTAATTTTTATAAAGAAGTTGATGGAAACTTATCAACAATAATTGCTGCTATTTTAAAGACCTATTCATTACACAGAGCTTTGGTCTTTACTACCAAGTCTCCACCCAAGTCATGGCGCAGAGGTGAGAGGTCCCCTCTGCACCTGCCCTCGTATATGTCACTCCTGCAACCTGACAGCGTCAGTAACCTGCTCCTTTCGCATCCTACACTCTAGAAACAACAACCAAAAGCAGCCAAACAAAACAAAAAAGGTTCCACTCGAACTCTGATTCTTCTCAATGTCTGCCAGGGAGAACAGCTTAATTTGGTCTGCAAGGACACCAAAAATGCCTTCATAAAACATTAGGATGTAAATACAGACTCATTTTCCTTCACAAAGCAAGTAAAAACAGTTAAGCCTATCAAGGGGTTCTCTACCAGGCATTAGCTATATATAAAGAGTCGTGTTTCAAAATTTCAATGATCTATCCTTTTAAAGTCCATGCCCAACTTAGTAAACAAGAATTCTTCTTGAGCGGAATCAGGCAAGGAGGAGTTAGGAAAGCAACAGGAAAATGATTAACGGTCATCTGAAAACAACCACTTAATAACTCAAGAGTGGTGTATACTTCACATGTTATTTGAGCTGCCAAGAGTCTCTATTTAGCAAAAGGAAACTCGCCCCAAAACCCCAAGCAAACAAACAAACAAACAAAATCCCTTCATTTCTTAATGATGAACTGCCATACTCAGTATTAACCTACAACTTTATAATCACTACAAATATCTGATTGTATAAAAAATACCAAAACAAAACAAAAAACAACAAAAAACCAACCTTGAAAAGTAAAAGAAATTAAGAACCCATCATACCAGTCAGTGCCAATCTAAGTAGCCAGCAGAGGGCGCACAAGCCCGAACAAGAGCTGGCTCTGGCCAGGTACCACCCAAACTCATCTCAGACTAAATCCGACCAAAATTTGAATACAGGAAGGAGGGATATCATCCTATCATGAAATTGCTAAAACTAACGTGCTCAGTTTAGGATCAGTAAGAAATACACACAAATATACTTTATTATTCAATACTGACATCAACATTTCTTAACAGCTTCATGGAAAGGTGTTCATTAAAAAGACATAATTCTTCTTTGTATACAAGTTAAGTTTTATCAGTTTTCAAGGCCACTGTAGTGTTTATACGTGTATATGAAGAATTATCTAGAAAACATGAATTAGTAGGAGTAAATTAAATATTGAATTTTTAATACATAAACACATAGGTTTTGGTAAGTATATTAAATTACTCTGCCAACAGTTTCTTTCAGAGTAATTCCATGTGTCATATACAAATCTATTGATTTTTGTAACCCTAGACCAATCAAATATGTACCATTTTATAGTTAAATTGAGACATATAAGTTACTTATTTTCCCACTGGTTTGTGCTTGATTATTTTTAAGTTGTCATTCTGGGTCTCTGTATTATAATACTAGCCTTGGAGTTACAGGAGATGACACCAGAAGAGTACCTCGCAGCTATGTATGAACACGTATACATGTAGAAAGAGCACTCGGTTTATTCCTTAAAGTCACAAACTCTTCCTAAATCTTTTCGCACTTTTGATTTCAGCAGCAGTATCACAAACTGAAAAATAATATGAATTACCTCACAAAAGCAAAAAATTAAAACCAACATCAGATACTGCATTTTTTACATTTAAAAATAAAAGTTAAATAATCAGGACGCCCAATCTCTCATTTCAAGCACATTACAGCAAACAGAAGGTTTGCACTTAAGTTTCAAGATGGAAAGCTTAGTAGGATAATTAACTGCTACTTGTCCATCCACCTAAAAGATCATTTCAACCTCACCTCACTCAGCAAACAAAAACAATGAATCCACATAACGTCGCCATTAGGTTGATTTTTTTTTTTCAAGCATTCTTGGTAGAATTGAGAGTTGAACTTAATTTATACCCTCTACCAACCAGGTGGTTTAGGTTACATGTAGGTCATGGTAAATAATACTTATCCTTTGGCTGATATGGCTGCACCGTTTTTGCATAAGTTAAAATGATGATGGTTTATTATTCCTAAGCACTCAATTCTGAAATGTTTACACAATCTGTTAAGTCCAGGCAAATTTAAATGATTCTGACATGCAGCCTGCTAAGGCCAGTGACGGGGATAATGCCTCTTTACGTGGGTAAAATTTCGTGGCATATAGGTCACTCTCTTAAGGGGAATCAACTGTGTGTCTCTTCTTTGCATTTCCACCACAATCCTTCATCCTGCAGCCTGGAGCTGAGAGTGAAATGCAAGAAAGGAGCCGAATGCTCAAAGCAAAAATCTGCTTCCAGGACAATCCATTATATCTGACAAGTTAAATGTTCCATGGTAGGCCATATGGCATCAGAGCAGGCCCGGCGATGGAAGAGGGGAACTCAGCAAATGCATCACAATTAAGGAGTTTGGCTACAGACCTTACTTTGAATTACTTTATTTTTTTAATAAATTTTAAATGCTGTCCCCCCAGTGTGTAGCTGGATCCCATTCCTGGGACCATTTTTAAAGGGGTCCCATGACTTTGTTCTCCTCTCCTGACCATTGGTGCTGAACTCTGAAAGGCACACGGGGCCATTTCCATCACAGGAAGTGTCACGGAGGAAGACCTGTAGATTCGTTTCAAAACTTTCCAGACAAATAATATGTAGAGCCACTCTGTTCACTCAGTTAGATGTCAACAAAACTGGTCACTGAAATGGGACATTTACATGAATCTGAGAGAACGTTAAAGGAAACCAGTTTCCATTTTTAAGTCCAAAAAATCTGAGAAGCTGTAGAGTCATAACTCCACAAGCACGTTTCGGTTTCTTCTCTGGTTTACTTAATATTTACCAGACTAATGAACTAAGACTGCCTCCGCTAAACTGAGCTCCTCCTAACACTGCCCGAGAAAGGAAATCGGCCTACTTCTGCTAACTCCATGTTCCAGAGGCAAGTCTTAGATGCTTTCTAAGATGTTGATTAAAATCAGGTTGTCTATAAAAATAAACATTTGTTGTTAGAAACAATGTAATGTAAATATAATTTGTATTATAATCAAGGTATGCATTAAGGGAGAAGAAGATGAAATTAATGAAATGACCAAAATAGCATCATTAGACCACAGTATGTCATTATAATATTCATTTCAGTAAAGAAAACAAATCCTTTCTGAAGAATTCTCAGGAAGAGAACTGAACCTGTGATGAAAACAGGAAAAGCTTTCTACATAAATGTCCAAACTCATCTGGTCCAGTGTCAAACAGGAATTTTATCAACACCCTCACTTCCTGGGGCTAACAACTTCTCGAGCAAATTTACATATAATATGGTGTGTGTTTGTATGTGTTTCTGTGTGTGTGTATAAACTGTAATGGGTGGGTTTTTTCTAAACAATAATGACTATCGTTTACGTATTCACACTGGTTTGCAAACATGAAATCATAATGATTAAGAGAAACATGGATGCAGCTTTCTGAAGAAGACACTAAGACTCATTTCCCTAAACTATTTTCACTCACCATTTCTCCAGAGGGTCACTATTTCTCTCAAATGTACCCACTTCGGCCTTAATTAAGAATAACATTATTTCAAAGAGCATATCCAGAAACTTTATAAAACTGGGTCACTTTGCTTCATGTTTAAAATTATAAACACATTATCTGGTGGTCCTAAATTTATTATTTGTTACGGTACACTTATATTTGTATCTCATTTATTTTTAATATGAAACAGTTTATTAAATCATGAAGATGGTTATGTGGGTTATGGCTGGCAATCTGTATTAAAAATCAATTGTTACAGCTCTTATTTTACCAAGTGCTTTCACATTCATGCTCTTATAAGCTTCGTCATAATTAAGTATCATAACTATTATCATAATATTTTCATTCCATATGTGAGAAAAAAGGCAAACTGAGAGAGGTTACTTTATTTGTCTTAGGGCACACAGCTACATGATGGAGGAACCACATCTTTTGCCTAAGCCTACCTCTAATGTCACAGTGTGCTGGCGTGTACTTCCCCATACGTGAGGAAGTATGACCATTGTTAAAAAGATACAGGCAAGTATTACTTAGGAATTTAAGTATATTTACTATACATTTTTACTTCTTATTCAAGAAAAGTGGCCAATTTTTTTGGTATTGTGATAGTACCACTATGAAAAAGACACCAGAATCTCCATGCTTGGGTTTCCTAGGAGGAATGAACACCTACTCAAACACAACTACACTTACACACGAGCACACACACACACACAAAATGCAGCCACACACACCGCAACACCAATGAAGTGCACTGGGCCAGCGTGTACTGTAGATCCTATTTCTGTGTCTCCAGATCCACATTTTTATTACTAATTAAAATGTCCAGATGGTAAAATAACACCTGATCCAGGGGGCTTTTAAGTACAGTAATTGTCAACGCTCAACTCCTACATTGTTAACAAATGGGAAAATTGGCTACACTGAGTTTTATATGTACTGTTTCCAACTTATCAGTGTAATGGAGTTAAACTTTAATAATCTGAACACCAGTATGTCCACATTAAATCCTTTACCAAGAAACAAAAGAGAAAGACCTGATATTCAAATCATCACCATTAAGAGAAAGCTATGGACTCCAGCAGAACTGCACATCACACCACGCCAATTCAGTTGTCTTTTATGGGGGGAAATATATAAAGGAGGAAAAGAACGAGGTTCTTTCCCTTCATCCTTTGTCTTATAGGTTCACTAAATCATAGACAAATTTTGGATTTTTTTGTGCCTTTTAATTTGGGGGGAATTTTTATACCACACGGAGGTACAGATCTATATCCCAAAGCAAAATGTCATTATATTACAAGCTTTTTAAAAATATGAATTTGGGCATGACCCCTAAAAGTCAGGTTAGGCCTTGGCTCATGAATAACATACTCCTGGAAATCACAAATGCTTTTAAAATATTTAAAGCACTTACTTCCTAATCCTAAGTGGATTCATTTTTCCCTCAAACATTTCTTTCTCTCTTTCTCTCTCTCTTTTTTTTTTTTTTTTGCAAATATCTAGGCTGCTTTGATACGCAAATGTTCTCCCAAACATTTCCACCAGCCAGCCACTGAAATTTCTCCACAGACCCCAACCAATGGGAAAGTTTGCAAGGGAAATGCGAGAAGCAACTGGATGAGAACCCTGCCAGGAACCCTGGCTTCACTGGCCACAAACAAATGTGGATTTTGTTGCAATACCTGTGGCTGTTTTAGTGAAACAACTCCTTGAAAATTCTCAGTCATGGGGCAGTCATTCTCCTTAATTGAAGCAATAGCTTCTGGGGAGGGTAAAACCGATCTCCCACAGGTTTCCTATTTCAGAGTTCAATAACTCCAGGAAATGTGGCTTTGCACATGGACAGTGAAAATCTCATCACTTAAAAAAAATACCCAAAGGAATTAACATCTGCAAACAGGAAACAAAGAGCAAAGCAGGAGTGTCGTGACTAGGGTCCTACGTCTGAACAGGTACAATTTTAGGGGAGTGTTGCTACCTTCAGAAGTATTCTCTCTAGGGAATAAGCCAGGGAAGAAGATGTCCCTAGAGCCCTCTTTATTATATAAATAACTCGAGAAACTACTTATGCAAATGAAAGATTTTTCTAGAAATGAAAACAAAAGAACAGCATTCAAAACTAACTTGTAAATACAGTACGATTACAATTACTATCAGTGAAAACAATCTCCAATACTCCCTTTCCCTTTCATGCTCCACTGCGTAAACACCCCCCCAAACCAGCTTTGAGAAATAATGGGATTCCTTGATAACAGGTCAACAAATCATTTCAAAGCATCTCCAGTCTGCTCAGACACAGAACCACCAGAGGCTAGCCACACTGAAAGCAGAACCAAATCTCAGGATTCTGGTTGCTAACACCAGGCTGGGCATTACTGAGGAAGGCAGAAGTTGTAAATTTGGTGGGAGGAGAAACCTAACAGTGAATTTATCAAAGCCAGTGGAACGCTGAGTTTCTACAATAAAAGGGATCTGCTTCTCCACCACTAACCTGCTGGTCCACACTTGTTCCTTCACTTCTCCCATCACTTCCTCATTTACAGACACTGCTACTGCCACTGCTGCTAAGTCGCTTCGGTCGTGTCCCACTCTGTGCGACCCCATAGACAGCAGCCCACCAGGCTCTGCCGTCCCTGGGATTCTCCAGGCAAGAACACTGGAGTGGGTTGCCATTTCCTTCTCCATTACAGATACTAGAAGTAGTCAAAGATTTCATCTGATGTGGGTTCGACAATAGCAACAAAGTGCCAAAAGCCACAGATTTTAATTGAGCCCCAAATACAGATCTGGGGGAGAAAAAGAACCAATCACAGCAGGAAGCACTTTAAAAGAAAAAGTGGGGGGAAAGGAAGCATCATTTTGAGTAGTTACTCTGCACTCAGTTGTACTGTATGAAAAGAAAATAAAAAAGCTCTATATAATGTCAGAATTAACCTATCGTTTCAGATTGCTTACAGGTGAAATTCTACCATCTGGATGGGCAGTTTGCCCGCATAAAAAAGAAGTAAACTAAAAGGAAAAAACCCTTCTTCTGCCTGCTATTTTATTTTAACACAATAGATTTCAAAAGAAAAAGGACACTCACCATAATCTCCAGCTACTGACACACACATTTACACAACATGTGTGTATACACACACATTCGTGTACAAGCTGTGACAAAACAAAAGTTGGAAAAAGCAAGAGTGCAATAAAATTCTGCTTCTTGGATCTCTAAAAGATAAATAAGGACTAAAAATCTAGCCTCTCTTAATTAAATCATAGGAAAGAAATTACATTAAAATTCTCATTAAATAACTCCTGATACTTTCCATTTCACTGAAACACTCCAGAAAATAAAACCTAGCATATCAAAGTTTCTATCTTCTCCTAACAAGGCATATTTATATTCTTTTTTTACGCTGGGCTAGCAAGTTGGGGAATTACAACTTAACTTTAAACAAACAGGAAACTGCATCTTAGAAACTGCCTGGAGTTACATCATTTGAGAGTCAAAGCGCTTATATATTTGACAATTTTTAAAGGCATACGTTTTCATTCCCCTCTACTCTTAATCCTTATACAAACCTTTGTTTTCTTTTTTTTTTTTAATAAACATCTGCCTCAGCAGAAAGATTCAACTTAGCAATGATCATTTTTTAACCGGAAGATCAAATCTTGACATCCTGTCAAGAGTTCTAGGTTTTTTCTTTCTAATGTTAAGGGTGAGAGAGAACTTTTGGTTTAAGTTTAGGCTGGTCTGACAAAACATGGTACTAGGCTGGCACCAAATGGTTATTTGCCAACCTCCAGTCACACATTTTCAAAGCAGCACGCAGAGGGTTTATAAATTAATAGCTCTCTGTACTGAATGCCTGTCGATATCTCTGTCCTGGGGTTTCTGGGTATCCATTTGGATTGTACAGTGTCTCTTAAAATTACGTCTGAGGCCCAACACTAAACCAGAAGTGTTGAGTGAGAGAATTATGGGCGCATTCCCCAACTCTTACATTAAACCACAAATGGAGTAGATTAAAAAGAAAAATCACAGAGGTGGGGGGAAACACATCATCCAAAAAAGGAAAAAAAAAAAACAAACAAACAAGAAACAACTTACCCTGAAAAGAGAAATAGAATACTTGCTTTTCTTTCTACCTTATGGGTAGCTTACACGGAAGGAGGCACCAGAAGATCGAAGCACAAATACGTGACGAGGTGTCTCCAGAAACCAAGAGGATGAATAAACTGTCATGGCGTAAATTTGCCAGCCAGAGGACAGAACACAGCATGCTGGGGCTTGGCTGTCCTAACATGTTTTACTATGTAAATTTAAATAGTCTTGAAAGAGAAAAGAAGGGAAAGGTAGAGGGGATTTTATCTTTAATATTAAAAAAAAAAAGTTTGCCAGAAATTCTCATACTTGGGTCCCAAAAGAAGTACTTTCATGGCTGTTATCAAAAAAAAAAAAAAAAGAATCCAGTTCTTAGGCTAAAACTCATCCTACGCTTCCTATGATGGAAATTTAGGGGGTGCTTTAAAGAGTTAAAGACTCCCTACCATTAATTTGCATCTGGTGCTTTTAGTGTGTGTGTGTGTTTTTTTCTTCCCTGAAAAGTTGGCAGAGCTGCCGATTTTCCATAATGCAAGCATTTGGGAATTGTGAGCGGAATGAAACCGATCCAATCTCCTGACTGCGACATGAATTTTCATTAATTACAACCTTGTCAGCAAAAGCATTATCAAAGCTGAATATGAAAATGCTAATGAGTCCTCATTTGCATATTTTTCTTTGTTGGAATGTCATTAATTATTACATTTTATGATGATGAATGCAGCTGTCGAAGCTCTCCGATGCATAATTAGCCATCAGAATGCCAGGAGCCGATCAGCATTTTTGGGTGAAAAAAAACAAATTTCACTTCCACTCTACCCCCACCCCAACACCACCCAACACACAGACACACACGGAGACACACACATGCACACACAGCTCTGATGACGACAGTCCTAAGGCCGGACTTTGGGGAAGTTGAAAAGGGCTCATTTAGAGAGAATTCATTTTTGCTTTAAATTTTTTTTGGTTTTAGCGGTAACAGTCTTATACAATAGAGGCAGCTCTTAATAAAAAAAAATCGTTATTCCAGCTTAATTAATGCCACGCTTAATTATAACACCATGATGTCAGCGGTTTTAATTAAGTATTGGCTCCGTTACAGGAAAAAAAAAAAAAAAAAGGAAACGGGAAAAAAAAAAAACTCGTTGCAGTAAGAGTCACAGACTTGTGCAAATCATTTCTGCGATTTTTTGGTCTTTCGTGGTTCATGAACTATTCAGATATTAACAGGCAGTATGCAAACTCCAGGCACACACGCGTGCGCAGGAGGGCGCACACACATGCGCATGCATGCAACAGACACACACACACACACCGCACACACACACACACACACCCCTCCCCAAGCAAACGGGGAAATCCGGACTTGCTGCTCCGATACTTGGACAGACTTTAGCGCTTACCTACTTGACCACTTTTTTGAGCTAAAGTGTAAGTGGAGATGACAAAACATAGCTCATCCTCTCTCAGCCGCTGGGAACGGTGTTTATAAGTAAAAAAAGAAAAACAACACAGAGCAGATGGGACCATTACACATGACCAAACCAATCAATCACAGATGAAGGGCCCAGGTGCAGCGCAGCCGTGCAACAACGCACCATTTCACAGTCTGTCAGACACACACACACGGTCGTCCATGAGTGACCCTCCTCAGCTCCCCCCGGACCTCATCTGGAGCGCTGCGCCCCTCTCGCCTGCCTCCGCTCCAACTGACGTCTTCATAATCGCCCTGTCTATCTGCTCCGGCTCCTGTGAAGAGAGGAGGATGGAAGGGCTGGCGACTGGGGGGGCGCTGGGGGTGTGATGGGGGATGGGGAGGAGGAGGAAGGGCAGGGGCTCCCGATATTGTCACTTGTGACGAGTCCAGCCTGCCTCCTTCTGCCATCCCTGCGGCCCCTCCCTCCCCGACCACCATCACCATCACTTCTTCAAACCATCATTAAGCTCATTAATTTTTAAGGGTGACTGCTTGGTTGCGGCACCCCAACTGTCTGCCATTAGACGCAGAAATTCTGTTTGGGAGTTTCTTGCCTCTGAGGAAGGAAGATGTGGGTAGCTGCTCAGAGTCACCACTCAATGGAAATGTTAGAAATTAATTCATTGGAAGTGGTTAGCCGTACTTTCCATGGTACCCTCCCCCAAAATGGGTTCAGGTAAAATCCTTGTTACTGAGAAGCTTCCAGGGAGCCAACTGTGTCCTAACATGCTGTGTCTTAAATCATTGTCGTGACCTTGGGAGTCCTATGTCACAGACTCACCCAGGAATCACTGAACCCAAATTAAACTGTACATTTGCAAGGATCATGGGCTATCCTGGCAACACAACTGAAAAACCAACTCAGATATGACAAGTTGAGGATATGCTCCCTGTTTTAAACTCAGAATTCTTAATTCCTTGCCTAACTTTATGTGGCTTTCAGCTTTCCATTCCTTCACACACACACACACACACACACACACACACACACACACACACACACACACACACACAAACTCCATGGGGAAGAAGATAACAAATAACCAAGAGAATGGATTGAGGCCCACCTTTGAAAAAAAATCTCACTACATCACCCCAGAAAAAGAAAGACTGGTCTTATTAATTCAAGACAGTCTTTAATCATGAACTCCTTCTTAAACCTAGATAATTTACACCCAAGTTTTTGAGATATGTTGATAGAGCACAAATATTATAAGGAATCAACTCCATTTACTCAAAGAACTGAAAAAGGACACTTTGCTCAGTTTTCTGAGATGACTGCTCATCCAGTGATTGAATGTTCTCAACAGTTTATAATTTATTTTGCCCATTTGGAGATGAGAAGGAGTTTAGGGAAGTACTCAAACCCTACAAAGGACAACAATATGACTGCAAAACAGCTTAAGGGATTTATGTCCCAAAATGCTTATGACATTTTAGGCTTTATGGAAAATTTACACTGAGAACAAGAAAAAGTTAATCAAAATAGACGATGCAATCCAGCCACTCTAAGGATTAAGCCAAGTGTCATTTATGTGCTGCTTCATGTAACAGTACAAAAATAAAATAGAGAGTAAGGGCTAAGTTGGGTAAGAAAGTGTCCTACCTAAAATCTGCATGCCATTCTGTTTACAGGCAAAGGCAATTTTCCAGAACACTAGGCAGACTGGATTCGTTGAAATGAAAGCTTTGTCTCTTAGCATGGGCCCTACCATCAATTCAAACATGTTCTCAAAATGGTTTGGTGATGCACTTGCTTTGGTTTTTTTGTTTGTTTGTTTTTTAGGATTCAGTCTACTTCTCATCTCTTAACCATCTCATTTGTCCTTTGGAAACTTTTAAATATTGAAGTAATCGTGAATCTTTCTGTTCCCCAATTCATCCTGTAATTCCAATGCTTAGTCCTTGTTAACAAAGAACTTAACCCCTGAACTCTACAAGAAACACAGAGAACGTCTTTATTAAAATCTTCCACAGCTCTGTAGAAAGGATCACCTTGTATTCTGAATGTGTATTTTTTTTCCTCAAGGAACAGACTCTACACATTTGCATTAATAAATTTCTATTTCCAAGCTCAATAGAAATTGCAGTACAAAAAGCAGATGTGTACGTTGGATTCTTTCAAATTAAATTTCCCAAAGCCGAGTCTATTCTAGCTGGAGATCAAAGGAACTAAAACATGATCTCCTCCCCCTTCCAATATAATTACAGAGATTTCATTTCTTTTGTTACAATGAGCACAACAGGTAAATCTCCAACCTGAAGGATAATGATCAGGTGCTAAGGCTCAGCTTTGCTTGCTAGCTGAATGGCTCTGCCTGGTGTCCCTGCTGTTTTAAACCACCACTCTGCAGGAAGGTGGGAAATGTCTCATGTTCTTCTCTACTTTATTCTTGAAGATCTGTTTCCTTTTCAACCTCCAGACTAGGCAGAAGAGTTCTCAGACGGACGCAACCCACCGCACGGCCCGGCTGTTCCAAAAGAGGGCATGCCCATTCTTATAGGCTCATCAAGAAAAAAAAAATCACCTTCATAGGCATCTTTTATTGGTAGGCTAGCTAAAAAACCCTTTTGGAAGTAGATGGGGTATAAATAATAAATAATGAGGAGTGACACTGTGAGAAATGTCATATCCTGGCAGTCCTGTGAAAGGACACGGCCCTGGGGAGAGAGAAGAAAGAGCTGCAACCCGCAAAGTCATCCAAAACTGAGGTTCGAAAGAAAATCTGTTCCACTTTGGAATGATTAGCATGATCTATTTCTTCGGGGAATATAGGTAAAGAGAGAACAAAATTTCATGTCAAAACCCACAGAAACAGAGAACTTTAGGAAAGAAAGGCCTCTAGGCTTAAACATCCTTGAGAGCAACTGCATTCTACGTATGTATTTCCATCTCCCTTTTAAAATTCCTGGTACCTCATTTCATCCTTTGCTGCCCATAGGCATCTGTTCCCCTCTAATTATTTGCCATTTAGAAAAACTCTGCTTAAATTCCTTGTGCATCTGTCCTTGCTTAGTGTATATTTGTGATGCTTAAATATGGTGCTTGATAGTACAGCAGCCTTGCATGTAAGTACAAAAACTTTCCCATCCCCCCAAATGCTTCAGAATCCTCTCCCCCAAAACATATACACAAAGTAAATTCAACACTACCAGGATTTTATAAAATAAGTATGTACTCCGACATACATCATGCACACGTGCACACACACACGCACTTACACACACTCCTCAAAGACCTGGCTGGAGCTTCCAGTGTACCTTCCAATCAATGCCTTCACAATATAAATGGCACTAACAATATCTTTTCCAAAATATAGTCTTTTAAGTAGGTAGGGTCTCTTAGCTCCAATATTTTGTTTTTTTTTTCAGTCTATGAAATGGAATATGATTATTTTGCATGGAAATATGCTTAAAGATATACCCTCTTGAGAATATAGGGGGAAATGTTGAAAAATTAGACACAGTTTGTTAGCATCAAAAATCCCAAATCAAACAGAGTTAATTCCTTCCTCCATCTCTCCCATACATCCTCCTTTCTCTTTGCCCACTCCTTCATCCTGCCATCCTTCCACCTCTTCACCCTCTAGACTCCCTCCCTTAAAGAAGAGGTATCGTATGAGGGGAAAACATCAGATTGAGACCATGGAGACGTGGCTTCTCTGTTTAGTTTTGCCAGTAACTAGGTGGGATCTGTTTTCCTTATCTGAACTAGGATAAAAGATCCCTAGGCTGAGGAATAATTATTATTAATAACATTAGTGTGAATAACAATAATAATAGTTTGCTCTGCGCCAAACATTTTGCAGTGCAGAAGAGTGATTACCAGTATAAATTTGGGAGTCAAAATGCCTGTTTAAACCCCAGATCCACCTCTAATGAACAAATGACCCTGGCAAGTTACTGAGTATCTGGGTACCTCCATTTTCTCATTAAAAAATAAAAATAAAACGAGTATAATATCGATGTCATGTGCTTGTTGCGAGGGACAAATAAGATGTTCAAGGCACTCAGAACGTGTATTTGTTTATTCTTTATTGTGTCGCCACAATGTAAGTTTCATGCATATAAGGAATACTTTTTGTTCACCATTATACTCACATAGCCTAAAACAGTGCCTGGCATGTGGTATGGAGTTGGTAAATAAAGCACTCTTCAGTGAATGAATGAATGGATGCATGAACATGACTTGTTCTGGCAGCACCCGTGATTCTGAGGCTGAACGATTAAATACTTACATGTATTTATGTAACATTATATGTTACTACATGTAATTTATATAGTGCTGTACATGACCTCCATTTTCAGGAAACTGATAATCCATTATGGGAATGAGGCTAAGTACAAATGACTATCATTATAAACCATAAGGAAAAAAATCACATTAGAAGTATAAAAGATGAATACTTGGCCAGATCAGAGGAAAGGTAACTTAGTTCTGTGGGAATAGTAAGTGGAGTCTCTTGACCCTATGATTCTTCCAAGAAAACTCTTGGCAGCTGTAAACCATGACCGCAAAGCAGTTAAACCCAATAGATGATGTCCAGTTTTCATCTTCCTTCAAGGTCAAAAAGAGACTCTTATCCCCATCTTCTTAAAAACATGCATGTCATGGCTTCCAAAACACCTTTCCCTTTTCTCCTGCTCCTGGGGGTTTTATTTCATTCTCTCCCAAAAGACTTTAAATGCTGCCAATCCTTCAATAGTGACGCCCTAGGTTTCCTAGTTCCTTGAGACTCTGCACAACCTTCTCTCTTTAACTTGCACCTGCATGTTGAAGACCCCTTGATCTGAAGACTTCCTGCTCAGACTCTTCTGAGTTTTACATCCATAACTCCAACTGCCTACTCAATACCTTCACTGGAATGGCTTAAAAGTATCTCAAATTTAACCAAACTCAGGATCTTTTTTTTTTTTTTTTCATTTTCACACCTAGACATTTACTCATGTTCCCTGGAGTTTTACAGGACTTGCAGAAGAAATGGAATCACATTTATTACGAATCCCCTGTCTCTCGCTCCTGCGCTGGATGCACGCATCTCATTTAATCTTCATTACAAGGCTCTGAGGTAGGTATCATCTTCATTTCTGTGATGAGAGTAGTAAGGCTCAGAGAAATTGCCTTCATTTCATCACAGACCATGGATTTCAAGCTACAAGGCTCCAAATTAAGAGGAGGAATAATGTTTGGTGTCAAGAAACAATCTTGTTCCCTTAGTTTGAGCCTTATAACCTCTCAGATTATACCCTGTGAGCCTCCTGATTCATACTGGAGAGCTATTTTGGTAAATCAATGAGAGGTCTACCCAGAGGAAGAATGGAATGCAGGGAGCAACACCTTAATCAAAAACAGACAATAAAAAAGTAGAAAACACATGGAAAAGAAATGTTCATGGACAAAGTTAAAAGCTAATTTTAAAGTAACTGTAAAAAAATAAGGATATTAAACATATTTCATCAATGAAAAGCTACAAAGGTGGAGATTTTAAAAATCAGTATATAGGGACTTCCCTAGTGGTCCAGTGATTAGGAATTCAACTTGCAATGTAGGGGACTTGGGTTTGATCCCTGGTCGGGGAACTAAGATCCCACATGCTGGGAGCTCGTGCATGACAATGAAGATCCCATGTGCCACAGCTAAGATCCAGTGCACCCCCCAAAATAATTTTTTTTAAATTTTAAAAATCAGTAAATATATTCATAGTCAAAATAAGAAAACAAGAACCCAAAAGGCCCACAGAAAGCATATAATGAAATGAATCCTTGCCAAGGTTGTCCCACATGAAACAACCTCACATGGGGGCTGAAGCTCTTTGACCCAAAACGTGAACCACACACAATGCCAGTCAGACACATCTCATTGGAGTCTTCTCCATCCTTCCTTTGAAAGTCCCGAAGCTGCAACACCTATGATATTTCTGTACAACATGGATGACTGTATGCCACACCCTTGCTTAGGACTAAGATGGGACTCTTTCTTGGTGAGGCTGACATACCAGACCCTCACATTGCTCCCACTCAAGAGGATACATCCGTCTCTTCCAAGATGATTCTTGAAAAACCCATCTACCTGCCTGGTTCATCAGTTAGTCCTCCTCAATCCAGGTGATTGAGCTCCCAGTCCCAAAGCCTGCAGATACGCCTGTTTTTGACATGCTCCATTACAGAGTATTAAGGCTTGAATGTCTCAGCTGTGCACAGGCAGGTAATGGCGACCCATCCCCTTGGAGTTAAAGACTCCTGTGACTAGAATTCCTCTCTTTGTGTGACTGGCTGGGGGTTCCCAGACAGAGGAAATTAGACACGTTGACCTTGACTGTCACAGGCTATATAATTCACATAATATTAATATTACACCATTCATCTCCCCATAGCCATGGTTTCAGCCCTTTGATCTTTCCAGCTGTCAAGGAAAAATCTTTTTCTGGCAAAGGGTAAAATGGATCGCACACCTATCTCTAGCAATCTCAGACAGATCCTGTTGCATTTTCTGGCTCACCAGAGGGGATTTCTCTCTTCTAGGACTTGCCATGCCAAACTTGCCCATGATCTGTTGCTGGACAGGATCATGGTGTGTGGGGAAGGCAGTTTACTACGTAGCTCCCGCGCAGCGGCCACAGACCCAGCTAAGGGTATAATTCCCAAGTTCTCCACCAGGGCACTGGGAGAGGCAGCCTCTTAAAGCAAAAACAAATAAAAATCGCCAACTGCTGGCCATACCAACCTCCAAGACAGCTGTTCTACCAGAGAGAAATTGAGGGGTACAATCTCACGTAGTCACTAAGCCATGAAGCTGGAAATCAAGCCCCATTCTAAGCCCAAATTTCAAGCTCTTCCCATGTTTATACAGATAAAAGAGGGAAACAGCTCATAAAGGAAAAAGATAATGAGAAAAAGAGAGAGTTCATGAATTTTGATATTGTGGATGTCCAGGGAGGTGAGTTTCAAAAGACAAAAAAAGATGATGCTAGGGGCAAAATACGGAATTTGAAGCTGTGCTATCTTATATGTGAAACTACCTTTGAGATTAGACAGTTTCAAAAAAGCTCTTCAACTTCACGCTACTGAGGTGCTGATTCACAGACGGAAGTGGGTCCCAATCTGAGACTTGGGGTATGTGGTCTACAAACGCCCCTTTGACAACTGCTGCCAGAGAACGAAAGATCCACTTGCACTTTTATACAAAGAAGGAAAAGGAGTCAGGAAGGAAAGAGAAGATGAAAGAAAACAGAACAAGAAATATTTCTGGAACAAGATTCCAGGATAAGCAAGTTAAAATAAGCTGAAAGATGCAAACGTTGAGGGTTATCAAGAGAATGAAGGGCCACGTTTTCTTCTTATAGGTGAGGAGAAGCAGCAGTCAGTACAAGTGGAGTGGCAGGTATTCTATGCTCAACTACCTCAAATCAAACAACTCATTTCTTAGGCCACTATCTTCCAAAAATTCAAGGGCTCCACCACTATTCCCCTCCTGCCTCCCCCTTGAGAACTTTCGTTACTCTGATTCTGCTTGGGTTCTGTTTCTCTACATGGTTCCTAAGTGCTTTCATACTATTTTTGCTTAAATTTGTCAAAGATCGTAAACTACTTGGGTGTAAATGCTGACCTGAATTCCACAGGGGAGTCTAATTCCAGGCCAGCCGTGCACTTGGCAAACCCAAGTCCTTACCAGATGCAGGCGCTGATACTCATAAAGCAACAGGTACTACACTCATCAGTCTCACTCATCCCTTATTAAAAAATGATGCTCTTTTCCCTTGACTTTTGCGACCCTTAATTGTTCTTGTAAGGTTGGTTTCTTTCTTATTATGGTTTAACATTGTGCTGAAATGTTTTTAAAAAGGTACAGCACTCATTTTCATGGTCCCTGGCTTTGGGTATCTCACATGTACTTGGAATATTTTTTGTTTTGACTGTGCTGAGTCTTCTTTATGGCGCACAGGTTTTTTTCTCTTGTTGCGGCACACGCACTTAGAGGCACCAAGGCATGTGGGATCCGTGTTCCCCTGCCAGGGATTGAACCCATGGCCCCCCACACTGGAAGATGGATTCTCAACCACTGGGCCACCAGGGAAGTTCCTACTTGGAATACTTTTGACCTGGTCACATCCACCTGCACTGTCCAGGGGAGCAGTTGGGTCTACTGGTTAGAATGCATGCTTCAGAGCCTGGCAGGATGGTGTGCAAATCACGGTCATACCACTAACCAACTAGGATGGGGCCTTTATCTGGATCATTTCAAACTCGCTATCCTTCACTTTCCTCCTTTGTAAAGTGAGGACAATAAGTACTTTTCACAAAGGGACACGGTAAGATAATATCTGTAAACAACTGCACAGTCTGTTGCACAGTAAGGGCACAATAACGAGCGGCTACTGTGGCCACATTAGGATACTGATGAACGTTTATGGACATTAGCAAATAAGCGTTGCGGATATTGTTGGAAAAAGGTCACGGTCATTATTTAGAATTTAGTGCTGATGGAGCATGGATTTAACTTGCTCTTATGTGTCAAGGAAGCTGCATGCTGTACCACAGGTACAAAGGCGGGACCTGAATCTGGACTGTTCTGAAAACGCACGCCTTTGGTGGCATGGGCAAAGAATGAAGAAGCGTGAGATTCAATGTTTCTCCGAGTACATCCCACGGTGTGTGCTGCTGATGACAACATTTATGCGGGAAGAACCACACATTTTCAACTGCGCATATTTGGGTTATGCTAAGAGGAAAAATGTATCACCTTGTTGGTTCCCAAGGTTTTTTTGCTCTTATATTTCAAGCAAGACTCCTCGTTTTATAACCTCTTCCCTCTTCACCTTTTGCTGTGCTTGTGTCCCTTATGTGCCTGGTCATCGAAGTGCACGATGCTGACAGAGTCGTTTCCTCTTCAGGAAATGTTACCCTTGAGTAGTTTTCCAGTTCTTTATAAGCCAACATTTCAAAACATTTTTCCTACCCACTTATAACTTTTATTCTAAAGGAAATAAATTAGGCTAAGACTGCCAGACTACACTAATTTTTTTCAAATACCTCTCACAAATTGAACAGTTTCATTCATTCAACTGTACAGCAAATTCAAACCAGTCTTTCTTCATTCATTCTGCTTAACTTTATTTCTCTGGCTACACACTGACTTCTGGTATCTTTCTGCCTTTCTGTTAAATTTCACCAAAATAGTGTTCATCATAATAAAACTTACTTATATTTAATACTTAATCTTGAGTGACTAGCAAATGTCCAGTTTCAATCATTATGCAGAATTTTTTTTGGTTTCCGTAGTTAAAAAAAAAAATCAAGCAATTTTTATTTAGTGATACTGTGAAATGCTCCAAGAATCCTGGCTCTGGTAACGGGTTCTGATCAGTCCTCAAATATTCTCATCTGACATTCCAGGAAAGTCCTGTAGTCTTCAGGAACATCGAGCTGATGTACTAGAAACAGTAATCACAATGAACTTCAGGACGTGCCCTCAAGAATGGTATGCTCTCTGCTTAGCCCACTCTCCCCAAGGGGAGAGTGATCATAAATATAGATTATAAATCACCTTCAACTTTCCCTGTAAATCCTCGGAGTTAACAATATATCTCTTTGCAGTCATCAGACCAGACCTGGAGATGACTGCAAAGTTATTTTTATCAAATAGCCTTGGATTTGGCTCAATGACACTGGCAAATGCTTCTGGCCCATTCTCAAAACCACCAGCTATGCGTCTAGCCTTTGTCTCTCTCCACTTGAATAAAAGCTCCACGAGGGCAGGGGGTAGTTTCTACTTTGTTTCCAGCTGTATCACAAGTGCCTGGCACCTATTTGCTGAACGAATGACACATGCTGAACATGGTTTGGAAGGCCCTTCAGAAGCTGGACACACAGAAACCTTACCTCATTCCCTCCCTCTTCCGTGGTCGAGAGAGAGATATCCAACTGTCTCCCTTCGGACCTTCTGCAGGTGTCATTCCGGAGGCCGCCAACAAGCCTCCCTCTTGTTCCCACATCATTTTCTCTGCCCAAATGTCTCCTCCTGACCTGAACAGGTGAACTTGGATGTCTGCTTCCTCTAGGCTCTGCCCCTCCCTGCTAGGAGCTCCTATAGGACCCTGTATATCTCTTGGTCTGTTTAATTCCTGGGTTTTCCACTATATGGAATAACTCCAAGCATGCCGTGTGCAAGGGTATATCTACAGTCCCAACATACGCCAAGTATTTGCCACAAAACTCATGCTCAATAAATGTGATGAGTGAATTAATGAATGACTGGAAGACTGAACACTAATAATATGAAAGAGCCATAGAAGCACCTCTCTAACCAGAGCAACTGATGCATATAAATCGGTATATATGAGACAAATCAAACAAGCTGACAAGCTAAGTAATTTAAAATCCAGTCACTCAATGTATTTGTTGACTCTTTCCATAGGTTATAGGTATTTTGGGCCTATTAACAGTGGGATATGCCTCCAAATAAAGCTTCACCAATTAAGATTCTGTGATTAGAAAAGAAGTTCACAGGTAAAGCAATGATTATTAATATCCTGAGAAATAATTTAACATGATTAATGACTTAACTACTTTATTCATTCAAATATAAGAACTTTAATTCTCTCGAAAGGTTATATTTTCAACTTGCCAAATATTCTAAACAAAGTAGGCATTAATAATTTTGATGGTGAAAGGGAATATATACTATGATATGTGTAGAAACAAATACCAAAATTCTATATATTTTCCTTAACTTTGAGCCATGTATTATAAAATATAGAAGTCTTTAACTGGCTTTCCCTCTGCATTTTAATTTTATTAAAGAAAATACACAGAATTCAACGGAAGCACAAAAGTGTATGTACAACAGTGGCTAACGTGTTAGCTGGGAGAGTCGCGTAGGTACAGGCTCTGAGTCTATAGCTCTAAGCAGTCAGGGGTCAGATCTCCATCCCATAGTATAACCAAAGCTCCACATGTGTATCAAAAACCCAAATCAAACAAAAACAGCTCTATCATTCTAAAAGAGATAGAAGAGACAATAAAATATCCCTGTTAGCCACCACAGCATTTCAGAGATTCTGGGGGGGGGGGGGGAACCAACAATAACTCATCAAACTACAGCAACTTGGGTGTGTTTCTTTTATTGGACAAGTAGCCTTAAAAAATATTATACACCATAAGTCATACAAGATGGCAGAGATAATATTACAAAGTATAACAAAATCACCCAAGTACTTGAGAAGAACATATTTCAACCAATTCTGAGGCTAATTTCATCACATTCTTAGCTATTTCCCTAATTGTTCTGCATAAGGCAAAGCTTCCTTCTTCAGTGTCATTTAGTCTTTGCTGTATATTATAAAAAATAATAAATGGATGTTCTTTTTGAAATATTTATAGTGCCGACTTTCTTCTAATTTGGCTTGTCTTTCCTCTAAATTAGTTAAAATCCGTTAACATTTTTCCTGCAAGGAAAATCACTGCCACTGCATATATATAATGTTTAATTGTGAATCTACATAACGAATGTCTGTCATTTAAATCATTATCACAGAGGCAAACCTTTAAGGCCCTCAGAGAAATCCTATCGATTTGAAGGGCAACTGAAATTTTAAAAAAAAGGAGTTCATTTTGGCCCTTTCTGGAAGTATGCACAATTTTAACACATCAAAAATTATCCATCGTCTTTGACCTGAAAAAGTTATTAATTTAGGGCATAAAAATATCTTGATGGTAAATAGGTGCTAAGTAGGTGATGACTCACTTTTACTGAGTGAAAAAGAAATGGAAGGATTTAAAAATAAGTACTCGGTTCAAGGAAAATGAACAGTTTTGAAAATGAAAGTGACAGTTCTTTGAAGCGATGTGTAGGTCAGAGATTCCTCAACCTGGCAGGACAGCAGAGTCACCAAATGCACGTTGAAATTAGATGTTTGGAGCCCAGCCCAGACCTCCAAATACAGAACGTCTGTAGACGCAGCCCAGGCATCTATATTATGTGACTGGCCCAGACGTTCAGATGTTTGGCAAGGATGAAGATCTACAAGATACGGTCCTATTTCCTTATGGAGTTCGGGTGCCACGGGCCATTAATGGCCCCACGGTGACCCCAAGCCTAGTCCATTATTCCACAAGCTCTTCTCAAGACTGCAGGGCTTCCATCTGAGCTCCTTTGCAGCTTTGGTTCCAATGAAGGTTATAATTTGCAAAGAAAGAAAACAGGCTTAAGGTAAAACTTTTTTTTTTAACGTAAACTTTTTTTTTTTTTTTTGGCTGTGTTGGGTCTTTGCTGCTGCTCAGGCTTTCCTTTAGTTTCTGCAAGGGGGGGTTACTCTCTATTTGTGGTGAGAGGGCTTCTTGTTGCAGGGTTTCTCTCATTGTGGAGCATGGGCTCCAGAGCGCACAGGCTCAGTAGCTGCAGCTCCCGGGCTCTAGAGTGTGGGCTTCAGTAGCTGCAGCTCCTGGGCTCTAGAGCGTGGGCTCAGTAGTTGTGGCTCATGGGCTTAGCTGCTCTGGGTCATGTGGGATCTTCCTGGATCAGGGACTGAACCTGTGTCTCCAGCTCTGGCAGGCAGACACATTACCACTGAGCCACCAGGGAAGCCCAAGATATACTTTTGTATCAGATACACAAGGACATGAAGAAACAGTGGGATAAAATAATATTCAATGTAAACATAGGCCAAGAGGTACCGAAGCTTCTTCCTGGCATTCTCTGCCCTGCTCTTGCTTCTGCTCTCTCATTAGGAATAGAGTACTTGCAGGCGGGGTGGGCTTGCTATGCATACCATTGCTGCATGCATGTCAGTCACCTGCTCAACAAGACGGCAGATTCACCCAATGCTAACATCCCCAGAGAATGAGCTGTTCCCAGGGAAAGAACCAACTAAACCAAACTGGCTCTACCTAAAAGATGAACATACACCAAAAGAAAGGCACCCCACTCCAGCACTCTTGCCTGGAAAATCCCATGGATGGAGGAGCCTGGTGGGCCGCAGTCCATGGGGTCGCTAAAAGTCGGACACAACTGAACGACTTCACTTTCACTTTTCACTTTCATGCATTGGAGAAGGAAATGGCAACCCACTCCAGTGTTCTTGCCTGGAGAATCCCAGGGACGGGGGAGGCTCATGGGCTGCCGTCTATGGGGTTGCACAGAGTCGGACACAACTGAAGCGACTTAGCAGCAGCAGTAGCAGCAACAGCTGAGTGAGTTCAGGGATGAACTCAAGTCTACCAGCTTTTAGAGACACTCAAATTACACATGAGAATCAAGAGCTCAGAGAAGCTGTTCAAACCAATGTCCACTACCCACAGTCCTGACTGAAAGGGTGGCATGCGAGATGACTTCTACCTGGAAGATTTTGGCCATGGGAACAAGGACCTGTAGGGCAAAGCTGTACAGGAAATGAAAGTTTCTTTGTCGCTCTCCCACAGGTTCAGAAACCACGTCTCTGAAACATCTCTCCTATCCCGTTCTTAGGTAGCCACTAAAGCAATACCAAAAGGTGGGAATAAATGACGACAGCGAAGCCCTCCTCACCACAGTACTTGCTGAATGAGTGGCTTCAAGCACTCTGAACACGAAGCAAATAAAGATAAATTCTGGGAAGGAAAATGGGAAGGTCTTGACTTATGAAGGCAAAGAGCAAGGAAAGAGGTGGTCTAGGGGGACGACTGTCAGTGGGGATGGGAAGTGAGTACACGTAAGGGTGAAATGCAGAAGCAGGGGAAAATGGAGAAAGGGGGGGAAAGTACACTTGAAAGTACAGCCTCTCACCTGCCCAAGGCAAGAACATTCTGAATCCCAAAACGGCAGGGGAGGTCAAGGATTCCTAATTTGTGCTCAGGCTGCTGGCAGGCAGCCAAACCAAAGAGTTTGGTTTGGAGCGCCAGGGAGATGAGTGAGCTTTGGGAAAGATCCACCTCTGAGATCTAGGAAAGGAAGTGGGTGCCTGCACTGGGGACAAACCGGCATGGCCATCAGACTGGCCAAGAGAGAGGCTGCTCTTCTTCAGACTTTCTCCATCAAGAGTCCAGTCAACAGGAAGACCAGGAATCACAGCAATGTGAAATCAAGAACCTTTCTTTACCTTTCCACTTTATAGGAGTGAGAATGCAGTGACTTCAAAGACCCTAAGAGCATGTCTGTCTTTTTCAGTACCGTGTTCCAGGAGCTATCACTGCCTGGCACTAAGGAGTATCCAATAAACCCTGGCCCAGAGAATTCTCTAGAGACAATAATAAGGTTCAATAAACACTTAACAAACACTTTAATATTAAAAACAGGGCAAAGCAAGGTAACTAAAAACAACAACAACAACAACAACCGAGGACTTAAGGGACAAAAAAGATGTCTTGGTTATTCCAAGACTTAAGATAAATTTTGTACAGCCAACTAGTTTATTTCCTTGAAGGGTAAATTTCAAAGGGGCTAGTCTAATGGATTAACTGGATAATACAAACCTTCAAAATTACCTCCAACCATTCCAAGAAACAGAGTTAATCAGCTTCTTCTCCTTTCTATAACTTTTTCTAGATTTTGAGGTGACTGCTGCTAAGCTTTAAGGGTTTTATTAGTTTCCCTTCTCAACCCTTGATCACCGGTTTTGGCAGGATCCTGCTTTTTTTTTGTTTTTCTTCATTCTCCCCTGGGAAATTTATGTCTGTTTCTGGCATCTGTCCCCCATCTTCCTTTGTGAACAGTGAGGTGAAAAATTCATTTATTTTTTAGCAGTGTCTCCACTGCCTGTCAATAAATTACCCTTTCTATCTCTTCGAGGCTTGACAAACCACTTTTCAGACCTCCTGTTCTGTGGGCGCTCTCAGAAGTAACTCATTATTATTTATCATCATCTCATAGGTAATCTCTCTTCCTTTTTCCACTCTTAATTTGGGAATATTTTTTTATATTCTTAACATCTTCCTGTAATCATGGCAGTCTCCTTCTCTGCAACACTCAATGTCATCTCTGCCTCTTTCTTAATAAATAATTGCTTTGTGCTCTTTAGTTTCTGATCCTGTTAGCCTGATAGTAGGAATATTATTAGAGTGTCTTTATTTTTACATAGTATTAACTTTGGAGCATCTACTTACCGAATCGCATCTCTGAATATGCATGCCTTTTCCCACTCTTTCTTTCACTACTTACCACCCTCTTTTTCTCATTCTGCTTTTATAGCATCTAAAGTTCAAGGCTGACTGTTAAACTGTGTTTCAAGGGACAGAAAGGCTACAGTTCTGCCTACACACCTCCTGCGTATTTCAGTGTTTAAGTCAACGGTTCAGATAATATTTGCTGTGAAAAACACCGTCTGATGACCAAACCTGGTGCAGCAACCCATTAGGTCCAAACCACTCCTCCTGCCACAAATCTGCATCACACCAAATGACGCTTCCTCACTTTTTCTTTCTCTTCTCTAGTTTGACCACGGGTTTGCTGAAGCCTCGGCAGGATTATCATCATGCTCTGAAAATACTCTTTAATTCTACACTTCCAATCACACCCTTTGTTTCACATAAAACTTAATCAAGAGGAGTTTCATGTAAGTTCCCACTTGTACATAATGATAAACAGCTTAAGCTACATCTAGTACATACCCCACCACAATTTTTCTTTCTATACCATATTGAGATAAACCGCATTTTATCCACCTCGTTATTTTTCATCATGTCCATATTCTAGTGGTCCTTGCCACCTAATAGGCACAATTTAACTCCTTTTCCACTGCAATTTTCGTAACCTTTAATTATCAGCCAGTATTAGCTTGTACCTGTAATTTCAAGTGACATCTAGTTCTTCTAAACTAAAAAATTACTCAAAGAATACCAGGAAATCCCTGATTTGCTTAGCATATCCATCTAAAGGGAATAAACTTCAAGCGATATGTGTATTAAAAATCATTTCTCAATATAAACTATGCAAAAGAAAACAGTCTGAGCTACCTGGAGATACCAGCTGACCAATATAGTAAAACTGCAAAATAGAAAGATTTTTGCCGCTCCAACATGGAACAGATTGAGGGAGCCAAAGAAAAACACTGAGTAATGTAGCCGCCAAACAGTAGAAACTCTTCAGCAAGCTACAACATAGTTACATAGTTTGAACTTCAATGCTCCCCTTTAATTTAAAGTGTGTGTGTGTGTGTGTGAAGTCATACCCATTTTAAATAAGTAGAAATCTGCACAAATATAAAGTGACTTTCCTAGGTTTACTAAGAAAGCACGCTGAACCAGTCTAATTGGTAATGTTTTTAAGTACCACATTTAACTGGATTTTCTTATAGCACTAATGTTCCTGCACTGACACAACTTAGCAGGCAATGTATTTACAAACTATAACAGCCCAAAAAGAATTAACAGTGAACAATGTGCAAAATAGTCAATTACAGGCTTAAACTTTAAACAAGCACTTACAATGAAAATTTAAAAAAAAAATACTATCTTGGCTATTGGGTCATTTTCCAGGCTACTAACTGCTAAACCATGTGCAGAGCGTGCTTCCAATTTAACCATCCAGATTTTCTAAAAAGGCAGATAGCTCTGCTCTGCAGGCAGAATCAAGTTGGTCTTCAATTTTATTTTTAAAACAAGGCAGTTGTACAGAAAACCAATAAGGTTTTTGCTCCAGATTATTTGAAGAAGAAAGAAAAGGGGAAGTAGGTTTTATTTTAAAGACCTTAATTTGTCTGTCTATGAAAGCGAAAAAAATAACCTTACTTTGGTTTAGAAAAGAGTAGTAGCTGAATAAATTCTATAGCCCCATCAGCTTCTGAGAAGCAATAGCTCCAAGTCTTGACTCTTTTGAAACACAGCATTGGCAATGGTTGCCAAAGCATAAATACTACGCAGGAGGTCAAGATGACTTTTAAAAGTGACAGAGAAAATTTGAGTGTTTCCTAGCTAATAGAAGAACCTCTCAGGTTGTACAAGTAATCAGACACAATGAAAGCTCAAAGTTTCACTCTCAAAATGGCCAGACTTCCAGTGGTGTATGTGTGTGCTAAGTTGCTTCAGTTGTGTCCAACTCTTGGCGATCCTATGGACTGTAGCCAGCTAGGTTCCTCTGTCTATGGGATTCTCCAGGCAAGAATACTGGAGTGCATTGCCCTGCCCTCCTGCAGGGGAACTTCCCGGCCCAGGGATCAAACCTGTGTCTGTTACATCCCCTGCTACATTGGCAGCTGGGTTCTTTACCCCTAACACCACCAGGGAAGCCCCTTCCAATGGCACTAGATGAAAATCCACACACAAGGAAGTGACCAAAACAGAAGCCAGGTACACAGAAGGACTTTGAGGTCGTAAAGCTAAAGAAGTCCTACACACTGGTGTGATGAACCAAGATGGGTTGACTTTTGGTGATGAAACATTCATACTTCTCATAGACGTGACCAAAAGGAAGCCAAAGAATGGTTCATCCACAAAGACGTCCACAATTGCAAACAGTGTACTAATGTCCCTGAAGACTTGTCACCATTACGACATTTACTATGAAATCAAGTCAGGTTGACCTAACCTGACCTAGGTTCAGGTCAGCCTAGACCTTGTATACAGTTCCACTGCTCATTTATAAAACAAATTGCTGGATGCTAATCCAAAATCACTGCAGATGGTGCTGCAGCCATGAAATTAAAAGACACTTACTCCTTGGAAGGAAAGTTATAACCAAACTAGACAGCATATTAAAAAGCAGAGACATTACTTTGTCAACAAAGGTCCATCTAGTCAAAGCTATGGTTTTCCAGTAGTTATGTACAGATGTAAGAGTTGGACTATAAAGAAAGCTGAGCACAAAAGAATTGATGCTTTTGAACTGTGGTGTTGGAGAAGATTCTTGGGTGTCCCTTGGACTGCAAGGAGATCCAACCAATCCATTCTGAAGGAGATCAGTCCTGGGTGTTCATTGGAAGGACTGATGCTGAAGCTGAAACTCCAAAATTTTGGCCGCCTGATGCAAAGAGCTGACTCATTTTAAAAGACCCTGATGCTGGGAAAGATTGAGGGCAGGAGGAGAAGGGGATGACAGAGGATAAGATGGCTTGATGGCATCACTGACTGAATGGACATGGGTTTCGGTAAACTCTGGGAGTTGGTCATGGACAGGGAGGCCTGGCATGCTGTGGTTCAAGGGCTTGCAAAGAGTTGGACACGATTGAGCAACTTAACTGAACTGAACTGAATCCATCCCCTTTCTCTCAGTATATCCAGCTATCAGATTATTATCCTGCAGTAGGACTCTGTTCTTCAGCACCCTGGGAGTGCACATAGGGCTCTCCAGGGATCTTGTTTGTCACAGGAACTGTTTCTGAAAAGTTGTCATGAGTCTAATTTTCATAGTCTCAATTTAAAGGCATCCTCTGGAAAACTCCCTGTAAAGGAAATAATACCTATCAATTTATCTTCATTGTTAACCCAAATATTCATTTAACCTTCTGCATCTGCCATCAACATTTAGCTCATCTTCTGATTTTTCATCTTAATACCAGATGTAGGTGATGGACGCTTAGGTCTTTTGTTCAGGGAATCTTAAGATTTTTGTTATTTGTTAGCCCAATAAGGTAGCCAGTTAATAATGATCAGCCGACTGCAACTTTATATCCTATTTATCACCTGGTGAATTTGGTAGATCCCACAACTGAAGAACTGCATTTGCTTCTTCCAGCAGTCACAGAAGAACTATTTGTCTTAAGCCTTCTCTCCAGAGGGCAGAATATTGACAGTAAAGACAAGGATCCACAATTACAGAAATGGCTCTCATTAATTATCTTCAACACATAAGTGAGGGAACTCAGTGGAAGATTAGGTAGAGTGAGGATTAAGCCCAAGCGTGAACGCTGCTTCACATCACACAATCCAGGCTCTTGGCTGGAGAGAGTGAAAATGTGGGCAGATGGGACACTGGTAGACCAAAAACAACAAGAGTCTAATGAGTGAGGATTAATACAAAGTCCCATTCTACACAAGGAAGTAGAAAACATGCTGTAAAGCAATTGATGTTAAAAATATTTCGTAATTTGAGTGGACTGGGAGCTCAATTTCCAATCAATGCCAAAACGTGAGTGTGTAAGTGAAAGCTCAGGCTGCAGTAACACGAGAAATGAAATCAGACTCGCTGCTGACAAACCTAGACTGGGAATACTGAGCAAAGTGCTGGAAAGGGGGAAAGAGACCAAGTGAAACACACACAGAGGACAGCGACCAAGAATACAAGGTGTGGTTAGATCAGGCTCTGTGATAATGCTACCTGTTTCCCAGTAACACTCTGGGAGGAAGCAAGACTTATCATCATGGGAAACGTGGGGAAAGAGAGAAAAGACACAATCCCAGGGAGCTTCAGAAGAGAAAACCAGTATTCCAGGCTGACAGCTACAAAATTGAGAACTTTCTGAGAGTCACAGCTGTCACAGTGCAATGAACTGCCATTGTCAAGAGTGGCTTCCCCAACGCAAGGAGCACCGAGCGCTGAGGCAGCGGAAGGAGCGCCTGCTGGGGTCCATCCATTTATGCACTACTCAGCCTGTCACTGTGCCAGCAACTTTCCTAGGGCTTCATCTAGAAAGATTCCTATATTGCGAAGGAAGCTGATGGAAATCTGAAAGCACACAAGGAAAGCTCTAAGTTCCACACCACTTCTAAGAATCTATGATGCCTTCCCAAATGGTGGATAAATGAATGTTCTGAAACAAGGTTCAATCCAACCTGTCTTCATGGAAGAAAGGAAGAGGAAAGGGAGGGAGAGAAGGAAGGAAGGGAGGAAGGGAGAAAAGAAGAAGAAGAGGCGGGAGAGAGGATGGGAGGGAAGAAGAAACAAAGAATTTATGAATCGTGTGTTAGAGATAAGTGATTAAATATAACACTAAAATGACTGTGTGATCAAGTCAAGAATGACCCAGTTTTCTTAAAGATATCAAGTTTTTAGGGGACCTACAAGGCTATGGTTTTTCCTGTGGTCATGTATGGATGTGAGAGTTGGACTGTGAAGAGGGCTGAGCGCCGAAGAATTGATGCATTTGAACTGTGGTGTTGGAGAAGACTCTTGAGAGTCCCTTGGACTGCATTCTGAAGTCCATTCTGAAGGAGATCAACCCTGGCATTTCTTTGGAAGGAATGATGCTAAAGCTGAAACTCCAGTACTTTGGCTACCTCATGCAAAGAGTTGACTCATTGGAAAAGACTCTGATGCTGGGAGGGATTGGGGGCAGGAGGAGAAGGGGACGACCCAGGATGAGATGGCCGGATGGCATCACGGACTCAGTGGACATGAGTCTGAGTGAACTCCGGGAGATGGTGATGGACAGGGAGGCCTGGCGTGCTGCGATTCATGGGGTCACAAGGAGTCAGACACGACTGAGTGGCTGAACTGAACTGAACTTAAAGACAAGGTGGATGCACTGTCCCCTTCCACTTAAGTTCTCTAGAAAGCAAAATGATTAATAAGAAAATAGGGTCCCTTTCCCCTCTCTCTGGTAATGGATCCCTTCCCATGACTTCAACTACCAAATATGGAAAACTGTAGGCCAAATCGGTGATCCCCACCCAGAACCACAAGTCAGTTCACCAACAGATATCTCAAAAATTCATTACCTCCCAAACTGAACTTACCATCTTAATCCCCAATAACCTACTTCTCCTCTCATAATCTACATCTCAATGAATGATACCACCATCCCCCAGCTGCCCCAAGCCAGACATCAAGCCAAGGATGACTCCTCCCTTATCCATCAGTTACCAAGTCCAGCCATTTCCTTCCATTTAATATTGCTCAAATTCATATCCTCCTCTTCATCCCCATTGTTCCTGATTCAGTCCATTTTCTCATCATTTCCTCCTGGAATTGCTTTAATCACCTCCTGAGTAATCTCCCTGTCTGTCCTGTTGCTTCCTATTCACACTGTGACTAGGTGATTATCCAAAGCCATAAATCAATCATTATTCCACTATTGAAAAGCAACCCTTGAATAGTTCACTACATGTTTCAATGATAATCCAGGTTCCTTCCCTTACCATTCAAAAAAGACCCTTCTTTTTGTTTTGAAGTGAGGATTCTAACCCAGTTTCCCTGGCATTGCTTCCTCTGTGGACCTTATGGAATTATGTCTCAGTTTTCGGAAGCCTCTTCATTCCAGTTTTCCCACGACGTCCTCTAGCTCCTACACGCCTGCCTTTCTCTCACCTGACAATTTACTTTATACCTGGATGGTTCCGACTCATCCAAGATGGCCCTATCAGCTCAGGCATTATTACTTATAATACAATAAAATTCGTATTGATTCATCCAATGACCACGCCCAGTGCCCTTCTCTCTTGCCTGCCTGAATCCCAGTGCCAACTAACAGTGTAGAAGGTCACTTTCCCAGCTTCTCTTGCAGCTATGAGTAAATGTGTATTAGAGATTTGAACAATAAGTTGTCAGCAAAATCTTGCTAAAGACCACGTGTTTCTGGGGATGCTTTCCCCCTCCTCCTGAAGGAATGAGATACAATTAGGAATGGATGCTACTCTAATCTCTGCCTCTCCAATTTCCTACTGTGAACTCTGACATGGTGTCTGGGGCTTAGCAGACATCTTGTGAGAAATGCAAGATGAGAGAAAAAGATGAAGGATTAAAATGAGCGTGTTGAGGAGGGCAGAAAGGAAAGATGCCGACACTGATGTTGCTGAATCCACACAGGCAACTCCTACCTCCAGACATCCCCTTAAGTGATGGAAAAAGTCATCTTTGTTTGACTAACCTACTATTACCAGGTATTCCATTAGTTGCAGCTGAACACACGCTTAACTGCTATTGCACCTCAGGGAATTCTGGCCATGTTCTCTACAAGGGAGGCAGTGCAGGGTGGTTCAAAACAAGGGCTTTAGGCAGATAAAAGCTTTTAATCTGGGCTCTGCCACTTAATGCACAACACAGGGTAGGTCCTTATATCTCCCTGACCCTCAACTGCACCACCCCCCAAAAAAAGGCAATGACAAAGCCTAAGAAAGAAACAAGATTATAAATGTAAATTATAGGTGGATGCCTGGTATATGGTAAGCAACAGAACATCTCAGCAATTATTACGAGGTAGCTGATGTTTGGTATCCCAAATATATAATCCAACAGCACATACTGAATAGCTCCCTAATTCTGTGACCTGACACCCATCTGAATCCTTACTTAGATTGTGGGCCACGCTGGAAGCAAGAAAGTAGCATGTCACTCTCAGGTAGCTTACAGGAGTCTGCAGGACACAGATTTTCCACACATGCTTTTTCGATGAATGAATGAATGAATGAACCGAAGGCTAATTTGAGTGCTGCAGTTTATCATGCCATTGGCTTTGAGTATAAATAAAATCTATATGGATGGTTAAAAAAGATGCATACATTGAGGACCATATGATTGCAGACATACTGATAACACATGAATATTATTTATCAAGAAGATGATCAACTTTTAAAGCAGTAAGATATTCTGCTTTGCTTTCACGAATATGTGACTTGCCCTTTCCCTCCCTGCTGTAAGGGAGAACTTCTTCTCCATCTAAAAATCCAGAGAGCTAAGATATGAGGTGTCAAAACCACTTGCGACACAACCAAGCCAAAAACAGAACGTGGGATCGAAGCTTTATCCTCTCTGCTCCATCCAACTTAGCCTCCAGAAAAAGCACTCTCTCTGAATATTTACTTGCCAGGAAATTATAAAATGAACAGCCCTCATTGTTTTGCAGAGGGGATGATGACAGGGTGAGAGTGGGGAGCTTCTCTGGCAAATCAACAGTCTCCAAATAGAGGGCTTTCCTGATGGCTCACTGGGTGAAGACTCCGCCTGCAACGCAGCAGACACAGGAGACGCGGGTTTGATCCCTGGGTCGGGAAGATCCCCTGGCAAAGGGAATGGCAACCCACTCCAGTATCCTTGCCTGGAGAATCTCATGGACGGAGGAGCCTGGCAGGCTACTGTTCAAAGAGTCACAAAGTGTCGGACACATAGCTTCTCTGGCAAATCAACAGTCCCCAAATATTAGAATGAGCCCAAACATGTTTTCTAAACCGTGTTTTGTCATCTGTAGTCAAACACACATAAAACTGTATAGGAATAGTATTTAAATGTGACCACTGAACTAGGTTGCCTAATCACAATGACCTTGGAAAATCGCCCTTGATATAAAAACCAGCCCTCCCTTAACTAAGATCTTTGCATGCACTGGGGGCACTTTCTTTTTTCCCTAGGGAGGAATACTCCCTCTTAGTAAGGAAAGGTGATCCACTCTGATAAAACTTTAACAGGTGCTGAAATTTATATATTATATTACAGCCTTACAAGCCTACACTAATTATTAATTATCCACCTAAGTGTACACTGCTTTACACATCCTGCCCCTTAACTAGAGCACTCAGAAAAGCCATTGTACTTTGCCTGATTAACGGACCATATCTTGAACAGCTAAATGGCCTAGCAAATGTAAAGATTTTCCCATACGTATACTTTACAGTGTTGATGTGGATCCACTGCCTATGCAAACCAACTGTGTTTCCACGGCCACATCCGATCTTGAGGAAAGTGGGTAACTGAGGGAGGGCTAGAAATGGACAATCTCAGCAAATTAGAGCCGATTGATGAAGCAGCTTCCTTAGCGTTTGCAAAGAGCACCAGTCTGCGCTTAGAATTGTAGGGGTGCTGGGTTCTCTCATTCTGCTCTGCGAACATTTTCAAGAAGTCACATCGAGGCTGCTTTTTATGCTAGAGCAGGTGTGAACTCAATTCCACCCTTAAACTAGTATCAGCTCAGCTGAGAGAACAGCCATAAATTTTTATTTCAGAACTAAATGAAACTCATGAGGGTATGGGGCAAAATCTCATTAACTATTAAAATGCCTTTAAAAGACTGAGCAAGGCTGCTTTCTTTTTATTTTCATTTTGGTGTTCAAGCGATACCAGTTCAGTTCAGCTGCTCAGTCGTGTCCGACTCTGCAACCCCATGGACTGCAGCACACCAGGCTTCCCTGTCCATCACCAACTCCCAGAGCTTTACAAGACTTTAAAAGTAGACATATTTAGAACCACCTTCTCCTTGAGCTAACAAAAAAATTCAGAGTTCTTCCCCCCAGAACACATCTCCATGTTAAAGAAAAGGAAAAGGAGGTTAAAGAAAAAGTGCTATGCTCAGTTACTTCAGTCTTATCTGACTCTTTGAGACCCCATGGACTGCAGCCCGTGAGGCTCCTCTGTCCATGGGATACTCCAAGCAAACACACTGAAGGGGGTTGCCATGGCCCCCTGCAGGGGATGTTCCCGACCCATGGATCAAACCTGGGTCTCCTGTGTCTCCTGCAGTGCAGGCAGCTTCTCTACCGCTGAGCCATCTGGGAAGCCCAAAAAGGAAGAGTAGGAGATCACCAAAAGATGGTCCAGCAAAATCCCGTTCCGTAAGTCAGCTTTCCCCCTGACTAGTAAGTAGCATGGGCTTCCCAGGTGGCGCAGCGGCAAAACGTCCACTTGCCATATGCAGGAGACACACGTTCAGTTCTGCGGGTGGGAAGAGCCCTGGAGAAGGAGATGGCACCCGCTCCAGCATTCCTGCCTGGAGAATCCCACGGACGGAGGAGCCTGGCGGCTACAGTCCCTGGGGTCGCAGAGTCAGACACAACTGAACAACTAAAACAAGGATGCCCACGGCTGCTTAAGCAGTCCGCCAAGATAGTTAAAATATTTATGCTCATTGCATTTCAACTTCCAAATAACATTTTCAAGACCATTAATAAATAAGAAAAAGGGAAACTACGCAATGAGAGAAAATAAAAACACACACAATATAAAGTATGAATCCTGTCCTGTCAATCCAAGGCGTCAGGATCCCCCAAACCTGAAGAGTAGGCTCATTTACAAACACCCTGAAAGTTTTGAAGGAGACAAGGTCACCAATAAATTTTCCTCCATGATTTGGCACTGTCCAATTAAGTACCATCAGATACACATAAAGAGTTTATGCTTACATCCCAAGCAATCAGATTTGGCTACTGAATTTTTAAGAGCATGGCTTCGTCTGAATGGCCCAAGTGAGGAAGAGGCAGGAGCAATCAGTAAGCCAATAATTTCAGAGACTCAGGCAGCCATGCTGATACTTCAAGGCTAGAAAATCATACTTTGCGTTCAGAATGCTCTAAAATTAGCTTTTTATGTGTCCCTTTCTCTCTAATCCTTCTTTCCTTTTGTCTCCGTCTTCTCCACCAAATGTTATCAGATATTACACAGTTTCTATTTTCATTCAGCTTTTAATATGGCCCATGAGGGGGTGGCATTTAATTAATCACTTCCACATTCTGCCAAAACCCACTACGTGAGTCTCAAGTCTGCGTATTACTTTTGCCAAGCTAGTCAGACCCAATGAGCAGAAAAAGAGCCTAGAGAAAAAAAAGGAGGTGTCATGATCACGCACAGCCACTGAATTTAAGGGCCAGGTATTTTTCCCGTTTCTTCATTGAAAGCCAGAGCGATGACTCAGCTGAGAAATTCCATCAGAGCACTAAAGGTGATGCAACACCACACAACGGAGAGTGGCGAGTTGGGAGTCAACCCAGTGCCCAGCTAGACACAAGCCTTGGTCAGCCCGCCGTCCTCCACTGTCCCCATATTCAGGCTGCAGAGAGATTTTCAAAGCTGTAAGAAAGCTTTCCATGCTTTATTTTCAACATCAACAATGTAACCTGCTATATTTTACACCAATTTAAAGCAAAACTCCCATACAGTCTTTCCTATTAATAAACATGTGCAAGGAACTGGGGAGTGATGAATACACAGTCGTCAAGAAGATGAGAAATGTCTGGGTTGCATCTATTAGGTACCTGGGGATACATTTAATTCAGTCCCATCTATGCTTCATACCTTTTGCCACTGTTGGTCCCTGGGCTTGATATTCTGCAAGAAGAAATAAAATAAGATCCCCTGAGTATCTCTTTCTACTAAAAATTCATACATACTTCCTTAGGAAGATTCAGAATGCCTGGGGAGTGACGGGAATGAGAGAATGATGGCATACACACAGCCAACAGTCTCTGCCAAGCTTCTCTGGAGAAGAATGAACCGAATCGGAAGACCATCTCCAACACATTCCCCAGAACCTAGAAGGCGCATGTAATAGCATTTCCTTGATGAAAAATGTCCTACCCAGTGGTTACTCCAAATGCAGGTGACCTACAACGCAGGGGAAGAAATCTCACCTTGTCAGCACCTTTACCCAAAATCCACAACAAGGTGCTTTCCACCTTTTGCAACAATGCAACTTGAGAACATTTGAGCTGGAGAGAAAAATGGCTGGAGGTAAATATTTCCCCAAGGCGTGTTATCTGAAATTGTCCCCAAAGAGGTACTTATTTTATAGGATTACTGGTTTTTGTGGAATGGCTGGGGAAAAAAAAAAAATCTTTATTTTGGTCTTGCTGTCTTCAGAACTGAACATGCAATACTATCTCCACCCGTTCTTGCCCTTGGTTCCAATCTCATTAGAAAGTAAAGGTGTTTTCAAACTGCCATCACCCAAGACCCAAGGTCTATAGAATTTTCAATTAATTGAAGACATTAAGTGACCTTCCCTGGTGGCTCAGAGGGTAAAGAGCCTGCCTGCAGTGTGGAAGACCCGGGTTCAATCCCTGGGTCGGGAAGATCTGGAGAAGGAAATGGCAACCCACTCCAGTATCCTTGCCTGGAAACTTCCATGGACGGAGGAGCCTGGCAGGCTTACAGTCCACGGGGTCACAAAGAGCTGGACACAACTGAGTGACTTCACTTGATCCTTGAAGGACATCAAGTGACAGAGTACCAATACGCAGTTGTGCGATGGTCTAAGATAACAGCAGAGTAGTTGCTGCAAAGCATATCATGTCACTGTGTGGCTCACAATGATGCTGGGCCAAGTGTTGACCATCCTGGCCTTAGAAACGTGAAAGTTGGGGATGATAAGAAATTCTGGTGAAGTGCCATCACCAGGAAGGGGAACAGCCAAGATGAAGACTGCAGCGCCCCCGAGCCCAGCCCACTATTCCCCGAGGACCCTAAAGACGGCAGTGCTTCCAATGGAGCTCCTCTGCAGCTTTGGTCCTAATGAAGGTGATCATGTGAACAAAGGAAACAGGCTATGGTAATCTTTTCAATAAAACCCCTTTTCCTGTTTTGGCTGGGCTGGGTCTTCATTGCGGTGCGGGCCTTTCTCTAGTTGCAGCAAGCAGAGGCTCCTCTCTAGTCGCAGTGCACGGGCTTCTCATTGAGGTGGCTTCTTTTGTTGCTGGGCTCAGGATCTCGGGCGCGAGGGTTTCCGTAGCTGTGGCTCCTGGGCTCCAGAGCGCAGGCTCAGGAGCTGTGGTGCACGGGCTTGGTGGCTCCACAGCACGTGGGATCGTCCCGGACCAGGGGCTGAACCCACGTCTCCTGCATTGGCAGGTGGATTCTTTACCACTGAGCCAACAGGGAAGCTCTAAGGCTTACAGTATTTGTTTTTTAATGAAGGTCAATAGCGCACTTAAGGTAGGCACTCAACTTTCAAGGACACAAGGTTAAAAGCCTGAAATTACTGCTGTTTCTCCTGGAGCTGAGGGGTGATGAGAGCTTTGCCAGGTGTCTGATCTTCCACCCAAGGAACCAGTCAAGGTGTCCACTATTGGCTACTGCTCTCCCAGGCCCATTTTCAGTGGCAAGCTTAGGTAAAACTCAAAGTAATGCTTTTCCAGTGAAACACTTGAGAGAAAAACTTTGTACTAAAGGAAAACAGCCCTGTTTATTCCACATTCTGCTTTCCTTTCATGATGGATGGTCTTTCCCCTGCCCGTGTTCTCATTAGCCTGATTCCCACCATGACTGTGATCAGCGGAGGTGGGAAACTTTTGGTTAAAAGTTGGATCCAGCTCTCACCACAATTTCATGCAGTCTTGGCACACTGGCCAAGATTAAATGTCTTTTGGCTGCTCCTAATCCTCCATATTAAAGATCAACAAATACAACTATGTAATATTAAAAAAAAAAAGAAGAAGAAGAAAACAGTTCTTTGCCCTCGGGGGCAGGATCCTGTGTGAGAGCTTCATGGCAACCCGGCAGGTGGCTGGAAGGAAGTTCCCGGGAGCCTGTTTGGCAGTGACCCAGAAGAACAATCTCTGTCACTTATAGTGACACGTCCCGGGACCTTGACTCTCCAGGATGCCAAGCCCACTCTGAGTGGCTACTGCCGGGGACGGTGGGAATGGGCACTGCGCTTGGGCTCTGCCAGAGACCACCAAGAGGATTGCAGGAAAGACTGGAGGGTGCAGCCATAGGCGGCTGGCTGCATGAGCAGGCAGCTCTGGGCAGCCTGGCAGGAATTCAAGCCAGAGGCCTAACAGAGAAGGCTGTGGATGATGAGGCCGAAAGCCCTTTACCCTGGCTAGTTGCTGCCTTGATCAAGAGCTGAGGACAAGGAAAGCACAAGCCTTGGTGATGAAATGACCTCAACTCCCCCCCGCCATGTGCAACTCTTCTGCTGCCATCTCCCCACCATCTTCCTTTCAGAACTCATTTTCCATCCCACGCTTCTTTATCATTCTCTCTAATCTGCTGACCAGAATTCAGCGTCGAGACCCATTTTCACATTTTGCTTCTCACAAGGAAGCTGGAGCCTTGGTTCTTTATTTTCAAAGCTGCTAAGTTGAAAATTACAGATTCTTCTCTTAAAAGAAACTAAATAAACCTTATAAATTGGCTAAGCATCCTCAGCCCCCTTCCCTCTTGTCTCGTCCCATTGAACAGGCTGGAGGGGCAACTGTATAACTTTCCACCCCTTTTAAACTCTGCAGCTGGAGATGGCTGTGGATGGAAGAAAGGCAGGGAGATCACATGAGCAAATTCATCTTTCCCTTCTCCTTGCTGCATCTAACCCAAACCTGACTTCTGAGACTGTGACAGTCATCTTGAGACAATGAGGGAAAGGACAAAGAAATCACAGAGATACAAGCCTAGACTTCAATGAACCATAAACCAAATCTAGTCATGGTCCACCACCAGACTTCTAATATGAGAAAAATTATCCATAAGCCACCATTAGTCACATTTTCCATTCCTTTCAAGAAAAGCAAGCCTACGGACACAAACCACTTTTTCCTTGAACTTGACTCTAAAACGATTCAAGAACTTTCTATGTGAGAAATCTTTCTGTGATATGCAGAAGACCTACACTTTTCTGTGAAATATAGTTTTCAATTAACATTTTTCTGGTATCAGTTCTTCTAAAGTTTAAAAGAGCCGGGTTTGGTCCACCTAGTTTGACTCTTAAAGTGTTTGATTAGAGCACCATTGCTATGTTATACCGCAGAGCAGGCAGTCTAGTGGAAAGAGAACAAGACTAACGAAAAAGGGACAGCAATGTTTATTGACTGGACAAGTCACCTTATCTGAATACTGGAGACACACAGCTTCTTTCAGTGGCCTTTCAAGAAAATATTGATGTTACTTATTTCCTTTTATAAATAATCTGTGGTGTGTTTCTTGAAAACTGGAATCTACGCTACTGTTAATATGGTCTCTTTCCTGATATTCTGGACAGTCAAGGGCACAGAACTACAGAATGAATTTCTAGATGACTGCCTCTGGTTTAGGGTTTTCTTCCTGACAGTAACATGTAGGCTTGACTTTAACTTATGGGCTTTTCATTTAGGGCTGAGACCCAAATATCTGATTTCTCTGATTGATTCATGAATGAACCCCTTCAAGAGCCACTTATTGAGATCCTATAGTTCTGTGCCAAGAACTGGCCCATGCATAATACTTTTCTCCTGGTGACGTAACTTAATGAGTTATTATTTTATCCCTGTTCGATCCAGTCCCTTACCTACGGTTTGGAATGAGCTGAGGTAGAAAAGAAATATCCATCTGAATCAGGCTCTAAAGAATTACATGTGGAAAACACATCACTAGTAAAGTTACTTGAAGGTATCACAAAATAGAGATGAATGGATTAGACAGGACGATAAAACATCTCTAAACATAAAATATAGTATAAGCAGAAAATGGCATACCTGAAAGATCAATGGACCATCAGATGAGAAAATTACCTCAGAGATCATCTAAAGGCTTGCTCCCCGTCCTCAGTTTAAAGGTATAAAACAGATTTGACCTGAAGACCCACAGACAGTTGTAGCAAGAGAGTAGAAAAGTCAGTTCTCTAGCGCCTAGCCTCTACTCAAAATCAGAATTAATTATATCATTGGAGATGACACTAAAAGAGTCTTATTTGTTAACACTTCATGAAGGCATTTTAAATTAACATTAAAAAAAGAAAACTCCCAAACAACGCTGACAAGAAATAAGACCATTATTAAACATTTCTTCTCTCAGAAATTGCTTGCTATCACATTATCGGTCCAACAGCTAACAGACGATATCAAGATAACCTCGAGCTAAAAAGTATCATTAAAAAAAATATGTCGAAAACGCAGACATCCCTAACTGAAGAACTCGTAAGCAACCCGCTGTCACTATTAAACTTCAGAACAATTTAAAAGCGAACTAAAATGTCCAGAGCTGACATGTACATTCACAATTTCATTTTCACAAAATTATGAAAGGATTATTTGACATGTGGCACTTCAAACATCAAATAATAGCCATTTTTGTCCAGGTTTTGTTATTTTCAAATATTCACATTTCAGCATGGGAAGGAAAAAACACACTGAACCAAGAGGTCAAGTAAAATCTTACCCATGCTTTTAAAAAACTGTTTCTTTGTGGTCATTCTTTTCTTTCGTACTTTAAAGTTTTCAAAACTGTTTTCCTCATAAGAGTCTCTTCATTGGGTATTTCCAGTTTTACACTGAAAAGAAAAACTACCTCTATTAACATGTACTCACATTCTCCGTTTTACAAGAAGACTGTGCCACTGGCCTCTGCCACTGGGATTTGAAAGTGCTCACAACACTTCACCTTTATGCTGGGCTAAACTCAGGGTAGCCATAAACACTCTGAAGTAATACAAACCTAAATATTCCTGCTCGGCAACTGGAGCAGTGGAAGTGAATTCTAATGAGCCGGCAGCTGTCACAATATGACCACAGTAACCAAATCAAAATATCAACCGCTAACCCAGATGAGACTCAAAGGTCATCATCCTGTAAGCCAGCAGCTCTCTGCAGTTCTGCCTGAACCACGATCTAATCCTGCAGTAAAACGTTCCACTGAGCTAGTTCAGAAACCAGTTACTCTACAGCAAGAAATTATTCCGTGCACTGGTAGAGTACCACGAGCGGGACAAGAACCAAATACCACAATAAGGAAACCGAACCATTCACAAGGGGACATGTAAAAACACAGCCGCTGATGTTGAACTAAGCTGCACCCAACCATACCCAAGTATCACTTTTCACATCCTTCAGTTACCAGTGCATGTCTATAACCTTACTGGCATCTTGCTCACTCAAACAATCTGGCTTTCAATTAAAGCTCTGGAACAAAAGAAGGAAAACATATACTTAGGTCATTCCTCTGATCAAAAAGTTGTGGCTAGAAAATATATTGTCTCCCATTGTTAAAAAAAAAAAATTTGGACAATTACCTGCAAAAGTTTTAATGTTGGGCAAACACAAGAAACAAACAGGAATGATTTTTAAAATCCATAGTCTTTGCATATAGTTCTTGCCATGATTTTCCAACTATTCCTTAACATATAATCCTTTTAAAAACACAAGGCTCAGCACCATGGTCCCTCTGACCCATTTGCATATTCTGAAAGCTACCCACTGACCACTGTAAAGGTTTCATCAAACTGTTTAATAACTGTAGTGAACAAGTTTCCAACAGATCAAGTGTACACTGTTATCATTAATGATCATACATGGTCACAAAGAAGTGACTAGTTCTCTCCAGATACAAAACAGGACAGGGAATTTCAAACAAGTAAAAATGCAAACTGGCTTGCTTATCTCTACTCAAGGGAAAACAGTAAGTGAGGACTCAGCAAGTGTCAAGTAAGAGTCTACTACACAAATATTGAACCATGATGTTGTACACCTAAAACTAATATATGTCAATTATACCTCAATAATAATTTAAAAAGAGAACTGTATGAATTGGTCAAGGCCGGCAGGCAGCTAGATGACTCACTGCTGAAATCCTTCAATTCCTCCAGACTCCCCCACACTAAAAGAAAAACAAAAGGCCATGCACATTTATTTTTTAAAACAACAAATTTGGGGCCTGCTTTTTGTTGTTGTTGTTTCTTTTAGTTATGTTTTTCTTTAAAGGATTTACACAATATCAACTTCCAAAACTCTGTGTGGCAACTTTAAACACAGACAGCAATGGAGGGAAGAGCGCACCCTGACAAACCAAGTGTCGTTATTAATTCTTCTAGCGCAACAGCTGCACGTGTGTGCACACGTGCACGTGAGCACGTGCTTGCGTGCAAGTGCACTTGTGCCCATTTGTTTATGTTTAGTTTAGGCAATCGAGTAAGGCCTTGTATTCAGATACGCAATACCTCCTTATTTCTAAAGGAGGTAGATTAATGCAGACACTACTACTCTTATAAGTCATATACCATTTTGCATAAATTTGAGATACACAAATAAATTAAGTTTTTGTATTTTGGTGCCAGAGGTAAGTATTAGATTACAAAAATGAACATTTATGCAAAATCATTCATGGGAAGTCAAGGAGTTCAGATTTTTAATAAAGCATTTTGTTACCTTAAAAGAGTTTATAAGCAAATACTAGCAATGCCTGCATCATTTCTTCAAAATACTGTATTGCCATAAGAACAAAATGTAGAATAATAAGTCACTACCCAAAGAAAAGAGGGTTTCAGTACTTTTTTCTTTCTCTGCAATAAAATAAAACCTCACTAAGTGAACAGTTTACCAAAAAGAAATAGGTCATCTGCAGTTAATAACTCTTTCCCGTAAAATTAGTGTCACTTATTTCTGTAGCAGACGCCTAATTCAGTCACAGACTTGATTGATTTGACAATAGAGAATCTGGTCCAATAAAGTGGCTGATTTATTTCCGATGCTATAGCTTTTACCCTAATGTGACACCAGAGCAGAATGAAATCTTTGACATGTAAAGAAATCCTTTACAGGTTTTCATGAAAACCAAAGCTTCTGAAAGTGGATATTAGATTGTTGTTCAAAACTTAAAGTCTAATATCTTCTTTGGGTAGAAGAAAACTTCCACAAACACCGTAACCCAGAATATGGATTTGGACACAAAGAGTAGTTTAGAATATACCATATACTCTGTAAATTCAAATTGCTGGCTATACTAATAGGTCTTATTTCCTCTTTGTCTTCATTTGTAAATCGGCTGTCTTTAACTTTTTGAAAACAATCTAGCTTCTCTTTGTAAAGGTACAGCAAAGCACCAAGCATGGTTCATTTCAAAAGTGGTTTCATTTTAAATCAACAGCAGCTTGGGCAACATCAATGAGCATCTTTGTTCCCTGAGTCTAGGCCTGAGATACTCAAGCCAATCAAGAAGGCGTTTGGGATGTGAGAAATTACCAGGGGGTGGGGGGTTAATGCAGCATCCTAGCGAGTTCTCTAAAAATATTTTTAATTCCTTTCCAAAGTAAAAATGCGAGGTATTTCATAATAGTTTAAATGCCTTTTTCTCTCTCTTTTTTTTTTTTTTTTTGCACACTGCGCCATGCCCTCTCACTCTGAGGGCAACTTCCCTGACCCTAGTCTGACACTGCACCGTTAATGTCAGATAAACCATTTAGCCCAAGCACAATTCTTTTCTGTGCAAAAATCTGCTTGAGGTGGAAAATGTAGCAGTTTGTAAACAATAAAGAGCCATGTTTCAGACCAGACAGCTTATCTAACAGAGAAGTCCTTTCATGGGTAACAGTGGGTGGGAGCCTCCGGACGTAGTAGCATTTCCTCCCACAATGCAGGAGACTGTCTTGGCCTCCATATTTAAGGGTTTAATGGGAAGGAGGGCAGACGGAGTAAAAGAACACAGCTGACATGGACTTTCAGCTTAAACAACAACTAAGTGAAAAGAGTCAGCTCTCGGAGCTCCGGCTGTAGACGCTCAGCCCACTTATATTTTAAATACTATTTGAACTGAAAAAAAAAAGAAAACGAATTTGGTTTGTAAAACAGCTGCCCAGGAGGATACGCAAATAAGAATGATTCTTTGCTATCTTTGTATTGCTTGGTGTCTTCTGTAATATTAATTTATCCACTTGTTCTTTAGGAAAACATTTTTGCATGGACATTATATAAACTTCTAAATATGAGTAGTAATTTATTTATCCCATTTTATCCTCATCGGAGGATAGTCTTAGAATTCTTCAGGACAATTCTCTAATATACTCTTTCAGTGTTACTTTTCAAGATGATTATTTTCAAGTTAATCTTTTACTTTATGAAGTTGGATAAGGATAAATAGAGAAGGGATGGTGTTAGAATTTAAAATTACTGCTATTGTCATTGAAGAATGTAAAGTTGTTCTTTCAAATCTAAGGTGACAAACATATCTAGTCACCTGCATCTGCCTATCCTGGAAACAGGAAACACTGCATCTCATCATGACTCATTTTAAAAAGCTAGGATTCTTGCTTTAGCTACAGAGGTAAAACATAACAGTTACTATTTTAAATTTTAAAAGAATAAGAAAATATAAGAACAACCCATGGTCAAATACAGCTTTGAGATCCTGATTCTCAAAGTTGGGATGACACTTAATCACCCATTAAAAACAAATTCCTAGTATTTCTCTGCTTTGACTACTGTGCATTTAATATCTGAGGTCCCTGTAGATGGATTTGACGGTGATTTCTAAAAAGACTCACACTCAAGAATGATCTACACCTTAAATAATGAATATAGGGATGAATTGAGAGAGGAGCTTTGAAACATACACTCTATCACATGTAAAATTAAATAGCCAGTGGAAATTTGCTGCATGATGCAGGGAGCTCAAACCTAGTACTCTGTGACAACCTAGAGGGGTGGGATGGGGTAGGAGGTGGGAGGAAGGTTGAAAGATGAAGGGGACGTATGTATACCTATGGCTGATTTATGTTGATATGTGGCAGAAACCAACACGATACTATAAGGCAATTATCCTCCAATTAAAAATAAATTAAAAAAATTATAAATAACAGAACAAAGTTAACATTAATTTACAAAAACAAGTATAGTGACCAAGGCTTAAAAAATAGGACATTCCTCAGAAGCATCTGCAGTTATGGTTTCAGAATGATATATGTATGGCTGCATGTCTTCCTTGGAGTATAATTCAACAGCTTCTGCCAAGAAATTTAACCTCATTTATTGCAGGATTTGGCCAAGTTGAGAGATTTACTAATATTGTTAAAGCTCACATTTATTAGAACAAAGATCTTTTTTTCCCAATCAAAACTAAAGTAACCAGCTATTGGGACTTTTTAAGTCATTGTAAATTGTCTTTTCATTGCTCAAGATACTGCGGTGTTTTTTTTTGTTTGTTTTTTTGTTTTAATCCCTATAGGTAGTCAAAGCAGAAAAAAATATGCTAAGAATTCCAATAGAAAAGACATGCTGGAAACACAAAGACTGTCTCAAAGTACACATAGGTCACTTCATGAAGCAGGACGGGGACCTCCTAGATCATCAGCGCTGAAGTTCACACCTTGATAAATACACAACCAGACTTTACAATTCAGCTTGAACATGCTACTTTGATTTAAGCACAGTAACCCTATTATTACAGGAATTTCCATGACCCCTTTCATAAAAGTTCATGCTAACACAGATTTTTTCTCATTGCCAACTGATACTTCTTACTTTAAATATTCACCACTTTCACTTCATCAGCCTTAACCCTGGAAAACTACTGCCGCAACAATGAAATTAGGAGAAGTGCTTTACATCTAAGGAACACAAATTTTCCATGTAGATTCAATATCACTGAAATTAGGTAATCCCACACAATTGTAAAACTTAGTCCTGTATGCACTATTACCAAGCAAAGATCATCAATATTTTTCTGTAATTTAAAATTACGATAGTGAACTAGCTAAATATCTAAGTTCTTAAAAACAGAATCTCTGTCTGGGCTTGTATTCTATCTTTGATGGTAAAACATAAGCATTCCAAAAACTCATGCTAATTTAAAATTAGTCTTACTTTGTATTCTGGAATTGACAAAAGGTGGAGAGAGATTGTCATGTGACCCAAGGTCCCTGCTGGTCATGTGGTCATAGGGAGTCCCATCTCCATAGTTCTGTAAATAAAATAACAGCATAAATTTAAATTTGCCATGAATCAATCAGCATGTAAGTCTGACTACTGATACCTCTCTGAACCAAAGAAACTGGAGCCCACCATTCTCACCCCAGCACCTTATTATAAGAAAGCTGCATCTTCACAAGTACAGTGCATAAGAAGGGCTCTAAAGTTTGCAGAGTTCACATTTTCCCCAAAATCATAGTGAAACTGGGGGAATAATAATAATGGAGCCAATTGCATCAAGTTATTAAGATCAAATGAAATAATGCAAGTAAAACACCTGATACCTATAAAATATATTGTAAATAGTAATTATTATTTTGATAAGCCTACATTATTTTTTTAAAAAGAGAGCAAAATGTGCTATGGGAAATTTACTCATAACCTGCAATGGACTGCCTTTGGAAGGCAAAGGTAGGACCTTGTAAACAGCAGCATTTGATTTTATGATACTGAAATTTCAATGTTTTATTATAGATGTTATTGTGGTTGTAAAACAATTGGATCATTCCATAAGTAACCAGCTACACAAGAATGTAAAAATTATTATAACAGGACTATAAATGAATATCAGAATTTAAGCATAAATTCTGGATTTGGACAAAGTATGCCACACACAAAAAAAAAACAGTTTTAAAGCAGACGGTAATCTCTGGAAATTTCTAATTACTATGATCATCTCATGGTTTAAAGGGGAATTTTAAATTAAAATAAGGTTTTTAAACTGCCCAGTCACTTGCTTTTAATGGAGGAGTTAGATAACATACAGGAAAGAGTTAAAATCATCTAAATCATAGAGTTCAAATTTTAGGTTACTAAGGTACATAAGTGACCAGAAAGGAAAAAAAAGTCATGCTGCTCAGCTGGTTGCACTATCCATAAAGACTAAGTCAAATTTACTCAGAGGTATCAGTTGGTATGTTAGCCAAAGGGCAGAATCTGCCCACGTGAAAAGGACGGATATTGTATGAAAAATGAAAATGCACATCCCTCCACTAAAGAAATGACAGAAACCTTAAGGTTCCAAACTATCCCGTTTTCAACCGCCTTTCCTCAGCTATAAAAAAAATTAACTTGAACGATACTGTGATGGGATGTTGCCAGTACATCAGGGCATAAAAGGACGTCACATTTTAAATATCTATCATTGCTCTTACACTCACTTGTTCCATACCAGACATTGCATAATACTAATTACCATTTATTAAGTATACTCACCCTACAGAGTTATTAAGAGCTTAATATACATTATCTAATCTAAACGCCAGCACAGCGTTTCAAGATGACTGGAAATATCACCACTTGAAGATGAGAAAAAAGAGACACCTGCCCCCTGGCTGTCCAACACAAGCCAGCCACAATAAGCTGTCTCATGCCAGCTCGCTGCAGTTAGAAAATACAAATTACAAAATATTGAGTCAAAGTTATCCACCAATGAATTCCCTGGGGTGGTGGGGGGAAAGGCCAGACGATTCATGAAAACCAAATAAAAGTCAGGACGATCCTAAATGAACCTCCCTCTCAGAAGAACGACTTAAAGAACCACGTGTTGTATTAAAATGAGAAAGCAGAAGACAGTAAGTTCATGCGAACGAGCTCAACAGGAGAGGGACGTTCTGTCGTCTCCCACACTTGCTGTCATGGGGAATGGATTGATTTCTGCAACTGAGGACTGTAATGTGAGGAGGAGGAAAGATTTCCTCAACCCATCCATATAATGCAGGAGAATCTGAAACTCGACAGCTGGTGCAAAGTCTCAGCGAAGTTCCTCGTAAGCCGAGAGCTCTGGCTGTACTCTGAGACTAGAGCATGAGCCCCAGGGCCAGAGGACAGGTGGAATGGCCAATGCAGCTTGCTGAGACGGCCTCCTTCGGACAGCTTGATTACCTTCCTTACCTCTTTGCCAAAATACAGACCACTCTCCACCCCAAATGTGTGCGAACATTACAGTAAATGTGCCCCCGCTCCCAGCCCTGCAGAACGTTTCCTCCATCTACACAGCTGCTTGGGGGAGGGGCAGCTGCTTTGTGCGGTCTCTACTTTTAATCTGGAGTTATATGTATTATTATAAAAACTGAGAGGGATTTCAGAAGGCCTAGCAATGACTCCACTGGAGAAGGAAATGGCAGCCCACTCCATTGTTCTTGCCTGGAGAATCCCAGCGAAGGGGGAGCCCGGTGGGATGCCGTCTATGGGGTCGCACGGAGTCGGACACAACTGAAGCAACTTAGCAGCAGCAGCAGTAGCAGCAGTGATGACTCCATTAAAGACAGATTTTATATATATATAATCGTTCACATTTGAGTTAGAAGGAACAGGAAAGATCTCTGGTTCAACTTCTTCATTTTAGAAAGTAGCAGTATGGGGCCCAAGGAAATGAAATGACACACCCAAGGTCATACACATACAAACACACGCAGGGCCTAACCACCTACTCACACCCCATGCCATGGTCTTCACATGACACCCTAACAACCAAAAACCTTGGACAGGAATAGCAAAAATCTGTGAGTGAATAAGGCATGTACGGTTAAGTACAAGAAACTTCTTTTCCAAATGACTCTGCGCCATGGTCTGTAAAACACAAAACTGGCTTAAGGAACACTGACAAATGAGCAAGTCTGAAGAATAAGACTTGGTCTAAATCAGATCATATCCATTTACTTTGAAGTTTAAAGCTACTTTCAATTAAAAATAAATAAATAAATGAACCCACTGGTGACCAAAGGCACTACTGGTGGTGGGACAATAATGTTTACGAAGTGAAACCAACACAGACTTATTATGCAGATGATACTGGAAACTACAACTTCACAGTATGTCTTCAGAACTATTCAGTGACCTATTTACACCAATATATTACAGGGATACTAGGAATTTTTTTTTTAAGTTGCACCACCTACAAAAAAACAGCTTTCTGTTAACACTGGATCAGTAACTGGCAAAGCAAGGCCAAATGTTTAATGAAAGGGTTGTCTTCTGGTTAGCCAAAGTGGAAGGGGTGTCAAAATCAATAATAACATCCAATAGAGCCTGAAAAAAAAGCCAAACAGAAGCTGATCCTCATTAAACTCAGTCTGCATATATAGCCATGCAGATGAGTGTCAGGGAGGAAAAAACTCACCTTCAGTTTGTCAATTTACATATGAGGATGTCTGCTTATGGGGAAAAGATTAGATATACTTACCCTGGACGGGCTTGGATGTCCTCCACTCCCCCAGGACCCTGAGCTACTTCTGTCTTCTACATCTGGGGACAAGAGAAAAATTCTTTAGGCTTTCTTGCAATAATTCTTTCTTTTTGTATATGCACTTTTAAATTAATGTTTCAAATTAATCTCCTGTTGCCTTTAATTAAGAATCAAGCACGAGGCTACCATGATGATAGTAGCTTCTGACCCAACTACTTAAATTAGCTCATTTAAATTCACAGCAGAAACAAACTGGACCCTCAGGAACCAGAGGTATGAACATAAAAATTACTTCCATCCTTCACAATGTTTCATAGCCTCAACTTTTATCAACCTGAAACTGCACTTAAAATCTTACTAAAATCTTTTGGACAGGTTAAGTTAAAACTACACGAACACAACCTTAAAATACACACATACACAAAGTTAAATCAGGTAAATATCCATACTATTAATATTATCAATATTAGCGGCATGCATGCCATAACGCTCCTAGACACTTTCTGTCCTCTTACCGGCTCAGACAAGCCACTCGAGGCCTACCCACCAGACAACAGACATGAAGAAAACACGTCAGATGAAAAAGGACGTTGACAGTCTATTTCCATCAAGACATTACAAGGATATTAGGAGACTTTAAGTTTCTTAGAACCACACCATCTCACTCTTTTTTTTTTTAAATAGGCACAACACTTGGCCTACAATCCTTAATCTGGACAGTGAAATGTGGCACAAAAGTTGTTAAAGCAATGTTTTGTTAATTATGGCGAAATGACCTATACGAACTCCCAGAAGGCTGGAATTCTCTAGGCCCTGTACCAGCGAAGTTCTGCTGCTGACCAAATTCGAGATGCTTCTTCAGTGCTTCAAGTGCAAATACGCAGGAAGGGGAGTCTGACATCCAAGTTCCCCTGTTCACTGCTCAGAACATAAAAGTGTGCGCAAGATCAGTCACTCTAAATTTAGAAATGGCTTTGAGATTTTTGATGAAAGGCCCTTTCTGAGTATAAAAAGTTTCGCTGTTCTATTATCTTGATCACGGTGGTAACAGACGGCCATCACAAGCTTCCTCTGACAGAACTGGAGGAGGAGGTGTGAAACTTCGGCTCAGGAGATGTACTCCCATGGACTGTGTTTTCTAACATTTCAGTAATACTGTTTCTTAATGCACTACTGTCCTTCCCTTAATTACTCCTATTTTATTATCAGCAGAAGTAATCATAGTATAATTAACTGACTTATTTGGGGGTCCAGTAGAGGACATGGTGTTTTAGAATATATTAAGAGATGGACTAGAAACAGCAACCAACAACTAGGACCACTAAACTTGAAATCTTATTTTTAACAAACATCGTTCCAGTTACTTTGGTCAGTCCTTCCGAAGAGAATGCAAAGGCAAACAGCTATCCCCTGCAGACAGCTAAAATCAGTGCCTGCAAGGGACTTCCCTGATGGTCCCGGGCTTAGGACTGCACTTTCACCGCAGAAGGCAAAGGCTGGATCCTTAGTCAGGGAACTAAGACCCCGCATGCTGCATGGCGCAGACAAAAATAGAAAAGAACACGAAATTTAAAAAATGTTTCAATAAATATAATCAGTGGCTGTGAGCTTTAAGAGATGTCATGCAAGCTCTGAAGATGAAGTCTGGAGAAAAGGTACAATACTTTCCCCAAATTTGCTGTTTAACAACCCAACCTCCTAGCCCATCTACTGTAAGCTGAACTGGGGGACATATATAGAAAAGTGACTTAGAACTCTTGGGACTGTCACACAAGCAAGTTTTGTAGCCTATCTGGTTCTCGTCATCCTTAACAGCAAATCAAGTTTATTTTCACACACACACACACACACACACACACACACACACACACACACACAAAGGTATAAATGACAAAATCTATCAACCAGAAGTCTGCACATCTTGACTTCCTTCTCACCTGAAACAGCCAACCTGGATTAATTTGAGAGATTTTCCTCTTAAACTTGGCCCCAAAGTAATGATGGAACAGCAGCGAATCTCTACGTCTACCATAAGATTCTGTTTTGTTTGGACCCATTTTATCCATTTTCAAAAAGGATTTCAAACTTGAAAGGAAGGCAGAGACAAGGAGGAAAGGGGACCATAGTACTTCCTGGTCAGTAGTTTTGCCCTCAGGGTGATTATGGTCCCCAGAGGGCATCTGGCAATGTCTGGAGACATTTTCAGTTGTCACAACTTGGCAGGGCATGGAGGTGGGGTAGAGCTAGTGGCATCAAGTGGTTAGAGGCCAGGGACACTGCTAAAGGTTTTATACATGTCAGAATACCTGCACAACACAAAATATCCTGGTCTCAAATGTCAACTGTGCCAAGGTTGAGAAGGCCTCTTCTAAAGGACAAATTCTATTAAAGAGCAAAAAGGAAGACTCAAGCTGGAAAAAAAAAAAAAAAAAAAGATGCACCAGAATTTGATTTATAATGAATACAACCTCTTACTAAATACACAGTGAAGTTATCTGAGCCCAGATTTAAGCCAGAGTGTTTCAAGAGACGTTCCTATACATCTTCTGTCCACAGAATAAAGGGAAAATGATGGTCAACTAAGCAGGCTGCTAATTAGCAGGCAAATAAAACACATCAAAACTTGAGTATTCCCAACTGGGCAATTTCAAAAGCGAGCAATCCACTAATTAAAAATGCTGGAAGTCTAGCTTTTTCAAAACAGGTTAAATACTGGCTGGTTTCCTTCACAAATAGATTCCCACCCCATCAAATCTGACTGCTCTTTTCCCATTCTTTCCCATTTCCATCCTCCTCATTTCCTGACCTCATGCTGCTGTACCTTCTTTTAGTCTTTCTTCCTCTTATTGCTTTGTAACAGACTTTTCCTTCAGGGGCCTCCTGCAAACTGAGAAGGTAAGGACACCTCTCTTGCCCTCCAAGACTTCACAGAACAATCGTATGACTTCTGATATTTTTTATTTGAAAGAATATCTGTACAACGGGTGCTCCTTGATCCAGGACAAGAAGACTCAAAGCGACAGCATGCACCGAATGTAAATATGTTATTTTAAAGATATTTGTTTCCATCTTCCCTCCCACTGAGCTTCATCAGACCTGCCAGTAAGTCAGCAAGCATCTCCTCAACAAGGATCTCAGTCCATCTCAAAGTGCGCCTGAGGACTGCCTATGTCTAATCACCTGATGTGCTCATTTCAAGATTAGCATCCTGGGGTCCATTGCAGACCTACTGATCCTGGGTCTTTGAAGGTGGGGCCAAGAAAACTGTGTCTTTAACAAGGTCTTCAGGTACTTTTCGTGTACACAGGAGCTTTGAGAACCACCAGCCTCCTCCACTGGAAAACACGAGCCAGATGCATACCCTACTCCGTCACCCACTGCCTAACGCACATCTTGTCCTAAAATCCTTGCCCAGGTGGCCAGTTTCTGCAGCATTCAGTCCACATTCCCGTCCCATCTACACCCCAGTCGTTCTTGCCCAGACTCACTCTCTGTGTAAACCTTGCACGTGGCCTACACGTGGCCATCCCCTGCTCCCAGCTGGTGTACCTGGGCACCGCACACACTTTCTATCTCCAGATATTTGTACCCGCTATTCCTTCTGCCTGAGCTGTTTCTTATCTCTCAAAAAATAATACTAGTTAGTATTTTATGAGCTTAAATATGCCAGACACTGTGCCAAGCACTTCAATACACTACCAGTATCGCCATTTTATCTTGGAGGAAACAGGCTTAGACGGGACAGAAAACCCTCCCAACGTGACAGTAGGTGGAAGAGCTGGCAGACACAGGGGCTGACCATGTTCAAGTCAGGAACATTCTCCACCACGGTCAAGGTCTCCCTGATAAGCAGCTCAGGTCTCTCTACAACCAGCTCGAACATAACTGCCAGTCCCTTCTTCCCATGGATGTATTTACTTTTGGAGTTTATATCCACTCTTGTGTCCACAAAAAGATTATAGAATGAATACAACACAAATATATAAACCCAGGTCTCATGCACTGCAAACAGCTTCTTTACCATCTGAGCCACCAGGGAAGCCCCAGTCTTGTGTCCACAGAAGATTACTGAATGTATACAACACAAATACATAAAATGAAGTATTTGAAGAAATCAGAGACTGGAAAATAAAAACAGGAGAACAATCAAGCCATATGTATGATGAGCTTATCAAAAATGTACACTGTGGGAGTTCCCTGGTGGTTCAGTGGCCAAGACTTTGTGCTCCCAATTCAGGGGACCCAGGTTCGATCCCTGGTCGGGGAACTAGATCCCACATACCACATTTCGCAACTAAGAGTTCAGATGTCTTAACTAAAGATCCTACATGTCACAACTAGGACCCAGTGCAGCGAAATAGATAAATATTTTAAAACAAAACCAAAAAACTTTAAACATACATGTGATGGATGGGATATTTGTGAGAGAGGGGTCAAAATTCTAGTGGGCATAGAGTAAAACAAGATTCATAGCCTTGGATAAAAATACCCAAACTTTCAGGAAAGTCATTAAGGGCACACAGTCACAAATGAAAAACTGCCCAAGACAGAAGCCGCGTGGATACTGAGTTCTCGTGTCTCCCTTGTTCTGCTGTCACTCTCTATCCAAGACGGGAACACGTAAGAGGAAGACAACCACCTGGGCGGAAGGAGGCAAAGGAAAACAGAAAGTGGATGAGAGCAATTATTCTTCCCAAAGACTGACGTGGGCTCAATTGTTTCTAACTTATTTTACCCTAGACATGGACAGACTGAGTAATGTCCATGGTTTTGACAGTTGCTTTAGGAGGCAATCGGACCATCTACAAATTTTGATTTTACTTGAGTAGTTCTGCATAAGCCCCCTCTAAAATGCCTGACATTTCAACACTAAAACACAAAAGCAAAGCGTGGGTAGAATGCGGATCAAACACTCCTTTCAGAGAAAAGATATACAGAGATGAATTTTTATTTCTATGATTTCCCACCCATACTCATTGATTATTCAAATCTCCACTTTATGTGGACAGTGAGATGAAAACTATCCTTAGACTGGACCAATGTCCGAAAGCACAGAGCTGGAAAAAAAGACCTAGATTTCAGCCACAGACTTCATTAACCAGCTCAACGGCCTGAGCCAGTCACCGGACCCTCTGAACTCATTGTTGTCAACTGTAAAATAAGTGGTTTTGATTTCCATTCTTAGAAATAGGGCAGCCTAGTATAGTGGAACAACTCTGCCACAAAATGCTAAGTGTAGTAAATCAGACAGAGAAAAGACAAATATCATGTGATGGGGCTTGTACGTGGAATCTAGAAAGCTGATACAAATAAACTTATTTACAAAACAGGAATAGACTCAGAGACATAGAAAAGAAACATAGTTTCCAAAGGGGAAGGTGGGAGAGGAATAAACTAGGAGTTTTGGATTAATATACACACTACTATATATATATAATGCATTTCCTAGGTGGCTCAGTGGAAGAGAATCCACCTGAAATGTAGGAGACATGGGTTAGACCACTGATGGGGGAAGATGCTCTGGAGAAGGAAATGGCAACCCACTCCAGTATTCTTGCCTGGGAAATTTCATGAACAGAGTAGCCTGGTGGGCTACAGTCCACAGGGTCAAAAAAGAGTCAGACATGACTTAGCAAGTAAACAACAACAACAAAATATATAAAACAGATAACCAACAAGGACCTAGCACAGGGAAGTATACCAAATGTCTTGCAAGAATCTAAAAAGGAATATATATATACACACACACACAAATGTATAACTGAATTACTTTGCTGGACTCTGAAACTAACACAACACTGTGAATCAGCTATATTTCAACAAAAACTTATAAATCAATAAATACTCATGGCTTTTTTTAAAAAATCACTAAAAAAATGACAGATTAAAAAATTTTAGTCTTCTTCTAAACCCAAATGAACTGACAAGATAGTAAGGAAATATCCAGCCAAAATCAAAGTGAAGGCTGGAACCCACAGAGGAAGAAGATATTTTTTTGCCCTGAGGACAACCGCCAATCTAGAAACTGTAATGGCCTCTTGGGTCAAGGAGAACAAAAGTGAAAACTCAGCATCCACCCAGAGCTGGTATCTAATAGGAGAAAAAGGAATAATAAGGTTTCCAACCTCAAGGAGTGATTACTAAAGTAAACAATTGATACTTAGACACTCAGCAGAGTGTGTGTGTGTGTCATGTTAGTTGTGTCCGACTCTTTGGGAGCCTATGGAGTGTAGCCCATCAGGCTCCTCTGTCCATGGGATTCTCCAGGCAAGAGCGCTGAAGTGGGCTGCGCCTCCTCTAGGGGCTCTTTCCAACCAGGGACGGAACCCGCACCTCTCACATCTCCTGCACTGGCAGGCAGGTTCTTTACCACTAAGACAATCAAAACACGTAAACAGGCAAATTGTGATTTATTCAAGGAAATTGAGTTTCACATTTTTATGGCTGTTCGTTCTGCTTAGTGGGTCTGAGATTTTCAAATAATCTCCTGGATTTCCATAACAGCCAACATGTTTGAAGTAATCAAATCCCACCTTCTCCATGAACCCCCCTACAGCACAAACACGGTGAGAATTCAGTGAGCCTTAGATTTGAGTGACTTCATTTACCTTTCAAATATCCTCTTTTCATCTCACCATTTCAACATAATTCTGTATGCTGTATAAATGATATGCTTCCAAAAATTATGTCTGCTTACCAGAAGTCCAAGGTAAGAACACAGACTGAATATTATACAAGTTAACCTTGATTTGAAATAAAACAAGTGTGAGGGTTACCTAACTCTGTTGATTTGGGGTAGCTTTGTGTATCCATCCTTTCCTCATTGAGAAACCAGATCATGCTACACCACAAGGGTTCTACAGTTCCATGAAGTCAGAACAACCAAAGTGGTATTCTCTGCTGCCCTAAAGCTCTACAAATTCCCACTCTTGTAGAAACATAAGGATTTCCTGATAAAAGCTTCTACACACTCAGAATGCTTCAGGAGGTTGAGATTGAGTTCTTCCTGGAAAGACAGTCATTCTGAGGCATGTGGAAGTCTACATGGTCTTAAGCCCTTCTCTCTGCAATAACAGACACTATTAAATCTCCTCCACACCCTCACGGAGACTCACAGACTGCATACATCTGTGGCTCCTACTAATTTCCTAGTCCAGGAAGAACCCTTGGCTGAGCCCTCCACACAAACTGAGATGGCATATGCTCTCCGTCAGTGCCAGATGAATTTAGAGTTCAAAATATTTCATCAGCAAAGAGCGTGTTAAGGATGTGCACATTTTCATTAGCACCCAGTATAATAAGAAGCCTAAGGACAGTGATCTGAAGCCCAATTTGAGTCCAAGGACAGAGGTAGGAAGAGCTGAGGAGCTTCAGATATTGACAAGGACTACACCACCAAGACCACTTCTTTCTGCTTCTGTAAGAAACAAGATAGGCTCCAGAAGGAGTAATCTAAGCCGCGGCGAGAAACTTCCAGCACTTTCCCAAATCTGACTAAGCAAAAGATGATGACTGTGGTGATGTGTCCCACGCACATTTTAAGATACTTCAAATACAAAGAACAGGGACGTGGGCGTTCCATTTTCAGAGCATTGTCCACCTGGCATCTCAGTGCTCGTGGATTTCCCTATTAAATAAATTCGAGAATTCAAAGGTCAAGTGTAAGATGATATTACATTACAGATCATATACATAAATATATAAATAGTGTAAGGAAAGGTAAAATATGGATACACTGGGAGGGAAAGTATAGAAGGAAAATTTGTTCAGAAAGGAAAATTTTAGCTTTTATTAACCACCAAGTTAAACTTCCATTAATACATTTTTTGCAACACTGAAACACTATTACTTTCCTTAAGTTCTAGATAAACTATTTTTCAAAAATGAACACTAAATAATCCCAGGTGATTAAAATATGGAGTTAATGGCACTTTACAGTACTGTTAAACAGGGAAAGCATTTTCATATAACATGATATTAAGATAATATGGAAGTAACAAAATAAAACATGTAACAATTATGTTATAAATGTCAGTGGGGCTTCATATTGTGAAATTCAGAAATCTTGAAAATTCAAGGTGAGTAGACAGTTATATTATGAAACTGAGACAAAAGTAACAAACTCTTTATATCAATCCATATAATTTGGAAGTATCATGATAATCTAACTTGAATAATATTCTAATTTGAATAACCTAACATGAAATACAGAAATTCCATTTTCAAATGTTTGAAACAAATCAGTCAGGGTCTTCTTATTAACGAGAAGCTCATCCTTTCCAGAGCTCATCTCTCCAAGTTAGGTCCCAAAAAGAAGAGAAGCCACAAATAACTGAGGTAAGACTATAATAATGTGACACCTCCTTTGACTTTGAAATGTAACTGGTCTAAAAGTTACTTAATAAAAATCAATTTTACTAAGATAGTGCTCTTGGAAGCTAGATATATTTCAAATCAGGTAAGAAGAAATTGAAAGTAGAATCAGCATATCATTTAATTCCAATATTAAACAGATAAGCTTCAAAGTACCTAAGTTAAAAGTGAGTATTAATAACTTGGGGAAGTTTTTAAACTAGATGCTTAGTACCTTTTCAAGATGTATTTACAAATGAACGTCACAAAGTGTGAGAAATAAAAGGTAAATGCTTCAGAAAACAAACACGAAACAACGGAGAAACACATTTCAGATCCACTTGGTTTTTGGACTTCCCTGGTGGTGCAGTGGTTGAGAATCCGCCTGCCAGTGCAGGGGACGCAGGCCTGAGCCCTGGTCTGGGAAGATCCCAGGAGCCGTGAGGCAAGTGAGCCCGGGCTCCACCTACCGCCAGCTGTACTTCCACAGCAGCAGCGCAGTGAGAAGCTGGCGCATCTCATTGGAAAGCAGCACCCACTCGCCACGATTAGGGAAAAGCCCGTGCACAGCCACAGAGACCCAGCGCAGACGGAGATTAAACAGATAAACAATAGATACATACGCTTCATTTGTAAATAAAATAGAATATATATCACTCTGATAACAAGTACATGTAATTATACCAGAGTTTTCCAAATCCGACAGGGACAACAGAGGATGAGATGGTTGGATGGCATCATCTACCCGATGGACATGGGTTTGGGTGGACTTCGGGAGTTGGTGATGGACAGGGAGGCCTGACGTGGTGCGGTTCATGGGGTCGCAAAGAGTTGGACACAACTGAGCAACTGAACTGAACTGAATATTTATGGTGCAAAATCCATAATACTGTAATGACTTAAGATGTACAAACTGATATTTTAAATGCCTATTTGATCAATAATTTATTAAATTTATTCCAATAAAGAAAAAAGAGCCAAGATGAAACACGTAACAGTTTTCTCTTTCCCTCTTCTCCCCTCTGCCTCTTCCCTCCCTGGGGTGTCATTTGTGAGGCTCTGGGAAAGGGCTGCTGGCTTAATTGAAATATTTGTAGGCTGTAATTGCTCTGCGAAGCCACAATGGTCCACTTCTCCCAAATGGCATCCGTTGTTCCTCTTCGTTTTTTCTTCTGTTTCCTTTTATACTTTAACAAAATCTGCCCCTCCTGTTTCTTCCAGTCTTATCTCATCTTGCCCTTTATTCTGAATGCATAACTAATGCTAGGGAAGCCAAACAGCTTTAAATTTTCAAAAATCTTCCCTAGAATCCGGTCCTCTAGCCCATTCCCTTTTTCTTACAATAATCACTCCCATAAACGGACTCTCAGTTTATCTTTTCAACATCCCAGCCTTCCACCTGTGTTTAACACAGCAGCCTCTGACCTGGCAATGACAAGCAATCAGTCTTATGTGTTATCTTCAGGGGTCATGTCTCAGTTTTAGGGCAATTTTCTTTGTATTTAGGCTCAAATGTGCAAACCACACTATATTACTCTGCAAAACATCAATGAGAAGGCTTAATTAAGTAACACTGACAGATAAATCCATTTCTTTCGCAGTAATCAAATCAAAGCAGGTTGACATAACACAGGAACTTAATACAGTTATTCCCTTGTAATTGGAAAAAGGCCCTTTACTTCTCATTAAAGCAATCTTCTGGGTATTGGCATAATAAGAAGGCTCAGAGCTTTAATACTGCCCTATAAAAGTCTCAAGATACAGACCCCTTAAGCAAACAAGCCAGATTATCTAATTCCTTGATCACAGCAGAACATGTAGTTCCCACTGTTTAAAACTACTAATTCTTTATCTCTGTTGCAATTAAAAAGAGGTAAATCAGTATCAAACACATACAATGGAAATCTGCAAAAATGCATAAACTGTTTACAGTTTTAGAAGTCTGTCTCCACGTGTATTTCAATGGAAGCAATCCATTAAAAATGAATTTGAAATACTTTACAAATGTAAAGTTGTAATAGCTTGGAAGGGGGGAAAATCTTTTTATTTTACTCAATGGGCTCAACAGGATATATTTTACCTAAATTTGCAGTCTGATATTCAACCATACCATACAACTTCGGTAAGCAGAACTGTGAGAGAATGGAATCTGAATAAGAACATTTAATTTTTGTGGTAATTGAAGAACAGTAAGTCATCTGGTCAACCAGAGGCTTCTCTGACCGAGGCTAAAGCCCAGAAAGAATGCAACAATATATACTAAGTTCATCTCCCCAAACTAAACAAAATCAATTTTCACCCTTTCACTACAATTTTGAGGGTGTTTCTGTTACTTATCCCTTGGTGCCTTATCAATCTCAAAATGAGTCCAGCAACTCTTCCTGAAAGGATAAAATATAATCTAGGGTTGTGATTCCAAAATGTGGCTGACCATTAAAAGACCCTGGGAACCTTCAAATTAAAAAAAAAACAAAAACCCACAGATATACTAGCCCCACTAGAAACTAATCAAGAAAAGATCAAGGGTTGAAATTGAAGAAAATATATAGTTTCAAATTGTACTAATTTTCTGCTTTTTTGTTTTAAGAAGTTTTTAATTATAATGCAGGTAAAACTATATAATTTGTTGTTTCTGAACCATCTGTAAGCAGGCGTCATCAATCACATTTATTGATGCCTGAATATTTCTGGGTGCATTTCCTTTTTTTTTTAATCTTTTATTCTTACATGCGTTCCCAAACATGAACCCCCCTCCCACCTCCCTCCCCATAATGCATTTCCTAAGAACAAAAATAGTATAGTTATCAAAATAAGGAAATCTACCATTGATATAATACTTTCATCTAGTCCACAGTCCATATTCCAATTTGGCATTTCCCCCTTTTGTAAAGGACTCAGTCCAGGATCACACAATGCTTTTAATAGGTCTCTTTCATCCATTTTAATTGGAAACAGTTCTTCAGTCCTTTCTTTTTGTGATATTAGCATTTTTGAAGAATACAAACCAGCTATTTCATGGAATGCTTCTCAACTGGGGTTTATCTGATGCTTCCTTATGAGTACAATTCAGATGGCTATAATACTACAAAAGTGGCCTCAAGTCTTTCTAGAATATCACCTGCGGAGCCTCAGGATGGCCTGGTGGTCCTTTCCTCATTTGTTATGCTGTTTCAATCACCTGCTCAAGGTACCGTGGGAATTCTCCACTGTATAATTACACCTCTTCCCAGTGTAACTAATCAGCCATCTATGGGGAGATTCCTTAAAAGCATTAGAACTAACTTTTAATCATGTGCTTATGGGAAAAAAATTAAAATACAATAGTATATAAGTAAAAAGGGAAAATCTTCATATACACTCTTCCCACCCTGATACCAAGATACCCCAGAGCAGTTCCTTAGGCAGCCTTATAGAGCCTTACAGAGCTTCTGATCTGTGATCAGCTGGTTTTTACAACCACAGAAATGAAGGATAATACCAGCAAAACTGGACTGAAGTTTCTTTTCTATTTCAATGGCTAAGAAATAGTCCTCAATTGTTGACATGTACCCTAGTGACATTTCATGGGATACGATTATTTGCTGTAGCTTTGTGACCTACGTAGAGGCACGCAGGGCAGGAACTAGAATAAGTGAAGACATATTATACTATTAACTTTGAAGAAATTCAGCCAAGATGAAGACAAGGCTGAGCAACCCACTTGTGAATCAATGCAATGCAGAAAGCCAAGGTAAATAATCCACCCTGAAGTTGATGTTGCCCTCAACAGTTGTTTGGTGAGTCTTTCCACCACATCCTATGAACCACAGTGTTCAAAGGAGGCCTGTCATAGCAGCAGCACTGCCCAATTAAAATCAAATGGATAGACAAGGATTTATGACAGACAGAGAGAAAAAAAAAAAGAAACCTAGTGAGGGTTTTCTGGGCCAGCAAAAAAAAAAAAAAAAAAAAAAAAGAGTAGGAAACACCTAAAATTTTTTTAAAGTGAGAAGGAAACTGCCACTTGACGAAGAATATAATCTCACATTTTGGGACTGTAGACACAAATGAATAGGCACAGTCACAAAGCAAGGTGTAAAGCTTGAACTTGGCCATTGGATAGAACATAAGCATACTAAACAATACTGAATGAGTTAAATGACTCTAATCACCAGAAGGTGGAAATGGTCCCTTTTAACCCTGGGATGAAGCCCATGACATTTTATAAACTGAACAGTGCTGGTGGATTTTGACTCTGACTTACAAATGCATAGACAATTTTCCTCACAATCTTATTTCAGCCAAGTGCCTGGCAGACACTGGCAAAGGGCTTTCATAGTTGGGCTTACAAATGTGTGTGTGTGTGTGTGTGTGTGTGTGTGTGTGTGTGTGTGTGTCCAAAATCACAAGACACACAAATACAATACATGCTCTTGAAGAGACCAATACTAATGACAGTGTTTAAAACGGTTCCCAGATGTTGCAACTCATTCCCCTGGTATCTCCTTGGTTTTGATCAGTGACTTGTCTTTTGATCAGATTTGACTCCATTCACTTAATGGGTTTTAAATTTTTTCTTACAATAACGTAACCACACTATGGTATTATGCTCTCTGCTTTCCAAAATGGTTTTTATATTCACCTCACTTAAAATGATTTATCTGGAATCACTGAAAGTATGAAGTTAGGATCAAAAGAAGTTGCCTCCTTAAATCTGAGCAGACTAACATCATTTTTCAAAAGCATAAACAAAAATCAAAAGAAATCGGCAGTTATCCTGGATAAAAGAGACTATTCCCCATAAGACTTATTTTTATCCTTTCATGCTATTACTATTACATCTTTATCAGGTAACAGAATGCTTGCTAAAGTTCATTAAAATACTTGCTAAAATAGGAGAGTTAAGACAGTATTACCATGGTTGAACTTTCGTATTCAGCAACATATGTTTTTAAGCCATGTCAACAATGACAACAAAATTGCTCATCTCCCTTCTGAGATGCCCTATAACCCATAGGACACCATTTCACCAACAAGACACAACTATCTGGCATTGGTCTGAGACAGATTCAGGGCTGTGATGGCAGGTCTATTATGGCAAAGATGGCCGTACCTTTCCCCAAACCATACTGTTTCTCTTACTTTTAAAGGCTTTTAAAATACTGTCATAACTGAAAGAATCAAAAATATATCTGCATTAAGTTCCTAGCACATTTTTTCAGGGTGAAAAATGGAAATGCATTAGAAAGTAACAATTGGTGTTTTCTTAAGCTTAATCACATCAAACTCATGGGAAGAGCCCCCCTCCCCTTTTTCTTTTCTTTCAGTAGGTCTCAACTTGGATGCAGGCTACCTTTGCCTATCTGATAACCAGTGGAGTACTGGTCAGAAAGAGATGAGCTGGTATGATGTACTGGTCTTAACAAATTCACTAAGTGGAAGGGTAAAAAGCTGTAACTCTTCCTCAGGAATGGAAGAAATGCCGTTAGTTTGAAAGGAGGTAGAAGCAAAGACCTGAAGGATGACAATAACCAGGCATCTTGAGGGAAAACAAGCAGCAGAGAAGGGGTGCAGGGGAAGCCAGAGCTGTCAGTAGAGAATAATGATTTATCTGATGAGATTAGCAGAAAGTTTGATTAGCAAAGATGCCTTCTCAACAGCGCAAAGGCTGCAGTGTTACTTTAAGATTTCCTTGCAAGAAAAAACCATGCCTGCCAAATGTGGTCTGTAACAGCCCAGGCTAGCTCTGAGTGATACAGTGGGAAAATAGCCACTAAGCCAGATTTTATTTGATTTGTACTGATGATTTTTATTAGAATACATGGATCATTGCTTCAACCTTTCCATGTAAAACCAAATCGAATTCAAAAACTCACACATCAGTCACCTAACCTTATGTCATGCCTTCTGCTTTACTCAAGTTGAGCCACATTTCAGCTGATCTGTCCTGGATAAATCGTTCAGCTACTCCAAATTGTTGGGCCAAATTCTGGGAGGCAAGTGGTACACAAAAGAAACCGCTAAATCTGCAGTTACACATTAGACAGGGGAAAGGAATACCGCAAGCCTCCCAAGTCAAGAGTGAAATCAAAGAAGTATATAGCCAACGCAAAACGGGACAAGAGGAACTTCTCCTTATTGTCTCAAATGTATTGTAATTTACCTTTAAACGCCTCACCCGAGCCCTCAACTCTTTCTCCCTCTTTAATCCAGGCTATTCGGCAGGACACTGCCAAACAAGTGCTCTGAAATTAGAGGCAAGTCCACAATTATGTGACATAAGGAGATCTGGTCAGCTTTACAAATCAAACGGTGGCTCAGAGGTTAAAGCGTCTGCCTCCGATGCGGGAGACCCGGGTTCCATCCCTGGGTCGGGAAGATCCCCTGGAGAAGGAAATGGTAACCCACTGCAGTACTCTTGCCTAGAGAATCCCATGGACAGAGAAGCCTGGTAGGCTACAGTCCACGGGGTTGCAAAGAGTCGGACACGACTGAGCAACTTCACTCACACATTAAAAACATTATAACCTTTAAGGCAAAAATTTTTAATGTTAAATTCCTACATTTGTGGAAAGCCTCTATAAAATGTAGAGAAAGCACCTTCATTAAAAGGAACACCATTTCATTACAGGAAACACTGCCGTGGGCGCCCAAAGAACAAGTGCCTGGAGCCGACGTCCCCCTGCTCTTTGCCTCCTTTTCTTTTTTGCATTAGCTTTTTTCCCACCCTCAGTGACACTGCCAGTCTTGATCTAACCTATGAGCAGTAATGATTGCTTGGATATCACTTCTAGTTCACAATTCAGTCCCACCTTCATGATTTCCTTGAGTGTTCCAAACTCCTGAAATAAGCACTCTCTTCTCTTCTGGGAAGGTGAACAACATTCTGGGCTAAAGGCTATCAACACGTCTCATGTCTTCTAGAGGTGGAGGGTGACCTGGAATGACACTAGCAGTCACCAAACTTCCAGGTCTCTGGTGTAATCCTTGGGGGCAAAAACGGGGTTCACGGGCCAGCCTCCATTCTTTCTTCCCACTGACGACACAGGAAGTCCGTATCTCCCATGCTCCTTTGCGGTCATGCGGGGTCACGTGACAGAGATTTGGCCAATAGAACGTGAGCCCAACTACTGCCTTTTCCAGGCCCGAGCACTACAACCTTCCTATAATTCTTCAGCCACTTTCTCTTTCTTCTTTGTTCAGGCCTAAACAAAGGATCTAGTGTATCTCTTGGAGGCCCTAAGGGCTGGCAGGGCTAAAGCCTGAAAGAACCCAGGCCTGAAGGACTACAGGAAGCAGAGCCGGACACCAGTGGGCTGTAACTCCTGGCGGTGTCATGCTACTAACGTTGGGGGTTGTTTGTTCCAGCAATTAGCATCCCCTGACTAATGCATCCTCCAAAACAGACTTCCATGAATTCTGGCGCCACGATTCTCTCTTCCAAGCAAAGCAAACATACGCAGTTAGAGCTGGCAGTAGACAGAGCTGTGAAGAAGGGGAAAATGGTCTTTGAACTCTCCTTCTCTCCCTTTCAGACTTGTTTTCCCCTCTTAGCATTTCCTCCCTCTGAGCACCAAATGTTCTCAGGCTGCTCAGTCTCGTCTGTCTCAAGAAAATACACCCAACAACATTCAGTCGCTATTCTTCCTTTCAGCCATCATCTCACAGCAATGAGTGGTGAGCTGCTTGCTGCCTGTGTAATTTTGGAGAAATTCTGTAACATCCCGGAGTCTGTAAAAACTCATCTATAAATTGGGAATGGCTATATCCACCCTCCAGTACTGCTGTGATGATTAGAGGTAATTTAGGAAAAATGTCACTCAGGAACCTGGAACACAGTGGAAACTCACCAAAAAAAAAAAAAAAAAGGTAACTCCTGTTTTGATTATGACTAAGATTATCATGGAATGCCATGTGACAGCAAAAGAGGTACAAAATACAAAATAGAGCTCTTTGATAAACAACAAGGTCCTACTGTACAGCACAGGAAACTATACTCAATATCCTATGATATACCATAATGGAAAAGAACATGACAGAGTGTGTGTGTGTGTGTGTGTGTGTGTGTGTGTGTATAAAACTGAATCATTTTGCTGTACAGCAGAAATGAAAACATTGTAAATCAATTATTCTTCCATAAAAAATTTTTAAGTTATCTTATACCTGAAAAAGAAAAATGGGATTCTTTATATCAGAAATACATAACTGAGATCAGGAGAAAAATCATGCATAAATAAAAAGCATCTGATTATTAAAGAAGAATGAAGATGCAGTGTTAGGAAAAGGAGAGTTATAAATGCTAGAATCATCACTTGGAGATACTAGCAATTTAAGGTACAGAAAAGAGAAAACACTGGCACCCTGGTGAGCTGTATTCGCATTACATTCATGCTTAACCTCCCAAGTCTGTGTTCAATGCCATCGTCCTGGTGGCTCAAAGCAGGCACTGGTAAAAACATTTACACCATGGAAACTGGCAACCATCACATGTCAGGGCTCTTCTTTCTCTGAAGAGCTGATTATTAAACATCACCCGACTAATGAAAATAATCATTCACTGCGAGGTATTTTTACTCAACCTGTCTCATTTAATTCTCACCATCACTACTGAGGTAGGCTCATTTTCCAGATGAAAACCCAGGCTGTACCATGGTTAGTGACTGACAAAAAATCCTGTTTCCTGAGATCTCTGCATTAGAAACCAGTCTACTTCTAAGAGCGAAGAGCACCTAGATTTCTTTTTCTCAGCATATCAAACATATATTCCCCTGAAAACAGAAAGCTCTTCTTTAAAAATGTCTGAATTAAGATAGTCCACCTCCCGCCATTCTCATTTTTCACTGCTCCCCCGCTCACCTAACTTTCCTTCATATACGCCGCCTTTCTTACCACACTTTCCTCTACACAGCTGATGCAACATTTTGCACAAGTGTCCTTTCAAGGACCACCCACCACACTGTCTCAAGGAATCTACTTGTGCTGAAGGGCTGGAATCAGTTTGGAATGCTCTTTAAATCAGTGGCTTCTCATGTCCTGAGCAAGCTGATCTATTCTATCTTGGGCCAAGCTGTGGACTGTCCAGTAAGTCTTGGATCTGGGAGGAGCTGGGATTCAGCTCTTGGATTCAGATGAGGTCTCTGGTAACAGTTTCAGTGAGAACAGTCACCAACAACAGGGACCTGGCTCAATATGTGCTTGGGGGGATGGCAACAAAAATCAAAGAACATTCCTGGGTTTCAGGTGCACCCAGAGGTTCTGGAAGATACCTTGGTAACACATCATCACTTCTCTTCTGACTGAAGCGTGGCCATCTTACAAAAGCCAGAGCCTCCCAAGGACAGAACAACAAGTAGGTGAAGGCCCAAGAGCACAAGGGCCCATCTCCCACGCAGGAAATGGCTAAGGCACACAGGAAGCACGGAGAATCGAGGTACGAAAGTCGCAGGCGTCACCAATGGAGAGATGCTGCCTCTGGGTGGGGCCAGAGGCAGACACAGCCCCGAACAAAGCACTGCGAAGCTCACTGCGTGTTCTAAAGGCTTCGGGGAGGCACATAAAGCAACAGGTTCATATTGGCATTTTGGAAACAGTAGCAGTGGGAACGGTGGGTTACTAAGGTGAGAGCCTGGTGCTGAAGAGACTAATTACAAGGCAAGAAACTAGTATTTTATAACTTACTTAAATCTGTATTTGTATATATCAATTTTTTGTATGCATAAGAAGGAAACCATAAAACTATCATTAAGGTGTTTTAAAATGTCTTCACATTCCAAAAAAAAAAAAAGGCAAGAAACCACATAAAAGTAACAGATAAAGCAGGATGATATTGGGGAAAGAGAACAGTCAAGGCTTAATGACTAACCTGGGAAAAGTAAGGCAAAATATTATAGTCAGGGATTATTCCCAAGTTCTGTCTTATGGATATTAGGAGGTAGGATTAAAAAAAAAAAAAAAAGTTTGCTTTAGACATTTTGTGTTCCAAATGTCCACTGGTCACCCAAGTATAAAACAGAGTAAATGACTGTGTGAGTCTCAAGTTCAGAACAGAGGCACAGAGATTAAAATCATTTAAGCACAATCTTTTAATTGTGAGTCCCCTTATGGAAAGAATTCACTGACCCAGATAAGTGGAAAGTCTGGAGACAAGGCAGGTTTCAGGTTTTACATATCCAGTGGATCCACCGTATTAACAAGGATAAAGATTCCTTTCATCCCTCCACTCTGCCATCTCCCTATCACCTTCATCTTAAAGCTGGAATCCGTCATGATCATAGACTCTCTGGATTTACTTGCTTCCTTATCTTCTACTTTCTCACAGAGAGTTCAGTTTACAAAAGAGCAAAATTCCTCCTGAACTTTGCCCGATTGGAATCATCCATGAACCAATCCCTAAAGCTAGGGAATAGCATGCATGGATTTGCATAGACCTCACAGACCCAAATTAAAAACCATGTGGAAGGGTACAGGGTTACCCTGATTGGTTTATTCCAATCACAGCCGCCCCCTGAAGACACAGTAACCCCACACCAATTACACGGATCCCACACTCTAGAGGAGTGACATATATGCTGGTGAGACAAACACGACTGGAGAAGGCCCCAAGTGCCACGAGCGCCCTGCATGCATGTGCGTGCTCAGTCGCTAAGTCATATCCACTCTGCGAAACCCATGGACTGTAGCCCGCCAGGCTCCTCTGTCTATGGAATTTTCCAGGCAAGAATACTAGAGTGGGTGGCTGTTTCCTTCTCAGGGGATCTTCCTGACCCAGGGATCAAACCCATGTTTCCTGCATCTCCTGCAATGCCAGGTGGATTCTTTACCACTGAGTCACCTGGGAAACCATGAGTACATTAGTATATAACATATATGGCATGCAGTATATAGGCAAATCCATCATGCCACTCCTCCTTTAAATATCTCAAAGTCTTCCTACTGGTGTCAGGAAAAGAGCAATGTTCTTAATTATGGACATCAAGGTCATCTTGGTAATAACGCATCCACACGCTCTCCTTTTCTTTCCTCTAGTTCCCTTTATCCCTGGCAACGCTCAAGCACACCACTGGCCCTCCTGCTGCAGAACCTGAATTTGGGTTTGCTCTAACAGAACACTGTCCCGTCCACTCCCCCCACTCCACCACTTCTCTGCTTGGCCTGTTCCAAATATATCAACTCTCAGTAAATCAGCACTTCCTTGGGACAACTGTCCCTCCTGTCCTCCTAATCAGGTATCTTGTCCTTCTCGCTCACCAGACTTGTCACAGAGGGAATTTTACATTTTTATAATCCTCAAGTGATTCCTTTCTCCCCTAGTATAGAGTAAGCTCCACAAAGACAAAGCCTGGGTTCTGTTTCCTTTCCATCCTATCACTAGTACCCAGCAAAGTCTAGAACAAGGAGGAAGCACTCAACATAATTATAATTAAAGGATGGCTGGTCTACCAGCCCCTCAATATAGACTGTGCACACAGGAAAATATCCAAAAACGCTAAGAGAATTCCCAAAGTGCCAACTCCTTCTGCAGAGCTCCGATGCCTCAAAGAATGACAACTTAAAATGACAAAAATTCATATTTCACCATATCTATTATTAACTAAAAAATTAAGCCACAGATATACCATAAAGATTAGCTGAACAACTTATATACAATACATCTTTCTCCATAATTTAAAGAACAGCTTGTTTCAACAGAGATTTACTGTATAGCACACGGAACTATAGTCAGTATCTTGTAATAACCTAAAATGGAAAATAATATGAAAAATAATATATGTGTATATGTATAACTGAATCACCCTGCTGTGCACCTAAGACACTATAAGTCAAATAACATCAATAAAATATATATATTAAGAAATATATATAGTTAATAAATAAGCAAAAAAAGAATGCTTGTTTCACAAAAATGCAGGTATGAATTCAGATTCAGAAAAAAAAATTGTACAGATCTCTTAACACACTGAAACTCTTGCCAATCACAGAAAGGAACTGATCTATAAATCTTAAGCTCTGTGATTTCTGCGGTAAAAATGCAGTGAAACAGTCAGACTTCATGTATGTTTTCTCCCTTGACAGAAATAACGTCTTATATGGTCACTGTAAAGGGAAATATTTGTCTCTTTACATGCTCTTTGATATGCACCCTAGTGATTTGGTACATATTATACAATCATTGGCCTCAGGACAGAGGAGAAAACAACTGTTAGCTCTACATCAAAACAGCTCTCTGTGATCTGGTGACAATAAGACATAAAGTGGGTTAGGAGTTTCATGTCAGTTACTTAGCTGGTAGTTACAACTCAACATTTTCTGAAAACCTTTCCACTGAAACTTCCCCCATTGATTAACAAGGGTATCATTCATATTTAAAGTTCTGCTTCAAATATAATAATCAGAATACCACGGCCACAACAATAAATACCCTACAGCAGTTCACTGCTTTCAAATTTTCAAAGCACTTGCATACACACTATTTCATCATCCCTTACAATCATATACATCAGAGCAAGGCAGGGATTAGTTTAAATTTTCCAGGCAAGGCACTGAAAGAGCTGGGTGGAAAGCCCATCGGATCTCCTTTTAATCTCCTTCCAAACTGACTCTCACCTCTTTTCTTATTCCATGAAAGAGTATAGACATCTTCAAAGCTGGAACCTCAAATTTGGGTAAAAATATTAACACTCTCAAAGAACAAGTTATCTTTCGTCTCAGAAATTCATCATTCAGAATCCCAATTTCTTAATCACTAGGACTTTTCCTTTGGGTTCAGTATGCCCCAGTCTAAATGAAAAGTCTAAATTAATTATGACTCAAAAGTATTTTAACTCATTTGCATGTACTGTTTTCTCCTTTAGCTGCACAGAAACAGAGAAGAGATTTTTTAGATTGAAAGTACACATGAAGAAATGAAGAGATGTATTATTGTGTAAGCTACCTGAAAAATCTCAACGATAAGAAAATAACACATAATCCAGTCAATTACAATTAACTCACCAACAAATAAAAGTACTACTGTGAACAATGGACAGTTGAGGCAAACTCTTCCCATCAATGCAAGTTGCTCAGAGTTCACCTTTCTCTGAATTGTGCAGGAGAGTAGGACTCAAAAGTAAATTGAGTGAGAACAGGGGAAACCAATCTCAACATGGACAGAAAATCTTGCCTGTCTCTCCCATGAGTGTCTCCCATGTGGAGTGGTGGAAAAAAGAACACAGATTTAACTGCCTTATAAGAGTTTCCTAGGTGGCACTCATGGTAAAGAACCCACTTGCCAATGCAGGAGACATGAGAGGTGTGGGTTCTATCCCTGGGTCAGGAAGATTCCCTGGAGGAGGGCATGGCAACCCACTCCAGTATTCTTGCCTGGAGAATCCCATGGACAGAGGAGCCTGGCAGACTAAAGTCCATAGGGCAAAGAATCAGACAGGAGTGAAGCCACATCGCGTGCATCACAACTGCATTATAAAAATACAAACATCACTCTTTCTACTTTATTCAAAACATGAGTCAATCAAAAAGGTACAATAACTCTCAGTTCTGTCTAAATGCCCAGCACCTCTTCCCCTCTTCTTCCTTCCTAACAGTCCTGCGGGGGTGCTGGTTGCTGCTGCTGTTCTTTCGTTTGTTTTCACGTAGCCACTCCTCCTCCAAATGGATCAGGAGACAGTGATCTCATCTCTATTTCCAACACAGATCCTGAGTACTATTGGGAATCACAGCTTGTCCTTTCCCCTGATCAGGGACCAGTTTCCAAAACAGCCACTGAGACAGAGTTCTGTCTGCCTCGGGGTTCCTGGGAAAGGTCTCCCTGCTCCAAGGAAAAAAGAAATCAGAAGATGATTTTTTATCTTCTCTGGCCATTTTCCTGCTTGGGCACCACGTGGAGAATGGCAGCAGGAATCTCCCTGCCATTCTTCAGACGAAGCTGGTAACCAGGTTAGGGAAAATATCAGAGATTTCAGAACGGGTTACATTTATGTATTATTTTGGTCATACATTTCCTTATGTTTAGGTCAATTTGGGTCAGAATCTTTTGTTGCACCTGAAAGAAATGGTAGATTCCCCCCCCCATCCCCTGCCACCCCAGAAGGGGGCTTATGAACTTGGTGCTCATTGAGGTTCCTTCAAAATAAATACCAACTCCGGATAAACCCAGAGCTTACCTACAGAATGGTTATCATCTACTGGCTGATCCTAACTGTCTGAGCCTCACAGAGGCTTTGTTTTCAGGAAGCATACCAGTTATAAGACCTTTAATCCCTCTCTTAATTCTTGCCAGATACCCATACACATCATCTCTCTCTTTCTTCTCCTGTCCCCTGTGGCCTTCTCAGAAATACTGATCAACCAGCAAATACTCGAGGAGCACTTAACGCAGGTAAAGCTAAAGGCCGCAAAAGGTAGCCAGACGGGATTTCCCGGGTGGCCCAGTCCTTAAGAATCCACCTGCCATAAACAACAGACTTGTGGACACAGTGGGGGAAGGAGAGGGCGGGACGAATTGAGAGAGTAGCATGAAACGCAGGGATTAGCAGCTGTGAAACACAGAACCCGGGCGTTCACCGCATGACACAGGGCGCTCAGAGCAAGCGCTCTGTGAGCTAGCGGGGTGGGAGGCGGGAAAGGGACTCAGGGGAGAGGGGACAGGTGTACATGTACGGCTGATTCACGTTGATCTAGGGCAGACACGAGCACAATAGTGTAAGGCAATTATCCTCCAATTAAAAAGATCACCTGTCAATGCAGGGGACACAAGTTCGACCCCTGGTCCACAGGCCAGGCTCCGCAACAAGAGCAGTCACGGCAATGAGAAGCCCGCGCATCACCGCGAGGAGCAGCCCCCGCTCGCCACAATGAGAGAAAACCCACACACAGCGACAAGGACCTGGTGCAGCCAAACAAATAAACAAATCTAATATTTTTAAAAAAAAGCTCCACGAACAGAACTTTCTCCTGATTTACCAGTGTCAATCCCACACTCGTGCTAGTCACGGAGCCTGAGTACTGACAAGATAGGGGCGGGGGGTGGCGGTGGGGGAAGAGGTGAGGATCGGCTCTCCAGACCCCAGACCCATGGGTGGGCCTTAGGAAGACCCAGAAACTCCTGAAATTGTGCAAATTTTTACTTGTGTATTTGGCTACCTCCATGTTTCTGGGAAGAAAGTCTATAGCGTGCATTGTATTTTTAAAGCAGTCTCTGGAGAAGGAAACGGCAGCCCACTCCAGTGTTCTTGCCTGGAGAATCCCAAGGACGGGGGAGACTGGTGGGCTGCCATCTATGGGGTCGCACAGAGTCGGACACGACTGAAGTGACTTAGCAGCAGCAGCAGCAGCAGCAGCAGCTGACCCTAAGAACATGAAGGGTTCTCTGCTCTCAATCCACTAGTGTCCAGCAAACCACACTGTCTGGAGACAGGCCACATTCTCATCATTCCTGCAACAGAGGTGAGAGCAAAAGAGAGGGCAGAGGACATGTTCCCCAGGTTTTCATGTTTCTTGCTCCAGGAAAATCATCTCAAGTATTAATAATACTGAAGTTCCACAATATTTTAGACTACATAACGTTTCGTGGACTCTCCTGGGGCCTCAAGGGCCATTCATATCTCACTTCAGTAGAAGAAAAAGTAAGTCCCATTACTTAAAAGACACAGAACACAACCTATTCATAAGTTTGGGCCCCTCCAAATGAATTATGAACCTTGAGTTCAAACGGAACTGAGAAAACAAAATAGGCACCTGACAAATAACTATTATTAGCAAAAAGGTTTAAGGTTAAGCTGCATATGGGAGATAAATATCAAAGGCTGCTTTTTGAAATATTTTTGAAACGGAGGTAGAACTTTCCAGAAAACGTTTGATCTAAGGCATCAGAGAGCCAAACAAGGACATTGCAAGGTGTGGCAAAAGAAACAGTGAGCAAAGGGCAAGACCTTAACCCAAGATATGCAGAAGAGTCAAGACAGGTTTTACTTCACTCAAGAGGAAGTCTTGGGACTTCCTAGTGGTCCAACGGTTGAGAATCCACCTGCCAATGCAGGAGACACAGGTTCGATCCCTGCTCCAGTAAGATCCTACATGCCACAGAGCAACTGAGCCCGTGGATCACGACTCCTGGAGCCCGTGCACTCCAGAGCCCACAAGCTGCAACGAGAGAAGGCCTGCAGACAACAACGAAGACCCAGCACTGCACTTAATAAATAAATGAATTTATTTTTAAAGAAGAGGTCTCCTAAAGTAGTGAGAGATAGGAAGAAATCTCCATCTCCTCTACCAGCCACACTTCCCAATATTTCGCTCAACCTCACTCAGTTTTACTAACGCAGCCTTTACCAACGTTTCCTCCCGCTTCCTGCTCCTGCTGCTTCTTTCTGTAAACCAGTTTCCTGAACTTTACATTTGCCCCGTTCAGCCCATCATCAGCCACTGACAGCTGTCTCTTCTCCACACAAAAAAAACTTCAGTGGCTCCCTGCTGCTGGGGTATAAAGCCAAATTCTTTAGCCCAGCACATGGTGCTTGGTGATCTGTGTGGACTTTCTTGTGTTACCCTGAGTACATCACTGCTCCCTTTGTCCTGGAGTCCAATCACAGGAGACTCTTCACTGTTACCCAACACATCTCTGGTATCTGGTCTCCAAGTCTTCCCTCCACATCAAAAACATTCTTTCCCAGTTAGTAAATGCATGTAGAATAAATAAATGAGTCAATGAGTGCACTGAGCAACACACACATATAAACACACATCAAGCAATTACATGTATCTGTATGGTATATCTGTACGCAATCAAGCTATGAGATGAAATAAAAATCCTTCACAAAGCTTAAATGTAAGGCCCCCATGGAACTATTTCCACAAAATTTAATCTGATAGATCTACTTTAAGTATACAGGCGGTATAAATGACAAACATAACCTGTGTACTACGTAACATTAAGTGATGAGCTGTCTTCCCAAAGCAAATATGAACTTGCATTTGGCTACTGATGGGACATGGTTTATCTTTTTATATAATCATGTTTTATTATCAGTGGAAAAGACCCTGATGCTGGAAAAGATTGAAGGCAGGAAGAGAAGGGGACAACAGAGGATGAGATGGTTGGATGGCATCACCGACTCGATGCACATGAGTTTGAGGAGGCTCCAGGAGTTGGTGATGGACAGGGAAGCCTGGCGTGCTGCAGTTCATGGGGTCGCAAAGAGTTGGACATGACTGAGTGACTGAACTGAACTGAACATTATCAGCGGATGAGAAATTAGAATATATATGTATAACATAGCATATTCTAGGCATCTTCAACTTTCACAGGCATCTAGGTAAATGCATTTGCAAATTGTTCTTTCCTATAACCTAACTTGAAATGCAATGGTATTTACCCACAAGCATTTAAAGAACCTGTACTCTGTCCTTAAAAATCTCTGCAAACTCAATAGAAATCATCCCCAAGATTCAAACCTTTACAGGCATTCAGTGTCTCCACTTATAATGACTCCTTTGGAGAGGATCTCTCTGGCCACTCTATTTACATGCCCAGTTCCTACATGTCCCCAGTATTATGCTTCCTGTTTTCATAATATTTAGTCTTATATTTATAGATGCATAAATAGGTAGTTGGTCATTTTGTTTACTGATCCCCAGTGGGATGCAAACTTCAGGTCAGGATATTGACTGGCCACCTGTGGCCCAACCCTAGACTAGTGCTTCACTCAATGAATACTTGCTGAGTGGATATGTAGATTTATTACACATCAAAACTCAGAATCTCTGATATGGAAAAAAAATCATATAACAAAAATCATGGAATCTAACAAAACAATTATCGACAACTAAAAGGAATTTTTTTATGTCAATTTAAATACATTATTGCAAGGTGCATACGTGCCCAGTCACTTCAGTCATGTCCTACTCTTTGCGACGCTTTGGACTGTAGCCCACTAGGCTCCTGTGTCCATGGGATTCTCTAGGCAAGAAGACTGGAGGGGGCTGCCGTGCCCTGCTCCAGGGGATCTTCCTGACCCAGGGAGCAAACCTGCATCTCCTATGTCATTGCAGGCAGATTCTTTACCGCTGAGCCACCGGGGAAGCCCTTACTGCCAGGTAAGATTGCTTGTTTCCAGCAAGAGTTTTAGACGTTTTTAATCATGTCATTATTGTTTTATTTCTAATACACTGAACAAGAGGATCTATAGAGAAATGGACAAGGGTAGATAACAACTTAATTCAAAGCATTTAAAAAAAAATCCATGAGATGAAATTCACAAATTATTATCCCTTTAAAATAAAAAACAGATTTGCAACAGCAAAACTCAACTCCTTGATATACAGTTTACTAACGGTTTACTCAAGGGATTGTGTACAAAGCTCTCCATTTGCTTGAGAAAAACAGCAGAACCAGCTGGTAGATATATACAGTGCCCTTCAAAAGCCCCTGTTAAAGCCACAAATAATTGCAAAACTTGTTCAAATCAAATGGATAATTTATTTTATGTATGACTTTACAAAGTCTTTACAAATATCCATGGATGGCTTTGCACCCCATTTGAAAGGATTTACTATAAAACTGCACCAACATAAACAAACAAAAGTATTCTCAGTATTTACAGTCATAACAAAAAACTAAGTTCTTTTTTTTTTTTTTTATTACAGTACAGTTGCTTTACCCTGCTGTGTCAGTCACTGCTGTACAGCAAAGTGAATCCGCCACATGTACACACACACCCGGTCTGCTTCGGGTCTCCTTCCCGCTTCGGTCACCACCGGGCACTGAGGAGAGCTCCCTGTGCCGTACGGTCAGGTCTCATCCGCCATCTGTTTTATACACAGTACAGTATACACGGCAACCCCAACCTCCCGGTCCTCCCCACTCACTTCCCCCTGGGTATCCATCATTTATTCTCTACGCCTACGTCTCTATTTCTCTTTTGCACATAAGATCCTCTATATCAGTTTTCTAGATTCCACAAATATGCCTTAATATATGATACTTGTTTTTCTCTTTCTGACTTACTTCACTCTATATGACCACCTCTAGGTCCATTCACATCTCTGCAAATGATCCGATTTCATTACTTTTATGGCTGATAATATTCCATTACAGATGTGTGGAATTTATATATAAATTCCAAATATATGGATGTATGTAACATTCCAAATATACATGTAACACCCATGCCTCTGGTGATGGACGTTTAGGTTGCTTCCATGTCTTGGCTTTTGTAAACAGTGCTTCAGTGAACAGTGGGCTGCATATATCTTTTGGAATTATGGTTTTTTCTGTATATATGCCCGGAGGTGGGATTGCTGAGCCATACAGTAATTCTGTTTTTAGTTTTTTAAAGAATCTCCATACTGTTCTCCATAGTGGCTGTATCAACATACATTCCCACCAACAGAGTAAGAGGAATCTTTTCTCCACACCCTCTTCAGCATCTATTGGCTGTAGATTTTCTGACGGTGGCCATTCTGACCGCTGTGAGAGGATACCTCATTGTGGTTCTGACTTGTATTTCTCTAATATTTTGTTACATTGAGCATCTTTTCATGTGTTTGTTGACCATCTGTATGTCTTCTTTGGAGAAAAGTCTATTTAGGTCTTCCACCCATTTTTGGATTACGCTGTTTGTTTTTTCGATATTGAGCTGCAGGAGCTACTTGTATATTTTGGAGATTAATCCTTTGCCAGTTGCTTCATTTGCAAATATTTTCTCCCATTCTGAAGGTTGTCTTTTCACCTTGTTTATGGCTTCCTTTGTTGTGTAAAAGCTTTTAAGTTTAATTAGGTCTCATTTGTTTATTTTTGTTTCTATTCTTATTACTCTAGGAGATGAGTCAAAAAAAAAAAAAAGATCTTGCTGCAATTTATGTCAAAGAGTGCTCAGTCTATGCTTTTCTCTGAAAGTTTTACATTGTCTGGCCTTACATTTAAGTCTTTAATTCTTCTTGAGTTGATTTTTGTGCATGGTGTTACGGACTGTTCTAATTTCATTCTGTAACACACTGTCCAGTTTTCCCAGCACCACTTATTGAAGAGGTTGTCTTTTCTCCACTGTGTATCTTGCCTCCTTTGTCATAGATTAGGTGACCACAGGTGCATGGGTTTGTGTCTGGGCTTCATTATGAAGTTCTATACTCAGTTGTGGTTGTGAAAAACCTGAGCTCCTGCATTTCCGATGGGTATAGTCTAATATACAAAACAAACAGGCTTTTCAATTTAAATGTAACACACATTGATTCTCTCTTTGGGTGTCCATACTCCAGGCATTTTTCAAAAACTCAGTTACCAGGGAGAAATCATAGAAATAAAGGTATACATTTCAAAACATACCATGGCTCTCTGTTACATACATATGAGTATTAGACCATCAGGAGTGAAACTGATTTTGCAAAGTCTTTTCTGACAAGATTTTGGTCTCAAAGGAGATTAAAAATTAAAGGATGGAGGAAAAAAGAGAGGAGTAGTGGCCAGAAAAATGCACAATGGGGCAAAAAGGCTGGGCCAAGAATTGAAAGGTGCATGGCAAGATAAAAGCACACCCTCACCCAACTCAGGGTGTAGCTCGAACTTTAGAGAGACGTTCCGGGCTGGGAGGGTGATCCCACTGATCTAGGGTCTCTAATACTTATAATCCTGCATCCTCATGGCCCAGGACTGAATGGACAAAAGCCAAAGGCTGGAAAAACAGTTGTCACAAAGTAGAACAAAGGGAAACCAGCCCTGGCTCCCCACGGCTTTGGTCTGCCTCCAGAATCTTTTGTTGTTCCTGCTCTTTTTTTCCTCTCTTTTCAATTCAGAAATGTAGCTTCACTGTAAATAAGAGAAGTCAAAGGGAAAAAAAGACTCTCTTTACAAAACAAGCTTTCCAAACACACCTGTCCCCTACTTTGAGGATTCTGTGTATCTGTACAGATATTAAAGGCTGATTTCTAATCTTCCAATTTCCTCCACAAGTTCCTGTAACTCAGAATCTCTGGAGAGGCAGTTCTCCAAATTGAGTATGAATATGCATCCCAAAGGGGGCCCATAAAAGATGCTGGTCCCGGGCACCACACCCAGAGGAGGCCAGGACTCTGAGAGTGACAGAAGAAATGGCCAGCATGGCAGGAGGCAGGGGCACCCGGCTGGAGAAATGCTGGGGTGTCGATGAGCAGGCTGGGTTTTGTTTTTCTCAGCCACACCATGTGGCATGTGGAACTTCCCTGACCAGGGATTGAACCCCCACCTCCTGCAATGGAAGCAAAGAGTCTATACCACTAGACCACCAGGGAAGTTCTTGGGGTGTAAATCTGAGCCAGAGTTTCCCTAATTCCAAGGGACCCTGTGACCTACCTGTATTAGTCATCTCAAGCACCATTTATAATACATACTCCTGGGTACCACCCGGCAGTACTAAATCTGAATTTTCCAGATAAAGCCAAGGAATCTGAACTTTCTCCAAGCCTCTCCCCAGGCCCACCCTCCAACCTGCCCCCAACACTTCTAATGGCAGCCAGTGAGTGGTAATCTCTCCTTCCCGTTCTTTGCAAGTCACCTTGCCGACAAGAGTCCACATGTTGCAATCAAAGAGGAGATTAATGATGTTCAGAATCTCAAGCAGCAGACAAATCTCAGGGTGAGTGTTAGCCATCACCCCCCAAAGAAAAAGATGAACCCACAGAGCCCCAAGATCTCTGGAGAACCTAGTGCCCTTAATGATTAATGTGCTGATGTCATGAGGAGTGACCATTAAAAAGAGCTGAAACACACACAAAAAAACCACCCTTCAACCAAACATAAGAGAACCTTTTGTGAGGCAAAATGGTCTGCCATTTTCCACAAGGCAGTCTGCATCCTGAACACAAATAAACCCAACGCATAAGAAGACATCATTTTTAAACAGACCTAGAAATACTCAAAAAGTTTCTTTCAAATCTCATCCTCCCGCCCCTCCCCTTCCCACCAGGATTCAACAACACTCCATGATGAGAGCCTGTTCTTAAACAATTTGAAACCGCTAACACCTAAGCACATGTGAGATATCAAAACAAAACACATCCCAATTTGAAGTAGTGATGAAAGGCGGTCGGCATCTGATTCAATCAGACCACATTCAAAGCAGGTGGTTCTGAACATTATTCGAGCAAAACGTGCCAGCTCCTCCCCCCAACTCAGCAGCAGTACCCCCCCCATCCACGCGTGTACTTTTTCATGGCACGTGAAAAACCAGAAAGAACGGTTTGAATCTTCATATGTGGGTAAAATTTAATCCCTACACTTTGGCTCTCAAAGTATCAAGAGCATCTATTTTACTGAGAAAATGTGCCTTAGAAGAGCAGCAAGTACAAAGAAATATCTAGAAATTACAACATCTCTATGCAGAAGCCTTGGGACGTCTTCACATCAAAGCCACTCAAATTAGGATCTGTATGATTACTTTGCTTCTCTGGGCAAATATGGATTCAGTTCCTTTAGGGCAGGTTCAAGATTATTTTATGTATATAATATATACACATATATCTTTTAACAAATTTGACTTTAGCCAAAAAAAAAAAAAATCAATAGGGGCTACAGAGAGGCACATATTTCTGAATGCTATTCTCTTTCTGTTGATGAACTGTGACGGGGTAATACATTTCATCCTGTTATATCTCAGCCTCCTCATCTGTGAAATGGGAGTAACAGTATATAGTGTTTGACAGGTTACATGAGATGATTCGATGCATTACACATAGCAGAATATCACACACACAGAAACGAATAGTACATGCAAGTTTTCTTAAGTAGTATTATTACTAGTAAGGACTGTTAACCTTTCTCTGCACCCTCCCCCCAGATAGTTTAGGTACAGTCTGATCTAGAAAGGAGTAAAAAAGAAACCAAATAGTCGTACAAAATATGACAATAATTTGCCGTGTCGTTCTACCACGTGAGTCACCTCATCAGACACTGCCCTCCGTTTTCTCCATAAGGTCAGAGAAAGGATCCAGAAAAAAAATCTCCTTTGGACCACACCAGTATTCTGATGAACATCTCCAGTGTGACAAAGAAATGTTGACATAGGGGATAAGCAAGAATGCTATTGAGTTGAGAGAGATTAGAACAGATATCTCAAAAGTATTAATGGAAAGATTAAGAAAAAGCGGGGGGGGGGGGAGGAAGTCTTTCAAAAGATGATTTTCCATTAAACTTCACTTGATTATGGGGGGGGGGGGGGGGAATCCAGGCTATTAGTCTGCTGTGTTGGTTAATAGTTTTCCTTATTTTGAGAAAACAATGAAAACTAATGAGTTACATCCAGCAGCTTTAAAAAATGAATTACTGTGCATAATTCGGAAGCCCTTCCACCACATGCCTGCATGCAGTCCTTCTTTTAGTCAAGGTTTCAAATTAAGGTTATTATTTACAAGAAAAAGTTGGAGAGACATGAAGAGCTGTAACAATCCCCCCAGACCATCAGTGGGGGAGAGCAGTTACATTCAGAATGAATGGAAGGCAGACTCCAGGCCAAATATTTAAACAGAGGTGCAAAGGATATACACACAGCAATCTGTACGCACCTGTCACTGCAAAATTCAACAGTCACACAATCGAAAGGGCATTTGTGTTCACAAATCAAGTAATTATATCCCTAACTATCCATCTGCATATGCAATTACCCAGTCTGTCGCACAGAAAAGCAGATTTTTGCAGGTGTTCCTTTACCATCTTTCCTTCAAAATCCAGTTGCCCTTTATGTCCCCAAATCTGGGCACATAGCAGTCCTCTAATTGGATCTTCGTGGCACTGCGGTGAAGATCAAGTGTTATGTTTTCACAGCCCGCGTCCACATACAGAAGAGTCTGTAATCTAATCAGGCTCCTGCTCCTTATTACCACTTAACTAATGGTTTAATGGGCTCCGTCTACACCTTGGTGTTAAAGGACACGCAATGTGCTTCCTAACTTCTTTGATGCATCGGCCCTGGTTTTCTCCTGACACATTCTAGTTTTGCTCACAGACTTAAAAATCTCAGCATTAAAATTCTCAGATGCCAAGTAAAGTAAAATAAACAGCATGTCAGAAGTAGAAGACAGAGAAAATGAGCATGTGTGTCTGAGGGCAGTGTCTTTAATCAGCTTTGCTGAATTTCGGAATCATTGAAATTCACATTGCAAAGCAGTTTTCTATACTCAGAACTTGTTAAACATTTTGTTCCGACTGATGCAAGTTGTACTTCTGTGCAGTTGTCTTACAAGGGAGAAATCAATAACCTCTCAGTGCTAGGGGCATCTAGGAACCAGTCCTCCTGTGCATCAATCTCAGGCCTAAATTAACCTCAGACCTAAATTAATCTCAGACCCAGCTTCATAGAACCCAGCAGCCGAACAGGATATAAGAAGGCATCAAGTTCAATACTGATCACAGAAATAAGAACCAATATTTAAATAAGTGCAGAGAGGTCCAATATCTCAGAACGTACTTTAGGAATTGTCTCTGGAACCTTCATTTAGGTGACAGTATTTCTAACTTTCAGCTCTTCACTGTTTGAAGTTAATGTTCAGGTTCTGCTGTGCACTCTTTCAGATGTCTTCAATTTTCCTGGATGTATAAACAGCGGAGTCTATTGACAACAGCAGCAGTCATTCGCTATTCCAGAAAAGTGGAAAGTTGTGGGGTTAAATGTCATGCTTTCTTTCTTCCAGAAGCTTCTGAAGTACTTATCTGTTCTTTTTGACCAATATTATACACAACCATGAAAACATCATTTTTTATGCCTAAGATCCAGATTATTTTCTGCTTGCTGTGAATCAAACAAAGATGTTCACATAAAAACAAAATCAAAGGTGGTGGGGGCAGATAAACAGGGCTGGTGTGTGTTCAAGTCCTCTGACTTCTTGCCTTCACACCAGGGATGAGACACTGCTGGCTCTGAATTCATATTGTTTGCCCAGCACAGGATCCTTGGAGATGCTGGAATGCCAGGTGTGCTGTGCCTGCCTCGGCAGCCCATACTCACCTCTTCCTACTGTCTGCTTCACTCACTGACATCACATGCTTAGAGTCCAAAGTCAAGTGCATTTTCAAGGTCCTGCTCTAGACCCATTAGTTACCACTGTGACCAAACTGCTAAGAGGGTAGGAGGAGGAGACGCGCACACACACACCTTCTCCAAGGAAATGGACAAAAGCCATGAAATGAAGCCAGAACATCTCTGCTGACAGACCTACCCATCTCTCAAAGACAACAGCTATTGTTTGGTGTTAAAATCTTTGAGTTGTTCACTATCGCAGGCCACATTTCCAAAGAAGAACGTTGTTGGCATGAGTAGCACAGCTATCCTAGAAAACTGGCCTAAACAAAGTGAAAGGATTAGTGACTATTTGGAAAACAAGAAACTAGACACCACCACCATCTAGCAAGGACTGGGGGGAAAAAACACTTTGGGATTAAGTGAGCATTTTCTTAAGTTGTTTTCTACAGAATGTTCAACATGGGAGGTATCCCATGAGAAAAGAGCTCTCTGGTCAAAGTAGCTATATCACCCTCCTGGGTGGTTTACAAAATATAACACAAATTCACTCAAAATAAAATTTCTATTAACAAGGTTTTAGAAAATGATAGTCTAAATTATTCATTCAAAAGGTTAGATTTTTTAAAATTTACCAAGGCTTGATTTGTGACCTAAGATGTGATCTATCCTGAAGAATATTTCACGTACTTTTGAGAAAAAAACTGAAATCTACCATTTTTGGATGAAATGCCCTATCCAATTGGTCCAATGTATTATTTAAAGCTTGTGTTTATTAATTTTCTGTCTGAATGATCTCTCCATTGGTGTGAGTGCGGTATTAAAGTCTCCCCACTATTATTATGTTACTGTTGATTTCCCCCTTAGTAGTTGTCAGCATCTGCCTTATGTGTTGAGCATCTTCTTATGCTGGGTACATAAATATTTGTAACTGTTATAACTTCTTCTTGGATTGTTCCCTTGACCATTATGTAGTGTCCTTGCTTCTCTCTTGTAATGGTCTTTACGTCTATTTCATCTCATACAAGCATTGCTACTCTGACTTTTTTTGATTTCCGTTTGTATGGACTATCTTTCTCCAGGTCCCCACTTTCAGTCTGTATGTGTCCCTAGGTCTGAGGTAGATCTCTCATAGACAGCATACGTAGGGGCCTTGCTTTTTAATCCGTTCAGCTAATCTGTGTCTTTTGGTTGGAGGTTTAGCTCATTTACATTCAAGGTAATTACTGATACATATGATCCTACTACCATTTACTTTATTGTTTTGGGCTTGTTTTTGTAGGCCTTGGAGTAACTGACATTTTAAATTACTGTTTTATAAATTATAAAAACTATATTAAAAGCTAATCAATATAATAATAAAGTATAGACTTTAGCATTTAGGTGCCCCCTCCTTGATAGTTCTTGAACACAGGAAAATGTGGGAAAATTACTCTATCAATTATTTAATGTATATATAATCATACTATTTAATTAAACCATTATAAATTAGTATCCATATCCAAAGACCAAAACTCCTTTGCTTCTACACAAAGGATGTGATAATAATCCATATGGGAAAACCCCACCCCAATCTTGCCTGCAGTTTCTGTGATCTTTTATTAAACTGGTCCCTAATCCAATTTTACCTCCTTAAGTTGATTGTCCTGCACGTTCATCAGCCAAAGTGTAAACAGCTATATACATTTCATATATATATTGAAATAGTGTATGTTGGTGAAACCTAGAAACTCAGACTATTGCCATATATTGAACTTCGGATGAGACTTCCTTTTCCAAATGTTTTCCTCATTTTTATGATTCTGCTTTCACCCATCTATATTAAAATACTAAATTATATTCTTGACTTCTCTCCTTAGAATTGACAACTGTTGTTTGTTTACTTCTTTGGCCATAGCATAGCAATTTATTTAAAATATTTATCATTTATTTTATAAATGAAAAAATACTGGTCAGGAATATACAACCAGGCAGAAAAAGAAGTAAAATAGTTTTTGCTAATATAGGCTCGTCTCCAACTAATAAAGTAGCCACAAACTGTACATATATTCCATTTAAAGGAGAAAAAAGATACCCTGAATGAAAACCATGGAATCAGATGAAAGGTGGTTTAGATGCACGTAGGGAAAAAATGACCAGTGAGAATAAAGGGCCTTCTCAGCTAAATAGAGTCTTTTGAGATTAGTATTATGATTTAAGTCTACTTCAAAATGGTTTCAGCCTTATTAAAATTACATTAAAACTAGCCCTGATGCATTTGCATTTAAAGGGTTGCCTTACACCACTTAGGCACCACTGAACTCAGTCCCTATTGATTTTACAGTATTAGGGCACTACAATCAGAGACATTTTTCAGGATAAATGACAATAATACTCTAACAAAAGGGTTTAAGGATACCAGTCATCAGAAACATGAATAGGAGAACGGCATTTATTTGCAGAGGAAAACAGTCACCTGTAACATGAAAACAACACAGAGCAAGCCAGACAAGGGAATGATTATTCTCTCCATGTGATCCTTTCCAGGAGGACAACATTCAGTACATTTCACTTTCCTAAGAACATAAATGCTGAAAGGAATACAGAGATAATAAACTATTTTTTTTATTTTAAACTGTCTCAGTTAAAGCTACTAACTTTGATCCTTTTAATCCTATATTAAGAGAAGAGTATCTTATTGCAACATCTATAAAGATCTAAAACAGATTTTTAAAAAAATCTATAGAAAGCAACACAGCTCAAAGAAGTGAGTGTTGACTTTCTTTCTAAAAGAAAATAAATGCATTCTTCAGCCTGGTTCTTTAATCATCAAGAGCTCAACTACAGGGCTACTGGTTTTATTATTTTAACAATTCAAAACCTGTTTGATTCAGACCATTAATTCATTTAAACCAACAGATGAGTTGCTTCAGTGTTTTTTGCGCCACGTGACTTATCAAAAGCCTACACTTAAACAAGCGAATCTAAAACCTGAACCAAAGTCCCCACAGGCTTTTACTCCAAAGAAACTAGAGAATACAAGAAGGCACTTGAGGTACAAAAGTTTGTAAGTTGGTTCATCACTTATTTCTACTTTGAAATGTAGAATAGTTCAATTTTTAATCTGGTCCTAAGCACACAGTAAATATGAAAGCATTTTTTAAGTTCAAAGTGTTACACAAAACTGTTAGGATCATTTCATTATGAGAGAAGCTGAGCAAGTAGATTTTATGGGAGTTAATTCTCTTTTACAATATAGTTATTAAACAGAAAACGTCAATGTCAAAATTCCCAGACTGCAAACAAATAACAACTTTTAAGAAACATATCTTCAGCAACAATCAAAATCAGTTGCTAAGACCTCATGCTTTTATTCATTACTTTCAATATCAACATGATCAATATGGCAAATACACATGAAAAGACCTAACAAAAATGGACAAGCAATCAGGTTAATTTTGTAGAAATAGCAGTATCAAAAAACTGGATTCTGGGCAGCAGTTTTTGTAACAGCAAAACAATCCAGACCTAAAAGAGTCATTTTACACTGCTTCTTTTTTCAACTGTGAAAATAAATGTATATTCATTAAAAGTACATATTGTTGGATTTCTGAAGAGCTTGCATTATTTGGGACCTCCGTCATGAGGAGGTGGGTGGTGAGGGCTACTTGTTTTTCATTCAAGCAGGAATCATCTGAGTTTCTCTCCGAGCTTCTCTTTCCCTTGCCTCGGGCACTGAGAGGTATCTGTGTGTCCTTTCTTCAGCTTTGCTTCCAGGTGTCCAACCACAAGCCTGCCACACGGTAATATACGTTTTTCAGAGAAATAAAACCCAGATTCGGTCAATGTAGAGGGGAGTAACAAACCCACTAGAGCCAAAGGCTTTAATGCAAGTCTGAGATGAAAACTAAACGCTCGGAGTTTCCCTACAGCTAACTCTGTTCATGGCTGCCAAGGAAAGAACCTAAATTCAAGTGCTTTCTAATTGCTACAAAGTGTGCCGAAGTACAGTGTGTTACAATAAATTATGAAGCTTATCTAAATTATAAAAGTAATTAAACTTTCCTCAGTTACTCATAATTCTGCCCTCCATAAATTTTCTCTTCATTGCATATTCAATAGCTATGTGTTCCAGTTCAACAAAAAACAACAACAACAACAACAACAACAAAACCACTAAAAAAAGAAAAAAAGATCTCCTTCCAAGAACGACCATGCACATATAGGCATACAACATATCTAAATTCCAGAAATGCATAAACAATTACTTTCAAGACCTTCAAATCAGAGCAAATGTTAATAAAAATATTTATACTAGAAACAATTCTCTTAGAGCTTTTTTTAAGTTTTGTTTTCCTCTTATTATTATAGACATTTGTTTAAACGTGAGTTTTCTCCTCCATCCCAAGATTTTCTCCTACTACTAGCCATAAACCTTTGTTAGCATATTACTGTACAATCTGTTACAATAAGAACAAATTAATGAAAGCAACAGCAATCCAGTTACATGGTCCTTGCCATTTGCAAGGCCTTCCTTCTTCATGTGCTCTTGGTGTATAAAATATACAGGGGACCCATCCACTGCTGAAACGCAGCCTCTAGGATGGAATGCAGTCACTGTTCACAAAGTACATGGGGCCTGTAAAAGTGTTTTGAAAAATAAATCTGCTTAAAGCCACAAGGGAAAGTTGGAGGGGGAGGTTGGTACCATTTCCGAGTTTAAACTGAAAGGAAAACCCAAAATGGCACCTTGCTGATCGTAAGGACAGAATCTCTCCTCAAAAGTTTCCCCCACATTCCCAGGAGGAGCAAATCAGCCAAGCAGGTGGGTAAGTGATGAAGGAAACCCTTGTTCTATTATAAATATCTTCAATAATTAGCCGGCATGATGAACAAATTAAGCAGCAGCACATAGGCTGAAGCCCAAATTGGTAAAAGAAAGTTTCCCAGGATTTAGTTTGATTTTTTTTCTGTTTGGGTACCTGGTTTCTCAATCCTAAATCAGGCACTTCTATTTCAGTATCTATTCCCATTTCACGAAAACATTTATTTTATCAACAGAAAAGGAAATGAGTTTGAATAAGATCTATTTATGCAATTACCATATCTAATAGCCAATTATGTGTCCTTACATGAACAGATAAATAATATATGCACATACATTTATCAATCTTGTCTGAGAGGAAAAGAAGAGAGAAGAAATTAAAAGAAGAGCAAACTATTATATACTGCATGCGGTTTTCATTACTTCATATTTGCATAAGGGAGTGCAATATTTGTCTTCAATAAAGCTACAAATTACAAACATTTGCCTTAGATTTTTTTTTAAACCAAACTAAAATATACAAGATATTAACCATATCATTCAACCTGGTGGTTATATCTATCATAACCATTTACCTCATTTCCCTTATTTAGTAAAATAAAAGGAGGGGAAATATTAAACATAATGTTACTACACTAGCAATTATTTTAACATTAAACTTAATCGCTTTTTAAAAGAACACCACATAGTATGAGGTGGGAAGGGGTGAATCCCGAGGCATCAATGTGAGAAAAGGACCAGGACGTGTCACACTGCTGAGTGCCCATAACTAAAGCCTCGGGAAACTGGAAGAGAAAAAGACACCCTGACATTCACATGAATACCAAATTAATTCATTATGATCAGTGCTACTACAATGAACACAAAATTAATTCATCACAGTGGAATACACAAACCACTACCCACTTGTTATACCTACTGACAAAATATAACAGGGCGATCCTCCTCCACCGGGGAGACACACGTGGCCACGGGCACCGCCAGCACGGCCACCGCCAGCACGTCAGTCACACAAAAGTGCTGCCTTCCCTGGGCGTCTAACAGGATATGTCTGCAAGGAGGCTCTTTACCAGTCATAGTTAATAAAGCAAAAGGCGGAAAAACCTAACTTGCTGATGGTTCCCCCGACCTCAGTTGCTGCAGCCCAGCTCTGAGACTGGGGTGAAGCGAGTGAAGCACACCCAGTGATATTTAAGGAGACAGACATGCTCAGGGTCCCACAAGAACTGACCTTCCCCTTGCCTGACCTTGACAATGGGTCTTCCAGCCCTACACAGGCCACAAGCCTAGACGCGAAGGCATGACTATCTCCCATAACCAGAGACCCAGGGCTTCTGCTACCCGGAGTAGACCAGACGGAGTCCTCACGCCTGCTAGCACGAAAGCCTAAGTCTCTGAGGAAATCTCTTTGAGCCTCATGTCCTCACTGGGTGCTCAGTAGCTAAGTCGTGTCTGACTCTTTGAGACCCCGTGGACTGTAGTCTGCCCAGGATCCTCTGTCCACGGAATTTTCCAGGCAAAAACACTGGAGTGGGTTGATTTCCTTCTCCAGGGGATCTTCCTGACCCAGGGATCGAACCCAACTCTCCTGCATCTCCTGCACTGCCAGGTGGGTTCTTTTACCACTGAGCTACCTGGGAAGCTCTTCAAGAGTCAGGGAAGACTTAAATACCACTGGGCCGCTGAGAAGTATAGTTCTCATGTACCAATGGGCAAGATGATTCTTCCTCCTCCCCTTGAAATGGGAAAAGCACTTTTCTTCATCTTCCATTACGGGCTGATCCAAGACCTTGCATAGAACAGGTCTAAGACATACTTGTAGTAATCAATGTAAGGGAAGGCTCCAACTTTATGTGACAACCTGCTGAAGAGGAAAACTGCTTATTCACGACTGCTAAACAGGAAGACTGTTATCGTCCTTGGAGCATACTCAAGGAGGGACTCAATAGAATGGATACTCTTTCCTTTGCTGAACTGCTGGCCTGCTCTTCTTACTTGGCCTTCGTGGGTGCTAAGGTTATACTAACACACCTACAGTACTCAGGTAGGAAGGAGGAGGAACCCACCACCACACAAGAGCAAAGCGTTCTGTTCCCACCTGAGGACAGGGTACCAAGAAACGATGAAAGCCTCAAGAGAGACAAAACCTTCAGTTGTGTGTGTATGGTTGGAGCGGGGCAGGGGTGGGGGTTGTGTACAGAGAGTGGTTTTATGCAGGGTAAAGCACCTTGTAAAAGAAAACTAGAAAGGTCCTCTGTAGCCATCCCTGTAAACAGCTCTGTCTGTTTAAACAGGAGAGAACTTCTTAAACTTGACTCTACGGTAGAGTCACCAAGGGAGGTTTTAACACCACCACCCCCACCACCCCATTTATAATGGGGGGCGGAGTCAAGCATCAGCGTTTTTCCAGGTCCCCAGGTAACGGTAACACGCAGCCAGGACTGCAAACCACGGAGAGGGAGGCCAGATGGCTACAGAACAGGTACCTGGGGGAAAAGAGTTTTACCCTGAGGGGACACAAATCAGTGAGGGGGTGCTCAAGCTTGGCTGGCTATCAGAGCCCCAGTGGGACCTTTTATTAAAATACAGACGCCCAGGCCCAACCCCAAACCTACGAAATCAGAATCCCAAGAAATGAGGCATCATCAAAATGTTCTGTGCATTGAAAAACAACAAACCCTTTAAGTTCACTTTGACCGCCAACAGGGGCTGAGAACCACTGGCTGGGACAAACCTCAGAAGTTCCTAGCCCCGATTTGGTTGGTTTCCAGCGTAATGCTTCACGTTGAGACGGATGTTAGCCTGGAATAAGGGATGGCAGTGGAGGAGGGGAGCAGTATTTAAGAAAAAAATAAAGAGAAAAGAAATTTAAGTGTCCTCCAAGCACCCACAAGTCTGCTTCTTAAAGTGCTGATAATGAGCAAAAAGACCAATGAAACTAAATTTTGTACCAGTTCATTTCAGCACATCCTGTTTATACGACTATTTAATGAGTCATTCAGCCAGGATGATTTTCTGTCTGAATATGTTAATTGCCATTTTTTTCATAGCTCTCTATTAAACAGTACAGATAAAATAGGCATGCTCATGATTTGAAGCTCTATCAGCCATTTACCCTCAGAGGAGCGGGCAACAGGAGTAAATAAGGGGGAGCATTTTTTTTTTTAGTGTTTAATTCTTTTAACATATATTGGCGTTTGGGACCCCACTTCAATTCAAAAGCATATGTTAGAGTTAGCATTAAAGTGAAAATGAAATGAGCTGGTTATCTCCCATATGCCACTGGCTTCTCTATATCGCAAAGAATTAGCTCAAATAACAGGACAGCAATGCGAAGCCTCTTGCTGGTAAATTCCCCCACTTTTAGTAGGTAAGTATAAATATTTGGGAAAAGGCAAGAGAGAGAGAGAAGTGTGGAACTTCTGACTCACATGGGTATGCATGTAAGGGCAGCTCACAAACAAGTTAAGTACAAGTCAGTGTGGAGTGATTATCATCATTAAGCAAGAGGCCTGTACCATCCAGGAAATGGGTAGAAGGTCTAGTTAACACTTTTTGAATTATGTTTAATGAGTGATTAAGAGAATTCATTTTGAGAGCTCACGGACCCCCAAAGGAAGCAGAATTTACAAATGTAAATTCAGAAACAATGTCAAAGCTAGAAGTGAAGTAGAAACCATCAGTTAAAAAAGAATCATATTTTTATTCCCATCATTACTTAATAAATCAAATCACTCTTAATATTCATTTAGCATTTATGCAGTTTCCAGTGCCTTAATTTTAATTTTAAGCATTTACATTAAACAAATTACATATCATTATACTGCATTTGTAAGAGAAAAAAAAAAACCCACACAATAAACCTCCAGGCTGTGACAACATATTTTACCCTGAACTGCTTTGTTTACAAATATTAAATGGTCAAATTAATAGCGTTCTCCATGGCTTTTTGGCATCTAAAATTTTTCATAAATGAAAATAAAGCAACCAGAGATGAAACTCCAGTGGCAAAGGTTTATTGGTCTTTGTACCTCATTAAAGGGACTTTATAAATCACGTTTGTTCTTTTGAGTAGCAACTAACACTGGTGAAAGGACAGCATGGGTTTTAAAAGAGATAGATATGACCTAGAGGGAACACATTTTACTGCAGTGAAATCAACTGAGGAAACAGTTTGCAGATTAAAAACCCCTTGAAAGGAAGCATCATCTTTGGGAGAGGAAAAAAAAATCTTCACTGAGGAAAACAGTTGGAAACAGGAAGCTTTGGGGCTTTCATCCTGCGCGTTTTGATTGCTCCATCAACTCGTATCATGAAAAGGCAAAGAGGGGGACTTCCACTGCACCTCCTTTCAACAGGAGGAACAGACTTTGTGGATCGTGAGCGATCCCTTCCAGAAGATGCCATCCCCGATCATACAAACTAACAATGAGGTGGAGAAAAAGAGAGCTGGCCAGAGATAAGTAGCAACTCAAAGATAGTGTTTTACAGGTTTGACAACGAAAGAAGACTGTCCATGATAACCTGTTTCACTCAGCAAATTTCAAGTGAATTTGCAATCCCCTACATGAAAGAAACTGACCAAAACAGACCCTTTTGATACATTTCCTTCTCTCTATACTGTTTTTTCATCTTTTCTCTCATGATGGAGAAAAGAAGCTAGATGTCATATACCTTTTACCAGGGTCCTCCCACAACACCTTATGTTCTTAAAGTTACTGAATTCTAGGAAGTTTGCACTATTTCTAGATATCTGAAGTCTTTAGACTTATCTATTGGGCATCACATATAGGTTTTTGCCCACTGATACCTTAGAATAGTTTTATTCAGCTTATTGTGACATTCAAAGGACAAATGTAGCACAGTACAGGGAGCCTGGATTAGAAATTTAGATCTTCCTTGGTAACTAGGAAGAAAGAGCAGCTCAGTGAACAGACTAAACCAACCTAATACACCCAACTCAAAATTTTCTCTTTGTTGCTATTTTTGGATGCCTTTTAAAGCCAGGATCACAAAGCCAGACAATACAGGGAAATGTAAACATAAACTCTGACTCTGCAATACGCAGCCAATGGCATCGCAATAGTACTTCTATGACATCTCATATTTTACACAAAGAAGACACGATTCTCATGCAATTCAAAGAAAGGAACTTACATGCAAGTTACATACAAGTTAAGGAACTAACTCACTCTTTTTTCTAAAGCTATTTAATAGACAGAAAAATGTCATAGTGTAAGAGGTTTCATGTAGGATACACAAAATGAATATTAACTTCCTCTTAACAGACAGCTTGAAAGAAGGTTTCTTCTTCAGATATTCAACCTTAAAAGTGGAATACTTTAATTCCATGGTAGCATTCCAATTTCTAAAAAATGTCTACTGTTGACACTTGGTATGTGCCAGCTCCTTACCAATAGATATTAATTACCATTGATTTATCCTTAGTCATTCTGAATGTCTATTATTTGTACTACCTTAGTTACTAGGGAAGTAGAGTATAACTTTGAGACTCCTCATGTCAGATGATCCCAACCGGCTATACCTCTAAAATTAGAGTGATCCTCACTGATAGAAGGAAATAAAATTTAGTGTATTTGTGTTGAATTGTGAAGGTCCATTTTCTAGTCAGACAAAAGACAAAGGATGCCAAGAACAGAAAATGTTTGTTACCATGCACTGCTAGAAATTCCAAGTTAGAAAGGCATGGATTCATTCTGTATTTTGGTCTTTTGGGCATCGTCACCTTCCTCATCTTCATCACCACCACCAACCCTCTTCCATACCCACGGATGGGGTTTTCCCTACTATTTCATCCATTTTCAAAAGCAGCCTCAGAGAACAGAGCAGGCATTTTCCTCCTTCTAGGCCAGGTGAGTAAATGGAGCCCAAGAGGGTAACTATCCCAAGGTTACAGAGATGTTAGCAATAGTGTCCAGCTCTCTGGCAGAATGCCTGTGGGTCTCCATGAATAAGAATCTAACCCTGACCCATGGTTTGACAGCAACACTGACTCAATGGGCAAGAGCTCCAGGAGGTGGTGAAGGACAGGGGAGCCCGGCGTGCTGCAGTCCACAGGGTTGCAAAGAGTTGGACATGACTTAACAGAGTGAACAACAGCTGATCCATGACCTCCACCAACACCTAGCAAGTAACCAGCACAAGCCACACCACTGTCGCATCACGTTACAGAATTCCAGGTATACTCCAGCACAGTCCCAGAAAACTGAGTTTTGTGAGGCTGGAACAGTAGTGAGGCCTTGCAGATTTACAACATACAGCAGGGAGCAAGGAACAACAGAGACAACTTGCCTTTGAAACCTACTTTAATTCTCCTAAGGCAGTCTCCCAGCCTCTGCCCTTCTGAATGTGTGTTCATTCCACAACACTGACTAGGAGGTACGAGCAAGGATGAGGCAGCAAGGCCACTGTCAAGAAGGTAAGTTTGAATCCAACAAATGCTGCTCCCATGAAGTTCTTAAAACGCTAAGAAATACAGACATAGGAGAAAAGGCACCTCATATCCCTTGAGCATATATGGGAACAAACGTCCGAGCTTAACCATGTCCAAGCTTAACTCTTTGAAATCTTACAACAATTATGTGAAGATGGAAACAGCCTAGGAAGAAATTATGAGTTTTGCCTAAGGTTCCACAAATGAGTGATTCTAAGAGCTGAAACTGATGACCAGGCCTAAATATAGAGAACATGTATTTTTATACCTTTTCATACTGACTCCCTGAAAGAAGAGTAAACCAAGCTAGGGAAGCTTTGTAATTGCATAAGAGAAATTTAGAAGCGTTAACCCATTCAGAAGGACTGATTATTTCTCTGTACAAAGAATGGCAGTTACTAATAATTTTTACAGTATCAGGCTCTCTAATGAAAAGAAACACTACTAACATTCGTATAAAAACAACAAAACATTTTAATCACTAGTTATGATGTGTTAATACTATGTTTCTTAAACACTTTAGAAAAAACGATTACATCATAAACAGTTTAATCTTTCTGTTACAATTTTAACACAACTAGGCTTTGATTTAGAAACATACTGGATGAGGCAAATCACTCTACCCCTCAAAACAGATATTAATACCAAAAAGAAACGCTCAAAAGGTACAAACTTCCCTGGTGTCTCAGATGGTAAAATCTGCCTGCAATGCAGAGCAGGTTTGATCTCCGGGTCAGGAAGATTGCCTTGAGAAAGAACTGGCAACCCACTCCAGTACTCTTCCCTGAAGAATTCCATGGACAGAGGAGGTTGGCTATAGCCATGGGCTACACAGTCCATGGGTCGCAAAAAGAGTCAGACACGATTTAGAGACTAAACAAAAAAAACAACCAAATAGGTAATATAGATAACCAACAATGTTATATTCCTAAAAGAATATAGACGCAGTAAAGAAAATATGTACTTTAAAAAAAAAGAATTTTAACAGATGATGCAAAGCACTGTACTGCCAAACGCTGATGTCAATACCAAAAGCAAACAGAAGCACCCAAACAGTAAACTGACAGCGACACGATTCCCACACGTGTCCTCACTGCCCCAGTCTGCGTCCAGTCTACACTACACACCCTGCAGACATGCAGCATGCCCCCAGGCCTCTGACTCGTTCTACCGGCAAAATGAATCCCAACGTTAAAAATCAAGCAGAGTATTCAAACAGAATAGACACCCTCTTCCATATTTGGCAGGGAGCCCCTAATTCAAACCGTCCAAGCCTCCCCCAAGAACAAGCAATTATAAGGTGCAGAAAGGCAATGTCTTTAAAACAACATGCTAATCCTAATATTAGTACCTTGAAAAAGGAAAACTGCCAAGATGTTGGAATAATGCCCAGTTATCCGTCTTACCTACAGCAATAAAACTGTCCTATAAATGTGAACAAGACAGTTAGGATACATTCTGGAGTTCGCTTATTGGCCTTTCTTTCCACCTCCTCATTCCCTAGGAGGACAAGCCTGACCCATGGAGGCAAAACACAGCAGATGGTAACCCAGCCCGGTAACAAGAGCACTTAGTCAATCCAAATAATTCACACAAAAACGGAGCAAGATGTTCAGTGATTTATGGCCCCAATTTCACTAGATAATTATGGAATCTTACTCTCCTACAAAGCCACCTTTTTACTGTAATACGCTGGATAGCTAAAAGGTCTAAAAAAAACATATTATTGATGATAAACTAATAATCACTATATAATTATTAAGAATGTAACAACAATTATTACTATGGCTAACACTTATACCAAGCACTCTTTTTTAATTGAAGTATAGTTGGAGAAGGAAATGGCAACCCACTCCAGTGTTCTTGCCTGGAGAATCCCAGGGACGGCGGAGCCTGGTGGGCTGCCGTCTATGGGGTCGCACAGAGTTGGACACGACTGAAGCGACTTAGCAGCAGCAGCAGCATAGTTGATTTACAATGTTTTATCAGTTTCTTACGTATTGCAAAGTGATTCCATTATATACGTATGTGTATATATTTTTTCAGATTCTTTGCCATTATACATTATTACAGGATACTGACTACAGTTCCCTGTATTATACAGAGTGTCCTTGTTGTTTATCTATTTTATATAGAGTAGTTGTGTATCTGTTAATCCCAAACTCCCAATTTATCCCTCCTCCCTCTTTCCCCTTTAGTAACTGTAAGTTTGTTTTCTATGTCTGGTCTATTTTTGTTTTGTAAATAAGTTCACCTGTATCACTTTTTTAGATTCCACATAAAGACAATATCATACAATATTTGTCTTTCTCTGAGTTACTTCAGTTAGTATGATAATCTCTAGATCCAACCATTTGCTGCAAATGGTGCTATTTCATTCTTTTATCTGTGGTGAGTAATATTCCATATGTACACACACACCCCCCACATCTTCTCTATCTAGTCAGTTAGAACAAGTAGGTTGCTTCCATATCTTATTCCAGGACTCCTAAGTAAATTACAAGAAATACCTTCAATGATCCTCACAACGATTCTATAAAATCATTACCACCTTGGTACAGATAGGGCTTCCCTGGTGGCTCAGACGGTAAAGCGTCTGCCTGCAGTGCGGGAGACCCGGGTTCGATTCCTGAGTTGGGAAGATCCCCTGGAGAAAGAAACGGCAATCCACTCCAGTAATCTTGCCTGGAAAATCCCACAGACGGAGGAGCCTGATAGTCCATGGGGTCGCAAAGAGTCGGACACGACTGAGCGACTTCACTTTCACTTGGTACAGATAAGGAAAGTGAGAAATGGCAGCTAGAACAAGGACCCATGACTTGATGGAGAACCAAGTTTCAAACCCAGGATACAGAGATCTGGTCCATGACCTTAGCCTCAACAGTGACATGAGAGCAGCTTTCATCTACAGGTTATTACAAAAATAAAAAAGCCTTTACACTGAAAGATGATTAGACATGGAGTCAGCTGGCCTGAGTTCAAGACCCGGCTGTTCAGTACCTAAGCTCCACAGAGACACTTGTCTGAGGAGCAGGGCTTTTCACCTGTGACAAGAGGCTAGAAAGCTTGTTCTTCCAGTTTTAAAGACTTCCGATTCTGAGGAGAAATCCCTAAACCTCAGTTATAGTTAAAGACCTGATCATTTTTTTTATCATTGTTCCACATCTAGAAATACTGATCACTGGCAGCAGAAATCAGACAGTGGCAGTTTTCTCTCTGGTTCAGTGATCCTCGGCCCATGTGACTGACATAAAATAGCACTTCCTCTCTCTGCTGAGAGATTAAGCTACTTTCTAATAAGCGTAACGCCAACAAACCCAGGGGGAGCTGTGACTGTGACTTTCCATTCCCAGGTAAAACCAGACATTTGGGATGAAAAAAAAAATTCAGGAATCCTCTGACCAGCTTTCTGATTACCACTTCTTATTTCCACAAGATAAAAGCAAGTGTACAATGGAAAAACATCCAGCTATACTAATGCACATATCAAAATGCTCCCCACCACATACATCCATACACACACACACACACACTATACAAAGACATTTCCACAGGCATGTCTGCACTCAAAATGATTCTACATAATTATCTTTTTTCCTTACCAAAGACTTAGGTACTTTTTCTGTGCCATTCTGCTGTAAGTTAATAGGCAACTGCACATGTGGATATAAAGAAGAAAGCATCTTTTTAAAAACTATTTATATTTTATTTTTTTGGCCATACTTTAAGACACGTGGGATCTTCCCCAACCACAGATCGAACCCGTGCCAAAACATTAAGTCTTAACCACTGGACCACCAGGTTCCAGACGGGAGTTTCTTTATACCTGCCAGGCAACCACAAACATAACCACTGAATTCCAGCCCAAGCAGAAATATTGGTGGATGGAGGTGGAGGCGGGCAGGAGATTTGGGGTGCAGTGTCTATGTTGGGGATGACCTATTCAGTAATGGACTAGGCTCAAGGGTTAGGGCGGATGAGCCTCTCCAGCCCCTAAAAGTTATCCAGGCTGAGCTCGCTCTACTGATGGAGGAACTGACCCACATGACTCAGAAATGACTAAAACAAAAAGAAAACACTGATGCAAACTTGTGGCCGAGAAACTTTCCCCTTCAAGCTGATGTTCACCTGTAGCAAAAGACCCGTGGGGCTCAGAGGGGTCTCCTGACCAGCAGCAATGGAACACGGTGGGCGGAGGACTGTACCCCCAACACACAATACACCCCCAAACCTTGGTCCATTCCCCTAACAAAAGCCTCTCAGTCCCCTTATTATTTGGTATGTTGAACTGCAAACTGATTTAAATAAAAAACTAAAAGTATCTTTAGCAAAAGGTCCTCCTCAGCTTGATCTGTAACACAGTCAAAGTCAAGTCAGCAGGCTTACTAAGTAAACTGTGTCTAGGAGCCATCTCTCCCAACTCTTACAAGACTGCCATTCCTAAATCTGCCTAGCTAGAGCAGTTCCACTACAACCACTTCAGAGGATGATTCTGAAAGACAGTATTTTGCTGGATTTTCCAATGTAATTATTATTTCCAATAATAACTAACTGCCCCCTTATATCTTTCCTTTCTAAAGCTGACAGTGCTAAGAGCCTGAAACTACTTTTGAGCAGTTACTATGAGCTAAACACTGTTCTAAATGCCTCATATGTATCAACTCATTCTCACCACTTTGTATTAACAGGTACTTGTATTATCCTGATTTTACAGAGAAATTATGGAAACTGTGTTTTCCCAAGTTTCAGGAAACAAGTAGAAGAGCTGAGATTTCAGGCCAGAGTCCATGTTGGAAAGCCCACCTTTCCCAGCTTACATTTACTTTCTTTCATTCTAAACTGCCAGAAATCTCTACAGTAAATACTGTTGCTGTGCATACCCTTTTATTCCTGGGAACACTTAATAACAAACAGCCAGTAACAAAATTGCAATGCATGCTAGATGCAAGAAAAATGTCATTTCATAATCCCTATAAGAGATTTGCTTACTTCTAAAAAATGATGTGCTGACTTAAAAAAAAAAAATCCAAACAAAATTTAAATTGCATTTTGATTAACTGTTAAAACACATAATCTGAAATAAAAGAGTAAACGGGCTTCCCAGGTGGCGTTAGTGGTACAGAAGCCAATGGAGGAGACTCAAGAGATACAGGTTTGATCCCTGAGTGGGCAAGAAACCCTAGAGGAGGGCGTGGCAACCCACTCCAATACTCTTGCCTGGAGAATCTCATGGACAAGAGGAATCTGTTGCATTACAGTCCATAAGGTCGCACAGAGTTGGACACAACTGAAGCGACTCTGCACGCACACATGCATGACAGTAAACATTCTCTCAAAAACTGTAGGAAGACTCTGCATGTTATTACATCTTAATATACTTTTTAAACAGGAAGACTATTCTGTTTCTGAGTTCGACAAATTGCTGACCTTAAATATTTCACACCAAAAATTAGAGAAATTGAAATTAAGATATACATATATGTGTCTTTTTTCTACAAGTGCTCAAGTGACATTAAGAATGGTCTGTCGACTTACTATCCCCACAGACTATTGAAGCTCCAGTACTTTGGCCACCTCATGCGAAGAGTTGACTCACTGGAAAAGACTCTGATGCTGGGAGGGATTGGGGGCAGGAGGAGAAGGGGACGACCCAGGATAAGATGGCTGGATGGCATCACGGACTCGATGGACGTGAGTCTCAGTGAACTCCGGGAGATGGTGATGGACAGGGAGGCCTGGCGTGCTGTGATTCATGGGGTCACAAAGAGTCGGACACAACTGAGCAACTGAACTGAACTGAAAGCAACATTACATATAGGGTACATTTTTAAGTCATACTACTGCAAGACTAAGACTTCCAAAGTCTTGATATTATCTAAATTATCCTCTGCTAAAACTATAGCTACCTAAAAGCAAGCAAGAAAACAAACATACAAGTGTTAGACACACACACGCACACGTGTCTAGACATGTGACCCCTTCACCACCATAACACACCTGGTCCAAATGGTACTCCTAGCACTAATTTTTTTCAGCTTTGCCAGCAGAGTGTGTATAAGAAGCCCTCAGAATTATAAACCAAACTGAGGTTCTCCTTCAAAACTGAAGAGCTGAGAGAATGACTTTTTGAAAATAGTTTAAAGGCATTTCAGGCCATCAGGGGCAAAATCTCAAAAGGCTTCATGTGAATCTGAAAAGACTGCCCCCAAATCCTCAGCCCCTTGGCAGCAGAACAATAGAGGGTTATCTCCAAGTTAATATCGTTCCTCAAAATCCTGACTCAGAAGCACCTCTGGACCCTCAGATACCATGTAAACCTGTCTCGCATAGGAATTCCTGTGAATCAGACACTCCTGGGGTCTGAGTCAAAATAAAAGGAAAAGGAGGGGGGTTGAGAAAATCATAGGAAGTTAAAACATTGGGACTCCTGCCAGGGAAATTCCTTTGGTGATCAGACCCTATCTTTCCCCTGAAACATAACTTTGAAGGGTATGAAATAATAATTTTCTTTGGAATTTTTCATACATTACAATGACTGGGGGGGGGGGGGGAATTTTATCTAAAGCAATCATCCTGAGGAATAACAAAGAGAAATAAAAGCAAAACCAGACTAGAACCAACATGAGCCTCCTAGTTTCTCACACGATTTTTCTCCTTCACGTTTGTCTTCTTTAAATTTCTACTAGACAAAAGTCAAGTCTCCTCTCAATGCGCCGTCACTCAGCGAATAAGACTGACAGTAACCACACATGACTCAGAGTTCAGAGGACAGAGTCATAACCTAAACTCCACATACAGCGCTCGGCTTGCCCCTCAGACTGAGTCACAGCAGAAGGCCAGAGATTTCCATTCCAGGATTTCTCTGTATAGAGAAAGCTATGACACTCAGGCATTCTGACAGACACGACCAAAAAAAAAAAAAGTTAGAGCTTAAGAAAAGCAGAAATACTTAAAATATTTCCCATTACTTTCTCATGGATAGGTGTAAAATGACAGAGATTTTTAAAACGTTGCAAAGCACTACATGCATGTCTTATTCTAAACCAGGCATTTCACGCTGCAAATCTTTCCAACTGGTCTCAGACCTAAATGTCCAGTGAGTCAACTTTTAAGATCATTCAGAAGTCACTAGATCCAGCTTTTTAACTGCAAACTAAGCTTTCAACATAAAGTTACGTATTTACCTCCCTTTCCCTTTACCACATGAATAAGAAGTAATAAACTTCCCTAACATATCCAATGATTAAAACTCTAAAATACACTTTGAAAACGCCTGAACTAAGATATCCATGTAACGGGTCTGTCTTTTAAGCAGGCTTTCTGTGACTCCTCTTGGCTTCGTGGAAACAGAGCACGAGTTAATGGTGACGGCAGATTTTCACTTATTTGTATGTATCAGTCAATAGAAGGGGAAATGATATTGGCTGTGTGTTTATAAGCAACATTAGAAATTTGAACAATAGCAGACCCTTACTGAAACAAAAATAAAATATGAGTCAACAAAATCCTTGCCAAACAGAGGTCTCAGGACAGCCTTGTTCAGTCTTCTGGGAATCCCACTCGAATAAGCACAATAAAAGCAGGACGTGCCTCATTTCCTTCAACCACTCAACATGCCTCTCTTGGAGATGTTTGTAAATTTCCTTCCTCTACGCATCAAGCTGGCAAACTGTCGTCATTTCTTTGGGGTAATAATATCCTGTTGATGTCTGGGTAGATCTGTTTTTGAGTGTTTCCTCCACACAACACATATACTTTGAATATTATTTTGTAACACAAAGCAGTAAATTGTTTTTCAACATATTTGAACATAGTTCAGCAGGGTAAAATTTGATTCGAAGTAACGAAGGGCAGGGATTTTAATAAACTGCTAGTTTTTCTTTGGGATTTACAACCTAGATTTAGGTAATAAAGTAACTCCAACAGTAAAAAGCCATTCTCCATTTTCTTCTGAAACTGAAAATATTTACCTATGCTAGTTTATTAATGTAAATGTTTTCATTCAGCGCCTATGCTGGAGTTTGGAAATTTCACGTAGCAAAAGAGCAGCCTTACCACTAAAAATCTCACTTATGAAAGTGGCAACTTTTATTTTACTGCATATACAAATTGCATTAGGCACTTTTAAAACAAAGTTCTAAACGCATTCCAGAAGAAGGTTAAATACACTGTAAATTCAAATACAATGAGGGCTTTAAAACTTTTACCTAAATAAATGATTTTTTTCAAAATTTAAAAATGTAGACCTGAGAGTGTATTTCTTAGACAAATAATTTTTACCTAAACTAAGTAATTCCAGACAGAATTACATTTCTCAACAAAGTTATATGATGTAAAAGGAGAAAATTATACAGAGAAATGGCTTTGAAAAATAATACTCAAAAAATAAACTAAGACTAACTCTTCAACTAACATAATTTGCACTTAGGCAGACATTCTGGTTCCAAAGACAGCAAAAGCTGATTTATGAAATACTAAAAGTAATTGATCATCGCTGCAAAGCATTAGATACAAAGCTAAATTAAATGGCATGTACCATTCACTGCAATTCCAGATAACACCTTATTTAGCACATGAAATAAGAATCATGAACATGAAAAATGTCCAATGTCATTAATAATCCAGGAAATACCAATTTTAAAAAGGACACAATCAGATACCATTTTCAGCTACCAAATTAATAAGATAACAATAATGTGAATTGGCACAGCCTATGGACAGCAATTTGGCAAGATACATAAAGAGCCTTTCACCTAATAATTCCCTAGGAAACTACCCTAATAATATCCCTACAAATGAGGACAAGTATTTACATATAAGGATGTTCAAGACAGTGGTCAACAACAGAAAACTATTTAAATAAATTATGGAAAACTCATATCATGGAATATTACACTGCCTTTAAAAGACTGCGCTCTCAAAAATGTTCATGGTAATATGGTAAAAGAACCTAAAAAAGAGTGGATATACGTATTTTTATAAGAGACTCACTTTGATGTATATGTGAAACTAACCCAACATTGTAAATCAATTATACCTCAATAAAAAATTTTTTAAAAAGAAAATGCTCAGGATAAAATGCTAAGTTAAAAAGAAATACACAAATTTCACTGTAAGTTTCTAAAAATTAAGAAAGATTAAATCTTCAAAATAATAGCATTGAGTATCTATCTCCACAATGAGGATATATATTTTAACCAGAAGACACTAAATAAAGTGTATATATGTACACATCTGTGTATATGTGTATACATGTATATATACAGTCCCTAACTTCAAGATCCTCATAATCTATTATTCAAAATAAATTCAAGCTGGGTTGGGGAGTGTAATACATAGGTGATTCAGAAACTGCAGAAAGTTAGTAACTGTCAAAGTTGCACAAGGCGTACATGAGCATTTATTCTACTACATGTTTAAAATTTCTTCAAATAATTTCAAAATAATAATTTTAGCAATAATTAAAAGGCATGCAGGGGCTTTCCTAGAGGTCCACTGGTTAAGAATTCACCCTCCCAAACTAGGGTATATATGGGTTCAATCGCGGCCTTGGAAGCTAAGATCCCACATGCCTCAAGGCCAAAAACCAGAATATAAACAACAGAAGCAATGTTGTAACGAATTCCATAAAAAGACTTTAAAAAAAATTTTTGTTGTTAGGTCGCTAAGTCGTGTCCACTTCAAAAATAAAAATAAAATAAAAAGCATGAAATATGTAATGTGTCCTGAGATGTAGATTAATAAATAATACAAAAGTTCAGGGATGTGAAAAATCATGTCTGGAGGAGGTACTGGCAAATCTTTGAACAGCTAAGATTCAGTAGGTAAACTAGGTGCTTGAGGGTAGAAATGAGTGTAAGGAACAGAGCCGTAATCAGGAAATGCCAGTGGCCTTGAGCACCAGGCCAGTGAGTATTCGGTAACCAACTCATGGAACCTAACTGCTGCTCCCACATTGGATAAAACCCCCATAGAGGGTAAGAAGGCCTCACCTCCTGGATGTCAACTAGACTGTGACTCCCCCAGGGACTCAGCATTCTGCATATACAAATGTTCACCTGCCATGAAGGGGATAAGGAAGCATCATTGACTAGCGCAGACTGCAGGCTCCACCCTTGCTCACTGAAGTGAAACTATTCCTTTTACTGGTGGGTGATTCCTGGGGAATTCCCATGGGTTCTTTATTCTCACTGGACAAAACCTCTCTGAGATCGAGGCATGATGAAGGACAGAAGACAAAGAGCGCATTTTTCAAATACTGTACTCATGTCTTAACCTCCCCAGCTCTCAGCCTTTTTTAACATCAATAGCCCATCTCCATATAAATATCCGATTTTGCAACACTTTAGGTACCACAATGTCTATGTGAATGAACCAGAATTTGCATTACCAGAGAGTGAAAGAATCTAGTTTCCTAACCAATATTTATTTTGGGGAAAAAAAGTTTTTTTGATGCACATGGCTTCTTATAATTTCTTCCATAAATATCTAACTACTCTCAAAGCCAGCATTTAGACTACAAATGCACCCTTCAGTTTGTGAACGAAAATCTGCATGACTTCCAACAATAAATTTTGGAAAATGTGATAAGCTATAATGGCTATCAGATATGATTCTGCTTTCTCCTGTTGTTAGAAAAAGCTACTTGCTCCTGAAGTAACACTTTAAAACACAAATATTTTTTAAAAATTCGAAAACAGATCCACACATTTGGTAATTCTCTCTCTTCCTTATGTAACATTCCCGAAAATCATTCTGTTGTCTTTGAAACCATGTATGTGGGGAAGTTTGAGGCCAGGCAGCCCACATTACTGGTAGCCCCTGTTAATGCTAACTGAGTTAACATAAACATGTAAATCCCCTTTTACAGATGCCTGGCTTTTCCTTTATCCAAAACCAAACTCTAATCTACAAAGATAAGTAAGATTTATGTTCTTGATTTGCTTTGCATGTAAATTCTTTCACATAGATAAGCTCTTGATATGTATTCCTTTTCTGAAAGATCAAAGTTCATTCTTCAAACACCAGGTTTCTCTCCTATCTTCCATCTCTCCCACATTTCTACTGTATCTTTCCCCCTTTGCTAATCCTCCCTGAATGGTACCAAATTAGTGAACACAGACATTCTTCATAACTATTTTGATGACCTCCTGCGGTGACAGTGCAACAACAGGAGCATCAGGGCACCATGCTTACTTCCTGATTACTGAACACGTGTCTGGAAAGAGACACACGCATGCAGGCCCAGAGCAATCACACCACTCACTGTTCAGTATTCACGGCCCATGAGGAGACCTGAAGATTCTTCTAGTGGAGATGAGAAAACGATGACACTTAATCCAAATAAATCACTAAACAGAAAGCATTTAAAGAAATCCATAGTTGCTAATATCTCACTCAAAAACTAGTTCTCATAAGGTCCATAACAAAGAAAGCCTCTCCCAGGCGGAATTCTGTACCAGGCAGCCTTAAGACTGAATTTATAACAAATAGTCTTTGGTAAGTGAAAATCAGCAAATGAACAAAAGCAGCGGCGGGGAGGGGGGCAGGCAGGGCCATAATTTTGCAAAAAGGATAAAAGTAAAAAATATGCTGATACACAAAGCAATTGATGTATATTATTAACTTTTTATTTACAGAATTTGTAAAAGCAAAATTTGTATGCATTATTATAATTCACATATATCTGCTATATGCATAGTACATATGTAATGTAAGATTTATTACTACTATTAACCTGGAACACTAAATAGCTATTAATTATGTGCTAGGCACAATGTTAATCGATCGTTTAATCCTTTTGATCCTTTTTGTCTTATGTCGCTCAGTCGTATGCGACTCTATATAATTCTTTCCTCTATATTACCAAAAATATCGTGTTTTTAAGGATGAGAATAGCTTTGTGTGCTTAGTTGCTCAGTCGTGTCCAACTCTCGGCGACCCAGGGCTCTAGCCCACCAGGCTCCTCTGTCCATGGCTTCTCTAGGCCAGAACACTGAAGAGAGCTGCCATTTTCTTCTCCAGGGATCTTCCCAACCCAGGGATGGAACCCAGGTCTCCTGCATTGCAGGCAGATTCTTTACCATCTGAGCCACTAGGGAAGAACAGACTTAACAAGATTAAAACAATCTGCATACACCTAGAGGCAGACTGTAAGCCCCACAAAGACAGTTATCTGTTTGCCCCTGTATCACCAACGCTTAATGTGAAGAACAGGAACTAATAAGAGCGGAACAAACAACAGTTAAAAGGATCTACAAGCAAGGAGATGGGAAGGAAAAGGTGAGACTGTCTTCCTCCCAGGTAGGAAGACAACACAGCATAAAACTCATGGAAAGACATGCTCCAGACCCTCAAATAAACCACAGTTCCATCAGGAAGGCAAAGACCCTCAGCAGGTGTGACAATGATGAGGACAACACACGCCCCAGAGGACAAGAGGATACACTGGAAAAGCAGCCAAATTCATCTTGAATGTTAAGAAAATCTCCCCAGAAGAGGTGGACCTCGGGTGCGTTTTGAAAAGATAGGAGATACAGACAAAGGCTGTGGTCCAGAGTCCAAGGCTTTGACGAGGTCAAGTGGTCAAGAGCATAAAAGGATGTCAATTTGACCTGGCACTGCAACTTTCGTGTCGAGTTTGGGGAGAGTGTTGGGGGAAAAGCCAGATCATAGTACATTATGTAGAGAATGTGATGGGAGAAAATCTGGTTGTATAAAGGACAAAATAATGATGGAGGCTTAGTGTCAAAACTTGGTGTGTGTTTAAAGTCAAAGACATGAGCATGTCTGAATTCTTAAGAGCCTGGAGAGAGAAGAAGCTTGGTGATTTAGACTATTATATATAAAACAGATAACCAACAAGGACCTAGTGGGGACTATACTCAGGGAACTACATTGAATATTCTGTAATAACATGTTGGGGAATAGAATGTTATATATATATATAATGTATATATATGTACGTATAACTGAATCAGTGTGCTGTACACCTAAAGTAACACGATACTGTAAAACAACTATATGTCAATTTAAAGATATTTTTTGCTAAAAAAAAAAAAAAAAGTGAAAAAAGGAAGTCTGGTGACTCAGGAGAAAAAGGGAGGACGATTCACAGGGAACATACCATTCCCCCAGGAAGTAGGAGGATGAAGAAAACAGAGACGAAACTAGCAAATTGGGCTTGATGATGAAAAAGTCCTGTGGCTTTTAGAGAAATATCCATACAATAGTAGGGTGTGTGTGTGTGTGTGTGTGTGTGTGTGTGTGTGTGTGTACAAAGACAAATTTCACAAGTTTAAACAGCTGAAATTCAGTAATGGCTTATGGAGGCAAGCTTGTGCAAAGGAAAGGCTGTGGACTGTGAGCCAGGGCGAGAAGGGTTTCTCTGTTTTCTAGTTTCGTTAGCTTAAGCCATCATTTGATTTCAGCCTCAGTGTTCCTGGCTGTTAAATGGGGCTGACAAAGTCCACTTGAAGTCTTTCACTTAATAACATGTCCCAAAGCACAGAAACTGGTTCACAAAAAAATACTCACTAAATGTTAGTTTAATGTTATCTAAATCTAAAACAATACACTGTCGCTTAAGGAAAAAAAAATGGTTTAAAATCAAAGTGAAAAGAAAGGACGTTTCCCTTTGGCTGAAGCCAACCAGAAAACTAAGAGAAAGAAAGGAGCAGGTTAGGCAATCAGTGGTCGGAGGTGAGCCCCTTGGAGCAGAGAGCAGGATGGAGGAAGCTGAGGAGTAGACGGGGGAAAATAAAGTAGGGAACAATGATGCAGAATATACGTATTGGCATACTGGCAGAAACCAAAATTTGATTCGGTAATGTTGTTCAGTCGCTCAGCCGTGTCCGACCCTGCAACCCCACGGACTGCAGCAAGCCAGGCTTCCCTGTCCTTCCCTATGTCCCTGATGTAAAAAGTGTTTAATAATCCTTGGAGGACTTTTTACTGTAAATCTAAGTTCATAAAATTTGAGAGAATAAAAATTCAGGGTCCCACGCAACTTTTAGATTTATTTTGGGTGTTCTCATAATTATTCGACATTTTAATAAATAGAAATGTCACCATAACGTCTTAAAAATGAACATTTAGTTCCCTGTATTATTACATATATACATGTATATACAGCCTTCCCTGGTGGCTCAGTAGTAAAGAACCTACCCGCAGTGCAAGAGACAGGAGAGATGCAGGTTCAATCCCTGGGTCAGGAAAATCCCCTGGAGGAGGAACTGGCAACCCACTTCAGTATTCTTGCTGGGAAATCCCATGGACAGAGGAGTCTGGCGGGCTACAGTCCATGGGGTCACAAAGAATCAGACACGACTGAGCAACTGAGCACACACACAGGCAAACATATTTATACAAGGAAAAACAGGGATTCAACCTAAACTCACCACACTGTCACCAAAATGGTACTAGTCAGAGCTCTAACAATACTGTGGGGTCAGGGGAAATGGTAAGTGCAAAACAAGAGACTGTAAGAATCAATTACATTAGCGACATCAGCAACAACCTCAGATTTTCAGCAAGATCTTCAATCTTGAAAAATTAAGACGTGTTCTAATGCTGAGAAACCACTACTCCAACTGTCTCAATTACCTTAGCTTTATCTTTCAAATCAAGGGATTTAATATCATCTCGGAGGTACTTTAGCAAATTTGAGAAATGTAAAAACAATTATTAAGTCAGAGCCAAAAAAAAAAAAAACAACTTATAAATTTATAATACAAAGCACTGACTAGCCTCAGGCATAACGGTGCCACTGTATCCAGTTTCCATTTATCTGCTGAACTGAGACACTCCAGGGCTTTGGTATTCTTCCTGGACTTTTCTGGCTCAGAACACATGTATATCTCCTCTATAGTTAAGTAGCAGCAATCCCCCTGATGACATAAATAAAGAACCTGAGAAGATCCAGGTAAGGTGTCATTTCCCAACTACTAAAGCAAGGTGTTTAAAATATGCTACAGGAAATATAAGGCACGTACTGCACTGACTAAATAATTCTGAAAAGCAGGAAATTAAGGGCTTCATATTCTCCTTCTCTACTTCACCAGGGGATCAAACATTCCCTTTAGTGCTCCTAAGAATCTTCTAATCCCTCCACCTTCCCCTCTCCTAAAGAGCCTTCCCAGCACACACACACACACACACACACACACACACACACACACATTTTCCTACAGATTCTCTAGCCAATGTAAGTAAGGGCGCTGCTATCCTAGGAATGTCTCCAGGGTTCACCAGACCCTGTCAAACTCTGACCTTCAGAAAACCAAATCATTATTCCTATCTAATCAGCCCAGTGTGGATAAAGTGCTGTAGCATAAAGCCTGTCTATACATGCACTGAGTCACTTAAATAAAAAGCAATATGTTTCGCTTCTTCAGCTATATAAATATAGACTTGTATATATAAAAACAAGCATCATCCCACATCCACATATATATGGCATGGGCATGTGAGAAGGATCGATGATGTTTATAAATGTCTATATGTATTTATATAGAGATATACATAGACTCCCAAGCAAAATGTTCCTTGTTTTTCAATTCTCTGATTTTGGTTGCTAACAGTTATTTCTTGTTAACCACATAGTAAATATGAGACTATCACATTCTGTAAACCATGTAAGGCTGGTTGAGTTACATTCTGCCCCCCTGCAAATCATATTCTGTGAATTTATAAAGGGAGACACAAGTTTTGAACAGAGACACACTGCTTTAGTTGTAAGTAAAGAATTGGTTAAAGAAAATCTGATCATACAGAAAAAGCAACAGGGAGGTTCCCTGGTGGCTCAGTGGTGAAGAATCTGCCCACCAATCAAGGAGAAGGAAAGGAAAGATGACGGAAAGGGCAACCCACTCTTGCCTGGAAAGTCCCATGGACAGAGGAGCCTGGAGGGCTACAGTCCACTGTGTCACAAAAGAGTCGGACACAACTTCGTGATGGAACAACAACTGTTAAGGAGAGTAACAGAAGCAAGCCTGCCACTTCTTAGATCCAAAACCTAACAATTTTTGGAGATTGCTCTGAGTTGTATTCCTATTACTAATTAACCAAAAAATTCAAGTAAAAAAAGATTTCACTCTGAAATCACTATGCTCCTTAAGCCACTACAGAGTTGTGGCATTTCTCCATTCAGCCTATTCTTCATAATCCAGAGTCTAATTATCTAGTTTGGGAAATATCTAGGCTTTGGTATCCTTTTCTTTGCTCACATTTCTTCTTGGGCTTCTGCACTATGTCACAGCGACAAGGCAGAGAGGGTCAGAAAAAATGGTGACATTTCTATCAATCAGCCTTGCTCTGTACTAGGAATTCTGGAAGCAAGTTTCTTTGGAGAAATTGAAACAGCTGGTTAACAATTTTCCCCATGAAACAAAAATAAATGGAATGATCATTTCCTAACAATGGGGTATAACGTCATGCAGAAATTATGACAAATCAGATTCAAGCGGGAGAGGGAATATTTTTAGTATGGAAATAACTTTCTTGAAACAGTTACAGTAATAAAGAAATAATGAACTTAACTCATTACCTTAAAAGCATGTTATGTAAATGTTATCTCTCAGCTTCTAGTAAAGAATAACACTTTGATTTACATTCCGTGCACTGCAATGACCTTAAATATAGCTGCCAATAAGCCTCTTTACTGCTTTGCCCGACATCAAGAGCAAACAGCACATGTTAAGTCAAATTTCGTAACATAATACATCCTTTTCTCCCACGTGTCTTCTTCTCCAAGAAAATCACACCAGAACCGCACGCTTGCTCTCATCTGCACTTTCTCTGTCCAGCCTCCCCACTGAAACTTCAGTGATGAAGGCCATGCGCCTTTTGCTAAGCCATCCACCATTGCCCCCATAGATACAGGTTATTTGAAGAACTCTCTTGCCCTTTATTGTCACACAATAAAGTGTAACAATCCTAGCACTTATGAGACACAATAAGGTTTAGGACAATAAATATGGAGATAGAAAAATTGTTTTAAAAAGGTAAGAGGCATCAGGAGATTGTCATCTTCCAAAGTCGTCTTTTCATAGGAAGTTTCTAGAAGGCTAACTAGTGGATGCCTGCTGCCTTCCTGAACCAGAGAAGCTGAGCAACTGAACCAACACTTATCTGCAGTCCTCTGGTGTAGACTGAAGAGGCACACGAGAACAGCCAAGTGAACACTATACCCGCCCCCCCCAGGGCTGACAGCGAAGGGACGAGGTCGGGTTTTAGAGCCTAGAACTGCAGAGGACAGGCAGAGAGGAGTGGGTCTCAACACTGATTTCAGGACCGCAGGAAGACACCTACACCTGCAAACAGCGGAGTCAAGTCAGAGTGATGACGTCAAGAGCAGGAAGGGCTAAGTCCCTTCTTGCTCTACTACCCTTCCTGTCTTCCTCCAGCGCCTCTCACTGGCAGAGGCTGATGTGAACAAACCGGAAAAGAATCAGTGAGTTCCCTATCCATCCAGTGGTTAAGACTTCTCCCTCCAATGCAGGGTGTGCAGGTTCCATCCCTGGTCAGGAAACTAAGATACCACATGTCTCCTGGCCAAAAAAAAACCCAGAAGATAAAACAGAAGCAATATTGTAACAAAATCAATAAAGACTTTTAAAATGATCCACATTAAAGAAAAAAAAAAAGAATCAGTGTTGTTTGCCGCAGCATCACAAGAATTATAGAAGGGTAGCTAGGTTTAGAGTTTGCTACAGTCCAATTTACGTTTTTTTAAAAAGTGTCATGAGGGGAAAAAAAAATTTACAGATTAAAATATAAGTAGATAAGCTCTGATGATTCACAGCAAAATCAGACTTTGAAAATCATTTCACTCTACAAAAGCTATAAGTAAATTTTAGAAAATATTACCTTCAACGGTTATATAAAATACAGTAGCTATCAAATAGATGCTAAGACAAAGGATTCAGGAAGATAGGTATTAATAAAAGTAGATAAGAAACACCATAAGAAAAGTAAAGAGGTGCTGATAAAATTAATATCTGCACAGAATGGTAGAAAATATGTCAGTATGTAGATGACAAATTTGAAAAGTTCTCTTAGAAAACAAAGGAAAAGAATGAAGAGATCATAATACTGAAAGAGGGAGTAATGAAGATCAAAGATGGAAATATAACCTATAATGAACACACAGCCATCATGAATCATTAAGCATGAAAGATGACAAACATCATTTTGGTGGAAGAATTTAACACATCTTTCCAGGGCCACAAGGGACCCAGTTAAGTAAAAACAAAATTTAAATTAAAACACACTATAGAGAATGTCTCATTTTCAAACATGCTTTGAAAAATTCACAAAATCATCATTTATTAAGACACAAAAGGAGTGTAGTAAATTTTAAGGAGCAGAAATTACACTGTATCTTTCCCGATCAAACTGAAATAAACCCAGAAATCAGTTATGAGCATTTAAAGGAAGAAAGACAATAATCTCACAGAAATGTAAATGGTACTCCAAACTAGCTCTTGTATTAAAACGGAAGCAAAAATAATAAGAACTATTCAGAAATTATTAACAAGAATATTACATATCAACAAAACATATGGGATGCAGCCAAATTTATAGTCTGACACAGATTTACACTCTAGGACAAAAGTGGCCCAAGAAAATTAAAAAAATTAATGAAGTTTAAAAATATATTAATTAATTAAATAACAAAAGCTAAATAAACTGAAGAAACAATAAAATACACATACCTCTGATAGAAATCATCAATTATAAAACCCATAAAAATAAAAATATGAAAATAAGATTATATAACAATAAGCAAAACTTTAATCTATAGTTGCATACACATTTAAAATTGTGACTGTGTGTGTACATAAAGAATACCAGGCAATACAAGCCAGTCTTATAATGGTTAACTATTAAAAGAAAATATTTATTTTCACCTTTTTATTTTTTAGTACTTGGAAACTGTTCTACAGTGTACATGTATCTCCTTTTAAAAACATGTTTTCATTTTTGAAAAAAACAGCCTCAGGCAAGAGAGTTTTTCTGGGATATTCAGGCCAAAGAAAATTTTGGTTCACTTAAATTTAAAATGACAAATAACAGTCAATATTTAAACTTTTGTAGGACCATAGCTACGGTCAGTTATTTGCATGAAGCTTCTGAAAATACACTTAAAATAGTCTAGTGAAAACTGAAAATGCAATACTGAAATGAATTTTTATAATATTCACTTTAAGATTAGGCATGTTATTCTGCTGTCTCTTCAGATTGAAAAGACGTAACTGAAGTTCCAGGACATCAAACTGAGTGTATTAAAAATATATATATCTCAATCCACTTGGTAAAGTATGGGGAACCGGCATCTTTTCTACTGGATCATGTCCTATTGGTCAAAAGTGTTTTTCTGCAAGAAACACAGATATATTGCTACTATTTGGCATTTATCGATAACTACCTGGAGCATAATAAAATCAAGTCTTATATTTATGCTGTGGAATAGCCTTCAAGATGCTTTCACGTATTTTATCTAAGTTGAGTTTTCTGAAACAAAAACAACTATAAGTTAAATTGGGCAAAAGCAGAATAACATTTTCTTCCACCATTTTGCTTGCAATTGTCTCGCATGTGAAATAAGAGGTTCTGCTAATTACTTGTAGATTTTCCTCAAATGAGCTTTTCGTGGTCAAGAAGACATATTATCGATTAGAAGAAATCTGATCAATCTGCAGAAAATGGAAAGGCAGCCCCCTTTACCATTACAAAATAAAAGCCCACTGATGAGGGACCATCACGGAAACTGCTAACCACCCCCGAGGGCAGATCCGGCTCTCAGCTGGATTTCATAGACCCCAAGCACTACCATGCTGGTCATTTGGCAACTATTAGGCCAGAGAATAATTTCCCATCTGGTGTGCTGCTCGGAGGACCCCATTCAAGGACCGGGCTCTAAAAGTTTAAGAATAAAAAGTAACCAAAGAACTGTGAACAATGGTCAATTATCTAATTAACATTTCAAAAGACAGTGATAAAAAGGAATAATTCTCCGAGGCCCACAACTCAAATGAACAGCTGTGTGTGACAAGATCAGTTAATTAAGGCTTCAGAACTTTCTCAGCCCACCTCCTTTCACCTTTCTCTGTCCCTTCTTTCTCCTCCTTTGCCTAATCTCCAGACTCCTCTCCCTTCCTACTTTTAAGTTTGTGTCTGTCTTCACCTTTCTTCTAGATGCCTTGCCATGCTTCTCCCCCCACCCTTCTTACTCCCACTCTCCTGACTTTTCCATAGATCCAGCTTTCAAAACAATTATGTCAAATTTAGGTATAGGTTTAAATATCTCCTGTGTTTTCTGAATAAAATTTTCTGTGTTCTTATCAATTCCAAACCGAGTTATCTTACATTTTCAACCTCTGCTTAAAAAAAAAAAAGAAAGAAAGAAAGAAAAAAAAGGCAAAAGGCAAAATCACTTAATTAAAAGACATTGCCGTTTACTTCCATGTAACCTCTGATTGATTTTTTCTGAGGGTCAATGACCCTCTATAAAGAAAAATATCCCTCTACCCACACTGGAGAAATACCACATTCTAAATTAAAGACCAAGTAGGTGAAACTCCTAATTCTTCAATTTTACTTTGCCTTTTAATAACAGGGAAAAGTAAATTTGAGGGCCTTATTTATGGCAGAAATCTGAAATGCATTAACTCACTTAATCTCCAATACAACCCTGCAAAATACATATAATTAACCCTATTTTATAGATTAGAAAATTAGGCATGGTGAAGTTAAATAACTTCATTAAATAGTGAAGAATTGAGTTTCAAACCAGCTGTCTTTGGCACCAAAGGCCAACAAGGCCCCTACCCTCTGCTACCTCCCTATTAAAATACGTGATCAAAAAGGCTAAACCCAGTTCGATTAACAATGAGCCAGACCACTGGCTCAGAGCTTGTCCATGCAGTAAACAGTCCTCATTTATACAGAGATGGAATCGCTCAGTTCATTCCTGCTTCACCCCAGGTGTGGAAACAGCAGTCTGTGTGAGCCGTTCTCCACGAAGAGGCTGACCCCGGTTTCACAGAGGAAGAAGAAAGAAATGAGACAAGAGAAGCTGAGCGGATGGGACCAGCACTGCTAAGTGCAAACTCGCTCCCCTGAAGGCACAGTAAAGCCACTGTCAAAACTCTTAACTCAACGGCCCCTGTTACAGGCTCTTTTCTGGATCTTGGCATGAACATCACAGAGCCTTCATAACATCACAACAGACACCTCTGTCAGTTACCACATGTGTCCTCAGGAGACTGGCCCTATCTCCCTATCTTCTGAGTTCCAGTGGACTCAACAATGTGTACACAGAACCACAAAGAGGAGAGAAACATGCCTCACTTCAGGAAACACAAACAAAAAATTCACCATCTTGCACACATCACACCTGTCTGTCTGGCTGAGCGTAAAGGCTGCTCTGCCTTCTCTTGCTTGGAGCTCATTTTACCTCCAACACAGTGCGGGGCAGGATAAGCCTTGGATAATTCTTTGTCTAAGGAAAACTCAAGGGACTGTTCTATTCTACAGAGCGTCTAGGGGGTCTTTCAATCTGGGAATTGGGAATTGACATATACGCACTACTCTATTTAAAATAAACAACAAACAAGGACCTACTGTATAGCATCGGGACCACTGCTCAATATTCTGCAATAACCTAAATGGGGAAAGAATTTGAAAAAAATAGGTACATATATGTATAACTGAAACTAACACAATGTTATTAATCAACTAAAACATAAAATTAAAAATCTCTGAAGCAAGCCTGGGAAAAGTTTAAAGTGAAGTTGCTCAGTCCTGTCCAACTCTTTGCGATCCCATGGACTGTAGCCTATCAGGCTCCTCTGTCCATGGAATTTTCCAGGCAAGAATACTGGAGTGAGTTGCCATTTCCTTCTCCAAAGCTTGGGAAAAGGGCCTTGCAAATCTCTGAGCCCTTTTCACTGCTCTGAGTTGCTTAGAGGCTTTCGGAATAATTGTGCACAAAAGTCCAAGTCTGGGGCCAGACCTAACCCTCAACTGGATGCTGCCAATTCTTCCCTGGCATGTAACTTAACCTTTGCTGGGCCCCTAAAACGTCTCGAGACTGAAAAACTCCATGGACTCTCTCCTCCAAATATACAGATGGACATACAAATTTAGGGACCCCCCCTTCCCTCCATGAACCCCCACACCAGAAACCCTGCTCCAGACTCAATCCACCAATGTTGCTAGAATCAAACCCTCCCAGAGACTCAATAGACCTATTTCTTACTCCAGAAGCCAAGGCAACCTAGAATTCTGCAGACATGTTTTCCCATAAAAAACATGATGGAGAAAAGAGGTAAAGGGGAAAGGAGGTGAGCTTGGCATGTGCCTGCCTTGGCCTCCAAGGCTACAGGGTTGCAGCCCAGTGAGACTGGAGGATGCCTCCCTCCATCTCGACCCCTTAAGGTGGTGATCACCCCATAACCAACAGCACCTTCAGCTGCACATCTATAAAACTGCAAGGAGAGATTCACCACCAGTCTAGTGGGTCACACAGGGGCTCCTCTAAATCAGATGAGCAGGGACAAGACAAACTCTAGCAGCGAAAGAGTCTATACATACCTCCTCCCTGTGATCAAGTCAAAACATGACTGTTTTTCCTCCAGAAAGAAAATCAGTCTTGTTCATATGAACAGAAATGCATGACTCGAGAGAGTGGGAAATACTGAGGCAGCAGATATCAGGCTCACATTTCTGGTTTCTTCTGAGACTTAAACATCATCAGTGGTTGGAATCCATCATCCTAGAGAGCTCAGGGGGCAAATTCAACCAGATGATACTCCAAACACAGAGTGAATGAATGTAGGAGGGATTTTTTTTTTCCTCTAAAATATCCAGGGTACCAGCAAATAAAAAGCACAATGCCATGATATCATAAAACAGTCAGGAAATGCAGAATGAGTGAATGAAATACAGAAGTTATTGCACAAGATGTATTTTTGGGCAGCAGAAGTAAATCCAACCTGAAAATCCTTGAACTTTTTACAATAACCTCCCTCAAGATTTCCCACTGCCAAGATAAAATTGGCAAGCAAGCAAACAAAACACCAGAAATGAGGGCAAAAAAAATGTATTTTTTATTATAAAAATGTTAAGTATAGACACACCTCGGTGTAAACCAACAGCCCTGAGCCTGAACTAATTAAGCTCCTGCGGACCAGAGCCAATTTAGAAGAAAACATCACAAAGTAAGAGCTAAGGTGTTGGTTCCTGTTGGAAGGTAACCTTGAAACTATTTTGCTGGATCTTTATAAATTTGTTCCAAAAAACCCAAAAGAGTATGACCATGTGATTCCAAATAGCAGGGTAAGAGGGTTAGAGGTGAAAAATCTGTCACCAAAGACTGCACCTTCTCTGACCACCACAACTGCAAGAGCAAAGAAATATTTCCTCTGTGATCTGTAAAATGTGTGATAATCCGTGCACACTTGAAGAATAAATGCTTGGGGAAATGGTTATTAATAAGATTTTAGATATCTAATGTTTGGCAAGTAATTTGGTATAGGTAAGAAAAACAGTATCACTTTTTTAAAAGAGAAGAAATTTAAAACTTCATTCTCGAATTACTTCCACAAAGTTAGAACCATCACCACAATCCAATCCACTCAGATCTAATTCTTAGCTTAGAAGCACTGCACAAAGTCAGTAAATCTGGAAATAAGCTGCAATTAGGACTTTGTTCGTAACCAACAACGGTTCTTAAATGACTGGTGATTTTTAATCTTCCTAAGTCTGAGAAGTACAAGAACATTTTTTTCCCCTTAAATTGGGATATAACTGACTTGCAATATTACATTAGCTTCAGGTGTACAACATAATGATTCAATATGTGTATATGCTGCAAAATGATCACCACAATAAGTCTAGTGAACATCTCACAGAGCTACAATTTTTTTCTCTTGTGATGAGAATTTTTAAGCCGCCTTTCAAATATACAATACAGGATTATTAACTATATGTTACATGCCCAGCATTATCTATTTTTTAACTGGAAGTCTGTACCTTTGGACTACTTTCAGCTTCACACTGGCCAAGATATAAAACCAAAATTAAATATAAGCCACAAATGTGGATCTGCACACATCCAATGATCAGAATCCACAGAAATTTAACAACAGATAAACTATTTAACAGAACCGGGCTGAAGCCTCAGGGTCATTAAAGGAATACTGACTGAAACAATTCACATTTCCTCATTACTGATTGACTTTAAATTCCAAAAAGAATCTGCAACAGCAATATGTTTTGTTGGTTGCAGTTTTCACTGTCTTTTCACTTTTTACGATTTTTTTTTTTAGTTCTGATGCTCTTGTTGCAGTTAAAACCTCTTCCTTGAATATAAACAAAGAGAACTCTTTAGAAAGTAAGAGGCATTTGAAATGAAATGTCTAATTCTTTAGAGACTTTCAATTTTGTTACTGGTAAAATATTTAGCTCCCCAAGGACATGAGGAGAACTAGGAGTTTTGATTTTTCTCAATATCTCAGGACGAAACAGTTCCATCTTTCATTTTTTGCCATGACATTTCACCCTTCCTGAAATATAGTCTGAATCACTCCAATCGCTGACTTCTTTAGAGAGGAGAGAGGGAGGGCAGGACAAGAGCGAATAAATGAGGCCTGGCCATGGCATAACTTATTAGTCCTTGCTAATTACAACACCTAATCAAGTTAGTTATACTTCAGATTTCTTCTTTAAATAAAGGGAATAATATATTTAGCCTTTACTGTTTTCTTTAGATCAATTTTCAAGGCAATCTTACCTAGATTTACTTCCTGCTGAGCTAAAATCTCTGCAGGGACTCTGTGAGTAAAATTATCACTGACACCAGGAACAAAAATCACTAACAACTTTGCAATGGTTACAGTAACACGTTTCTGAAGGCAAGCAAATTGCCAACGTTTACTCTTGAATGGAGAGGAAGGAGAGGCCGTCACTAGCACAGGATGCCACAAGCAGGACCTGAGACACGTTAAACATCTAGAACATGGGACGGCTCTCAATGGTGCCACTTCTGCAGAGCATTCTGTGACACTCCTTTTGTGGCACACGTTCTAGAACTCAGACTCGCAAAAGAACATATCCAGAGAACCTCAGGTTGCCAAGCACCGAGGGCAGGGCGACTGCTGTTTCTGACACATTCCGTTAATTTCCAAAGAACAAAAGGTTCAAACGTGACTAACTCCAAGAATAGCAACCGCTAAGCAGTAAAGAAAGCTAGAGTAACTGGTTAGGGCAAAATGATCTTCTGAGGAAGGAACCAAAACTTTTTCATGGAGATATTCAATAACTTTGCATGTCGCTCTGTATGGACACTGTCTGGAAACTGCGGAGAAATATACAAGGAAGACTAGCCTTGGAAGAATGAGGAACAAAACAGGTGATGGGAAGGAGGCAGTCTATTCTGAATCACAACTATGCTGTTCCTCGTGGCTCCAAGCCCTTCAGGTTTATTGCACACTCTTTTTAGAAAGAGTGGGGGCTGGGGATCCAAAACGGATGAAAGAGTTATTTATGAACAGACGGGACACCAGGATGGGGTGGCAAGAAAGCTATGGAGGAGTGTCTGGACTTGTGGATAAAGGAAGAAGCAGACATATGGGGAAATCTATATAGAAGAAACAGAGAGAGTGAAGAAGAGGCTAAAACAGGCAGATGGCTGGACTGTAAAGGAATAGCATTATGCGAGGGCTCTAAAGAAAGGGAGATGGCCCTCGGAGGGGGTGGGGAGTAGCGAAGGGGAAAAGAGGGTCAGGAGGTGGCTGCTTGGAAAGTTTTTTAAAAGTTGCAGAAATTAGATATGGATAAAAATATGTGTATGATATATTTACAAGCCAAGAGGGAACAAACATGAAATGAAAAAGATAGCCACTTTAAAAAACACACACACATGAAAATCAGAGTGCAGAACTACCAGCAAACATTTTTGGACAGAAGCCTGGAGAAACTATAACTAATAAAAACTAAAAATGTAGGGAAGGGTCCTCTTGAAACAGACATTCCATGAGACTACCACTAGCAGGCAAATGATACTCTCACGTAAACCTTTCTGACTGCGTTTTTTCTGGGTGGGTATTTTCTGCATGGGTACCAGGGCATCTTTATATGTCTCTTGTAACTCTCATTAAACTGGATAATAAGTATTTGCTTCCAACCCTGAGGGCAGGGACTGTGTCTTATTGATCTTTTCATTCCCAGTACTCAGCACTATGGTTGGCATGGTGAACAGATTCAATAAATAGACAATGGAAGGAGGAGAACAATTGAAAGTTACTCTGTGAATCCCCAAAAGGTAGCAAACAGAATTAAGCTTTCAAAATCATGGACGGACTTTTAGATATATACAGTTAGAAACACAAATATGCACAATCCATCCATATACATATATATGTGTGTATATGTGTATGTGTGTATGTGTGTATGTGTATATATTATGCATGGACATATTAGATCATTTTTCTACTAATTGGCCACCACTATTTTGTGAGTAGTAACACATCAGAACTAACAGTCATCAATGCTTTGTAACCAATAATCAACAAAGTAATAAATGGTGTCTGTGCTCTCCTACCTACCCATCATGGGAATTTCAACTCTAGTCCTCGCTGAATGACTAAGGACATCAATAAAGTCTAGAGAAACTATAAATTGTTCTTGGGTGTGTTCCATTTTCTACATTCATATTAGTTCATTCATGTTTAAGAATAAAAAATGCTCCTGAAACAACTAATACAAACACTTTGCATAGTCGGATAAATGTCAGCCAGGATCAATCAACACTATATTCAAATATAGTAAAAATAATATAGCATAGCAGTTTAGAAAAAAAAAATTTTTTTTCTACGCCCTGATGAAACAGAAAACCAACTGTCAATACGATAACGCTTGGATAAAAACACACCAAATTTTTGTTTCATTAAATTTAGAGTCTGCCCCCAATAAATGACTTCAATAAATGACTCTGGATCTACTCCACTAATAAATTCAAAGAAATTCAAACACATAAGAAAGTAATTAGGAGTAAACACAGGGAAGTAGGTCATTTTTAGTTACATAAGGTCTACATGCTTTAGGCCTCCAGGATTATTTTCCAAAAGGAATCACCTAGCTTGTACTTTATGAAGTTAATCCCTCAATAAACAATTGTCAATTCTAATGGTGTAGTTAAAGGCGGATTAGGAGCTAATAACCATTGCCTTGCCTTCGCATCCTCACCATCAAATTTCAGGTATAGTCTGCTAAGCACACCAATTTCTAAGAGGCTGTTTGGGGGACCCCCGAGCTGCTCTTCCAAATTAAAGGGAGGACGCAGGAAGCTGATTTCTTTTGGAAGCTGGTGACCAAGGAAGGCTGAAGACAAAGACAGAAAACCTCAGATGGTAAAGGGACTCTGCCTGCAACGCAGAAGACCCAGGTTTGATGCCTGGGTCAGGAAGATCCCCTGGAGAAGGGAATAGCTACCCACTCCAGTATTCCTGCCTGGAGAATTCCATGGATGAAAGAGCCTGGCGGGCTACAGTTCATGGGGTCACAGAGTCAGACACGACTCAGTGACTTTCACTTTTCACTTAACTATCTCTGATAAGGGGTCCTGGACAAAATCATATGGCGAATGGTCCAATTTTCTCACAAGTTCAATTTACTTATTTAGAATATAAACGATAAAGATATCCAAGTCTGGGTTGGTCACCCCCACTGCAAGCTTGCAGAAGATGCGATGCCAGCTTAGAATGGACGGTCCCATGAAAGGCCCTTCCATTCTTAAGTCCTAGAATCCCATTTACATACTCTGAGTTCTACTCAGAAAAAGCAATCTGACTCCTTGGAAGAGTCCCTAGAAATGCCAGCATCATCCTGAATTTTGTCACATTATCTAGCGATAAGAGCCTTGAATTCTAATTTAGGTTACATTCACAATAACCACCAGTGGGTATGTCTCTAAGATTCACTTGGCTTAAATTTCCCATCTGAAAAATGGAGACGCAATAACTGCTTTCTAATGGGGATGTAGATAAAGATAAAACTTGGGCGAATTATGGGAAATCACAAATACCATGAATGAATGAACCAGTTATATGAGTACTGTCATTTCTGTCCCACCCCACCCTCTTCTACCAAGAGGCACCACTGAACAAGATGCAATGAAAAAACAAAACACCAGCAGGATAACACGTCTACCTTAAATATACTTTATTTTCAAAAATAAAACAAGAAAACACCCTTGATTAAAGTCTGCCCATCAACCACCTCAAAAAAAAAAAAAAACGAGCTGCACACAAGGCCAGCCTCCCCAGGAAGTGTTCTGCTTCAGGGCATGTGACCCCTCCATCATTATTAAACACAGGCACAGGTAAAGCACTCTGGTTTCTATCAAAGGGAACATCAAAGAGCAAATATGTACCCTCACATGTTTAGAATTGCTATAAAACCTGAAAATGCAAGATCAATGCAACAGACCACGGGGACCCATAAAGCCCAGAGGAAACCGGGGAGGGCAGGGGTCCACCCGGTTAATGTTATCCTGAGAAGGTGCTTTCTCTGAGTCCACAGCTGGACCCCATTAGAGCCCTTCCAGCTGCTCTCAAGATCACCTAGCAGCCCTGGCCCCCAAAAGCTAAGTCTGAGTTGGAAATTCATAAGAAAGTTATCTTCAAAGATAAGTTTCTTAGACCTTCTCTGACCCTGATGGACTTTTTCACAAGAAAACATTTGTGAATTTCCACCTAACGATACCTGGGTACCCGCCAACACACAAGAACGGTGCAACCATAATTTTTTTCAATGACAACCATTAACAAAATTCCTTCCGTGTCGATAATTTTCTCAGAGTCCAGAGGAGGAGGTCTAAGGCTACACTTTTCATTGCCCTGTTTCTGTCTTCTCCCTCAATGGTGGTGGTTTAGACGCTAAGTTGTGTCTGATTCTTGTGACCCTGTGGACTGTAGCCTGCCAGGCCCCTCTGTCCATGGGATTCTCCAGCCAAGAATACTGGAGTGGGTTGCCATTTCCTTCTCTATTCCCAACCCAGGGATCGAATCCGGGTCTCTGGCATTGCAGGCAGATTCTTAACTGACTTGCTATCACTTTTCGATGTCTCATCTTTGCTTCTTTGTTCCTCTGTGATATCTCTTAACGAAATGTTTGCTGAGCATCTATGCTGTGCCAGGCGTGGAGGATGCAGGAAAGGGTGGAAGGGCCAAGACAGAGACACACGAGAAAGAGATGCAGAAATAGGTCAAGTAGGTAAGTGCCAGGAAGGGTGAGGGCACTGTGGATGCTCTACTGAGGAAGGGTCACATAACTGCGGAAATGGCAGTATATCTACAGAAGGGCTGGAAAGACTAGCAGGACATTCTAAGAGTCCCCTCTTCTTGATCAGTTGTTCCTCACTCTCCACCCTCCTCTCCAAAAGCTAAAGCTTCAGTTTCTGACCACTGGACTGTCCGCCTAGACTCTGACACAGCAGAGCAGGAGCTGGGGCTTAAAATTTAGTAGTTGCCTTCTTTCCTTCCCATAACCCTAGAGCCCTTCGTGCAATCCAATCAGGACTCTTCTCCAAAAAAATGTAGATTTCAGTTTAAAAAGCCCTTTTGTGAAATCTATATATCAATCTCTAGCTTTTAGAATATCATGATATAAACTTTAAATACATATGACTGAGTGGAAAAAAAAAAGGCAATATGAAAAGGCTACATAACTGTATGATTCCAATTATATGACCTTCTGGGAGAAATGAAACTATGGAGATAATAAAAAGAGCAGTGGTTGCTGGCAGGGAAGGGGGTGGGGAGGGCATGCAGAGCACAGAGGACTTTTAGGGCAGTGGAAAGACTTTGGACGACATCATAAAGACAAACCGTACATGTGTCCATACCCAGAGAATACACAACTCCAAGAGTGAAGCCTAATGTAATCTAGCGGCCTGAGGTAATTATGGCATGTCAATACAGGTATATCCTCAGTAACAAATGCACCACTCTGCCAAGTGATGCTGGTAACGGGGGACACGCTGGGCACGGGTGGGTTCGGGGGTGTATGGGAAGTTTCTGTACCTTCCCCTCAACTTTGCTGTAAACCTAAACCTACACTAAAATAAAAATTAAATCTTAAAAAAGAAAACTAGGCGATGTTATTTCATATTTCACTACATTCCTGTGAGCATGTGAACGTAACAACATGGGGGTGAGTGAGTGAAAAAAAAGAGAAAAAGCAAGGACAACGACACTGAGCGGCTGCTCTAAGCTCATCCATTCTGGTGTGTTTCATCCATCATCTAAGCTCAGTCTCATCCATTCTGGTGTGTTTCATCCATTCTCACAACAGATGTGCACAGGACATCTCACCACCGTTCAGATGGGGAAACCGAGGCTCTGCTTCCTTCCCAGAGCACCACTCTCCATAAGGGACTTCTCCATGGCTAACGCATGTTGATGGCACAGTGTGGCCATATCTGCACAAAGATGGCCAGTGACACAATTCCTGGGACACTGTTCCCAGCAATCCACTAGAAATCGTCTCAATAGATGGTGTTACAGGACTGGAGCTCCTGGTTTTTCTCTTTTTTAATATTTATTTATTTATTTGGCTGTGCTGGATGCACAGCATGTGGGATCTAGTTCCCTGATCGGGGATGGAACCAGGGCCCCTGCGCTGGGAACTTGGGAGTCTCAGCCACCGAACCACCATGGAAGCGCCCTGGAGCTCCCTCTTCTTCAATTTGAATGTGATCTCTACCGGAGTATTGAAATAATTAGTTCACAAACTCGAACAATGACCGCAGCGCAAGAAAACGAGATCCTACCATAAATCTTTAAGATGAGAAAACCTTGCAGGCTCAGTTCAGTTCAGTTCAGTTGCTCAGTTGTGTTCGAGTCTTTGCGACCCCATGGACTACAGCATGCCAGGCCTCCCTGTCTATCACCAACTCCTGGAGCTTGCTCAAACTCATGTCCATTGAGTCGGTGATGACATCCAACCATCTCATCCTCTGTCGTACCCTTCTCCTCCTGCCCTCAATCTTTCCCAGCATCAGGGTCTTTTCAAATGAGTCAACTCTTCACATCAGGTGGCCAAAGTATTATAGTTTCAACTTTAGCATCAGTCCTTCCAATGAATATTCAGGACTGATTTGTGTAAGGATGGACTGGTTGGATCTCCTTGCAATCCAAGTGACTCTCAAGAGTCTTCTCCAACACCACAGTTCAAAAGCTTGCAGTCTACGACGAACCAAAATTCTTCACAGGATGGACTGGTTGGATCTCCTTGCAATCCAAGTGACTCTCAAGAGTCTTCTCCAACACCACAGTTCAAAAGCTTGCAGTCTACAATGAACCAAAATTCTTCACTAAAATGGGAAAAGTCTACAGTCCATTCTTCTTTTACGATACAAGCAATGGAAAATACATAAATAGAAATGCTCAAGACTGCTCTATTAGAAAGAAAAGTAGTACTCATTCTTTTTTCTGATTATTGTAAGGAAGAAATTTATACTACTACTAAGGCTTCAAAATGAATTTTCTTATTCTTTCATTGTTTGTGAACCCTATTAGATCAACCATGAAAAGAGGCAATACAACATTCTTTTCAAAGGCAAAGACTAAAGCAAAGAGCAAATTCACTTCACTTTTGCTCAAGGCATACACTAATTGAAGCAGAAACAAAATGTGAAATAGAAAAGAAAAAAAAAACACTGTGTACAAAGTTATGCCTTGGTCCAATTAATAGAGAGTTAAACTACCAACTGAAGGCATTCGAGGAGTTTCAATATTAAAAATCAGAAGGAAAATGGCTATTAAAATAAACATGCACTTGATCTTAATAATGGAAACTATAGGAATTTCAAAATAGTAGTATTCTACATCTGAAAACGGTCCAATGATCAAGAAGAACCAGTAAATTCATTCATAAAAGGATCTCAGTAAAGCTTTTTTTTTTTTCCCCAATGTTTCCACCTTCTCTATCTAAGACATTTTACATAAAACTGTAGTTCGCATATTTCAATCTGACCCCAGTATAGCTCAAACGGTAAAGAATCCACCTACAATGCAAGAGACCTAGGTTTGATTCCTGGGTTGGGAAGATCTCCTGGAAAAGGAAATGGCAACCCATTCCAGTATTCTTGCCTGGGAAATGCCATGGACAAAGGAGCCTGGTGGGCTACAGTCTGTGGGGTCATAAAGAATCAGACATAACTAGGCGACAAACACTTTCAATGTAAAATGCTGAAAGTCGAATTATTTTTCATTAATCAGATTTCAAGTAGTCCCTTGGCCTCAGAATGACAAAGACTTCATTAGCAAATATATACAAGGACCATCAATGGTAATATTTTCTTATGCTTCTCCTATATTATCTTCAAGGGCCTCAGAGAACATTTAAATGATTGTTAAGTCCATTTTTTCTTTCTACTGTGAAGTACAGAAAAAACAATGCGATTGAGAGTTCTAGAAATTTAACTCTTCCAATACTCAATATATATATATATATATATGTATTTAACAATGGTAAGAATGTGGGCGACAAGGGAGGGGAGCAACAGTAAATTCTTAAAATGCTTTTCAGCTTCGGTCCCTAAAACCACAGCTACAAGAGAACAGGATCTGAGTGAATATAATTACAATAACCCAGTGCACCCTAAACATATGAAGACTTTCAGACACGAGCGACTCTGTAAAAGCACAATTGCAGCCAATGCAAAGAATTACTCCAAGATAACTGTCAGAAAATATACATGTGTAGCTGCTGGAATGCTGCCCCACCATGTGAGACCTAGGGCAGAATGCTACGGTGTGTGCTCAGGCGCTCAGTCTTGTCTGACTCTTTGCAGTGCCATGGACTGTAGCCCGCCAGGCTCTTCTGCCCATGATATTCTTCAGGCAAGAATACTGGCGTGGGGTGCCCTTTCCTACTTCAGGGGACCTTCCTGATGCAGGGATTGAACCCGAGTCTCTTGCATCTCCTGCACTGGCAGGTGAGCTCTTTAACACTAGTGCTACCTGGAAGCCCACGGAAGAATGCTGCCTTTGACTCATGTTATTGGAATTATCACAAGACAGATTTCCAAAGACTAAAGACATATGTAATACATCAAGATTTTAAAATGTCTGGGGAGTCCACATTTTGAATTTTACTGCTGGTACAACTCAATAAACTTGGATTAGGAGCACTCTTTCTTTGTATCTCCCATTCTGTTTTTGAAAGTACTTCTTTCAGTTTCTGACTTAAAGCCTTAAAGAGAAAGCACAGTATTATGGTATCAATTTTTGCAAAAGCTGAAAAAAAATCCTTCGAGCATTCTGGCCACTACCTTCCTTTCTCAACTGTTTCCTTCCTCTTTTGCCTGGCGTTTTGAATTATGCGCTGTTAATAATAGGAGATTCTCATGCCCATGAAACAGCAAAAAGAAAAAAAAAAAGCGTGTGTGCATATGTGTGTGTGTGTTGAGGGATGGGTCTTTGTATTCGCAGTAGTGGCCACAGATCTTAAGAACTTTCTAAAGTTTTCATAATTTAGAAGGTGGGGCATTTGGAGGGGCTGGGGGCATTTTTGTCCCTTGCAAGACAGGTTATTGAATGTCCTTTACCAGCGCTCCCACTTCACCTCCCAGGCTGCTGTGAGACTCAGCCAAGAGTGATAAATGTTTTAATTCAAGAGAATCCACTGCTCCTATAAGCCCATGGTAAGTCACCCAAGTGAGCTGGTTAACGCCATGGTGGACTCTCACCTGCTAGTCCGGATTTCGACTGTATACATGTCTTTAGTTCAAATCAAGAGAAAAAAAGAGCAGAGGTGTTAGGAGCAATTTTGTTGCCCCTGGTTCCTTTGATTTGCATTGCTGGTAAACGTGCATGCTGTCATTTGCGTCTGCTTTGCCTCACAGACGTCTACAATAAAATCAATATGACGTGTATTCTTAGGGCTGTCCAGGCCAGCAACAATGATACTGAACGTAGAAGTTCTAGAAGTATAATCTACTAGTCCTCCCATATAAATCTTGATACTTCCAGACCTTCTCACTGGTTGAGGATATTTTCCCTATTCAGTAGGACTAGGAGCCTTTCAAGGCTCTCTTTTTAAATAGATAGGCATTTATCTTTGCAGTTTCAATGTATGAAAATGCGTCCTAACAAAGACGTCTCAATACAACACCACAGTTGATGCCTGAGCTCGGAGGCTGCTACTGCTAAGTCGCTTCAGTCGTGTCCGACTCTGCGCGACCCCATAGATGGCAGCTCATCGGGATCCCCCATCCCTGGGATTTTCCAGGCAAGAACACTGGAGTGGGTTGCCGTTTCCTTCTCCAATGCATGAAAGTGAAAAGTGAAAGTGAAGTCGCTCAGTCGTGTCTGACTCCTAGCGACCCCATGGACTGCAGCCCACCAGGGTTCTCCGTCCATGGGATTTTCCAGGCAAGAGTACTGGAGTGGGGTGCCATTGGTTCTCCGAGCTCGGAGGCTACACAGTAGGAAAAGTTTGAAAGGATTTCTCTGATCTCTGGAAGGGGTCCCAGATTAGGGTGACAAACCGTGCAGGTTTACTGGGACTTTCAGTGTCGGTCGCCTGAGGGCTACACCAGTGCCTTGCCCTGAACACTAAACCCAAAGCAAAGCCAGGTCAGTCAGGACAATGTCGGGCATATTGTATGCAGGGATCCACTGACAAACAGCAGGTACAGGGACATCCCTGGTGGTCCAGTGGGCAAGCCTTCAAGATAACAATGAGGAAACCAGATCCCACATGCCATACCTGAGTGTTCGCCTGCCCCAACTAAAGATCCCACAAGCCGCAAGGAAGATGGAAGACCTCGTGTGCTGCAACTGAGACCCAGTGCAGCCAAATAAACAAAAATATATATATACTTTTAAAAAAACAATATATATTTTTTAAAAAACAGCAGATACAAAGATGAATGACAAAGCTGTTTCCTTTATCTCCTGTGGATACTTAAGTCTTTAGAAAGGTAAAAGGAAGACCTCATGGGGCAAAATGAAAGAATGAAGGCTCGGTTTTTCTGACAGACATCCTCTAGGTTCACGAGACCATTTCACACTATCTTTAGACTAGCAAAGCAAATACTGACATAACTGAAATTAGAAATGAGAGGGGACTTCTAGTTTCAATAATACGGTGGTCTGAGGTAATGCACTCCTTCAAAAATTAAAAAGATGTAAAAATCTTGGATAAAATACAATAATGAAAAAAGTTAAGTACATATTCAAACTCAAAGAAATGAAATTCCCAGAAGAAAGCGACAGAGCAGAAAGCCCGTAACAAGAAACATTAGCAGATCTATGGGTCCTAAGGGATAAGGGCTGGAGAACAGACCCTCAGATTCTTTCACAAAGCCAAGAGTCTGGAAAGACTACTGTCTTCAAGTCATTGATTCAAGAAAGTGGCAAGGAAACATGATCCTGGCAAGGGCTCTGGTAGGCAAAGGAAGAGTTCAGTATGAGTAACCAAATCTCTAAACACATTCCATATGTACTTACAGAATCTAAATGTACATGATTTGCATAGATCGGGAACCCCCAAGCCATAAGTTAACATAAAAGCGGATTCCAGACCAATGAAACTCTTGGGAAATTGGCAGAAGCTGACATAAAACCACTTGGTAAGAACTCTCCCGAAACCCAGAGCACGTGAGGCTTCCATAGAAAACAGACACCCCAGATGAGCTCACAATCAAAAATTAAAAACATACACAAAGTACTCAACTGCAGAAGAGTCGGCCGAAACGAGATAAGCGCCCCAAGATCTTGACAAACAGAACAACTTGAAAGAGACCCCTTGTGACTCAGCTGGTAAAGAATTCGCCTGCAATGCAATCACACCCTGGGTTAGATCCCTGGGTTGGGAAGATCCCCTGGAGAAAGGAAAGGCTACTCACTCCAGTACTCTGGCCTGGAGAATTCCATGGACTGAGTCCATGGGGTGGAAAGGAGTCGGACACAACTGAGCAACTTTCACTTCACAATGCTAACAGAGACATCAAAGGAGGAAAAGAAATCACAGTGAAAGGACACATTTGAAATGAAGTCAAATAGAACATCAACAAATTAAAAATACAGCCACTGAACTTAGGAACGCAGCATTTGGGTTAAACAGCAGATCAGAAGCAATGAAAGCTAATTTAACTGAAAAAATAGAAGAAATTATGCAGAAATCATTCACTCCTTCAACAGATACTTCTATTGTGCATTGTGCATCCATTCTCAGTGAGTCACTCTTGTAAACAATTGGTATATGTTGTTGAACAAAACAAAGACTTTTGGTCCTAATAGAGCTTACGTTCTAGTGGATGAGACAGAAAAGTGAAAACAGGAGAAAATATAAAATAGATAAAAAAGAATATAGTATAAAAGAAAAAGTCCCAAAATCCTTCCAAGAGGAGTTCCACAAAGGAAAAAGAAGGGATGGGGAGGAGGAAACACACAATATCAGTTGAGAAATTTGCAGAACGTTCAAAAGATACAGAATTAGCATATTTGAAGAAGCAAAATAAACACATTTTAAAATAGATGTAGACATATCATGGGAAATCTACAAAACCTCTAAACAAACAGAACATCTTAAAAACCAACAATAGAAATTTCCTTCACTAAATAATGATGCTATTTTGTCTAACATAAGAGTACATGTTTAATGTACTTAACATCTGCCCAATACAATTTAACTCACAAATTTGATGACATTTACTATGACTGGTTACAAATATCTTTATTGTTTGCACATAAGTAAATGTGTTGAGAAATGTTAATTGATTGGGGTGGGGAATATTATCTGATACCCTCCCCCAGTTTGCCTAATCAAGAGGCTTACCATATTCTGAGAAATTATGAAACTCATTTTTACAACAAATTAGTGAAAATCTTTGTGTATAAATTTACCATTCTTCATATGGGCAGGTAGCTATATAAATAAGCCAACAAATATATTCCTGCTCCACAAGCTTTAAGACTGAGACACATAAAAATGTCACAACTAAAAAAGCAAAGGAAAGGGTTCAACTTCAGTTTCACCAACACCTAGTTTATCAATAAATCAGTGTGTTTGGGCTTTCAAATTTCTATGTACATAGGGCTTCATTCATCCTTTCCACTTCAAAACTTCACTCACTGATTATGCCTTTTAAAGACAATGTCCTATATTCATTCTGTTCACAAAATTTTATTTAACAGAAAAGTAAAATAGAGCAAAACAAAGAATATATTTTAAGAGTAAGACCCCCACCATTGCAGAGATCATTGGGTGTGCACATGTGTGTGAATGTGTGTGTGTGTGTAAGAACTATATCTCTTTCCCACAGTAAATGCCATGATGTGCTATTTGAAGACCACTGATTTCAAAACTGCTACCATGTGAGCAACAACAGCAAGACAAAGATCTCTTATTGTATTCTACAACTAAAGAGAGAAATTCCTACTAAATGCTCTTTTCTTGACTTCATTATACACATTATCATCTTTAATGTCATTTAACCTTTACATGTTCATCTACAATGAAAATTCCACAACTTTAGAAGAATTCCCTTTTATGCTATTTATATGTTATCTCAGTTCAGCTAATTCAATCAAAATTGCTATAAACTATGAAAGCATAATCATTTTGATGTAATAAGCATCACAAATATTTTAAAACATAGATAACACAGATAAGTATATACTATAGGATTAGAATTTCTTATTCTGTATCAGAATTGAATAGTCTCAACAACATTAAATTCTTTTCTTAATAATAATAATTTTAATGCTACCACATTAGATTTTGGCCCATTACTAAACCTGTCCTTTAAATGATTCTATATACATGTTCTAAGCATATTTCTCAATCAAATCAGCTATAAAGTACATTTTTTTGATTAACTTACATATAATTTACAAAAAAATAAGAAAGATAAGCTTATCTACCAGCACCTCTATTAAAAATCTAACAGTGGTTGTTCTCTTATTAAATAATGCAATTATGGAATAATTCATCTGCTTATTGGATCAAGATGGATCATAACACGTTCATCGCTGATTATGGAGACACAGTCATCCTTTTTGCTATTATTTATCTCTTCAGCTGATTCAACATATCAAGACAGAGTATATGACATTGTTTAACATTATGAGAAGAACCATTAAGAAATAACACTCATACCCTTTTCCACCTATGCTTGACCAAAAAGGACTGAGGCTACCATACCTTAGATTTATATTTGCTCCCCCAAGACCAACAAAAAGTACTGAATGGATGTGTTGACAGTATAAGATTCTGTAAGATTTTCTGTTTGAACATGAGAAAAGAATTAAGAAGCCTAGCATTGGTACATCCCTATAAATGTGAATGAATGAAAATTAGGGTTAAAAATAAGAACACAGAAATAGAGGATTTTATATTATTTTTTAATATCAAAAGATATTTAAGGAAGAAATATCAAACATTTTCACACCTGTGAAAATGGTTGCAAAGAACAGCTTATTTCTATGAGTTTCATGAGTATAGTTTCCACAAATGTCTTCAATGGAAAGCTATGAACAGACTCAAATATCTACATGGAATCTTAAAAGGTAATTGGCTTGACTATTATTTAAAACACATATCATTTTCATAATGGTAGGCAACTGCACTAATAGATTCTCTATATTTTATGTATTTGGAATGCCTTCTACTTCGTTTGCAGATTTAAGGGGAAAAAAATCTACAAACTAGCATCCAAAATTTACTGTAAAAGAAATACAAAAAAGTGTAACCACTAAAAATGTTTCATATTTATTTCTGGATAAAAATGTTTGCAAAATACTTTACCAGCAATAACATTCTTTAAAGAGAAAACAATGCAAAAATAAAAAAGTATTTGCTTCTGATTTAAATTTCTACTCACTGATATTTTTACCCTACTGCACACAGAGCAATCACCAGCACACACACACACACACACACACACACGTGAACACGTGCACATTTATCACAGGAGTATTGCTACTGAGTCCACATTAACTAAATAAATGTTCATACATTCACGAAGGCAAATCCAACAGAAAATCCATCATATTTTTTATCAGCTCTATCACCATCTTCATTTCGAGAAACTCAATAGACATACTTTTGAATTTACAGACACAATTGAAGATTTAATTAATTAAACAAAACCTAAAACTCTTAACTCTGGGAACACATCATCCGTCAGTTGGTAATACTTAACATCTCCTAGGCACTTTCCATTTGTGGTGTGCTAAGCTAAGCACTAAGTCAAGAGGTTTAAACGTGTTTCCTTGAATGTCCACAATGACCTGACGGGTCCCATTTTACAGAGGCTCAAGGAAATAAAACTCTCTTGGGAACTTGTCTTGTGGTCCAGTGGCTAAGACTCCTGCTAAGGCAGAGGGTCAGGGTTCAGGGAAGTAAGATCCAACATGCTGTGCAGTGTAGCCAAAAGATTTTTTTAAATGAAGAAAAGAAATTAAACTCTTTTGAACACACTCATTCTATATCAAAGGGGAAGATACAAGCATCTCTGACAGTGGAGATAAGGTAATACAGGGAAAAGGCATGGGCTGTGTGTGATGACAGATCCGACAGGTTAGCACAACCAGATCCCACTTAGCAGCTGGTACCTTGAGGTAAGTTACTTACATTCTCTGAGCCTCATTTTTCAGAGATGTAAAATGGGCATAATGTTATTGATAAGGTCGGGAAGGATTAAAAGAGATAATGGACTGCCTTGGCTAATGCCTAGTACTGTAAGTGCTTGACAAAGATAAGGTTTCCCCTTATCTTCCCCAACAAAAATTACCTTTGACAATATACCATGAAAGTAAAATGTTCTCCTTTTCCATTAGAAAGCAGCAGAAATCAGCCATAGTCTGAATTCATCAAACTTGTCAAGCTGTTCAACGTCCATTATTCTTCTTTATTATATTTAAGGCACTTAAAATAATCTCTCAGTGATTTATTCTCCTTTTAACTAGATGCAGTAATTAGAATATCTTTTATGATACGGCAGAGTTTTCATTTCAGTCAAGGTGTTACTGTTTTAGAAAGCCACCGTTCACTAAGAATATTACAACCCAGAAACTAACTGCTTTTATTCTCGCTTTGAATAGAAGCACAAACACAAAATGAAGAGGATACATAGTGGATTTCTATAGCTGAAAGACGGAAACGCTCAAGCGTGCAGGAGCCAGTAATTCCCAAAATACCTTTCATGAACTGAAAACCAGATATGTATGTTGCCATGGCATTCGGCAAAATTGATACATTTGAAATTTGGATTATGTCTGAAAAAAAGTATGGTAAGTTCTTTTTTTTTTTCCCTTCCCATAATACTGGCATTAAAAAAAAAAAAAAACAAGCTTAATATGTATTTCCCAGAAGAAAAAATGAAGACCAGCAGAAAAGAGTTCATCATATAGACAGGATCCTGGGTAAATGCAGAAATTATGTATTGTTAAGTGGACGTCTGCTTCCCAACAATTCTATTGACAATACTAAGACCTCTGAGTCCATGTATCAATATTCCAGTCCAGACTCTGTCCTTAGCTAGCTGGGTTAACCTTGGGTAAGTAATCTAATTTATCTGAGATTCAATTTCCTCAATTGTAAAATGATAACTTCAGTGATAATATTTATTAAGCACTACCTGTGTGCGAGAACTGTTTTAAGTATTCTGTATATGTTTACTGCCTTGTTTAATCCTTACAACATAACTAAGGAGCTGAGTAGTATTATAATCACCCCATTTTCGAGGAAAGGAAACTGAGCCACAGAGAGCTTAAGTAACTCATCCTACAACTGACACCCCAGAGCCAAAGGATTTTGCCTGTCTCACCAGGGTGAGGCTTAGATTATATCATTTCTACATCCCTTACAAGAGCAAAATTCCAAGATTCCACATTGTCTCTTTGGAAGACCTTTTTACATTCTTGTGTGCATGCTAAGATGCTTCAGTTGTGTCTGATTCTTTGCAATCCCATGGACTGTAGCCCACCAGGCTCCTCTGCTCATGGGATTCTCCAGGCAAGAATACTGGAGTGGGTTGCCATGCCCTCTTCCAGAGGATCTTCCAGACCCAGGGATCGAACTCGCAGATCTTATGTCTCTTGTATCTGTAGGCGGGTTCTTTTTACATTCCTACTTCTGTAAATTATTTATCTCCCAGACCCTGCTGTAAGTTTCTTTGGGTCAGATCCTAATTATACATTTCTACCACAGATGAGGACCAAATGTTATGAGTCTGCTGTATGCAAAGTCAGTGCTTTGTAAGTAAATTCCTAAAGGCAGTTGCTGAAACTTTATAAGGCAGAAATTAATCACCTGTTGCCCTGGGGTCCGTAACCTAATGATTTAGAAAAATCAACATACACACCTATTAGTTCAAAAGTAAGAGTTTTTAAGTAAACCAAAAAAAAAAAAAAAATGAGATTAGCACTCAGCTGACAGAAGAGATGGGGATAACATTTAAACCTCAGCATACTTCTAGAGAACTTCCAGAACAGTTCAGAGAAATCACACACAGGCCCGTGTTATACAGAAGTCTGTATGTGAAACACTGTTAGAGATCAGAGAGCGCCACGATTTTGAGCAGCAACTCAGGAATCAAATTGTCCACTTCAATTCTGGGCTGAGCCAATTAAAAGCCCAGGACCCTGGAAAACTGACTAAGCCTGTGTGCCTCAGTTTCCTCATCTGCAACATGGGGATGAGAATAGCTGTGACCTTGCGAAATGGTTGTGAAGATTACGCAAAGTTCAACATGGGATGTGCGCGCAGCTGTGCTTGAGGCACCCAATAATGATTATTGTGTGTGTATCCATACAATTTTCCTCCATACTGGACCTCATATATATATACTGCTGCTGCTAAGTCACTTCAGTTGTGTTCGACTCTGTGTGACCCCATAGACGGCAACCCACCAGGCTCCACCATCCCTGGGATTCTCCAGGCAAGAGCACTGGAGTGGGTTGCCATTTCCTTCTCCAATGCATGAAAGTGAAAAGTGAAACTGAAGTCGCTCAGTCGTGTCCACTCTTCATGACTGAATGGACTGCAGTCCACCAGGCTCCTCCATCCATGGGATTTTCCAGGCAAGAGTGCTGGAGTGGGCTACCATTGCCTTCTCCATATATATATATACTGAGATATATATAAACATATATATATATATATATATATAAAAACACAAACACATATATATGTGCGTTAGTCGCTCAGTCGGGTCCGACTCTTTGTGACCCCGCAGACTATAGCCTGCTAGGATCCACCCTTCCATGGGATTCTCCAGGCAAGAATACTGGAGTAGGTTGCCATTCCCTTCTCCAGAGATCTTTCTGACCCAGGGATCAAACCCAGGTCTCCTGCATTGCAGGCAGATTCTTCACCATTTGGGCCACCAGGGAAGCCCATACATATACATATATATTTTTAAATCATGTATGACTGAACAGTTTTATCTTCCAATCAAGCAACAGGTGCTGAGGAAAATGAACCTTTGCTGTTAAATTCAGTGCTGGATTGTACCATTCACTTTTTCTTTCAGCCATTTAGCAAATAATAATTAAATAACTACTCTAGCCAGATAATCTCGGAGAAGGCAATAGCAACCCACTCCAGTACTCTTGCGTGGAAAATCCCATGGGCGGAGGAGCCTGGTAGGCTGCAGTCCATGGGGTCGCAAACAGTCGGACATGACTGAGTGACTTCACTTTCACTTTTCACTTTCATACATTGGAGAAGGAAATGGCAACCCACTCCAGTGTTCTTGCCTGAAGAATCCCAGGGACGGGGGAGCCTGGTGGGCTGCCGTCTATGGGGTCACACAGAGTCGGACACGACTGAAGCGACTTAGCAGCAGCAGTCAGATAATCTACCAGAAATAAGGAATATAGTATGATTATGGGAGACATGGGCCCTGCCTCTAAGGAACCTATGTGATTGCAAAACAGACCTCAAAAATAATTTCAGCTACTGGTTAATTTCTTCATAACTTAGAATTTCCATTCAGGAGGGCACATGGCTGACTATCAATTTCTCTCAGCTTCTGAATTCCAACATGACCTCCTATATGAAAAGATATTTAACTTTTTATATACAGATGTCAAAACAAAAGTAACTGAGTTGAATGTTTAAAAGTTAAAAAAAAAAAAAAAAGAGGGGCTTCCCTGGTGGTCCAGTGGCCAGGATTCCATACTCCCAATGCAGGGGCCTAGGTTCAACCCCTGGCCCAGGAACTAGATCCCACATACCGCTACTAAGACCCAGTGCAGCTGTAATAAATAAATAAAAACAAACATTAAAAAAATAAGTTTTAAAAGGGTCATGATGAGCCACTCCAACAGACAATGTTATTTTTATTGTATTTGCAAAATTAATGATAAATCAACAAAAATATCTTCACCATAAGCGTTAATAATGAGAGTGATAATAAGGACCCAAGCAGCAGCCAAGTAAGTCTGTGATGGATAACATTTATTTCTTCTTTTTAATAATAGGAGGGGGGGGGTCTTGAACAAGATACAAAGAAGAATCAAAGTCTAGCTTTTGGGATTCCACAAATAAGTCCCCCGAAATTAACCAGATGTACAGCATGTTCTTATGATCAAGTATCAGCAACCCAAAGTAGGTGAGAAAAATAATAAATGTTCAGCTTTGAAGGCTGCAATAATATCACCATTATAATTCATCTCAATAGATCAACACGGGCTTTACATTAACAGCCTTACTTTCAAAAATAGACACAGCACCACCATACCATCTCACACTCGCAGGGTTTGGAAAGAATGTCAGGGAAAGCTCCCAGCACGTGTTTCCATCAATCAGAGTAAGTGAAGAGGGGGAAAACAGAGAAAAAGAAAGAACTGGAGAAAGGAAAGCACAAATCCTACATTGTGTGGGCTGCGGGAGGATCGTGTTCCAGCTTCTGAGTAGAAACATTCTCCAAAGTTCCATGCCATTCCAGGCAGATTCCCAACAGCTGTGCAGTCGGCCGTTCTTTGAAACAGACAGAGGCTCTAGTACAAATCCACTTCTACAGTTCTGAAACTTCAAACACCTTCCCTGCTGAAGCAAGGCAGGCTGTACTACTGACTAAAGAAATGCATTTCACTTTAATTGCACTTTTCCTATTTAATGTGATCAGTGTTATCGTTTTAAAATATGAAAGTATAAAATAAAATTCTATGACAAGATTCCTAAAAGGCTATGCATTTCAAAATCGTATTATAGATTATCTCATGCAAACAATCTCTGTCAAACCAACATCCATGCTTGTATTTACAATAAAACATCCTGATGGGTTAGAACTGACCTGACCAGTTGTTTAACAAAATTTATTAAAAATTTTAGTTGTTCTGACATCCTGTGGATCTAGCTGATATACAGCTACATAGCTAGTCATCCACAGCCACCACTGGTGTCTATTTATACCCACTGCGTAAAGAATTTAAGGATTAGAATTGCTCCTAAGAAAGGAATTAAAAAAAAAAAAAAACAGGTGCAAACTTCCCCAACAAAGCTTTGTCTCCATCTAAATTTTCTAAGATATTTAATATTTCCTAGGCCATCTTTGGGATGTACTCTGTTGGAAGAAAACTTCTGCCCCAGCAAATTCAACTCAGCCAAAAGAGGCTGAAAAACAATGCTATAAAACCCTAGGTTTTGTGACCTGCTGCTCTAGGCCCAGACCTCTCTGGAAAACAAACCGCCATTTGTGATGTAGAAAAACAAGGATGAGGACATGAAATAACAACTCTGTTTTATCAATTTAAACCAGAATTTAAATTCCCATCGAATGTCATAGTGCTCATCTTCTCTGTTCATGGGGTGAATGAGGGGGTGTGACCTCACCAGGCCTTGCCCCCCACCCACCCGACCCCACTGCAAAGACCTAGGGCTCTGCTGTGTGTTCAGATGAACCTGACTCGGCTCAGCCATCTGAGCAGATCTAAGTGATGCTTGAAAACCTGAGTGTGTAAAATCGAGAAGATTTGAATCCCAATTCCTTAAAACAGCAAATGTTTTGAACCGATTTGCTGGGTATATTGTACTTAGTTTATCTGAATGATGACTATGTGAATGTATTGCTTTGTTTTCTGACAGTTCTCAAAGAGAATCCTTCACAGGAGGCACGGAGCCCCTCACTTTACGTGGGGATTTTTGTTTAGGCAGTCATCTCCAAGCCGTCATCACAAATTGAAATGATTTGTACAATAATCAGATTCTGTCATCGCACAGGGACCCTGCACAAGAAAGGAGTCAGAGTAACATTCTTTCTGGTTCCTAGTAGCAAGCTTGCATATGCTGAATATATTCTGACCCTCAGTGCTTACAATGTCCTTGATTCTGACTCCTCTTGCTAATCTCAGGAATATCTTCTTAATTCAAACTAAAACTAACTAACCGATTGTGATTCTGCCCCTTTCAATACATTATTAGCTTATTTCTGGCCCAAATGACTCTTTTGAAAACTAAGAACTATAATCAGAAAATAATCAAGTCCAATAAATCATGTGCTTTTTGAACATGGCCAATCCAGTCACTGTGAAAACAAATTCTGGTGTCCAGAAGTTAATATCATTCACTGGAGGGCCACTGATAATCACAACTTTTAACCTGAAATATGTGCTGAGATCCACAGATTCTCCAAGTTAGATGTCTGGAGTTTTCTAGAGAACTTACTCTATCTTCTCTTAGACACGTCCAGACAATTACTCTTTTCTAATAGTGTACAAAACAGCTGAGTGCTACAGGAGAAAAAACTATTTTAATATTTTAATAGTTTTCTTTTACACAGTAGCACTCAGCTTGGTTGCTATTTTCTCTAACTTCAATACTCAAAAACTTGTTTATCTGGATTCCTCAAAGTCCCTGATTTTATACAAAGCCAAACATGGGCTTCTTTGTCATCCCAGAACTATTTAATCCAGTTTCTGACCCCTTATTTCACCCCCAACAGTAGGTCATCCCCCTGTTGATTAGGACCATGTATATCAGTGGTGGGGAGCTACCAACCTGCAGTTAATTGAGCAGGTACCAATATTTCCATTACAGCATCTTCTCTGGTGAAATTACACAGGCCAGAAATTTGGCCTTGTGTGTGTGCAGCAAAGTGCCACGTATACCGACTGTGTTATATAAATAATGAAAATTAAATTACAGGATTTTAGGGACACATTCCAAACAATCCATTTTACTGCCAACTACACTGGGCTCATGACCAGCTGTGGAGAAAAGAATGTCCCCCTCCTCTTAAATCTTTATGTATCCATTTTCTTTGATTCCAATAAAATTAAAAAAAAAAAAAAAGTACTGAATAGGGTATCCATTATGCCCAATTTTCTAAAATACCTGAACCACAATCACTATGAGTAGCCCCCAAAACCTCTTTATTTAATGTTTAGAGCTGCTCGGTTTTGAACGAAATGTCCATTTTCTCCTCACTTTCATGTGACCAAAACTCTAATGCCAAAACCATGTTCTTTATACATTACACTTTCAAATGCCTTGAAAAACATTCTTCACCTGCCACCCCATGATGGGGCAAATAGCTAATAATGTTAGTGTTTTGTGGGTTGTTTTTTTTAAATAGTGGCACTCCAGACAGTTTTCTATGTGGGTTAGCTTATTTGGTCCTCATGAATCTGTGAAGGAGACCTTGTTAACTGTTGCCATTTTTCAGATGAGCAAACTGAGACTCGGAGAGGTAGTTTAACTTTTCGAAGGTCACACAGCGGGCAAACGACAGAGCCAGGATTCGGCCTTTAGGGTCTAACTCCGGAACACAGCCTCCCCACCTCCACCGTCTCCTCTGAACCGCGTGGAGCACAGTCACAGCTGTGTCCCACACCACCAACAACTTTCAGAGCTCCTTTCCTGGTCTTTGCGACTCTCCACCTCTAAAGTGTCTTCATCTCCTCTGCACACAGATTAACCATGCTCGTCACACCTGCCAAGTTACTTTCCTCAACTTAATTTAAAATTTACCTCAAGAGGACCTCCCTGGTGGTCCACTGGTTAAGAATTTGCCTGTGAATGCAGGGGACACGGGTTCGATCCCCGGTCCAGGAAGATTCCACATGCCCTGGGGCTCGCCACAACTAGAGAAAGCCCGCACACAGCAACAAAGACCCAGCACGGCCAAAATCAAATAAAATAAACCTCAGAATATATCATCCTCTTCAAAAGCCTGGGGGAAAAAATAATATGAGGGAAATCAGATTCAAAAGAAAAAACACAAAGAAAAAAAAAACACAACTTCTGGCTTCTACTTTTTCTGGTAAAACAGGAAAAATTGTATATTTTCTATGCTAAATTAGTCCCCGGGTGTTAGACTAAACAACATCAAATGGCAATCACCATGTTCAGTCAGCCACTCAGGAAGTTCATGGTGACACAGAAATATCTGAAATTCAAAGGTAATTCTTTCACACACTTGACTTCAACAATCATTTGCTGATGGCTTTGTACGTGCAAAGACTCCTCGGCTTAGCTCTTTCAAATATCTTAATTCCACTAGCATCCTTCTTTGTTTGTATCTATGTCTCCATCCATCCTTACAAAGCTTTGTAAGGTCAGGAACTATTCTGGGTCCATCTTTGTGATTCCTTTCAGAAATTAGCAAAGAGCCTCACACTAGTTCACACAGAAACAATGGTTACAATTCAACTCAATTGGATTTGTTACATTGATCATAGCTTATCAATAAAATTAAAGTCACTAGAGGTGGATGAATTTAGAGCATGTTATTCAGAGTGAAATAAGTGAGAAAGAGAAAAACAAATATCGTATATTAACGCCTATACATGGAATCTAGAAAGATGGTACTGATGAACCTACTTGCAGGGAAGGAACAGAGACGCAGATGTAGAGAACGGACTTGCGGCCACAGTGGGGGAAGGAGAGGGCGGGACAAATTGAGAAGGCATATATATACACTGCCACGTGGAGACTAGATAGCCAGTGGGAAGCTGCTGCACAGGGCAGGGGGCTCAGCCTGATGCTCTGTGACAACCTGGGCGGGGGGTGGGGCGGGGGAGGGAGGCTCAAGAGGGAAGAGAGATATATATATATAATTATGACGAATTCACGTTGTTGAACAACAGAAACCAGCACAACACTGTAAAGCAGTTATCCTCCAATCAGAAAATTAAAAAAAATAAACTCAAGTCACTAATACCTTATAAATAATTTAGGTTTACTCTTGACACTTTGGACATGGCAAGGACCTTCCACCCGTCTTAGAAAATTAGCTACTCCACTGCTTTGTCAGCCCCCAGGATGAATTCCCTTTAAAATTAATTACTGGCTGACGACCAATGTTTCAGACACCAGAGGCATTTCTTGGGAAACTTCATTCACCTTGCCGCCGCCACCTTAAGTCAGCTTTTCTTTCTGTTAAATTACCAAGAAGGGGAAAGTACGGGCCCCAGAACATGCCAAGGCTGAACCCGAAAATGATGCAGAGATGACATGTACCGTACCAGGAGCACTGTTTTTATACACCGCTTAATGGGCAAAATGCCACCAACGGGATGGCGGCCGTTCGGTTGAGGGAGCGACCGCCATCACCAGCAGCTGCAGAAGCCCCGTCGGAGACACAGCCTCTCACTGAAGCTCATTTCAGCCATTGTTCCTCATAATATGATCTAAAGGAACACTCACAGGATCTCATAGAAAGTTTAAATGTTGTTTGATGAGAGTCATTAGGTATTTAAATCAGAAATGAACGGCACAGCAAGAGAAGCAATCCCAGTACGGTAAAGTAGCTCACCAACCTTCCAGGGTGTTCTCCCCACATATCTGTACTCACGGATGTCACACTAAGAACACGAACCACACAGGGAGAAAAATCCCACAGGTGCCAAATCCTGATTCAGGTATAGATCTGGGTGTGTATAAACACACATACATATCTTTCCCCCCTACCTGAAGAATGCCCACTATTTAGTAAGTCAATAAAACATTTTCATACGAAAACATATGGATCATTTTTACAGGAGGAACGCAGACATCAGCAAAATTCCACATTTGCCATCAACAAATGAATAGTTTATATCAATAATTCTGAAGAGAATAACATCACATGCGGCAGTCAATGTCCTCTCTTGCTGGTTTTAATGTCTGAACTTCATTCTGGCAACAATGTTTGCTTCTATTAAAGCCTTAAGATTAAGACTCATGGTATTTAACAGAAGAGAAGGCAGAATGACATGGAATGAAAAACAAGTGCGACTTCTTTAAAAAAACAAAAACCACCTCAAACACCCAAGAGCATTGGTTTAAAACTATGCTTTTCCATCCAGGTAAACAGAAAGGGTGCCCTGGAATACACAGTGAGATGGGATAAGCATCAAATATCAGATGTCTTCCTGAGCTTCAACTCGTGGCTCATTTTTTTTTTTACCAACATGCAAATAAAATTCAAGCTCTGGGTGGCAACTTTCAGCCAAGTCCCCTAGCTCCTTGTGTTGATGTATTTACTCTTGTCTTTAGTTTGGGTGGAAAAGTTTACGAAGCTCTTCAGGCTACTGTGTACACAGTGGATCAGTAAATTTCAAGCATGTGTATATGGTATATCATCATACTGAAGGCTTTCAGGGTGGGGAAGCTAATGGCTATTCTCAGCATATGTAGTTGACATGAAAAGACTTAAAAGCTGTGTCTTAGAATCAGCCTCACAGAGCCCAAGGATGTTGTAACATTAGACAATATCAAGCCCAACCAACAGAATCCACTTTTTCCATTTAACTTTAAAGAGAAATCTAGACAAAAGAGTTAGCTGCTGTTGTTCATGGCTCAGACGTGTTCAACTCTTTGTGACCCCATAAACTGTAGCCGGCCTGGCTCCTCTGTCCATGGGATTTCCCAGGCAAGAATACTGGGGTGGGTTGAGAGATAATATACATTTGGAAGAGAAAGAAGGCAGAAAGGAAGGGAGGGAGGGAGAAGAGGGGAAGGAGGAAAAGAAAGAAGAAGGAAAGAGGGAAGAAAAGATGGAAAGTCATACCAAAGTATATTAAAGTCACATTATTAAACAAATATTTGGAAACCCACATTTAAAAGAAAATCACGATTAGCTGGTAAATAGTTCTAAAATTATCTAAAGAAAAATATAAAGTGGCTCAGAATTTTTTAAAAGATTTTCTGGAACACTTTTAAATGAGTGAAGCCTAAAGTCACCACAGTATACTGAGAAGACAGAGTCCTAATTCCATTTTAAAGGATTACAAATGTTATATATTAGACTCTTGTAATGCAATTACCTTCTCTACTTAACTACCTCAGTAAAATTTAGAAATGTGATTTTCTATTCTCTTAATGTTAATGTGGATTAAAGTTAAAGGGAGAAAACAGAACATTTATTTAAGTGAGCAGGGAAAATGTTACAGGATATATTGCTGCTTTTATAAAAAAGGGTATACATTGACTTTGACTTCCCTACAAATTCTACCTTGGCCATGGTCAATGAAAGTAGCAGTGTCTCCCTCTGGGATCCTATGGCATTTGAAACTCTCATCATACTTTTTATATTCTGCCTGATATTAATTCATGTGTACTCTGCTTTAAGTTAGGCAAGTTATAAGATCACTCAGAACAGGAGTTTTTGTTTGTCAAACTGAAATAAGCTACTCTTGAGGATCTAAAAGGATTAAAATATACTTGTGAGAGTACCCTGGAAGTTCAATGAAAAGCACAGTTCTCATCACACTCTGCTCGAAGGCGCCAAGCAGGGTGGCCGTGTGCAGCACTGCACGCACACCTCCAGGGGGCGCCAGGCAGTGACCCTGGCACCACCTGGAAGCCGAACATCTTTCCCAGAACAGACTTTCACACACATTCACTACTCAATAATGGTTTCTGAAACCAAAGTGAATTCTAAAAACAGTAAAAGAAAACCAGATCGTTGAGATTAGCCAAAAAACTAGCAGAGGCTGCCTGTTAATACAAAAATCTGATGAGTGACAGGGATCAACAGCAGGGTGTTTCTTTCCCTTTCTTTGTTCAATTCAAAACTACTTTGGCTTGGTATCTTAATTGAAGGTAATTTTTTCCCGGCTCATACTTGTACTTTGATTATGTTCAGATCCTTCACAAGGAAAAAGATGTTTTGAAGCACTAGGTTGCCTTTATATTTCTTTCCCAAACAATATCTTGTCCCTTCACTGAATTTTAGAGGCAAGTGACGGACTAAATCAATCAGCCTGTGTTCTGAGGTTAACCATAATTTGTTAAAACTTGGAAACTCAACTAACACAACCTGTAAAAACGGGAAAACATCCTCCCTTAAATCAAACATGCAAACATTAAAAAGAAAGCTGCCTACAAGCCAACAAAAGTCATCAGTTTGACTACCTGAGCCAGCTGGAAGTCTCCAGCAGACTGAGAAATTTTCAAATTAATTTGGTCACTAGTGTACCCATATATCCAGTGCACGAAACATAGTAATTCAACTTATATAAAAATCATATACTGGTAACATTTTCAGAAATTTGACTTTTATCTAATAGAAAAACATTGGGGGTGGAGAGCTGATTTGACAGTATCGATGGTGCAGATTTGCAAAAAAGGATGAGAACACTGAACAAAACCCAGCTCCTCGACAACTTGCCCACTGAACATTTTATGTTTATTGTATGCATTCTCATTAAAAAAAAAAAAATGTTGTTATCCAATTCCTACAACAGCCAGAATGAAAGCTATAAAACTCAGTTAAAACTGAGATACAGAAAAGTCCCTAATTCTTCCTTCTCAATATGTTATATCAAATGTCTTTTAGTAACTACATTAGAAGGCAATTACAGCTTAATAGCTGTCTAAATCCATTATCAGTGTACATTTAACCTTTCAATATTTAAAGATAATATTTAATTTGAGCAAATTAATGGACTGCCTGTGAGACCAAATACATCTATTTAGTCTTTCTGGTTTTCCATCAACGATATTTCTCTTTAGAGACTGGGTCTTGTGACAAGAAGTCTGGTAAAAATGGAGTTCTTTCTATTTGTAGTTTAAACAGATATTAATAAATGAGAGGCCAACCTAACCCCAAATGAGATGTAATGTCCTTATTAACTACATGTGTCTTCTACCATCAACAAAGCTGCTTTTAATTCTCTGCAGATTAATTTGTATCATTAATAGTTAAGTGAGCTTATATACCTTTATCTTTTAGTGTGCTTTTTTTTTTCAAATTCCGAACTGTTTAATCTCTCTGACTTTAAAAGGACTGAGTAATTTTCCAGAACAGCATTTTTTTCCCACAATTTGCCCTGTATTTCACATCCTCATTCAAGAATAATAGTGTTTAAGAACTATGATAGTGGCTTTAGTGTCTTGTTATATTTTCAGAGACAAGATCAATCAGCAAAAACACCACTGTAAAAAGAATGCAGCATAATTTCCCAGCATTGTATTAATAAATGCAAATGAATAAGATATTAAATTAACCACAGTTAGGTCCTCAGCTATGAAATGAAAACTGTCCAAATGAAGGTTTGATGTTTTAAGGCCTATTGTATTTTTAAGGCCTATTGTATTAAGAATTTAAAGGACAACTTTCTCCACAGTAAAGTAAATACATGTGCCCATATTACCTTTCTTTTCTTAAAGGTTAAAATCAATCACATTGTTCATTAAAATAAAGTTACTAAATCATCACATTTCATCACGTTAATTCAAGTACATTAGCACCTACCAATCTGAAAAATTTCAAGAATTTTGTTGACATCTTAGTCACATTTTGACAGGTTATAATAATTCTAGTGTGAGCAAAGTATTTTTAAAGTAACTTAAAATGTAGCTTGTCCATGCCAAGTTCTCACGGTCCCCAAATCCAGAAACAAGTTGGTCATCACGCCGGAGTCTGTGTCACACCCAGCTCCTAATAATGCCTCTTCCATCTCCTAAGACCACTGGAACCCTGTGTTATGTAAACGCACAATTCTGTCGGCAGCAGAGGCCATGGAGAGGATGTGACCACGAGTTGACCACGAGTTGTCTGGACTGAACCCCATTAAGGACTCTACATAAACTATTAAGATTCTGGTGAACAAGTGTAGAAATGTGCTCATCTTGCATCTGGCCAAGAAAAGCTTCCTGTGTAAGTTCCCCTGCTAATTACACCTGCCACCTACCAGCCTGGAGCGACCTGCACCTTTCTTCCATCTCTCCCAGCCTTCCGTGTGCAGGGGCAAGTTTGCAACCCATCAAATTCCTGTTTAATTCCAACAGTTTTCCTCTATAAAGTCTGTCTTTTTCTTTCCCTCTCTGGCTGTGCCCGCAACATGCAGGATCTAGTTCCCTCACCAGGGACTGAACCCAGGTCCCCTGCACTGAAAGCACAGAGTCTTAACCACTGGACCACCAGGGAAGTCCCCTGTAAGGTCTGTGTCGGGTCTGATTTTTAATACTGCCACAGTATTAAAAAAACAACAACCTATGTTTTAGAGTAAACATAAATCTATGTTTAAGAATATCCAATATTCTTAATTCTTAAACATATTCAAATATGTTTAATTTGCCCCAAAACTAACATGAGAAAACGACCAAACTAATATTTTATGATTAGAATTCTTAACAAAACAATCCAATATAATCCTTAAAATGTCTGTCACTGTCATCAAACATTTTGTTTAGTGTTAAAAAAAAAACAACTCTAAATAGAGAAAATATATGTACATGGTTTAAGAATCAGGGTCATACAAAAGTTATACATCCCTACCATACCTCTTTATTTCCTCCTCAGTCATCCTCAGGTAATCAGTTTGCTCCTCGTGTTTATTTTTTAAATGCAGGTACAGTACTCATGCCTGGAGAATTCCACAGACACAAGAGCCTTCGGGACTACAGTTCAGGGCGTCACAAAGAGTCGGACATGACTGAGTAACTAACAATTTTTCACCATTTTCATGGCAATATATATGTATATTCCTATTCCCCCCCCTTTTTTGCATGTAAGGTAAACTTCCAATTTCCTACACTGGTATGTCTCAGACTAAACTATCACTTAATTTTTTTATTTTATTTTTTTAGCCATACTGTGTGGCTTGCAGGATTTCAGTTCCTGGACCAGGGACTGAACCCATGTTCCCTACAGTGGAAGGTTAGAGATTTACCCTCTGGACCACCAGGGAATTCCCTGAACTATCACTTTTAAGTGGGAATATTTTTAAAAAGTACATGAGCTGGTTGAAATAATATTCCAACAAAAATGCAGAGGATCCATATCAACCACAGTTCTATTTGTATAGCTACCCAATATCTTCCAGATCTGAATACATAGGAAAATCTTCATTAATCCAGCAAAAGCCCGTCTAAATTGGAATTTTTGAGTGTAGTTTTCCTATTTAAACCTTACTAACTTCAGTCGCAGATTATAAAACTGGGAGGTAACCAAGTAATGATCATTAAAAATAAACCTCTTTAGTTATATTCTATTTGAACAAAGTAACCCAAAATTATTTATTCCCATACAATGTCTAAGCATTTCTCATGGAAAAAATTAACATTAGAGTCACCCATTCTTAGGTTACAAAATGTGTATGGATAAGCCTGAAATGAAGGATGTCCTTTTTTCTTAATAAATGATTTTAGGCCAAACAAGTCAAGAATTAATATTGATGCCTTAAAAACCAGATTGTTACTGTTTTTAACCAAAGTTTCCATCAAAAAAGATAATGCCAAGGCATTTCTCTTTGGAAGGATATGATACTTTCAAAGCATCATATCCTCCCAATCAGGCTTTATTCTATTATTCATTAAAGTAACTTAAAGGAATTCTAGTATAATCCCAACCCAAGACTATGAGAATCAGTTGCCCATCTGATTTGTAATGGTAGGTAGGAAGAGAGCTAAAGAAGAAGCACAATTTTTTGAGAAAGACATCAGAAAATTCATTGAGATTTTTGTATACATTAAAAAACGCGTCGTATATTTTCTGCCCTTTAAAAAAGTTAGCCTCATCCAAGCAGCTACCAACACATGCCAAACACCAGACATCCAAACGATGAGACCGGCAACATCAAAGCCAAACAGAATGAGTTCCCCAAAGCAAAAGCAAAAAAGTAATTGTTAGTTAGACTTCCGCTTGTGGCCATCAGAAATGTTACCTTAATTTGGCCTTAATGACCTATAATCAGTCTTAGCATATGGCTTTTAAGACTGCCATTATTCAGCCTGATCTATGGATATAATGGAGCAGAGCACAACTGCAGGTATAATTAAGTAAGTTCCTCTAACAGTGGAATACGTGGTACATCGCTAATGTGTAAATGACTAAATAACTTAATTAGGTGAAATGAAGTGCACTTACAACCACAGATACTTAAACCAAATCACGATAACACTGTGTACACGAATTTTTTTTTTTCAAATGTTTCTTTAAACAGTAGGGCAAAGAAATACAAAGGAACTGAGACTGATACAATGAACACTGGTTAACACTGACTCCCGAATGGAAAATGAAAAAACAAAACCAAAATTCTTTCTAGAGGTCAAAAAAATTGCAAATAATCACAGGATTTTTTTTTCTCAAAATTTAAAAAAAAAAGTTGATATGGAGAGCAAATAAATATAAGAATGACCTAGTATTTTGCTTTTGGCTCCAAAGTTTTATTTTGGATACATATTCTCTTTTATGTTAATCATTTAAGGATTGAGGGGTACGAAGAGGGATGAAGCCTAAAATCCCCATACACAGCCTAAGTTAAAGTTATACTCGGGGGTGGTTTCCTAAACGTTAGCAAGTAAACCTGCTGTTCTTCTGGGTTTTGCCATTCCGTAAGTGTAAATAACCACGACAAACGATTGTGCGGTAACACCTTTCTGGTTGTACCAGGAGAAAAACACGGATGTTAAAATTCACCCAAAAAGGCTGCTCCCTGAAGTAAGATAAAGCAGCAGACAAACGCAGCGGGAAATGAGTGCGAAGTGCACACGTGGGGCCCTGATTCAAAACACAGCTGCTGGGTCTAATTTTAGGCCAACTGGCCTTGTCAGTGTCTCTTAACAAGGAAAATGTCCCCACTGAATATTAGAAGCTCTAAAAAGAAGGGCGAAAAGCACATAATAATATTCATTAGTTATCTCTACCATGGCCACTGTTTTATGCAGAAAATATGTATCACAACTTCTCAGTGAGAGAAGCTGAGCCAGTGCCGTGAAAGGTATTTCAGTGAAGGAAATTTTACTCCCAAGAAATGACCCATGAAGATCCAGAAATATATGGGCCCAAATCAGAGATACCAAGGGAACACTTCATGCAAAGATGAGGACCATAAAGGACAGAAACGGTATGGACCTAACAGAAGCATTAGATATTAAGAGGTGGCAAGAATACACAGAAGAACTGTACAAAAAAGATCTTCACGACCCAGATAACCACGGTGCTGTGATCACTCACCTAGAGCCAGACATCCTGGAATGCGAAGTCAAGTGGGCCTTAGGAAGTATCACTACGAAAAAGCTAGTGGAGGCGATGGACTTTGAGCTGAGCTAGTTCAAATCCTAAAAGATGATGCTGTGAAAGTACTGCACTCAATCTGCCAGCAAATCTGGAAAACTAAGCAGTAGCCAGAGGACTGGACAAGGTCAGTTTTCAATCCAATCACAAAAGGCAATGCCAAAGAATGCTCAAACTACCGCACAGCTGCACTCATCTCACATGCTAGCAAAGTAATGCTCAAAATTCTCCAAGCTAGTCTTCACAGCACCTGAATCAAGAACTTGCAGATGTTCAAGCTGGATCTAGAAAAGGCAGAGGAACCAGAGATCAAATTGCCAACATCCACTGGATCATAGAAAAAACAAGAGAATTCCAAAAAACACCTACTTCTGCTTCATTGACTATGCTAAAGCCTTTGACTGTGTGGATCATAACAAACTGGAAAATTCTTAAAGAGACAAGAATACCAGACCACCTTACCTGCTTCCTGAGAAATCTGTATGCAGGTGAAGAAGCAACAGTTAGACCAGACATGGATTAATGGACTGGTTCCAAACTGGGAAAGGAGTACATCAAGGCTGCATATTGTCACCTTGATTATTTAATGCTGGCCTGGATGAAGCACAAGCTGGAATCAAGACTGCCAGGAGAAATATCAATAACCTCAGATATGCTGATGACACCACCCTTACGGCAGAAAGCAAAGAACTAAAGAGCCTCTTGATGAAGGTGAAAGAGGAGAGTGAAAAAGCTGGTTTAAAACTCAACATTCAGAAAACTAAGATCATGGCATCTGGTCCCATCACTTCACGGCAAACAGACAGGGAGACAGTGGAAACGATGGCTGACTTTATTTTGAGGGGCCCCAAAATCACTGCAGATGGTGACTGCCACCACAAAAGTAACAGACGCTGCTCCTTGGAAGAAATGCTATGACCAGCTGAGAGTCAATGCCTAGGCGGGTTGATAAGTCCAGGGTCCCTGAGGAGGAGAGAAGGATCTAGGACTCTCAAGAAGCAGGAAAGGACACACGTCTTTATTTTTCTCTACATTCCTCAGTCACATAAAACACTTTTTTCTTTAAGCCCAAAACTGATGATTACACAGCAAACAACTCAATTTAAACTCTGTACTGGGGATTATAGGTTTTCCCTGGTGGCTCAGACGGTAAAGCGTCTGCCTACAATGCAGGAGATCGGGGTTTGATCCCTGGGTCAGGAAGATCCTCTGGAGAAGGAAATGGCAACCCACTCCAGTGCTCTTGCCTGGAAAATTCCATGGATGGAAAAGCATGGTAGTCTATAGTCCATGGGGTCGAAAAGATTCGGACATGACTGAGCCACTTCATTTTCACTTTTTCTTTTCACTAGGAATTATATAACAACAATGTATCTGCTTGAGGACGGTTTCTCCTTCTTGAAAACCTCACTAATCCTTATACCTTAGAATGTATGGGAATAGAGCTGGTAAAATGTTTCTATTGTTAAATTCTAATCCTATTGCCTTAAAATGTAAATTGTGGCCGTGGGTCTAGTAAGATTTTTACAACCTTGAGACATTCTTTTGATTTATTGTAATAACTAATTTAAAAATAACTAATTTAAAAAGTATATAAAACTCCCTTGCTTAGACAAGCAACGGGGGCACTCTCCATCCCACTTCTGATGTCTGTGTCACAACCTTTCTGTCCCTTTTTCATACTTTAATGAAACTCTGCTACACAAGAGCTCTTGAGTGATCGAGCCTGGTCACTGGTTCCGAAGCTAAATCTTCTTCTTCAGAGATCACGAATCCAACACCATTCACCATAAGCTATCACAACCTAGACAGCATATTAAAAAGCAGAGACATTACTTTGGGAACAAAGGTCCGTCTAGTCAAAGCTATGGTTTTTTTCAGTAGTCATTCATGGATGTGAGAGCTGGACTATAAAGAAAGCTGAGCACCGACGAATTGATGCTTTTGAATTGTGGTGTTGGAGCACACTCTTGAGAATCCCTTGGACAGCAAAGAGATCAAACCAGTCAATCCTAAAGGAAATCAGTCCTGAATATTCATTGGAAGGACTGATGCTGAAGCTGAAACTCCAATAATTTGGCCACCTGATGCGAAGAATTGACTCCCTGGAAAAGACGCAGATGCTGGGAAAGATGGAAGGCGGGAGGAGAAGGGGACGACAGAGCATGAGACAGTTGGATGGCATCACGGACTTGACGGACGTGAATTTGAACAAACTCTGTGAAACAGTGAAAGACAGAGGAGCCTAGCACGCTACAGCCCATGGGGTCACACAGAGTCAGACACGACTTAACGACTAAACAACATCTCTGAATGTCCACGAGTTTCACAGATGTTTCACAACTGCTAACATTTACTGAGCTCTTACTGTGTGTAAGCCCAGGGCTAAAAATGCTGTACTTGGACATGTTCATTCTACTCTTACAACACTATCAGGCGGGTCCTCTGAGTAGGTCCTTCAGTAAATGAAATAAAAAACTTCATGTTACTTTATCAAAAGCATTTGCTGCCGCCGTCAAGCAGGGCAATGAAGCATCTGTCTACTAACATAACCGTTGCCTCCCTTGATTTTTCCAGAAAGGAGACACACAGAAATGCTCATAAAGTGGTCTCTAGAGCCTTACCTCCAAAATTGTATGCAAAATATTGAATCTTCATGCTGCCTGATTGTCCAAGACAAGCACCCTGTCTTTTATCAGATTCCCAAAGCACTCTGTAGCTCCAAAACTGTTCAGACTCCCTCAATGTCACACTCCCGGGCCCGGGCCAAACTTGGAGCATCACATGCCCCCAGCGCTCTCACTACTCCATTTCTAGTTTCAGAGAACTACCTGTGGTGTTCCAAGGTCACAAAAGCACAGCCTTTTGTCTAGAGACGTCCCACTCACCCTTCAAACCCCAACAGACATGGCAAGCTTGATGAAGTCCCGTTGGCATTTACATCCACCCCAACAATTCTGACCTCCCTGTGACCCTCTATACGTATTCACTTCCAAAAAATTTACCAAGCAATAGGATAACATTTAGTGTACATGCTCATCTCCTTCCATGTAAGCTCCTTGAGATCAAGAACTATGTTATTTATTACCATTTTTACTATCTTAACCCGTCAGCACAGTCCTTCACATACAGTATGGGGTCGATAAATTTGCTAAATTATCGATACATTAATATATAAACAAGACACTATAAAAATTATCAGTTAATGACTCTGTGTCTAAGAAGGTACTATATGACACAAAATTTAAAGGAAACGATCTTTGTGTATATTGATTCAAAAACCTCGTATTTGTTGATCCTAGTTCCACAAAGAACCTGACAGACTCCTTACAAAATTGTTTCAAATAATGATTTTTGACAACTTTCTTCTTTTATCTTGTACTCTAATTTTTAAACAGTTTGTTCTGCTTATAAAAAAAAAATACATGCTCATGACTACATCATGTATACACAATAAATAAAGTGTATAAAGAAAACATATATTGCCCATACAAGAAAATATGTGACTATCCATGTTTTTTACAATTTTTTTTTCATTTTTCAAACAGACAAATTCACTCTTTGAGATTTGAAGTGAGTTGTCCAACTGTCCAAGATCATGGAGCTAATAATGGAGAAGAATGGAACCAGAAGCCCATCCTTTCTAACATGTAGATCTAAAATGTATCTCTCTAGATACCAGGCTTCCCTAGTGGCTCAGAGGGTAAAGAATCCTCCTGCAATGCAAGAGACCTGGGTTCAGACCTTGGGTTGGGAAGATCCCCTGGAGGGAGGGCATGGCAATCCACTCCACTATTCTTGCCTGGAGAATGCCATGGACAGAGGACCCTGGTGGGCTACAGTCCATGGGGTCACAAACAGTCGGACAGACTGAGCGACTAAGCACGCAGAGTTTGCAAGCCATGTCCTCCCCAACCCTACCAATATCCAGTTGCTGCCTGTTTTTTCAAATTAAGTTTTACTGGAATGCAGTCTTGTTCTTTGGTTTACTGGTTTCCTACAGCTACAACTGCTACAACAGCAGAATTTAGCACTTGCAGCTGAGAGTATATTGCACACAAAGTTGACATTTATTAGCTGGTCCCTTACAGAAAAGAATTTGCTAACCTGTGCTCGAGACTATGCCATTCTAGTCTCAGAAACATGCATTTATTCTCCAGGTCTAAAGAATGAGTTCTTTTAAGGAAAATTCCTTTTTCAGATGCTACATATGTAAGAGGTACAACGGTAAAATCCATAACGTAAGGGTCTGAATACTCGTAGGAGCTTCCTTTTAAATTTTTTCTTTAAAAAAATCAAAATACCAAAATGTACATTCGAATCAAAATGTCCTGCCAAAACCCAAAATATTTATTAAAGGAGGCATGAGCCAAAAATGGCAGTGGGAAAGCTCTGGAGAGAAAAATCAATTCACCGGCACTTAATACAACCCTCCACAGAGTCTCCTCTTATGTCTGGCCACAGACGTCCTGCCCCTACTTGGCCCAAAGAATCCAACTCACCCAATAATGCGCCCCAAACTTTAGTTCCACCTTCTTGATCTTTGCCTTAACTAAATACTAACTGAACACTTATCTAGTTAATACTCTTCTTTATAAAGAATTACCTCAAAAAATAAAACACCAAAACTTAGCCTTCTCCTAAGAATAATATCCATAAAATCCAGGCTCAGGTGTGCTAGTTACATTTTTTTTTAATAAATAGCAAGTCAACCAGACAGCAAATAGACACGACTACTGAAATTAAAAGTTTCTATGTTCTCTCCTTCTCTAGCTAATAAAAAATATTCAACGATAATTCAATATACCACCATGTCACTTCTCAGAGAACTCACTTAATTGTTCTTTGTTTAATTTTCATCAGCTGTACACTCAAAGACATCAGAGGGATGCTCTGGGGAATAAAAGAGTTAGTGAATAAAAAGCTTGATCCATAATGAAATGTTGAAAATGTCATGCTCCCTCCAGAACCTGATGTACATATTATGTGAAGGGATACATGTGTGAGAAGATTGTAACCAAAGAGACACAGAAGTATAGAACAGTCTTTTGGAGACTGTGGGAGAGAGAGAGGGTGGGATGATTTGGGAGAATGGCATTGAAACATGTATAATATCATATATGAAACGAATCACCAATCCAGGTTTGACGCATGATACTGGATCCTTGGGGCTGGTACACTGGGACAACCCAGAGGGATGGTACGGGGAGGGAGGAGGGAAGGGGGTTCAGGATGGGGAACACATGTATACCTGCGGTGGATTCATGTTGATGTATGGCAAAACCAATACAATACTGTAAAGGAATTAACCTCCAATTAAAATAAATAAAATTATATTTAAAAAAAAAGAACACTGCAACCTCTGCTCATTACAGAAATTTTTTAGAAGTCTGCCAAGAGAAGAAATAAGGCAGAGGTGCAAAATCTCTCCTCTTACAGTTCCAATACCTGGACTCAACCAAGGTTTCCCCTCTCCCTACCTCTAAGGCCTTGAACAACACGCAGGGGATTCTCTGAGTCGGTTTCTTCCTTAGTGGTTTGCTTTCAAGGCTTTACACAAGACAGTGACATAATAGTGCCTCAGTGAGTGTGAATCCTCCCATCCCGAATCTGGGCTGATATTTTATCTACATGCAAAATATATGTGAATTTGCCAGAAAAATGTTACAGTCATGAGAAATTCAGGGCTTCAAAGATGGCATTCGTGGTAAAGAACCTGCCCGCCAATGCAGGAGGTGCAACAGACTCAGGTTCAGTCCCCGGGTGAGAAGATGCCCTGCAGACAGGCATGGCAACCCACTCCAGTATTCTAGCCTGGGAAGTCCCATGGACACAAGAGCCAGGTGGGTTAGGGTCCACAGGGTCGCAAAGAGTTGAACACAACTGAAGCAGCTTAGCACGGACACATCAGAAATTTATGTGACTCTGAAAATCTGATAAACACGCACAAAAAAGTTTAGTGGTTTCCAATGACAGTACTATGACTAAACTTAAAACGAACATGATCTCATAGAACTATCACTCCTCTTAATTAGTAAATTCAAATTTTAATACATATATATGATTCTTGAATCACTTATTAATCAAATCTAGAATTTACTGAATAAAAATAAATTTTAACTTAAATTAGCAGATCAAAGAAAGCCTCTCTGAGAAAATAGTCTTTCAGATAAAGTCTGAATGCAGTTAGTCAGGTAACGCATGAGAGGAAAGGTTCTCCAGAGCATGTGCAAAGGTCCTGAATCAAGGAAAAGCTTGTCAAACTCCAAAACCTAAAAGAAATTCAATGTATTTTAAATACAGAGTGTAACAGGAAACAGGATCCAAATGAGGCTGGACAGACATGTCTAGGATATGTTGAAGAGTACAAAAGTTAGTCTATAACACTGAAAGTGCTTATAACAGTGCAAAATACTGAAGACGGGAGATGAAATATTTTGTTTGGCATTTTTTAAAAACTCACCTTGGCTGCTTCCAAACATAGATTCAAGGAAGAAGTGGAAATACAGTCAGGAGGCTCCTAGAGTATACCAGGCAAGAAATGACAGTCCTTCACTTCAACTGGTCAAAGTAGAGGCGGTGAGCAGAACTCTATGATGATTAGATGGGGAGAGATAAAGGGGCCAGTGTGTTCAGATCTCAGTTTAATCAACTAGGTGCATGGGAGTGCCATTCCTAAGATACAGAAATAAGACAGACGTATATTAAGGGCAGAGGAGGAAATCAAATAAAATAGACAGCTGACTCTACAAACTGACACTGAGAAACACAAATGATACTACAGCAATATATATGAGAGCTGGTATCTTAGAAACAAAGATGATTCAGGAAGAAAATACACATGAGAATCAAAGGAAACGTACATCAACTGCCTACTGTGTACTGGATATGGTCAAGGGCATGGCAAGTATTATCTTACTGAATTCTCCCAACTATCCTGTTTTTACCCACTTTACAATATGAAAACGCTGCTAATAACTAGATGATAACCAACCCAATATAATTCCAGATTGAGGCACTGCGCCATACCGCCTCTCAGCAGAAAAGGAAGAGGGTCCAGGTAAGACCCTCAAGGGACTCAATTTACAGTTCAGGCAGAAGAGCAGTCAGCAAAAGGGAGGCAGAAAACCAACCAACCAAACAAACACGAGCAGAAAGTAATAGAGACACTGAATTTCCAACAAAAATAAATGAATTTTCTCTTAAAAACTGCTGAGAAGTTTAATGAAATAGCATTACTAAATTGCTAAATATGAAAATGAGAAAGGAAAGCTGTGGGAAAAGACAGCTGTCCAGAAAAGAAAGGCAACTGAATAGACAGCAGAGGTCCCAAGAACCCCAAAGGAATTCAGAACGTATTAGAATAAAATCATCCAAGTAATGAAAAAAAGAAAACAATGTCAACCTGAAAATCTGTGCCCTACAAAACGATCTTCCAAGAACAAGAAGAAGGACACTCTGGATAAACAAGAGTACAAGACTTGGGCTCTAACATTCCTATATCAAAAAACTTCTAAAGGATATATTTCACCAAATAAAATGACCCCACAAAGGCCAAAGAAGCCAAAGAGTATTGAGCAAAGAAATTACTAAACAAGTAAATCTAAACACTGTCTATAATGCTTAGATAAGAATAATATCTAATTTCCAGGAAATATTTTGAAGTTCCAAACAAAAGTACTCTCAGTAGATAAGAGAGTGATATGAAGAACAGGATTCTGTGGTGCTGAAACTGTTTCAAAGGAGAGTTAAGATTATAAACTTTAGACTCTGTCAGATAACTATGCACAGTAAAATCTAAAGGAATCATTTTAAAAAAATTTTCAAACAATGAGAGGGCAAAACGAAGTAAAAAAATGAAATACTAACTAGCTATACTTTAAAAGGAGTAAGAGAAAAAAGGAAATGTATAAGAAGCAATACAAATCAAAATTCAAGATTTAGATGACATTAATCACAGAGCTACCACATCACACAATTCCAACAGGCATATTCACAGTGTCGTCTTTGTAAGAGGCATAAAGCAAAATATACAAAAAAGTAATGGACTTAGGTCATTTGATATCTGATTACACTGAAATTAAAATTCATCTGTAGCAGGAATACTTAAAACATACCATCTAGGATGGGTTGAAAATAAAAGGTTAAAAATAGATACACTAGATGAATATTAGTGAAAAAAAAAGTGAGATAACTACACTAATAACAGACCAAATAGATAAGACAAAATGGTAGAAAGAGGGTGACCACATATAAAGTGGACAAAGTGTTTAATTAACCATGAAGACCTAGTCATTCTAAACTTGAATGCATACAATTTCAATATGTACAAAGCCAAAAGAGAAACACAGGGAGAATGTGCAACATCACCATGATAGAGGATTATTTCAATCCACTTCTCTTAATGACAAAATGTTAGGCAGACCGAAAAAAAAAAAAAAACTTTTGTAAAGGTATAGACAATTTTAAGGCACAATTAACAAGCTTAAATTTCTGGACACATAAATCCTTCAACTCAACAATAAAAGAATACACAGTCTTCCCAAGCACACAGTGGAACACTTATGAAAACTGATTAATTAAAACTGACAATAAAGCAAGTCTCACAAGAACCAAAGAACTGTTGTCACATAGAACAGTTCTCTGACAACAGTTAAATTACATTCAAAGTCAATAATAAAAAGATAAATAACACGTTCATTTGTAAAATTTTCAAGGCATCAATAAATAGTGCAAGAATCAAAGAAGAAAATTATTTCAAATACTTACAAATAACATATAATGGAACATGTTACATACTAAAACCTATGGAATATATATTAACAGCAATACTTAAAGGGCATTTTATAGCCTTAAGTTCTTAGATTAAATAAAAATAACAATGAGCTAAGTGGTGAACTTAAGAAGTTAGAAAAAATCAGAATAAACCCAAAACAAATAAAAAGCTGGCAATTATAAAGATTAAAAAGTAATGAAGTAGGAAAACACACACACACAAATAATCCACAAAGCCAAAAGCTGACTCTTTGTAAAGACTAATACATTAGAAAAACGTCTAGTGATCTTGATAAAGGAAACCACACCAAAAAATTAGGAGTGAAAAATGTAACTTAGTTATAGAATCAGTAGAGATTAGAAAAGTAATTAGAGAATACCATACACAACTTTAAGGCAATCTATTTAAAATTTATATGAAATGTGAAATATTAAATCCATCATGTATATAATTTTATTCAAATATATAATTTTAAAACTACTGAAAAAGAAAGTTAAATTCTCATTCTCAATATTTAAATATTTGAAAATTCTATCAGCGCTTTGAAATCTTCTCACATGAGGTTCAGACTGTTACACAGACAAGTTTTGCCTAATTTCAAGGAACAAATTAGTTGAGACTCATACACACTCTACAAGTGATGACAGAATGAAAATACTGTTGTATTCATTTTACAGGTCAGTATAACCCTGGAGCTAAAACCAGATAAGGACAGTAAGAGAAGAAATATTATATATCAATCTTAGTTATAAGCATAGATGCAAGATACTAAAGAAAACAGAAAACAGAGTGCAGGATATTACTTTTAAAAGAGTAATAAAAACACATCAATCACACTAACAAATCCCCCAAATCCAAAGGGCATGTACCATATGGAAAAATATAAATATCACTCACAATATTAACAGATTGAAGGAGATTTTTTTTAAGTCCTAATTTAAATATGTATAGAAAAAAATTTATAGAAACACCACCACTCACAAACTCTAAGCAAGACATACACAGAATGACACTCCTTAATGAAATATATACCATCATCAATGTCAACAGTGAAAATCAGGGAGAAGACAAGGATACCTAATACTGCTATCTGTATTCAAGAATGAACTTGAGGTCCTAGGTAGCACAGTAAGACAAGAAAAAGAGAACAAACTAAATCAGATACATCTGTTTGCAAGGGGTATGAAAAGAAAAACAACTTTCATTATTCACACACAATATGAATATACAAAAAAGTGTAATGAAAGCACACAGAGAATTTTAGAATCAGTAAGAGAATTTAGCAATATGGCTAACTATGAAATCAATACCCAAAGATCAATTACACAGACACACATATGTGTGTGTGTATGTATGTGTATATATTAAATATATGGAACAATTTGACTATTTAATTTAAAAGAAAATACCATTATCAATAGCAGTAAAAATAAGGTACTGAAGAATGTCATCAAATGATATACATGACCTCATGAAAAAAATTATAAAACTTTGAGATATCAAAGAAGACCTAAAGAACTGAAGAGATACGTGACTGCAGATAATCATCCTTAAAAATACATCCGTTTTTCCCCACTGATCATTAGATCTCATGCAACATGAACAAAATTCCTAAGAGGCTTATGAAAGACCTTGGCAAACTTAACTTTAAAATTTCTGTGGAAGAAGACGGGCCTCCAAATAGCTAAAAGTGAAAGGTACACATGGGATGAGAAGAAGAGAAAAGACCTTACTACCACATACCAAAATGTGGCATGAAACTTCTTACAAAATGCCACTGGGGCATGGGTAGACAAATTGACCGAAAGATCAGAAAAAAAAAGGACTCAGAATGAAAGACCCTTAGAAACGCAGGAACTTTCAGTATTGCAGAAACAGCATTGTGGAAGCCTACAGAAAGGACAGACTTCTCAATGAATGATTCTAGAACAAATGTCTATCAAGATATTTAAGAAAAAGCAGAATTAAAAGCCCTACTTGCCCCTCTACAAAATCTATCCCAACTGTATTAGAAACTTAAATGTGGATGTCGAACTATGAAATCCCTTCTTGAAGAAACATATAAATGAATACCTTTATGACCCTGAGGCAGAGATGGATTTTCCAACCATGACATAAAACATGAAAAGGTAAAGGAAAAAAAAGACTACATTAAATGTAAGGCCTTATGTTCATCAAAAAATACCACAGGAAGTGTAAAAAGACAGGTCATAAAATAAGGGAAAGTATTTGCAGCATGCATGACTGAGAAAGAATTATATCCACATATATATCAGGAACACCCACGAATCAATAAGGAAAAAAAAAGTCAATGGAAAACTGAGGAGGGAAGATTCTACAGAACAAACATGAATGATAAATAAATGCATTTAAGATGTTTAACTTCATTAAGTATCAAGGAAATGCAAGTTAAGACCATAGTGAGATACATTTTCTATTTTATAACCCCTAGATTGATATAACAGGCTTCCCTGGTGGCTCAAACTGTGAAGAATCTACCTGTCATGCAGAAGATCTGGGTTCAACCCCGGGGTTGGGAAGATCCCATGGAGAAAGAAATGGCAACCCACTCCAGTATTCTTGCCTGGAAAATCCCATGGACACAGGAGCCTGGTGGGCTACAGTCCATGGAGTCGCCAAGAGCTGGACACAACTGAGTGACTAACACACACACAGACACAGACACACACACACACACACACACACATTGATACAAATTAGGAAATCTGAAAATACTGAAAGTGGACAACAATATGTACCCATAATAACCTTTCATGCTGTGGGTGGGTGTGTAAATTGGCAACAGCTCTGGAAAACAATTTGGTGCTACCTTAACACCTGCATGACTCTGTAACCTAGGAGTTTTACTCACGGATATCCAAGACAGCAAAAGAGATGACCAAGTGCGCATCAAGAGGTGTTTAGGAAAATACGTAGTCTCAAAAAATGAGAACCAATCCAAAGGTTCACGAACCGGACCATACAGAAATAAACTGAGGCACATTCACCAGCAGTGGCAATGCACTAAGGCCACACACAGCAACATGGACAGATGGGAAACACAGGACACCAAGGGAAGAGAGCGAGAGGGACGCGGCAGCACCGGACTGACACCACATTTCTAACCCTCCATCAAGCAAAGCCCAACATCACGTTGCTTAGGGATACACAGACATGTCATTAAGCTACTCTAAAAAGAGACAGAATATTTACCTCTGGCAAGAAAGATGGGGGAAGGCGGATAAGGAGGAAACCCACAAGGTTCTGATGATGCTCCAGTTCTGACAGTGAGTGGTAAGTCCCCAGGTCTTCCTCACGCCATCATTTAGCTCCGTAGTTCACATACACTACATGTATTCCTCTGCAGGTGTCCGACATCACAAGGTAAAATGTGTTCGGAATACCTGGTTGGGGTAAGGCTTATGAAAAGTGTATGCAAGGGAAGGATACAGAAGCCGCCAGTGTAGACAACAGTCAACAAACTCTTGCTGTGAAAGAGGACCGGTCAGTGGAGAGAGGAAGAGGGAGAGTTGGTGTTTGGCTCATTAGGGTTTTGTTGTCTTTCTAATTATGAAATATTAGGAGCACAGAGGGGTCAACCACAACATTCTACAATTTTTCTTTCCAAAAAAAATAATAATAAAGTGCTGCCAATAACTGCGGAAGCACCCTGTGTGCCCTCCTCACGCCAAAAGGAAGGCAACTGTATTTCGTTTCTCTTTTAAACTGAGAGTTACGAAGGTATGCCTAGATGCTGCTGGGAGTTCCCCAGGAGGCAGGAACAATGTTGTCCACTTGCATCAGCACCACCCACTGACTCGCCAGCTCCAGGCACGTGTGTTAAGGAGCTTCCCGCTCAGCGCAGAGGGTCCCAGACCTCACTGCTGTCACTTCAGCACCCTTCTGAAGAAGCACACGCAGAGCCCGGGGGTCCCGTGGCCAAGAATCACTCGCTGGCGTGGCCATCAGGGTCCAGCCTATGGTCACCCATTCCCCTGTGCTCTAACCAGCTGGGCCCGAAGCAAAGATGGAAAGAGAGAAGGAGGGGGAAAAAATAACTATTTTCTTCCTTCACTTTGAACCGTGAATATACCACAAGAAGGGTGACGGCTTTCCTAACGGACTAACCAACTTGGCGGGCTGAGAGGAGACTTCCAAGTGTGAAGCATCACATTCGTGAGAAAACGAAGGGAGGCAGGCAGAGAAGGAGTGAGATGGTCAGAGGGAAAGGGTTAGCGGGAAGGTTCACCAGGAGCTCTCAGCGGGGACAGCTTCATTCCGTGGCTAATCCAAAGCCACCAGACGATTTTCCCCATGGCTGCCTCAGACAAAACACAAGCAGGTAAACAGCATTTTCATCCCACATGGAATATGGTCCAAATCTGACCACCATCCTAGCGTTCACCAAAGATGCTCAGCAACATCGTGGTGATGTGCTAATACCTGACCCCCAAGTGTGCGATGGACTCAATTCCACAAGTTGAAATGAACCATCAAACCAGTCAAGCCTAAAGGAAACCAGTCCTGAATATTCGTTGGATGGACTGATGCTGAAGCTGAAGCTCCAAAACTTCGGCCATCTTATGCAAAGAGTTGACTCGTTAGAAAAGCCCCTGATGCTGGGAAAGACTGAAGGCAGGAAGAGAAGGGGGTGACAGAGGATGAGATGGTTGGATGGCATCACCGACTCAATAGACATGGGTTTGAGCAAACTCCGGGAGACGGTGAAGGACAGGGAAGCCTGGCGTGCTGCAGCCCATGGGATCGCAGATAGTCGGACACAACTGAGTGACTGAACAATCAGAACCTGAGCTAGCAGAAGCCTAACTAGTGTGTAATTACTGAAAACCATTAAATAAGAAGAGTCCCTTTGGTCTCTTTCTCCCACTCCCACCTCTGCACCCTCTCACAACAGAACTGCAAAATCCATCTTCCACTTTTATCAGAAAATAAAAAACACTTCTGTGGTGTCTGGGTGCAAAAAAGGCAGTCAACAGCACGTGGTAGCTGAATGAGGTCTCAGTGTTTCCATTAGAAGATGTATAGCCAATTTTCAAGTATTCAGGTTATAAAAAGTTTCTCACACGCACGCAGACACACACACACACACACACACAAATGCTACTGTGAATGCTCCCCAGTGGACTAAAGTTACACATTCCAAGTAAGGTCTACAGCCCATTCTCCATCTTCACCACCCACACTGGAGGCCTAACAACCTCATCTCTCACCTGGGTTTCTGAAAAAATCTCACCACACAGGGTTCGGGCCACCAACACTGACTGCCCCTGGGGTGCGTTTTCCAGGCTGCAGCCAGAGGTCTCCCAGGCACAAAGCTGATGAGAGGAAATTGCAAAGTCTCCCGATCTTCCTGCCTGGCATCATCTGGCCCCTACCTTCCACCTCTCAAGCCTCACCTCTAACCCAGCTCTAACCCCTCCCCAAACACCAGGCCCTGCTGGTCCCCAGTCCACTTCGCCCATGTACCCCGCCCTTCCTCTCAGACCTCAGTCCAGGTGTGCCAGCTTCAGGAAGCTTCTCCTGACTGCTAGGTCAGACACCCTATTACAAACTCCTCTGATGCCTCACACCTCTCCTTTCTTTGCTTGGTTATTCAGTGAATGTTTCCCACATTCAGCCAATGCAGAAATATACCCGTCTGTACGCAGGTCAGGAAGAAACGGTTAGAACTGGACATGCAACAACAGACTGGTTCCAAATAGGAAAAGGAGTACGTCAAGGCTGTATATTGTCACCCTGCTTATTTAACGTCTATGCAGAGTACATCATGAGAAACGCTGAACTGGAAGAAACACAAGCTGGAATCAAAATTGCCAGGAGAAATATCAATAATCTCAGATATGCAGATGACACCACCCTTATGGCAGAAAGTGAAGAGGAACTAAAAAGCCTCTTGATGAAAGTGAAAGAGGAGAGTGAAAAAGTTGGCTTAAAGCTCAACATTCAGAAAATGAAGATCATGGCATCAGGTCCCATCACTTCATGGGAAATAGATGGGGAAACAGTAGAAATAGTGTCAGACTTTATTTTTGGGGGTTCCAAAATCACTGCAAATGGTGACTGCAGCCATGAAATTAAAAGACACTTACTCCTTGGAAGAAAGTTATGACCAACCTAGATAGCATATTCAAAAGCAGAGACATTACTTTGCTGACTAAGGTCTGTCTAGTTAAGGCTATGGTTTTTCCTGTGGTCATGTATGGATGTGAGAGTTGGACTGTGAAGAAGGCTGAGCGCCGAAGAATTGATGCTTTTGAACTGTTGTGTTGGAGAAGGCTCTTGAGAGTCCCTTGGACTGCAAGGAGATCCAACCAGTCCATTCTGAAGGAGATCAGCCCTGGGATTTCTTTGGAAGCAATGATGCTAAAGCTGAAGCTCCAGTACTTTGGCCACCTCATGCGAAGAGTTGACTCATTGGAAAAGACTCTGATGCTGGGAGGGATTAGGGGCAGGAGGAGAAGGGGACGACAGAGGATGAGGTGGCTGGATGGCATCACGGACTCGATGGACGTGAGTCTGAGTGAACTCCGGGAGTTGGTGATGGACAGGGAGGCCTGGCGTGCTGCGATTCATGGGGTCACAAAGACTCGGACACGACTAAGTGACTGAACTGAACTGAACTGTTCATTATTTTATTTCTAGCACCCAGTATAGTACCTGCTACATGGTAGATGCTTAATTTTTTTTAACTTTAAAAGTAAATCAATAACTTCTTGCATATCAACTCTAAAACAAATATCAAAAATATTCAAGTGTGGGAATAAAAGTGTATCTAGTGCCCTTGAATTAAATGAGTACAATTTACAAATCTGGTATCTCATTTCCACTCCCCCCCCAAAAAAACACAACAAAAATATATGGGGTATAATTATCACTGCCTTCTAACAAGTCTTTGGTACCAAATTTGAGAAGACATTCATAATGCTCTTCAAAGTCTAAATTCCATAATCATTCAAATCCATCCCCTACCTTTATACTCATGTAGTACCCATGTAAATAGGATTTCAATCTTTCAGTTAGTCTGTACTTAGTTTATTTGAAAGTATCCTTGGAAGAAGTCTGCTTCCACACTTTGACATCACTTATTTGAAAAGCACTTTCTTACTGAGTCAATATAGAACTTACACCCAAAGACAGCAAGCAGTACCATGCTCCAACTGCAATACTGGCACTGAAATATTTCCTTCTTTATATCACCATAGTACCTCACACTGCAATTTGAATCTTAGCTCTCAAAAAAAAAAATTTACTGAATGAGTGAACAAGCGAGTAAATCAAAGTTAACCATTCTTAGTAATTCTCTTGCTATTTCAGCGAAACATATTCACACTGCAAAAAAAAAAAATCTATGCATAGTCATTCCTTTCATTTTTCTGAAGCTTTTGACATTCTTTAAACAAACCTTCAACAATAATGGAGTTTGTTTAAGTAGAATTATTTAAAGTACTAGTGGACTACTTCTCACCTGATCCAATTCTACCAAAATTACTAGGGATATATTAAAGTGGGACACTGCAAAATGTACACCCATGTAAAAGAGAAACAGTTCCACGTGGGCTGAAAGGCAAATGAAAGAATAAGAAGAGGCTAACAAGATCAAGGAGAAATTAAATATCAAAAGAAAACTAGAAACTAAATGAAGGTTCACAGCACCCACAAAAGAACAGAACAGCATTCCATGGTTTGGGATACCAGTTAGTACACAATGAAGCTCTAGAAGGTACGCAGCAAAGAACAATTATCTGAACAAGGATTGAAATGACATTGCTCAGTCTTCCCTTCCAAATTGCAAAACTGGGTTATGTATGAAATTGTAGATTCAATCTTGAAACATGATTACCCAGCTGATGACCAAAAGCTTTTCTCTGAGTTTTAAGGCATAGGGTTGCAAAATATTCCCAACATGAATCCCTATGTTCGAAAGTGAAGACTAAGTTTGAGGAAGACATAAGTTTGGAACTGACTTTAATGAGTAAATTAGGTCTAGAACATTCTCTTTGTCATAAAAATCTTGTTTATATTCTATAGCAAATACAGTCATTCATTAAGAAATTCTTCCTATGCCAATTTCGACTAGAACTTGAGTTCTGGGCTTAAACTGGAAACTGGAATCGTGTGTTACACTGAAACACTTGGAGGTCACAGAGAGAAGGACATTTTAATCTGAACTACCCAACACTCAAGGAGAGGGTGATGTTTACATATTTTTCCTATGTGGGATGTAATTTTGACACATTTTATTCAGAGGTGTATCTGGCCACTCCATAATGTTTTTACAAACATTATATGGGTTTCGGCTATGATCACAATCTTTGAGACTGTGTTTTAAATGCATTTCCAAATGTATTATATGGCAATTATAACCAGCACATTTCCCTACTAGCTTCTGAACCAAGGGCCACAGCACCAGTAATGGCCAGTGAGGATAATAAAATTATAATGCTGATGTTCTGCAATTGGGAAATATTTTTAACTACAGTATAAAACCCCTCTTGAAGTGTAATGGAGAGTTTCACTTTATTTTTCCAGCTTGAAGATGCAGGCTTTGAGGGTCTATCACTTTGCCAATATGAAGTAGCTATTTAACAGCAAACATGGCAAAAGAAGCTAGATTGCCAGAATTCAGTTAAAGAAACTACTTTCTCCAAATTAGCTTAAAATTTCCACTGCTGAATGATATAACAGGAAGAGTTTGAAACTGGGACTATCAAAATCTTGATTTCCACACTGCCACTGCCATTAAAAATATATACATATGGGGAAGGAACTGGATTATCTGGAAAGGAAATCTCAAAATCAGAAAAGGAAAAATAAAGGGGGCATTCAAGACAGGAATGTCTGTCTGGAGGTGGTGCAGATGCCTAGACCACAACTGAGTCCACTGTTGCGCTGAAGACTCTGCTCTCTTCCATCCAGCCTTCGCAATGGATCTCCTCTATGCCTGGTTCACAGTGATCCTGACATAAAATCCTCCCCAACATCCCCAGGTCAAAAAATCTCTTCTTTCAAGAATCATACTCTGTTTGCCCATGAAATCTTCATTATTAATTTTCCCCAGCAAGAAGTAAGTCTTCTCTTTATCTAAACTCCCACCATGTTAGTGACACTCCCCTTCTGGGTACTGAGTACTAATTAAACATGTGCTTTCCTGTTCTTTCCTGTCAAAAATATATTCCTCTCAGGGTAGGACCTTGCTCCCACAAAGCCCTCTAGGTCCTATAATTGCTAATACAGGGGATGTATGCATAGCATGTACTAAAAAGATATATTAGATAAACCATCAGTAAGAATTATGATGGGGAGATAAAAACTAACTGGCTAGATGGACACAACCAACATTTTACAACACTATATTAAAACGTGAGGGGCTAAATTGATGCTATGCTATGAATCTCCAGATAATGACACACACACACACACAAAAACAGAACTTTTGAAACTGTTCATTATCCATTTTTATCCATCTTAAGTAGAAATAAAAGTAATTACTGACAAGATATGCAAATATGCATCCTTTCCACTACTTGCTCATCAGTATTTTACACAAGATGGAAAATAGAGGGTCTAGAGCTATCATTTCAATATCTTCCTTCACAGAAGCTAGGTCTTTCCCTAGTTTAAAGTCCTCGAAATGCCTTGTAGTTAAGTCTTGACTTGAGCGATTTGAGATTCAAAACCTTCCATTTGGATGCCTTGCAATTCAGCTAAGCACCCCAAAAGGGAATGTTTAAATTAATGGAAGATTAAAGCAAGGAAGAACATTCTAAAAGGTATTCTGTAATGGGGTTTTGTCACCACCTTCTCTGTTTTATTGGGAAAACAGTCTTTTCCCAGGGGCCTGCGAGTTTATATGCCAACCATCAGTCTCGTTAACTATTCGAACTTAAAAATGTCAGAGAAGAAAAAAAGTAATGGAAATGCTGACATGCTATGAAGTCAAGAGGCATAAGCAGGTGCTCCTGCAACCCAGGGTCATAATTCAATCAAGCTGTATTGTGACGTCATCTGTTACAGAAAAAAGCCAAATGGTTTATGAACAGTGCCAGAACCCCCAAGATTAAATTACAGCCCTGATATTTAATCAGGGGTCTTACTTTGTTATTTTTAATAACACAATACATTTTAACAGTTATTCGTCAACTGCCTTAGCCAAATTAGAGCAGGTGAAGACAAGTGACCTGGATTACAAGGGCCATCTCTCACAATCTGAACTTTTATTATTTTTCAGAAATGGAAGATCATAGACGTTTCCCTCCTTTTAAGAAACATACAGTTGGTACCAACAAATTGAGTCCAAATCTTAATTAAAAGCAGCATGGGGTCCCTGACCAGCGGGTCAGGACATCTGCATTTGTGTCCTATTACAGCCCATAACCAACTGTATGATTTGAGCAAAAGATATTTAACCCTCCCAAACCTTGGCTCTTTATTTTAAAAAAATCATAGACCATCTCTAAACTCTCCTGATAAGTCTAAATTTCTATAAATCTTCTACTTAAAAAAAAATACTGTGTAATTTCTTTGGGATTCCTTAAGGATCAAAGTGCGAAATCTGTATAGCTGAAAGATGAACTTTTAATTTAATCAAAAATCATTACCATCGAAGAGGCATTTGTCAGCTAAAAATTTAGGGGCAATATCAGTGTCAGCAAACGAAACAGGTTCTTTAAAAAGTCATGTACAAATAGTGCTGAACGTGTGAAGGGTTGTTTGCAAAACAAATCAATACAGGCACATCCAACAATGGATTGCAGTTAATAAACCACATATAGTAATTACCACCAATGGCAGTTTAGAAAGTCATTCATTAAATGTTAATTGTCACACAGAAGTACAAAAGCAGCCATTTGAACAATCAAGTGGCTGCACCTTTAAATAAAATACTTTCTTACAGCCCTGAAATTCATCCATATAAACTGACTCTAAACACACCTGGGTATTTGATATGCTGATTAACTGGGCCTTTATTTATTGCTGAAATGAAAGTAAATATGACAAGCTTTCCAATACTTTTGCTATTCCTTTGAGCCTGATATAAAATATATATATATAATGTATAAAACATATTAATCAATCTTCTCTAAAGATTAAATTGCTATTTCTCTTAGGTCTCTCATAAGCATTAAGAGACATATGGTTCAAAAGGACCCACCTAAATTCATGTGCCTACTTTATTGCTGAGTCTAAGTGGGCTCACAAATTTAGAAAATGGATAACCCACATGTAAGCTAATAAACTTGGTGGTCAATTTTGAAAACTTTATTCAAAGTAATAAGAAACCGGTAACCAAAAAAAAAAAAAAAAAAAAAACCCTATGATATGCTTTACTTTATTTTCCGTAATACTCAGCGCCATCCAATTGACTTGGAAGAACACCTGGTCATAAAAAATTAGGTCATAAAAGACAAAAAAAAAAAAAGAAAAGAGGGGATTTTTTTTTTTTTCCTGTTCCTACCTAGCTTCATTTGGATGCTCTGTCTGTGCAAAATCTGACTTACCCAACATACAGATATAGGTTCTCAAAGTCTGGCCAAGAACATTTTGGTTCCAGACTTGTAAACCAAAGAATGTTTCAAAACACGCCATGTTCCTTATTAGACAACTTCAGATCTGTTATCTTGGCTTATGGGAACAGACCTAAATGGCATCATAATACTAAAAGTTGAAAATCACAGGCCTGGGGCCACCAGGACTCAACTCTCTGCCTTGGACGAGGTTGCAAACTTCCAATATAAAATGCAGTTTACCATTAGTAGTAAATGTTTGATCTATAAAGCTTCCAAAATTACTTTGTTTATCATAGCAGATGAAAGCAAAAAGGAATAATTTTAAGCTCAAAACAAAACTGTTTATATGACAGTCTTGACTGCTCCATGATTCTAAGCATTTAAGACAGATTCGAGCAATTAACAGCATAAACTTTCATTACATAGTTCTATTATATATGTTTATGTGACTTAGCTGTTCATCTGTTATTTAAGTGATTTCCTCATTACAATAGTAGGGTAAAGATAATTTGCTGATGCTGTCAAAAATGTTAAGCATTTCAGGCTCAACAGATCTCGGATCCCTACACTTGTTCAATGCATTTTATTTACTTAAGTCAGTGTCAAATAGAGTACTGCTTCTTCCTTCTGAATTTAGAAAATGTAACATTTTAAGCACATGTCTGGTAATAGACATATCAAAACTTAACTTCAAAGCTGCTTATTTTAGGGATGCAGATAGAATTCAAGATTTTTGTTCTGGAAAATTAGGTTTCAAAGATCTAACAAGAAACTGTAAGACTGTTTTTACAGTTAAAGATAGGAAAGCATTTTTTTAAGATATTAACAGAGCAAGCTTGGTTACCTCAACTTGGGGTTTGACTAGGTTCATAAAAACTGAAAACAAAATATTTTTACTGGTACCCAAGCAGATTGCTAATTTACAGTAGAACCAAGCCACAACTTTGAAAATACCCACTATATTTTCCTGGTTAAAAATATTATAATAATAATACGAGAGAGATACTAAGTCACATTGAAATCCAACATAAACTACAAAGCTAGCTTATTTGGATAATAAAGCAGGAAAAATAATGGACATGGCTTATACCATTAGTGTAAACATGTTTTTTTAAAATGTTTATCTATTCTAATGATCAGGAATAGTATTGTACACCAAGCCTCATGTGTGTGCTTGTGTGTGTGTGTGTGTGTGTGTGTGTGTGTGTGTGTGTGTGTGTGTGTCTTTGAAAAGACACTAAACTAGGCAGACAGACCTATGTTTAGAACCTAACTCATTCCTGGCTGCCTTGAAAGAAAGTAGTTTATCATCTTTGAATCTTGGTTTCCTCATTTATGAATTGAACATGGTAATCCTGGCATCTCATTGGGTTCTTGTGAGGATAAAGAAAATACAAGAGTATAAAGTGCATAGCACACTGCTTGGCATAGTAAGAAGCACTTTAATTCCATCAGTATTATGCCCATCCACACCCTATTATTCAATCTAACATCCTGCAAATAATCACAGACCAGATCAGGCAAAACAGAATGATCAACGATCCAAAATTCAGCTCCAAACCTTAAAAAACAGTCAAAGGGCACATATACATTTAGAAGCATTTGTAGGCACAAAGATCAGTACACAAATCCTGAGACCCTGTTATGCAACACAAATTACAGAAAACACAGAGTCCTGAAACCAGTGTTACTCTAATAAAAGGATTTGCAGGGCCACAGAGAATCAGCAAATCAAAATTTGTTTTTTAGAACAGCAATGAACACATACTTGAGAACCTCTTAACATGGGCCTCAGTTTTCTTTGGCTGTACAATGAAGGCATTGGGCTGTGTATTTCTAAGGGGATCCTACCCCCAAAATGGTATGATTCTAATGAAATGGGTTTAACACCACATTCCTTATTTTTTAACCTGTTAATTTATTCTTCATTTTACAAAAAGCCACACAACCATTATGAACTGCACTGTAATAGTAAGGCTGTTTAAAACAGACACACACACACACACACAATTAAATAACTCTACTCCACAAATACCTTTGGGGGAGACCAATTTTTTTTCACACTGTAACCATGAACTCGAACTGTACGGATGGAAATTAATTCAGGATGCTGGCCATTTGACTCTTCTCTACAATACAAAATGACCCACTGGATCGATATTTTTTTCTTACTGAATTTTCTAAACTGATGTGTTATTTGGGTGTCACATGGATATTGGTGAACAAACTTGTGTGAATGTCAAGAGACATTTTTTCGCTTCCAGAAATGACCATGACAGGGATGTGGTGTTTTATTGCTGCTGTTAATTGTTAAAACACCCATTCATTTGGCACCTTTAACAAATACTGAACACCTAAGTAAAACTAAACAGTTACAGGGGGAAAAGGCTCAACTTTTAAACTGAGGGAGAAAGATGCAGAATCCGTCACAGACTAAGTGTAAATACTTGTAACAGATGTGACCAGGGCTATTGTTGAGTATGGATAATTTCAGAGCCCCAACTTTCAAACCACTTTTTAAAAGATGCCAAAGCTAGTGTGTTTATCTTTTGCTCATAAAGGAATCAAAGGTGACCAAATAAAACTGCATTTCTGTTGTATTAGAAAATTAAATCCCTATTCATCAATAAATTATAGATTCTAGAGACATTTTTTTTCCCTTTTGGATAACTTGGCCATCCTACTTTTTAATGAGAATAATTTTCCAGTCATCCAGGCATGTGGATGCTGTTAGCTTGTTTTAAGATCAATGATATAATGGATCTGAAATCCCTTTATAAAAGTCACCATATAAATTTCAACTATTTCTTACAAATAATTCCAGAGCCCACCAATTCTCCCTGTTAAGGTCATCCACACTCTGAACTATCATGGCTGAATTGTTTTAGTGCTCTCTGCTGAACACCTGCAAACATCAAACAAAAACGGCTGGTCCTTTCCTGGGTTGACAAAAGCCTTTCATGTGAAAAATGCTCCCTGGGAATGTCAGGCTGTAGCTCAGGTTACATTCCATTCTCCCTAGCAGCCTCACCATTTCTTAAGGTGGTAGGGAAAACCATGTTTGTGAAATGAAAGATTAAAGGCAACATGGCCACACTTTATTTTCATTCTCATACTGCAAATCACGATAGAGTGTCCTATATATGAATGGAACTCACAGCTACAGAGAACTTGAAGCCTGAAACATCACCATGCTTCACTTTGAAAGCAACAGAGCGGTTTACCCCAACATGAACAGTTCACTTACACTTCAGATCTCTTTTCCCCTGGACCCAGGTTTCAAAGCTGCCCATGAAAATGATATCTGAGCACCCTTGCTGGGGACAATGGATATTAACCGGATGTACATTTAGAAAATTATTTCTCAGTCCAAAGTTTTCTAGTTCATCCTTTCAGGAAAGGGGAAAAATGCAGTTTTCCTCATTTTTTTTTTTTTTACTTGTTGTGCTTTAAAAGAGGACTTAGCTTTGTTACTGAGTAGAAACAAAGCCACTTACTATGTCTTGGCCAGATGAGAAAAATCAACACTCCAATCTGTACTCTGTATATTACAGTCCCCATCATACTGCTTTGGATGAATACCCTGCATTTGCAATCTAGCTGCTAGAACAAAATAGCCACTACACTTTTTACCTTTATAAGTAAACATATGGGCCTGAAAACTACACCTTTGTCCGGTACAAAGTCACTTAAAGTTCAACAAACACCTTAAAAATAATCACAACATATTCACTGGATATATCACAACCTATCTCACTAACGATGAAGTCTCTGTCTTATGCAGATTTACTGTCTGTATAAGACAGGTTTATGTATTCAGATATACTGTCTTAAGAACTGCGTAAGTTTCAATATATGACCACTTACCAAAATTCATCAATACATATTCATACTCATCCAGCCTATACTCTGTAAACACTTAAACATCACAGCAAAGACTTCATTTAAATGCGAACACAGAAAAGGGACCAAGATGCCCAGTCGTATTTTCAATATAACATAATTTCATGCTTCTAAATCAATCTTACTTTATTAAGCCATACCAAAACTGATATACTTAATTATTCCAAATGTGTCAGCTTTTACAAAAAGTACAAAAGAGTGTTTTTGCACTGCCTCTGAAAGCAGTCTATCTCTGAGCCTTTCTGACATAATCTACTTTCAGATTTCAACTGAATACACATTTTCTTAAGGAAAATCTTGAAGAAAACTACTGTCAGAAATAAAGTTAGTTTTGATACTAACATGAAAAATTAATTTGCCTACAACAGACACTTGCATTCATCTTTCCTTCAAAACTGTAGAGAACACAATATAGAAATGTGGAAGAAACAGTATGAAAACAAAACAAAAAAAAAGCAAGTCCCAAATTGAAAATATAACAGGTTCCAGGACAGTCAGAACACAAACATATGGTCAAGAGTCCTTTTAATCAAAGCAGACTCCCCCCCAAAAAAGATAAAATGTAAGTATAGGAGGCGTCTCATATTTCATACATTGAGTTTTAGAGATAATTCCCTTAGACTTATGGGGCCAGCAAAAGGAGAAGTAACTTATTTGGAAATGAGCAACTTTTAAAAGCCATTAGTTTTAGAAAAAACATACCAATTATACAAATCACAAAGATGAATAGGTTTCTTTCATTGCTACAGCACCAAATGAATATTAAGAGATGTGAAATTATCTTCAATAGCTAACAGACAATTCCACTGATATCTCATAGCTAAACGATGTCAATATTTACCAGTCTGACTTAAGAACAGGACTCTGTCTAATGTCCTATTAGGTACCACTGCCAGAACTCCTAAGATACTATAGCTGTTTAACTGGCATAAATGGATTTAAGCCTTGAACCTAAAAGGACAGCAAGCAACAATGTATGCCTCCTTCTGATATGAAATTCACTGGACAAAAAATAACTTTTTAAATGAATAGCATATTTTCACTTTTAGTAAGAGACCTTCAGAGAGTCCCCTATTAAAACTCCTCCTTAGATACCAGATAATCATTGCACACACAGATGCCTTTGTGAATACCGCTAACGTCTTTTGAAAGCATCAGCCAAAGGTCTTTCATTTATAAAATGTAAAAGTCCTTCCAAATTTGTAACTTTAAACATAGCAAAAATTCACTGTACAAGTAAATACTTAGGAGGAGAAAAACAGTTATAGCACCAAAAAGGATATTTTAAATACAAATGAATTCATATTCAGCTCTTGGATTAAAAAGAATCTATTTACAGCTATGGTTTACTACGCAGCATTCATCTACAAAATTAAGTGCTCATTTTTAAAAAAGGGTTAATTATACATAGTTCCAAGAAAATTTGATTATTTCCAAGGAATCTGCCCTTTTCATGAAAGTTAGATTTTTCCCTCTATTTTCAGTAAGGAAACATTAATTTATTCCCCCATGTTAATACTACCTTATCTTTACATGTTTGATTACAACTGTATTAGAAAATTGCTTTTAAATTAAGTGACAGAATTCTGAGGCAATTTTCTTGATTCAAAAAAATATATTTTTAATTTTGCAAAAGATAACGTTTTTGCCTAAGTTATACTACTAATGGATAATGAAATAACCATATCATTACAGGCTAAAATTTCAATGACTTTTGCAGAACACTTTAACAGAGCCAAAAATATACCATGAGTGAACAAACAGCTAAGAACATTTAACTACACACTAAGAAAAGAATTTACATACTTGAGCCAGTAAAATGTCCACTCGCCAGAGAAGTTGGTCCATTTTTCCCACTGCTCACAGGAGGTGAAAACATCTAAAAGAAACAAAGAAATATTACTGTTGAAAAGAAGACATCCGTGCCTTCAGAGATCATCTGAGACCTTTCATACTCTCACTATATAATGTACAGTTTATGCTAAGTGTTCATTTTAGTAAAATACATCACCATCCAACTTAAAACTAAAACAGGTACAATATTACCAATCATTCTTACCCCCCCCCCACCCCTTTACCACTCTGCTCTTTCTTTTTCCTCAGGTTCAGTAAATCGCCAGAGCTAGGCAGTACTACATTTTAAACCACAGCACAGTCCCCATAATGTTAACAAGATTCAGTTTGGAGGGCAGCGAGCTCTCTAGAAGACACGAGTTTTACAAAGGAGAAGAAAAAAGTTGTTTATTTTATATTGAAAACCTTGGCCATAAACGTGGCAATGTCCATTTCGATCCCGTATAGGATTTGCCTGTCATATGTGAACCCAAATAAAAATAAAAGTGCCACCTGCACTAAATTCTCATTTCGTCTCTAACATGAGAGCATTTTGAAGCAAGACTCTCTCCCCCTCTCTCTCTCTGTCTGTCTCTCTCTCTCTCTCACTCTCACTCTCTTTCACTCCCTCTCTCTCCAGCATTTATTTCGACCCTAATTGGTTTCCCTCTTCTTCGACGTTATCTAGTGGATAACGCGCACCTTCCCTGAGTCAGAGCCTGCAGAAAGCAAAGGAGCGAATGGAGAAAGTGCAGCAAGCAGAAAGGGGGCTAAAAGCTGCCTAGGGCTACATTTCCTGGCAAAACTTCCGAAAGCCATTTCTCCAAAAGGTCTAGAAGAGCAGCAGCAGCAACAACAGCAGCAGTAGCAGCAGCAGCGGCAGCAGCAACAAGAGAAGAGAGCCCCCCCACTTAGAAGGCGGTTTGGATTTTGTGTGTTTTGTGGATTCTTTTCATTTTGCTTTGCAAATGCATCTGACACCAAACTCATTTGGCATTAAAAATGAATTAATTCCCCTGACATGCTTGGGACTTGGTTTGGGGAAGGGAGACAAAGTGATGGAGAAGGACCAAGTTCAGCCGTAAAACTCCACAAGTGTCTAAGTTCTGCTTTGGGCTGATCTCCCCGACTACGAAATTTACAAAGTCTAAAGGATTTCTAAAGAATGTGTGCTCAGCATATACACACAGGAGTTTTCAGAATCCCAGGAAAAGATTTAAGTGGGAGGAAGGCAGGTCCTACTGATTCCAAACCATCATCAGTTTAAAACTTTGAGCCAACTGAAGTCTCCTATTTTCTCTTCCATTTTCAGAAAAACAAATTAGTAAATAAATTGAGTAGCACGCATGGTACCAGTACTTTTAGTGTTCTGATAAGGCCAAGTTAAGGGGTGGTTTACAGTTTTAGGGGTGTCTGTTTTCCCCTTCCACTGGGGTGGGACTCTATTATTTGGGGGTTCGGTGGGTAGTGAATTCAAAGCAAGTAATCAGAGTGACAAAAAAAAAAGCCGGAATCCTCCATCACACCCAAAAACTGTAGTTAAAAACTTATCAAAAAGACCTTCATGTTTACCAAGGATTCAGCCAAATAAAAATCTTTCCTGTCCTTCAGATTCTATTGGTTTCTAGCTCAAAGTGCTTGGGTTTTTTGGTTTGGTTTTGTTTTGTTTTACAGCTGTTGTTAGTTTCCACCGTTCTTTCTTACCGCACTGAAATCCAGTAAATCACTCAGCTCTTTGTCCGTGCCTAAGGCAGCCATTCGCTGTTGGTGATGCATTTTAGCAAAATCACACAAACCTAGAAACATGGAAATAACCGCAATCAGAAAATCCAGTCCCAATCCTTGGAGAAAACACAATCGGATTTTTGGAGACTGGGGGTGGGGGGGTTGGGGGGTGGGGACATGGGGGCGGGTGGGATTAAGGTGGAAAGGAGGGAGGGATAGGAGAGTTGCTGGGTGATTTTTTTTTTTAAGATGGAATAGACAGCAATAGCAAAAAAAAAAAAGCGATTTGATACTGTATTTCCAAAGAGACGATCAAAACTGGTAACATCCACTATAAAACCAAATCCGGGAAAGGGGAAAAAAAAAATTTGCCGCTCCTCAGCGCATCATTTTATGCAACAGGAGGTACAGCGAGAAATGAATGGATCACAGAGAAAAGAGAAACTACTCCGAACGATCCGGTCTCAACTTTCCCCCCCACCCTCCACCCCACCCCCCTCACACACACTCACACACTCGCACACACACGCGCGCACACACACACTCACACACACACACACACACACACACCACTCCCCTCTGCGTTTCAAAGTAGCTATAAAGAAATTAAAGATGAGCGTCTCTGGAGTGAAAACACGTCCAAAGGGGGAGGGGTGACAGGGTCGGCGAAAAGGACGGGGGGCGGGGGGGTGGCCCCGCGGTGGAGGGTCGGGGCTTGTAATTGTCCAGCGCCCTAATTTGTGAAAGAAAGGGTTGTAAAAATTAAAGTCAGGCCCTTGGCAAAGTCAGCGGTCCCTCCGAGCGGCAGCGCCGGGGAGGAGGGCGTGGGGGGGCCCGGGCGGGGAGGAGGGGGGTGCGCAGGGACGAGGGGGAGGGAAGAGCGCGGGAGGGGAAGGGGTGTCTCCAGCGGGAGCGCCGGGGAGACCGGGCGCCCGCGGCGCCGGAGGCGCGGAGCCGCGCGCGGGGCCGCCGAGCCCGAGCCCCCCGCGCCGCCCGGCGCTCCGGCCCCGCCGAGCCCGCCGCGCTCGGCGCCGCTACCTACCGCCCGCGCGCGAGAAGGGGCTCTCGGTGCACCGCCGGCGCCCAGGCGGCGTTCATGTCTACCCGCCGCCTCAGCCGCCGCCGCCGCCGCCGCCCGCGCCCGCTCGGTCCCCGCCGCCGCCGCCGCCGCCACTACAGCTCCGCAGACAGACAGCCAAGATCCCTGACTCTTAACACCAACTCTCTTCTCCGGGGAGGGGAGGGGACGGGCGGAGGGGGAGGGGGAGACACGCCGAGGCGCACGGAATTGCAAGTTCAGCAAAGAAATGGGTGGGGGGGCGGCTCCGGCGGGGCGACGCGGCGCGCGCGGGTCGGGCTGGCTGGGATGCGGACCCCCGCCCGCCCGCCGCCACCCCACCCCCGAGAAAGAAAAGAAAAAAAAATCATCTCCACACCTCCCCCGCCTCGCCAAAAAAAAAATACAAACGAAATTTCACCGAGCACCTCATTTTCCCTCAGATCGTCAGTTACAATCTGAAGCCTGCACCCTTCAGGGTTGGGGTTTTTGTGTGTTTTTTTTTGCCCGTTTCATCCAGCCGAGGCACACTTTGAAACGGATTCCACTTTACGTCCCCTCACTTCTTTCTTTCTCTGACTCTCCCGTTCCCTCTCACTCACACATCCACACACGGTAAAGCAAGTTTATACTAGGCTGCAAATACACGTGATGCAAAAAGACTTTGCCAAGAGGAACAATATTTTTTTTTCTTTTCCAGATACAAACCAAGCGACATTTTACTGGGGAGATTTCCCGATCGGTAGTTCTGCGTTGGGGGGGGAGTGGCGGGGGGGGGGGAGGCGAAACCTCAATTACATACTTTTTTTTTTACCCCTCCCTTTTAAGTCATAGAATAGTATAGCTGTGAACTTCGCCAAAAAAAAAAAAAAAAGCTATTTTTGAGGGTAGATATTTTGTTTTATACTTGAGTTCCTAGGCACGCTAAGTCCCTGTTCGCCAGCACGATAAGTTTTTCATTCAACATTGACCATTACAGGCCCTGCATGCTCTTAAAACATACTTTTTCACATCACTTTTTAGGATAAAAATTAAGCTGCATAATTCTACCGTTTCGTAATAACAAGCGTGCTTCAGGCAGTATATGCAACACTCTATCTTAACGTGTGCTAAAATACACATTCTATAAACCCAGTTATGGCTAGATGTGCGAGTACATACACAAAACGCATGCACACACTTTTTCCCATTGGCAGTTATTTAATAGGTTGTTCCTTTTGTTTTAACAAAACACTGGGATCGAAATTTTAAAAATTAAATTCAATTACAAACAGTTTACTCTGACAGCAAATTGTAACGTTACCTTAAGTGGCCACAAATATGCTCACAATATTCCAAGGAAAGTGACTTTAAAAAGAGAGACAAAAATCTTCTGCAAGTACTGAGTATCTCACATGTGTATCCCCCAAAAAAGTATTTTAACTGGTACTCAGTTCTGTTCCAGGGATATCCACAGAATACAAGATTATGCACCTGGCTCTGGGTTTTGCATTTTCCACCATAAAACTGCAACAAAACTCCCTCCCCCCAAAAAGAAATCATTAAAAAAAAATCCAACAACTTTTTCTTATTGTTTATAAAAAAATATCAACACAGGATAGTGATAATTTTTCCTCAGACAAATCTTGTTGGTGGCTGGTTTTTTTTTCTTCTCCTCTTACAAAGTCTTAAACTTGTTCCAAGTTTAGAGGTGTCTCATCCTCCTCCTCCTCCTGATCATCGCCATTGACTCCCCCGTGGAGTCACATTGATAATAATAGGTTTCCCTGAAAGATACATTGTAATCCATTCACATCCGGGCACTGCGGGCTTATAAAGAGAAGGCGCTGCGGCCGCCGCGGCTCCTCCAGACAATGACTGGGGAGGGGCGGGGCGGGAGCAGGAGACCATAGAGTAGTAAACAGAGCGCCTAGAGAGGTAGCCAAGATGGCGGCGCGTGCGGGCCACGCCTCCTCCGGGAAGGGAGGCGGGCGGCTGGATGCGGGCGGGCGTCGCGCGTGCTGCCGGACCGCAGTGGTACCCGAGGCCAGGGCCTTTCGCGGGCCCGGTGCTCCTGCGCGCTGCTGCCTGTTCCTAGCTCTTGTCCTTCTCTGTTCTTTGACCCCAAAGTCTGGCTTCTAAAGAAATGAAGGAATGAAACTCCATAGACTTGCTTCAAGAAGTCGGATCCCCTGAGGGCGACTTGGGAGAGGGAGGCCAGGAGAGGCCACGGAGGCCTCCTCGACGGAAAACCGGAGTCTGATCCTCCCTCAGTGTGGAGCCGGTCCTCTTAGCGAGGCTTGGCTGGCACGGAAAGAGGCAGATGAGCCAAGATGCAGCTCGCTGGCCTTGGAGAGGGATGTGGGTCCTCACCTGCACCACCGCTCTCCCACCTTTTTCTAGACTCCTGGCAAAGAGAACTCTTAAGTCCAGAAAGTCTCCGCTTGAAGAAGACGTTCGTCTGTTTCCTTGTAGACTTAGATTTTTTGGCCGTGGCCCGGGCTCGTGGGATTTTAGCTGCCCAACCAGTGACTGAACGTGCAGCAGCGTCAGTGACAGCGTGGAGTCCTAACTGCGGGACCTCTAGGCAAGTTCCAGTTCTATCCGGTGACCCACTACTAACTCAGTGGAGGAGTTCTGGCGGAGAAAGTCTTCTAGCCAGTTTTCTGGCCTCTGAAATGCAAATAGCAAATGCCTGCTTTATGAATTTAATAAGAATTAAAGGGATAAAGATAAAGACGGAGATGCCCGGAAAGAAATCTTCTCTTTCCATCTCTAATTCTTCACTAAGCCAACTGATATCTCTAATCTAGCCCATGGGATTTTAAATGGAGATTTCTGTACTCCAGAAGAATAGCATTTAGCCCTCCCACCGAAGAAAAGCAAGTAATAATAATTATAGGTTAACACTTACGTTGGGAGCTTACTGTGTGCCAAACGCTGTCCTAAGAATTTGTCAAATATTGGAGAATGACTCTGGAGTTTGTGTTACTTCTGGACCCAGAGCCGCTGAGTAAATGGTACAAACTTGCCTCAATTACACTTTATTAAGTGATAGAACCCACCTTTGTGGCAAGCAGTCTACAATCAGAGTTCACATCCACCCACCTTCCCATACCATCTGGCAATGGGAATGTCCTCATCTCCATTTGCTGATGCGATTTTGTGGCAGTGATCATGCTCTTTTGTTTATATACAGGTTTTTAGAGAACAATATAGATTGTTTCCTGTCTCTTCACACACTGCGGATTCCTGTCTTCTATACCCATCCCATGTCCTCACCTTAAAATTTTACATTTAGACACTACTATATGCTGCATGATCACAAGCAGTATCTCTAATTCTCAGAATAAGTGTCTACCTTCTCATCTGAGATGATGTAATGAAAGGATCACAAAAGTTTAAGAGAAGTATTTTACTGGCTCTGCCTCTAATCAATAAGGCTTGATGTCAATGTCTTTTGCTGTAAAATGTAGAGACCAGATTAGATAATCCCATAAGATTCCTTCTAGTTTCCAGATTTTAAGACTCCCCCTTCCCCTGAATTTCAAAAGGAATAAATGATGTGTCCAGAAATCAATGATCAGATCAGATCTAGGACCTGAACGCACCTAGTTGCTGGCTAGTGGGTTTGTTTTTTTAACTGTACCCTACAGAAAACGGTGCAACTACCCTTCTGATTTTAACTAAGGGACAGATTTGAACTAGGTGTTTTTTTTTTTTGTTTTTTTTTTTTCTGATCTAGCTCACTTGTACTCCTGGCTTCTAGACGTCTTTGAATTTGTCATGTTACCATCATCTCTGGGAAGTACCTAACTCACCTACTTAGGTGTTGAGAATATTAATTTAAAATGTGCATGAAGAAAGCAATCAGATAATAATCTATGGCCTCTAAGCCAGAACCATGAAAAAAAAAGGTATACTTACGAAGATTGGAGGCACTAAAGAAAACTCAGTAGAATCATGTGAAACTTAGATTAAAAGGGAAATGCAGGAGTCATATTTTGGGATGCCTGCTCTATCATCTACAGAATTCCTTCCCTAGGAACCTGTTCATAAATCCTGATATAGAGACAGAATTTGATGAAGGTGTCACATGACTCACCCTCAACAGCCCCCACTGATTGGACCATAGGAACTAAACAAAGAAGAGATTGACAGGGGTCTGTAGTAAGTGATTAATCTGACAAATTGGAGTCAGCTGATCAGAGCTGGTGTCAGGAAGCCAAGCCATGTGAGAACCGTGGTTATGGGGAAACAAGAACCATGAGTAAGCAGAGGAAACTGTTCTTCAAATTAGAAGGAAAGGTCTCGGAAGTTCTGAGAAAATCAGACAGTTTAGTCGTAGGAAGAAATGGCTGGACATCTTTTCTCAATTATTTGAAGACTACCTTGCCTCCTGTTCCTAAGTAAGCTGATTCTTGCAGTGCTCAGCTTTCCTACGTGAGCCAACCTGAGTACTTTTCTGATCCTTACAAGTAAACAGTTCAACTAGAAAAGAAAAGGAAAAAAAAAAAAAAAAACAGCTTTGGATTTCAGCATTTCAAAACAGTCCTTAACATTAAAAAAAAAAAAAAAAAAAAGTGGTGACTACTATTCAAGGTGTAAACAATTTGTTCCACTCCCATATAGTAGAGATGCTATCCAATTTATTGTATCACACATAGTCAGGACAGTGTATCCAGTTGTCGTTTCCATTTCTCAGGTGTTATATGTCTGTGTGTGTGTTCAGTCGCTAAGTCTTATCCAACCCCATGGACTACAGCACTCCAGGCTTCCCTGCCCTTCACTATCTCCCAGAATTTGTTCAGATTCATGTCCCTTGAGTCGGTGATACCATCCAACCATCTCATCCTCCACCACGCTCTTCTCCTTTTGCCTTCAGCCTTTCCCCTTCTTGGATCACAGCCTTGTCCTGGCGAAGGGGCTTGCATAACTCAATGAAGCTATTAGCCATGCCATACAGGGCCACCCAAGAAGGATGCGTCATAGTGGAGAGTTCCAAAATGTGGTCCACTGGAGGAGGGAATGGCAAATCACTCAAGTATTCTTGCCTCAAGAACCCTATGTTATGTGTTATGACCTTGTGTTATGACCTTGGGCGAGTTTCACACCCTATCAGACATTAAAAAAAAAAGTATCTTGTCCTCAATACATTACATGACTGGTTAAAATCAAATGTGATGGTGGAGGTGAAAGTGATCTGCAAATGACAAATTCCAGTGGAGTGTGAGATATTATTATTGTATAAACTGAGTTGATGTCTGAAGATAACACTTCTTTCACAGGAGTGTGGAAAGCTTGGCAAGTATTGAAACCCAGTGAATCATAGAAAAGAACAGTCACTGAAGGGTGCTTAGACCCAGCCCTTCATTTTAGTGGAAGATGTCAAGGCACAAGTAGGGTGGCTCGTCCAAGGTCACATTGCCGGTGAGTTACAGAACCAGAAGTAGCCCTCCAGGAACTGAGTGCCAGTCCAGAATGCCATACCGTTCTTCAGTTTCATCCAGTGTCCTCCATTGCCTTCTTCTTAGTCTTACCCATGTTAAAACTAAGTAGGAAAAAAAAAAAATAAAAAAAACACCACAAAAAATTTGGATCTCTGATGATCTAATGAAATTTATCTCAAAATTCAGCAAATAATTCTTGAGTGTCTTCCTTATGTCAGCAGCTAGTCTTTCAGGACCTGAGGCAAAAACAGAGGCAAAGAAATCAGAATGTTACAAATGTCAAGGGCAGTCCTGATTGAATGGCGAAGTCACAGTGAGCAAGACACAGCCTGCGGCAGATGTGGGGTATAGGAGAGCTATTCCAGCATATTTTTAGGTTGATGTATCAAAAGGGCACATCCATCCAGGACCCCAAACTGGAGCCCCAAACATACTTCAAGGCTGAATCAGAAAAGCAGCTGTCAGGACAGAAGGGGAAGGAGCTGGTCAGCATGTGTGAAAGCAGTCCAGAGCCTCATAGTACACACACCGTCCCACATACCCCAGGGCCTTTGCGCCTGCTGGTCCTGTGATTCCTTCCCTTGGCTGTTCACACGCTGACTCCTTGTCTCCTTTCAGTCTCCATTTAAACCTTACCTCCTCATGGAGACATTCCTAGTCATTCTGTCTAAAGTAAGTACCCCATTTTATTAGTCTCTGATATCAAATCAGTTTGATGTCCCTAATGGAAACTTTCCCAATTGGGATCCTTTTGTTTGTATTTTCAAGTATTCTTGCCTGGAAAATCCCATGGACAGAGGAGCCTCTCAGGCGACAGTCCATGGGGTTGCAAAGAGTCAGACATGACTGAGCGACTTCACTTCATATGTGTGTGTGTGTGTGTGTGTGTGTGTGTGTGTGTGTGTATGTGAAAGTGAAAGTTGCTTGGTCGTGTCCGACTGTTTGTGACCCCAGGGACTATACAGTCCATGGGATTCTCCAGGCTGTTTCCTTCTCCGAGGGATCTTCCCAACCCAGGGATGGAACCCAGGTGTGGTGCATTACAGGGGAATTCTTTACCAGCTGAGCCACCAGGGAAGCCCAAGAATACTGAGTGGGTACCTATCCCTTCTCCAGGGGATCTTCCTGACCCAGGGATCAAACTGGGGTCTCCTGCATTGCAGATGGATTCTTTACCAGCTGAGCTACCTGGGGAGCTATATATGTGTGTGTGTGTGTGTGTGTGTATACCTATATATAGATATATAATAAGATTTTAAAATAAATAAGCAAATGAAGAACTGAAGAGCTTCAAATTAGTTTGCCTTAAGGTTTCACTTTTAGCTTGATTTCACTGCTGGTAAATGTTGCTGGTAAATATTCAGTTTGATTTGCAACAGACTACTGATCCCTTGTCATCTGAATCCTAGACCCTAAAGATAGCAAGGATAATTGCCTCAATTGCCAAACCATGGAGACAGCCTCTTCATTATTACAAATACAGTAAAAGGTGCCATTGTTGTCGTCGTTCTATCACTTAACTATTGTAACGTTTTAGGGACGAGGAAGTTCAGGCTTGAAGGCGCAACAAATTTCCTGAGGTCATACAACTGTTATGTGGCAGAGCTGAGACTTAAACACAGGTAGACATGCTCCTGCTGGCCAGTGAGGATTGCTGTGGCTGCAGTTCTCAGCCAACTGCATGAGGACAAGATCTGCTTAGGTTGAACTTTTTTTTTTTTCAATTTTATTTTTATCTGTGCTGGGTCTTCGTTGCTACATGCAGGCTTTCTCTAGTTGCAGCGAGTAGGGTCTCTTCTCTACTTGCAGTGGCTTCTCTTGTTGTAGAGCTCAAGAGGATAATTGCCTAGCTCTAGAGCTCAAAGGCTCTAGCTCTGCAGGCTCAATAGATGTGGCACACAGACCCTGTGGCATGTGGGATCTTCCTGGACCAGGGATGGAGGAAGATGCCCGTGTGTCCGGCATTGGCAGACAGATGCTTCAGTTGAACTTTTAAACTTGCAGCACACACAGGGAAGGTGAGCCCTCCAGGATACACACAAAATGTGTCCTACACATCTTCCTTTCTTCTCTGGAACTCTATTCCTGCCCTATTCTCCCAATATGCAAGTTCCTCAGACGATGCCATAATGCTTAAAATAGAATACACAGACTGTAACAGAGAAAATGGTTTTATGACTAGGAGGAAACCTTCTAGAAGACTAGCAGTAAATCTTCTGAGTCTTCTTTAAATCACTAAAACTCTGTGAACACTAAAATCGAAAGGTTGTCAGTTTTACTTTTTCCCTTTCCTTTCTCCAAACCCCCAAAACATCTAAAAGTAGGTGAAATAAAAATTCTGCTTTCCTAGAATTATTATTTAATCTGTTGTCTTTCAGGTATACCTAGTACAACTACTTGTGCATAGATCCCACTGTTGTGAAGTTTTGGATTTATTACGTTCTATGTTTCAGTATATGTTCCCTTTATAGAGGTGAAGAGTAGCTCTTTGTATCTTAGTGACTGAGCACACAACTCAGCAAGTGGCTGATCCTTTATGGAACTGAGTGATTCTTCCCAAAGTGTCCCAGAAAATCAAGCAACTTTGGAAATAAAGTTGTATGACAACAGATTAAAATAATAAACTTTCCTTATTGGAGCCAGGCACATAACACAGCAGAATTTGTATTTTACCTATTTTAGCTATTTGGAGGGAGAGTTGGGAAAGGAAAGGTTTTAAACAAAACACTTTCATTCTTGGTGTTCATGGAGTTTTGTTCAATAGGACGCAAAATACTTAGGGCCAACTTTCTGGAAGATGTCTTTCTAATCATAAAACTGTTTTCTCTGTCATAGTTAGAGTGTTCTGTTTTAAGGATTTTGTCATTTTTGAGAGACTGAACACATTGAGATAATGGGGCAGGGACAGAGATCCAGAGAATAAATGAAGTCATTGCATAGAGCAGTTTGTCTCTTCTCTCGTGTTCTTGTTCTCTATGTGTGCGTGTTCAGTCACTTAGTCATGTCTGATTCTTGTGACCCTATGAACCGCAGCCTACCAGGCACTTCTGTTCATCAGATTTTCCAGGCAAGAATATTGGAGTAGGTTGCCATTTCTTCTTCCAGGGGATCTTCCCAACCCAGGGATTGACCCAGCATCTCCAGTGTCTCCTGCATTGGCTGGCAAATTCTCTACCACTGAGCCACCTGGGAAGCCCTTCTCTGTACTTCAAGATTAAAAGTCCAGTATGTGCAAATTTTCTCTGCCATTGGTTGTGATATAAAGCCATGGCACATGTCGTTGAGCTATAAACAGAAGAAGATTCTACTTGTGTTTAAGTCTCAGCTCTGCCATATAGGAGCCATGTGATCCCAGGGAATTTGCTGTGCCTGAAGTTTCAGGTTCTTCATCCACAAAATGGCTATAGCAATCTATCATAAAATTATCATAACAGATTAAATATAATTTTATTAATGAAAACACTCAGCATAATGCTCATCCAAATCACATCATAGTGATTGTAACCAAGCATTATAATATAATCCAATGATTATAACATGGAGTATGCCTTCACGTCACCTTTTTCAAATTACGAGTCTCAACTCCTTAAGGACATGAAATTGACTTAGTAGTTTGTGATCAACTTTTCGTTTGTTTGAAGTAAAATAGAATATCAGAAAATATGATCCTCTACATGGAAAACCCTAAAGACTCCACCAGAAAATTACTAGAGCTAATCAATGAATATAGTAAAGTTGCAGGATATAAAATCAACACACAGAAATCCCTTGCATTCCTATACACTAATAATGAGAAAGTAGAAAAAGAAATTAAGGAAACAATTCCATTCACCATTGCAACGAAAAGAATAAAATACTTAGGAATATATCTACCTAAAGAAACTAAAGACCTATATATAGAAAACTATAAAACACTGATGAAAGAAATCAAAGAGGACACTAATAGATGGAGAAATATACCATGTTCATGGATCGGAAGAATCAATATAGTGAAAATGAGTATACTACCCAAAGCAATTTACAAATTCAATGCAATCCCTATCAAGCTACCAGCCACATTTTTCACAGAACTAGAACAAATAATTTCAAGATTTGTATGGAAATACAAAAAACCTCGAATAGCCAAAGCAATCTTGAGAAAGAAGAATGGAACTGGAGGAATCAACTTGCCTGACTTCAGGCTCTACTACAAAGCCACAGTCATCAAGACAGTATGGTACTGGCACAAAGACAGACATATAGATCAATGGAACAAAATAGAAAGCCCAGAGATAAATCCACACACATATGGACACCTTATCTTTGACAAAGGAGGCAAGAATATACAATGGAGTAAAGACAATCTCTTTAACAAGTGGTGCTGGGAAAACTGGTCAACCACTTGTAAAAGAATGAAACTAGATCACTTTCTAACACCGCACACAAAAATAAACTCAAAATGGATTAAAGATCTAAATGTAAGATCAGAAACTATAAAACTCCTAGAGGAGAACATAGGCAAAACACTCTCAGACATAAATCACAGCAGGATCCTCTATGATCCACCTCCCAGAATTCTGGAAATAAAAGCAAAAATAAACAAATGGGATCTAATTAAAATTAAAAGCTTCTGCACAACAAAGGAAAACTATAAGCAAGGTGAAAAGACAGCCTTCTGAATGGGAGAAAATAATAGCAAATGAAGCAACTGACAAACAACTAATCTCAAAAATATACAAGCAACTTATGCAGCTCAATTCCAGAAAAATAAATGACCCAATCAAAAAATGGGCCAAAGAACTAAATAGACATTTCTCCAAAGAAGACATACGGATGGCTAACAAACACATGAAAAGATGCTCAACATCACTCATTATTAGAGAAATGCAAATCAAAACCACAATGAGGTACCACGTCACACCAGTCAGAATGGCTGCAATCCAAAAATCTGCAAGCAATAAATGCTGGAGAGGGTGTGGAGAAAAGGGAACCCTCCTACACTGTTGGTGGGAATGCAAACTAGTACAGCCACTATGGAGAACAGTGTGGAGATTCCTTAAAAATTGCAAATAGAACTACCTTATGACCCAGCAATCCCACTGCTGGGCATACACACTGAGGAAACCAGAATTGAAAGAGACACATGTACCCCAATGTTCATCGCAGCACTGTTTATAATAGCCAGGACATGGAAACAACCTAGATGTCCATCAGCAGATGAATGGATAAGAAAGCTGTGGTACATATACACAATGGAGTATTACTCAGCCGTTAAAAAGAATTTATTTGAATCAGTTCTGATGAGATGGATGAAACTGGAGCCAATTATACAGAGTGAAGTAAGCCAGAAAGAAAAACACCAATACAGTATACTAACACATATATATGGAATTTAGAAAGATGGCAATGACGACCCTGTATGCAAGACAGGAAAAAAGACACAGATGTGTATAACGGACTTTTGGACTCAGAGGGAGAGGGAGAGGGTGGGATGATTTGGGAGAATGGGAATTCTAACATGTATACTATCATGTAAGAATTGAATCGCCAGTCTATGTCTGACGTAGGGTGCAGCATGCTTGGGGCTGGTGCATGGGGATGACCCAGAGAGATGTTGTGGGGAGGGAGGTGGGAGGGGGGTTCATGTTTGGGAACGCATGTAAGAATTAAAGATTTTAAAATTTTAAAAATAAAAAAATAAAAGAAAAGAAAATATTGATCTACATTGCATGAATTAAAAGTAAGTGTTATTGGAGGTTTTGGTTGGCAGAAAGGAAGGATTAGAGGAAGGGATAGTTAGGGAGTCTGGGATCAACAATGTATGCCCCGCTACATTTAAAATAGATAGCTAACAAGGACCTACTGTTGGTTATAACACAAGGAACTCTACTCAATGTTATGTGGCAGCGTGATGGGAACAGAGTTTGGGAAAGAATGGACACATGAGTATGTGGGGCTCAGTCCCTTTGCTGTCCACCTGAAACTATCACAACACTGTTAATCAGCCATCCTCCAACATAAAGTATTTATATTGGAGCTGGACTCCAATAAAGAGGTTAAAAAAGGAGTAAGTGTTGTTTTACAAAAGTCTGTTTCAGAGGCATATACACAGTATAGTCTGTCTGTGCTATGTTACCAGCAAAAATGGTTGGTTAAAAGAACTGCTGGCATAGACAGGCTTCATTTCCTAGCAAAGGTATTTGTGGTGCAGAAAAGGAAGCTAATCACCTTCTCCCGGGATGGCTCAGGCAGTAAAGAATCTGCCTGCAGTGCAAAAGATGTGGGTTCAATCCCTAGCTCGGTAAGATCCCCTTGAAGAAGGAATGGCTACCCACTCAAGTATTTTTGCCTGGAGAATCCCACAGACAGAGGAGCCTATTGGGCTCCAGTCCCCAAGGTTGCAAACAGCTGGACACAGCTGAGTGACCAACACTTGGAGCTGAGCTGCAGCCACCCAACTCCCAAGGCTTATTATACGTGGGGTGAGGCGAAAGAGGAGATGGGTATTGGGTAGACAGCCACAGGGGCTCCTAAGCTTTCTGGACATCTATGCTGCTGAACTTACTGGGTCTCGGTCTTTTCTCTTGCTTGAACAGACCTCCCTCATGCAGTTCAGTTCTACGAGCGCAGTTCTTATTGCTCCTTTGAAGTCTGCTCTGACTTTCTGATTTTTCCCTAACACATCTTCCTCTGAACTCATTTACTAAAATGTTCACTACTACATACATACAGGAAAAAACAATCTACAGCTTGATAAATAGTTCAGTCAGTCAGTTCCGTCGCTCAGTCGTGTCCGACTCTTTGCGACCACATGAATCGCAGCACGCCAGGCCTCCCTGTCCATCACCATCTCCTGGAGTTCACCCAGACTCATGTCCATCGAGTCTGTGATGCCATCTAGCCATCTCATCCTGGGTCGACCCCTTCTCCTCCTGCCCTCAATCCCTCCCAGCATCAGAGTCTTTTCCAATGAGTCAACTCTTCTCATGAGGTGTCCAAAGTACTGGAGCTTCAGCTTTAGCATCATTCCTTCCAAAGAAATCCCAGGGCTGATCTCCTTCAGAATGGACTGGTTGGATCTCCTTGCAGTCCAAGGGACTCTCAAGACTCTTCTCCAACACCACAGTTCAAAAGCATCAATTCTTTGGCTCTCAGCCTTCTTCACAGTCCAACTCTCACATCCATACATGACCACAGGAAAAACCATAGCCTTGACTAGGCGGACCTTAGTCAGCAAAGTAATGTCTCTGCTTTTGAATATACTATCTAGGTTGGTCATAACTTTTCTTCCAAGGAGTAAGCATCTTTTAATTTCATGGCTGCAGTCACCATCTGCAGTGATTTTGGAGCCCCCAAAAATAAAGTCTGACACTGTTTCCCCATCTATTTGCCATGAAGTGATGGGACCGGATACCATGATCTTCGTTTTCTGAATGTTGAGCTTTAAGCCAACTTTTTCACTCTCCTCTTTCACTTTCATCAAGAGGCTTTTTAGTTCCTCTTCACTTTCTGCCATAAGGGTAGTGTCATCTGCATATCTGAGGTGATTGATATTTCTCCCGGCAATCTTGATTCCAGCTTGTGTTTCTTCCAGTCCAGCGTTTCCCATGATGTACTCTGCATAGAAGTTAAATAAGCAGGGTGACAATATACAGCCTTGACGTACTCCTTTTCCTATTTGGAACCAGTCTGTTGTTCCATGTCCAGTTCTAACTGTTGCTTCCTGATCTGCATACAGATTCCTCAAGAGGCAGGTCAGGTGGTCTGGTATTCCCATCTCTTTCAGAATTTTCCACAGTTTCTTGTGATCCACACAGTCAAAGGCTTTGGCATAGTCAATAAAGCAGAAATAGATGTTTTTCTGGAACTCTCTTGCTTTTTCCATGATCCAGTGGATGTTGGCAATTTGATCTCTGGTTCCTCTGCCTTTTCTAAAACCAGCTTGAACATCAGGGAGTTCACGGTTCACATATTGCTGAAGTCTGGCTTGGAGAATTTTGAGCATTACTTTACTAGCATGTGAGATGAGTGCAATTGTGCGGTAGTTTGAGCATTCTTTGGCATTGCCTTTCTTTGGAATTGGAATGAAAACTGACCTTTTCCAGTCCTGTGGCCACTGCTGAGTTTTCCAAACTTGCTGGCATATTGAGTGCAGCACTTTCACAGCATCATCTTTCAGGATTTGAAATAGCTCAACTGGAATGCCATCACCTCCACTAGCTTTGTTCGTAGTGATGTTTTCTAAGGCCCACTTGACTTCACATTCCAAGATGTCTGGCTCTAGATTAGTGATCACATCATCATGATTATCCGGGTTGTGAAGATCTTTTTTTGTACAGTTCTTCCATGTATTCTTGCAACCTCTTCTTAATATCTTCTGCTTCTGTTAGGTCCATACTATTTCTGTCCTTTATTGAGCCCATCTTTGCATGAAATGTTCCCTTGCTAGCTCTAATTTTCTTGAAGAGATCTCTAGTCTTTCCCATTCTGTTCTTTTCCTCTATTTCTTTGCATTGATCGCTGAAGACGGCTTTCTTATCTCTTCTTGCTATTCTTTGGAACTCTGCATTCAGATGCTTATATCTTTCCTTTTCTCCTTTGCTTTTCACCTCTCTTCTTTTCACAGCTATTTGTAAGGCCTCCCCAGACAGCCATTTTGCTTTTTTGCATTTCTTTTCCATGGGGATGGTCTTGATCCCTGTCTCCTGTACAATGTCACGAACCTCAGTCCATAGTTCATCAGGCACTCTATCTATCAGATCTAGACCCTTAAATCTATTTCTCACTTCCACTGTATAATCATAAGGGATTTGATTTAGGTCATACCTGAATGGTCTAGCGGTTTTCCCTACTTTCTTCAATTTAAGTCTGAATTTGGCAATAAGGAGTTCATGATCTGAGCCACAGTCAGCTCCTGGTCTTGTTTTTGTTGACTGTGTAGAGCTTCTCCATCTTTGGCTGCAAAGAATATAATCAATCTGATTTCGATGTTGACCGTCTGGTGATGTCCATGTATAGAGTCTTATCTTGTATTGTTGGAAGAGGGTGTTTGCTAAATAGTTACATAGAGATTTACTAGTGTATGTGTGTGTGTCAGGTGCTCAGTCCTGTCTGACCCTTTGCAACCCATGGACTGTAGCCCACCAGGCTCCTCTGTCCATGGGACTCTCCAGGCAAGAATACTGGAGAGGGTTGCCATTTCCTGCTCTAGGGGATCTTCCCAACCCAGGGAACGAACCCAAGTCTCCTGTGTCTCCTGCATTGCAGGCAGAATCTTTACCCGTTGAGCCATAACTACCCCCCAAATCAAGATACAGAACCTTTCTAGCTGTCCAGAAGTTACCCCCTTCCTCCTCAAAGTCATACACTTACCACCACCAGAGATTAGTGTTGCCTATTTTTGACCTTGGAATCATAGAGTAGTTATTCATGTGCATCTGGCATCTTTCACTTACCATTGCATCTGTAAAATTCACCCATGTGGTTGCATATAGGAGCAGGATAATCTTTTATAAAGCTGTATCATACTCCAGTGTAAGAATTTACAGCCATTTATTCAATCTCCCATCCTCCCAGAAAACTTTGGTTTTCACAATGTTGTCTGATGTGAATGAAGCTGCTTTTAAAATTCTATACATGTGTTTCGGTATTTGTATGCACTTATTTCTCTTGGGTATATACCTAAGATGTAACTAGACTAGCTAGAATTGCTGGGTCATGGGTTATCACATTTTAGTTTTGGTGGATGCTGCCAGAAAGTTTTCCAAAGAGGTTTGACCAATATGTACTTGTACCTGTAACAGATGAGATGAATCCATTTTTTAGTTTAAATGATTTTCATTTTATATTTATATATTGGTGTTTCCCCACCAATGAGACTGTAAACCCTTCGAGGGCAGAGACTGTCTCAGACTTCTTTGTTTTTCCAATGCTTAACATTGTTTTCTGTACAGGCAAAGAGAACTTGTCAATGTTCAACAAGTGTCTAACTATGACTTTTAAAATTTTGAATTTATTATTGAGCCATTAAGAATCATAACAGTAATAATGTGTTCTGCAACCCTAGTTTGGGGCATATAGCCAAAAGAATTGATAACAGGTTCTCAAAGAGATATTTGCACACCTTTGCTCATTGCAGCATGAGTCACAGGAATCGAGAGGTGGGAGCAATCTACATACATTTTATACAAAGCGTGGAACTTGACTCAGTCCTAAAAAAGAAGGAAATCCTGTTGTATGTGACAATATGGATGAACCTTGAGGACCCTATGCTAATTGAAATAAGCCAGTCGCAAAGAAAAATACTGCATGGCTCCACTTATATGAGGCACCCTAAGTAGTCAAGTACATAGAAACAGAAAGTAAATGGTGATTCTCAGGGGCTGTGGGGAGAGGAAAAGGGAAATCCTTGGTCAATGGGTAAAGAATTTCAGTTTTGCGAGATGACAGATTCTAAGACCTGTTGCATAACAATGTGTATATAATGAATGCTAATGTACATTAAAAATAGAGAAGATGGTAAATTTCACGTGCTTTTTTTGCCACAATACAAAAATATGTTTTCTTTGTAATTTCAGAAATTTAAAAGTTAAAAATTCATATACTACACCATATATACATAATCAGAATCAGTCAAACAATGTTGACTTTCTCTCGAGTTCAGTTTTGGAGATCTAAACTTTACTGGTTTGATGCTTCAATCTATTTTCAGTCAGTGACAAATTCTATCATAGGCTATTTAAGCCATTTACAGATTGCATTTAGGTTATAGTGCTCGACTGATAGAATTTGATACAGATTAATTTTTGCATGTATTTCTTGGCTAACTCACAAGAAAACATCTGAGTAATTCTCCTTGGGGATTCTAGGACTGACTACTGGTAAATCCTATTCTCACGCTCCCATATCTTAGTTGTTCTTGTAGCTGCTCACTCCAAATGTATAGTCCGGGCTCTTTGTCTTTGTGCCTTGAAATCTGTAAATGCTCCTGATGAGTTTTCAGATTGAAGTACACGACCCTACACTGCCTTTGTGTGGGAGAACCTGTGGCTTCAACAGACTTGCTCATTTGGGCATCCTCCCGGATACTCCTTTTACCTCCACAGGAAACCTAGGAGCCTGCTGACCTACAGGATGGTTTTACAGACAACACACACACTCAGTGCTTTGCAAACTTTTGTGAGCATCACAGTAATCTGTGGGGGAGCCCACAGTAATCTGAGGGCTGGAGCCCCAATCTCAAGGTTGTGATTCAGTGAAGAGGGGACACGGACCAATACAGTGGCACATGTGCTGGAGCCAGCCTGCTCCGACTCAGCACGTTATACTTTCTTCCCAACTCCACATTCAGAGATGTTACCGTGAGAGCTGAAATTGGCCAGGTGGGAACATTTACACTACTGAAGTCAGCAAATTCTAAAAATCAGGGCTCTCCCGGCACTCCACACCCCCACCCCCAGAAATCCAGATGTTAAATGTTCACCAGAATATCGCTGGACTCACGACTTTGCAAGCAGCCAGGTGATGCCAATGTTGTCAGTCCTGAGACTTTTGAGTTGCCTATGCTGGGGCACACACAAGCAACACACACACACGCACAAAGACAGGTCCAGAGCTTCGAACCAATATAAAACAGTTGCATTTAGTCTGTAACTGCTAGAGTTTCAAACACATTGTAAGGTCAAACCATTTATCAGGGTCAAAATATCTTGCTCTATCTGTTTTTCCACTGATCGACTTCTTCATCGAGTTCTGATTCTTACCCACTGAAGCAGATGCTTAACCACCGGACCACCAGGGAAATCCCAGTATTACTCACTTTGGACCACACTCCCCTGTGTGACTGCTGGACCAAAGATGCTGGTCCATATGGACTTCTGACCTCAGCTGCACTTGGACCGGAAGTGACTATCCTCACACACCCCTAGGCCAGGGTGTCTAGGCTTTGCCACCCAGCCAGTCTCCTTTTCCCTCAGACCCACCGGAGTGTATTACAGACCTCTGACATGATCACACTACAGAGAAGTTCTAACCATGTTACTCTGAGAGAGGGAGAAGTCAGCGCTCACAGGCAGCTCACTGAGCCCCATCCAGTCTGCCCACCTCTTCCCAAGGGACAGCTATGTTTACCAAGGGCTCTTGGGAGAGTTAACTTTGGATGGAACTTAAAAGGTCTTTCTGCACCCTTCCCCTGGGGCCACCCAGGTCTCCAGGTCTTACATTCCATTACTGTGAAAAGTAAAAGAAAATCTGCTTCAAAGTGACCTCTGTGTCTCTTGAACTACGAAGTGAGTATAAACATCTTTTATTTTCAAAAGAAAAGGTCACGTTCTTCCTCACCATGCAACCTATAACTCATGTATCTAGTCATTAGGATCCTAAAAACGTAAATGGGACGGTGCTATGATCATTGCTCTGTGAATTTCTTTTCTTTTTTCACTGAACGGTATTCCACGCCATATTTTCACATCATGATGCATCAGTTTGCCTGATCTGCCCTAACACCTGCATAATATAGAGACATACAGCACTCTTACGTTTACGTGCCAGGTACATTTGAAGATATAGTTAGTTCTCGAGACCAACCTAGGAGATGGGTGGTAGGCACACACCCACATGAACTGAGGTATAGAGAAATTAAGTAACTTGCTCATGGTCATAAAGTTAGCAGGCATCCAGAGTTGGGTTATGACCCAACCTGCCTGGCTCTGGAGTTTATAAGTTAATTTTACCGTTCCCAGCTATGCTCTGCCTGTACACAGCTTTTTAAAGCTATTCCTTGACTAATGCTGTTTCAGTTTTTAATCTTTGTTGGCATCCCCTGCTGACTAGCACGTTCTTGGATGTCTCTCCTGCCTCACAGTGATGCGTACTTAGGGAATTAAAAATAACTGCTATAGCTTACCTCAAAATTAAAGTAATTATTAGATAGATGACTCTCCTTTTAAAAAATGCTTCATACTCCAAATCTCAATAAAAATGACTTCTGGGTTATCAGCAGCTTTGGCAAATTCACGTTACATCCACGGGCCATTAGCATCGATCATTGGGAACTCACACACATGCTAATCAATCATTTGATTCTGCCTCCCATCTCTTTAACATGGTTCTAGATGCAGTCTATCTCGATATTAGAATTGGGAAAACAGTGAGATTTTTTATCACCCTTTTCCCCCCAAAACATGGTCATTGCCTACATAATGAAGTGGATAAAGTTTGAAAAGTGTAGGGGAGGAGAGTTTGGGTGGGAATTATGCTGGAAGCTTTTCCATCGCTACTGGCAACAATTTTATATCATATAGCAACATTTTCTTGTCTACTAAAGGTACAGTCTCCACCCTTTCCCAGGAGCTCAGGAGTAAGAGAGGCAAAAATGATCATAACACAAGACGTAATAAACTATGCTTCCCCATTCAAGATGAAAACATTCCACTTTGGGATAATAGAAAAAAGACTAGGTTGAGAATATAGACCTGGGTTCAGATCTTATCAACTACCTGACTCTAGACAAGGTTTTCTTAGCCTTGGGCCTACTGACATTTGGGATTGGATAATTCTTGATGGCAAAGGCTGTCCTGTGCATTGTAGGATATTAAGCAGTATCCCTAGCCTCTACCCATCAAATGCCAGTAGCATCCCCACCTGCCAGCTGTGATAACCAAAAATGTCTGTGGATATTGCCAAATATTCCCTGGGGAGCAAAGTCACCCTGGTTGAGAACCACTGCTTTAGACGAAGCGCTGCGTTTCTTGGAACCACAGTTTATTCATCTATGAAAATGAAGCTCATTTTATTTGCTTCATGGAGTAAAGAGCTACTACATTCAGGCAAACTTTGTAAATTATGAATTGTTACTTAAAGATTAAGTTAGGTTTTACCATTGCTATTATTTCGCTCATGCTGTTTTTGAGAGCACTGTATATGATCTGAAATATATTATTAATATATTGATTCCAGAATATATTTCTATGCATATTTCTAAAATAGACTATTAAAATAGTTATAACAGATGGAGCAGGCAAGCACTAATTATTCACTATTGTCAGTAAACTGCTAGTTAAAATGATTCCATTTCACAACCACAGGTTGTAACCCCTGCTGCTGGTTAACCCATTTTTTAAAAGGCCTGCTGTCAGTTTTAAAGGAAAAGAGGTATACAGAGTGTAGGGCAGATACTCACCATCCCTACGACCAGAGAAAACATCACACAAAGCACGTCTTATTGTTAGCAGGCCCGGAGATCCTCACCACCTACAGAGCATAGAGTAGGAAAAAGTCCCTCCCAACGAGAAAGCCCTTTTTCTGACTCCTGGGTTGTATGACTCTATGATCTTCTAAGGCTACCCTCGTGGCTCAGACAGTAAAGAATCTGCCTGCAATACGGGAGACCTGGGTTCTATCCCTGGTCAAGAAGATCCCCTGGAGAAGGGAATGGCTACCCACTCCAGTATTGTTGCCTGGGGAATCCCATGGACAGAGGAGCCTGGTGGACTATAGTCCAGGGGGTCGCAAAGAGTCAGACACAATTGAGCGATTAACACTTTGACTCACTCATGGTCTTCTAATTGTGCCTAGCATTCAAAAGCTTAAATTATCACAACTGATGTTCATAGCATCAGTGTCATCTCAATGGAACTCCCTAGTGTGGAGGTGTCATGTTGCTTGGAATCCAAAGCTTCCAAAATGCAGACAGGATTCTTCCTGTGCTCATCACTAGTGCGTACATGGGGACTTCCTTAGCGGTCCAGTGGTTAAGACTTCACCTTCCAATGCAAGAGGTGCCGGTTCAGTCCTTGGTCAGGAAGCTAAGATTTCACATGACTTGGGGCCAAAAATCCAAACCATAAAACAGAAACAAGTTCAATACAGACTTTATTTTTTTTAAATTTCTTTTCAGTTTTTTATTTTTTTAATTTTAAAATCCTTAATTCTTACATGTGTTCCCAAACATGAACCCCCTCCCACCTCCCTCCCCATAACATCTCTGTGGGTCATCCCCAATACAGACTTTAAAAAGTGGTTCACACCAAACAGTCTTTAAAAGAAACTAGTGCACACACAGCACAGGTGCTTGACACGCTTTTATCCAGTCTACTGGAAAATTTTCCCTTTGTTATGTCTTCACAGTAATATCTCAAATGCACTCGATGTGAAGACTCTGCACACAAATACTGAGGGAAGGTTTTAATCTGCCACTTCATCAATTATTTTGAGCAGATCCTTCCCTTTTTCTGCCATGCCCCAACTCCACCCAAGAATTCTTGGAGAAATAAACTCTGATATGTGTCAAGGTCATACACTGGGGAGCTTTCAACGGGGGCGGGGGCAAGTTTCCTTCCTTTCCTCGTCTTCCTCTTTTTTCTTCCTCTGGTTTGGGTAGGATGGACCTTGGTGGGCTTCCTGTTGGGGGTTAACAAAAGGTTAAGAGAAGAGTGTTGGAGGCCTGCTTAGGGCTGGCTCTAGTTCAGGGCATAAGAGCAGGACAAAGTCGGTCTTTGCTTTCCCAGCAATGCCCACCCAGTCTCAGCGGGGTGAAGGAATACAGGGATTCGGGGAAGGGAGGAGAATGGCAGAGGATGTGCAGGACAGGATCTCACTGTGGAAGAGGATAAGGAAACTGTAGCGTCTCCAGTCGATGACCGATGAAAAGCCACCTTCTACAAAGGGCAGGCAGTGACTTCAGTGGTAGCAAGTCCCACCTTATCATCTTGGAAAGTTGAGTGAGGTTAGAAGAGGGTGAGTGGGGATACATGTATACATATGGCTGAGTCCCTTCACTTTGCACTTGAAACTATCACAACATTGTTGATCGGCTACATGAAAGTGAAAGTGTAGTTGCTCAGTCGTGTCCGACTCTTTGGGATCCCATGGACCGAAGCCCGCCAGTTTCCTCCGTCCGTGGGATTCTCTAGGCAAGAATACTTGAGTGGATTGCCATTTCCTCCTCCAGGGGATCTTTCCTACCAAGGGATCGAACCTGGGTCTCCTGCATTGCAGGCAGATTCTTTACCATCTGAGCCATAAGGGAAGCCCTCTGGCTTACCTCAATACAAAAAGGTTTTGGTGTTAAATAATTAAAAAGAAGAAGAGGGTTAGTGGTCAATATCATGGCTACCATTTAGGCAGGGCCTTCTGTGGGCTGGGACTCTAACAGAAGCCAGGAGTAGAAATGACAATGGCTGGAAAAATTACAAAAGGCAAGTTGTTGATGTAGGAACTTTGGCACAGGTTTGAGGACTTATCTTGAAAAAGATTGTGATTCCAGCCCCTTCCTTTTTTTAGCTATTAGAAACTTTCAGCTACACAAGTATGAGATGCCTTTGTGAAACCCTCAATCCAAGCAACAGGTATTATCTATAACTTAAGCAGGTACACAATTTTAAGCCAAAAAAAAAAAAAAAAATCTGGACTGAGAAACAAACCAATACTCCAGACCTGATCCTGATTAAAATCATGTTTATTCAATGATGCTTGTTCTTCTGGTAGAGGGATAATATTTATCTACTGTATCAATTACGTTAAGTTAATTTATAATGTTCACTCGATAATGTTGTTTGCACATGCTCCTATTGCTAGGAAAGTGCTACCTAATTCATTTTCATACATCAAAATCTAGTAAATTGATATAATTATCTTATTCTCCCTAGAAATGCTGTTGGGGTCTGGTCTGCATATCTCAGAGGGAAGAGGAACGGAACAGTAGGTGACCTCGAGTACCAGATGTTCAGCCATGTCTGTAACACTGTACGTACAATGAGCAGAGGTGAGGGTATTGATGCCAAGTCTCCGTATTGTCGGGGGATACGATGAATTTTAAGTTCATATTTTATTCATTTTCCAAATATTGTGTTTTCTCATATGTGCTGCTTAAAAAAAATCCATAGGCACACCAGAATTTATTCCCTCCTTCCAAAGAAATTTGTAAACTAGTAGCAATAACTTTGACTATCAGACAGTATCTGATAAAAATGTGTTGTTCTTGAAGGTCATTAGGTCAAAATATAGATGGAATCTGATGCAGAGTTTTAGCAATAAAAATTCCAACCAACTATGACGAAAATGTTTTAAGTAAGGTAGAGTGGGAATTTTCTCATGATGCAAGGCCAGGCAATTCAAAAAGTGACTCCTTCTATCGTGACCCCTGTCTCAGGCTGCCTTCCTTCAGCAAAGTTAATATTCCAGGAATCAACAGGACAAACCCAGGAGATATTATTTCTCCAGAGACTGAACAAAGATTTGGGAATGAGATGGGTTGAGGCCCAGTCACAAGTCTATCAAAGAATTTTATATGTCTCTGTTCACAAGTCCCATTTTCTGTTTTTAAAAATTGAGATGAATCAGCTGAGAATCTCGGCACCACAATGGTAACAGAGGTGGTGATTGATACAGAGCGTCACCATCTTGTCAATAAGAGTATCATGAAGACTTAACGTAGCTTCCCAGGTGGTGCCAGTGGTAAAGAACTCGCCTGACAATGCAGGAAAAAAAAGAGATGCAGGTTCAATTCCTGGGTTGGGAAGATCCCCTGGAGGAGGGCATGGCAACCCACTCCAGTATTTTTGCCTGCAGAATCCCATGGACAGAGAAGCCTGGCAGGCTACAGTTCATAGGATCAGAGAACAGTCGGACACAACTGAAGCCATGTAGCATGAGGACTTAATACACGTCAATCCGATTTAAGGAATGAAGTCAAGGAGAGAACATGCCAGGATGTGTTCCAAGTGAGTTAACATCAGCACAGAAAGTGACGCACTGTGTTCCAGAGTGTGTGTTTGTGTGTGTGTTCAGTTATGTCTGATTCTCTGCAACCCCATGGACTACAGCCCACCAGGCTCCTCTGTCCATGGGATTTCTCAGGCAAGAACGCTGGAATGGGTTGCCATTTCCTCCTCCAGGGGATCTTCCCAACCCAGGGATCAAACCCATATCTCTTGCATCTTCTCCATTGGCAGGCAGAGTCTTTACCACTGAGCCATCTGGGATTCCCTTAGAGTGTGAACTATGTATATACTTGTTTGGTTTTCACTAGACAAATACTTTTTCTCTGCCCAGCTTTTCATTCAAGTGGTGATTCCTAACACCTGTGAACAAATGTGTTTAGCCCTGCTGATGCTGATAAAAACGACCAATCTGTCTCCTTCAGTGTTGATCCATGGATGAAAATACCCTGCCATATACTCCATCACACTGTACCCTTGATGGAAAGGCAGCAGGGCTGTTAGCAAAATTTCCTAGACCACAAAAAAGATAATATTAATTCAAGCACTTTAGGAAAATTCCAAAAAATCTCTCTTCCTCTCCTTGGTAGCTTTACAGAAGCTTTTGATACACTGATATCTTGAGGGGTTTTGGCCTATGGCTTACTAGCAATGGAATTTATTAAACAGGCCCATTAAATAATTTTTCATGTAAGTCTGAAGTTAGTCGACTATCTTAAACTCCCACTCTCAATAACGTTAAAGATTCACAAGGCAAGGAGAAAACTAGACCCACTCAGCATCTTACGACCATGCTTTCCCAAGGTAGGCTTTAGTTATCACAGGTGGAAAGGGGCTGTGTTGGAAATAAATGGACCTTGGATATGTTTTAGAGGAAGGTGTTGAGTTAAATATGCTTTTCCATTCTGATTAGTTTGGACCATTCTGTCTGTTTGGACCATTTAAAAAGCGTAAAAGAGATGAGAACATTTATTTTTGGTTCCACAAAATTCTGCTTTGTGAATTGTCTCCAAATTTGAATGCTCTCATAGAGCATCTTAGGCAAAGAAAGCCCTGTGATATGGGGTGTGGGAACATATTTATTTTTTTCAATCTTCCCTGCTAAAATAGAAGTTCCGTGAAGACAAGATTTTTGTCTGTTTCTTCACCTAGTAGCACCTAGAACAGTGACATGCACGTAACGGCCACTGAGTAAATATTCGGTTGGCCCCAAAGTTCATTCGAGGTTTTTCTATGAAGCTGTTCTAGAAAACTAAAATGAACTTTCTGGCCAACTCAATATAATTAGAATGAATGGATGGAACTTGCAAGAAGGCAAATCCATTCTACATGTCTGTATGCCAAGAACTAGCAGATACAGTCCTAAACGCCTGTCACATCTTTGACAAAGTACAGCTCAATACGTTCACGGAGAGTCAGGGGTGGGAGGGTACTCATTTTCCTGGCCTAGTGTTTTTGTGCAGAGCGACTTCTGCTTTGCTCCCCACACTGCACTCCCCCAGGCTCATTTTATTTTGAGTTTGGTTGACCTCACTGAGCATGCTCAGCTGAGTGCCGTATTGAATGCTCTTTCCTTCCTGGGAGATGCCTTAGGGTGTCTGCACTCTGGTCTGCTCATTCATGCTAAACTTGAGGGAGGTCTTCACTGTCCAGCTCGATCCATGACGGTGTGGGTGTCTCACTCAGAGGTGAAGTATTAGGGAGATTCCTGAGCCTGTCATCTGAAGCCACATTCTCTCACCATCTGTCTGACTCCTGGGTCTGGTGTTCCACCGGTTCCAAATTCAGAAGGTGGTAAAAAGGAAGCTATATATTGAATCTTTAGCAGCTCCACCAGGAAGATACCCATCAAAAAGGAGAGATTTCACTTACGGAGGAGGGTTAGCATGGAAGCACGAGGCATTCCAGAGGAAAGAATCTGGAAGAGCACAGTCTTCCTGCAAGACTTGGCTCCGCTGCGGCGACATTTGTCATGCTTTGCAATTTCTGGAGTATTTTTACATGAGCTGGGTTTAATATAATTAATGAGAGCAATTCTGCCAGCACAAGGGGACCCAAACAGCCACCTGACTTAGGAAGAGTGAGTGCAGTGGATCCAGGGAGGGCTTCTAGGATTCACTGACGCATGAATCTCTACGAGGTGACAGACCTCTAGCTGACTGAGAGACACAGCAGTAGAGAGAGAGCAATATGGCGCGCCAGAGTCTGGCACGAAGAAACGTCTATAAGCTCGAGATTTCAATCTACAGAATCAAAAACTGCAGCTGCTGCCCCAAGTCTTGCCTTGGTGATAGTTACACAGTTAAGTCCTTCACTGGGCCCAGGCAACTCTGGGTTGGCTCAGTTTCTGCAACGGCCACAAACATGCACTGGGGTTTGATGCATTAAAATACTATGCTGTAACCCAAAGTGTTCCAGAATAGGAACTAACACAAAAGGTCAACTTAGAGGTTGGATTGAATATTCTCTACCACTTATTATAAATTCAGCTTCCCCAGTGGCTCAGCAGTAGAGAATCTGCCTGCAATGCCGGAGCCACAGAGACATGCGTTTGATCCCTGGGTCGGGAAGATCCCCTGGAGGAGGGCATCCCATGGACAGAGGAACCTGGTGGGCTATGGTCTATGGAGTTGCAAAGAGTCAGATATGACTGAAGCGACTTAGCACGCACACAGCACTGTAAGTTCACCACCAGCTGTACCCTTTTTGTGTTCCAATGATCATTTCCTACCATGCGTAGGCCTAGTTTTCTTCAAGTAGAATTTTGATTGAATATTTTCCAGTGCTGACTATGAGTTCCCAAACAGCTGTACCCCTTTTTCCTTCCAATCATCATCTTCTATTACATCTAGGCTAATTTTTCTTCAAGTATCCCCATAGAATCCCCAAGTACCATCTTACTTAGAGCCTTCAACCCTTTATAAATCTGAAGCAAGATCTCTCCATGATTAAAATACAAGTTCATCATTTTTTTTGAAACTGTCATACAAAAATGTATAACATTGCTTTTTTGAGTAGGATTTAGATCAGTCACATCCATAGAAATATAATGCAAAACACACATGTAATTTAAAATTTCCTAGGAATCACATTTAAAAAATTAAAAAGATACAGATGAAACTAATGGACAGTATATTTTATGTAACCCAATATATCCAAAGTATTATGATTTCAGTATGTCACGTACCTGCTAAGTCGCCTCAGTCGTGTCCGACTCTGTGCAACCCAATGGACTGTAGCCTGCCAGCTCCTCTGTCCATGGGATTCTCCAGGCAAGAATACTGGAGCGGGTTGCCATGCCCTCCTCCAGGGGAGCTTCCCGACCCAGGGATGGAACCAGCGTCTCTTATATCTCTTGCATTGGCAGGTGGTTCTTTACCACTAGCTCCACCTGGGATGACCCAACATGTCATCATTATAAAAATATTAATGAGATATCATCTTCAAAATCTGGACTGTATCTTATACCCTATCTCAATTTGGATGAGTTACATTTTCTTTAGCAGAAATGATGAGTGGCTACCGCATTGGACAGTGCAAATTGCAATGCTGTTACCTCACATTTCTGGGGATACTGGGAGTCGAGAATGGTGTAGACTATCTAATTTAGTGAGAATCCCTTAGTGTCGTGATAGAGGATGGTAAGGGGGCACAGATGGTAATGTCTGAAGACCACGGTAATGAAGTCAGGTTTGCCCTTTATTTCATTTGCTTCTAAAGAATTCAATAAGACAGATACAAAGGAATGAATAAAGAAGAGGTAGTACCTATACACAATAAATTTTACTCAGCCATAAAAAAATAATGCCATCTGCAGCAACATGGATGGACATAGAGATTCTCATACCGAGTGAAGTAAGTTAGATACAGAAAAACAAATGTCATGTTATATTGCTTATATGTGGAATCTAAAAAAAGGCTACAAATGAACTTATCTACAATAGATAAGTTCTGAAATAGAGTTACAGATGTGGAAAAGAAACTTATGGTTACTGGAGGCTAAGGTAGGAGGAAAGGATAAATGGGAAGATTGGGACTGATGTATACATAACACTATATACACAAGAGATAAAATAAAAACCTACTGTATAATATAGGGAACTCTATTCAATACTCTAATGGTCAATATGGGCAAAGAATCTAAAAAAAGAGTGGATCTATGCATTTGTATAATAGATTCACTTTGCTATACACCTGACATTAACACGACATTGTGTATCAATTATGCCTGTGTGCTAAGTTACTTCAGTATTGTCTCACTCGGTGCAAAACTATGGACTGTAACCTGCCAGGCTCCACTGTCCATGGGATTCTCCAGGCAAGAATTCAGGAATGGGCCCCCGAGACCTCCTCCAGGGGATCTTCCCCACCCAGGAATCAAATTGGCATCTCTTCTAACTTGCATTGGCAGGCACTTCTTTATCACCAGCACCACCTGGGAAGCCCAAGTATCTCAATAAAAATGTTAAAAAGTTAACAGCAAATAAAAATTGTATATATATGAAGAATTTAACATGATGTTTACTGACAAAGGTTTTCTGACACTGGGCAAGGTAATGCCTTTGAGCCTCTGACTTAATCGTTTGTTACATGGGACCAACCATATAATAATAATAATGGTGTGTAACAATAATATAATAAAAATAATCAGCATAGACAACTCTCTTGGTCGTTGTGATCAAAAAAAAAATGAGAAAGCACTAAGAAAAATAGTACCCACTAGTAATTATTTATTTGGTGAAAAATATTTTCATATTTTAAAAAACAGCTCTATTGAGAAATATTCACTATTCAATAAAGGGCATGCATTTAAATTATATAATTTGATACATCTGACACACACAAACACATATACACACACACAGACACGTATATACATATATTTATACCTATGAAGTTAGTCAAGAAATGCACATATCCATCACCTCCAAAACCTTCTTCATGCCCCTCTGTTATCCCTCCTTCCCACTCCTCTTTATTTATTCAGCTTCTTAAACTCAGCCTAATTATTTCGTGATTCATCCGTGCTGTTTCGCGTATCAGTAATTGTGGGAGGAGATCACGCCAAGGACATGAGTGACTGGCCCCGAGCTGGACCTGCGCGCGGGTTCTGCCTGCCTTCCCGGCCCCAGGAGCAGCCTCAGGGAACTAGCTTCAAGATCGTCAGTTGATGCTGGGACAGTCCGCGTGACCTTCACACCTGAACCGGGTGAAGGCCGCTGGAGAAACTTCTGGCGGGCAGGTGCGGAGGTCTACTCGTTTCTGGCCGTGAAGACGCGTCTCCTAGGATGAGCTCCCTTGCTTTTTACAGTTGCTGCCTCTGGGAAATGCCGAGTCGGCCGTGGATCTCCACCTGGGCAGGGGCGGCCTGTGAGCTAGGTGCTTGTGGACCGTCCTCGTCTGATGCTCTTTGCTGCGGGGGTAACTGCACGTTTTGCACGGTGGCGGAGAAGGGACGCGGGGTGCGCTGTGGGCGGCTGGCCTCGCGGCTGGCAGGTCGCCGGCTTTCGATGCCCGGCTGGAGGCCGGAGCTCAGGTCTGAAATTTGGCAGAAGAGCTGAGTAGAGAGGGACGTGCGGATGGTCCGCTGCCAGCTTCCGGGCTGGCGGACAAGACGGCAGAGCCGCGTGTTAAGTTGCAGAACGTAGGGTGCCGGCTGCTGTTCAGGTTCGACGCGTCCCTGTCTCCGGACGCTGCGGCCTGGGCACCGTGACAGACCGCAGAGGGCCAGAAGGCCGCTAGGATGTTGGTCCCAGCTCTGGAAGGGGGCACAAACTGTCCTAACTCCCGAGCAACATCTCTGGGCGTTGTACATGGCGCTCCTCCCGCTAGAGATGCTCCTGAAGGACCCGTTTATCCCGTTCAAAGCGGCCCTTCCACCTGAATGAGCGTATGCCCCATCCACCCACCCCTGCCCTGGCTCAGACTGCCTCGCTGACTCGGTGGCCTGCCTCTTTGCATTGGAGAAGCACCCCGTTCACTGGCCCACTGGCACTAGCAATGTGGGCGCCACTAGGTCCTGTAGAATTTATGGACACCCCTCTTCCTCGGGGAGGGCGGGGGGCTGGTAGATGAAGTGGAAGAAATTCCCACACGTGCCTGGTATACAGATGACTGTAACCTGGAACAAATGGCAGCGGCCAGTGGGGCTGAACTCCAAAGTTCATGGGTCTGGGGATCACCCCTGAGCCGTGGTGGATCCCGTCCCACTTGCTACATAGGCGATCGTAGCTCAGTTTTACTTCATTTCCAGTCTTGTCCCCTTTCACTTCCTTAGTGCCCTGACTGTAACCGTAAGTGCAGTATTGAATAGAAATGGTGAAACCAGACATTTTTACTGGTCCCGAGTTTAGAGGAAGATACTCAGTCTTTCACCAAATGTACCTTTTATGAGATTGTGAAGGTTCCTTTCTGTTCCTAATATGTTAAGAGTTTACATTGAGAATGAATGTTGGAACTTGAAAACTGTTGATAATGTTGGAACCGGTCATTATCAAATGCGTTTTACACAAAATTTGTGTTCATATGTTAATATATTGATTGACTTTCAGATGTTATACCAGCATGAATTTCTGGGATAAACCCCATTCTATCGAGAAACATTTTGGTATATATTTCATTTTATATATTGTTAAATTTAATATGTTAAAGTTTAATTTGGAATTTTAGAATCTGTGTTCCTGAGAAATATAGGCCTTTGGTATGAATAGTTAACATCTTAACACATTTTTGAGTACACAATTCAGTGTGTTAACTATAGTCACAATCCTGTACAGCATATCTCTAGAATTTATTCAGTTTTTTAAGATCTAGAAGTAACTTTACTTTTCCTTTTTAAAAATTATTTCTTGTTTTTTCATTTTCACAATGGTATGTTGGCTTCTGCCATACAGCAACGCAAAAAAAGCCGTAATTATCCATGTATCCCCTCCTTCTTGGGCCTCCCTCCCTTCCCCGCCCCCCGCCCCCCTACTCCTCTAGGTCAGCATCCCTGTGTTGTACAGCAGCTTCTAACCAACTACCCGTTTTACACATGACACTGTATATATACACTGATGCTATTTTCTCCATTCATCCCACTCCTTCCCTCCCCACTATGTCTGCTAAGTCCATTACATAACTGAAACGTTAACCCATTAAAGAACGACTCCGCATTTCCCCTTGCCTCTGGCAACCACCATTCTACTCTCTGTTTCTATAAGTTTGACTGTTTAAGATTCCTCAGTACCGTCCTTCTGGAATTGGTTTACTCACACAGCATAAGGTCCTAGAGGTTTATCCATGTTGTCCCATACGGCATATTTCTTTCTTTTTTAACATCCCATTGCATGTATATACCACATTTTCTTGATCCATTCATCTGTTGATGTTTAGATTGTTTCCATGTCTTTGCTGTTGCAAATAATGCTGTAGTGAACATGGGAGTTCAGCTGTCTCTTTGAGATCCTGATTTCAGTTCTTTTGGATATACACTCAGAGGTGGGATTGCTGGATCGTATGGTAGTCCTATTTTTAGGTATTTTTTTGAGGCTCACCACACTGTTTACCATTTTACATTCCCACTAGTATACAAGTGTTCTGAATTTTTTACATCCTTGACAAAACTTACTCTTTTCTTTTTTTGGTAATAGCAGTCATAACAGATTTGGAGTGTTATCCCAGTGGGATTTTGGCTTGTGTTTCCCTGATGATTAGTGATACTGAACATCTTTTCATATACCTGTTGGCTATTAGTATGTCTTTAGAAAAATGTCTGATCAAGACCTCTGTCCATTTTAAAATCAGATTATTGCTTTTTTATTTTTTTGCTATTGAGTTGCAGGAGTTTCTTATATGTTATTAATATTTGCTCCTTTTCAGATCCATGGTTTGCTAATATTTTCCCTCATTTCATAGGTTCCCCTTTTACTCTGTTATTTCCTTTGCTGTGCAGAAGCTTTACAGTTTGATGTAGTCCTACTTGTTTACTTATTTATTTTTGCTTGTGCTTTGGTCATTTCCAAGACCTATGTCAAGAAGATTTTCTCCTACGTTTTCTTCTAGGGTTTTTAGTGCCAGGCTTTATGTTTAAATCTTTGATCTGCTTTAAGCTGATTTTTATATATGGTAAAGAAAAGGGCTCAACTTCATAATTTTGTGTGTGGATATTTAGATTTCCCAATACCATTTGCTGAAAAGACTATCCTTTTCCTATTGTGTATTCTTGGCATCCTTGTTGAAGATCAGTTGATTGTATGTGCATGGGTTTATTTCTGGGCTCTCTATCATTCTATATGTTTGTTTTTATTCCACTGTCATACTGTTTTAATTACTGTAGCTTTGAAATGTGTTTTAAAATCAGAACGTGTGATGCCTCCAGCTTTGCTTTCCTTTTTTCAAGATTGCTTTGGTTATTCTGGGCCTTTTGTGGTTCCGTATGACTGTTAACTTGGGATGTCTTTAAATTTTCTTTCATCAGTGTTTTGTGATTTTCAGTGTATAAGTCTTTCTCCTCCTCGATTAAGTGTATTCCTAAGTATTTTATTCTTTCTGATGCTATTGTAAGTGGAATTGTTTTCTCTTTCAGATAATACATTGCTAGTAATGCATGGAAATACAACTGATTTTTGCAGGTCGATTATATATCCTGCCATTTCACTGAATTCTTTTATTAGCTTTAATAGTTTTTTATGTGGAGTCTTTAGGGCTTTACTGAATAAATAATAAAATCATGTCATCTGCAAGCAAGGATAATTTTACTTCTTTCTTTCTGATTTGTATGTCTTTTATTTCTTTTTCTTGCCTAATTACCCTAGAACTTTCAGTACTATGTTAAACAAGTGGAAAGAATGTGCTTTCTTTCCTTATTCCTGATCTTATGGGGACAGCTTTCAGTTTTTCACCACTGAGTGTCATGTTTGCTGTGGGTTTTTAATATGTGGTCCTTATTATGTAGAGGCAAATTCCTTCTATACCTAGCTTGTTGAGAATTTTTATTGTAAAAAGAAATAAACTGCAATTTTCAGATATAAAGTGATCTGTCCAATATCACAGAATTTGTTAGTGGTACAATCAGGTCTCCAAATTTTCCATCTAGGTGCTTTCACCATGAAGCAGTGCTACCCCTCTTTCTTATTCTCTAGGCTTCTTTCAATGCTGGTAAACACTTTGACATTAACAAATTGAAATTTCACAGACTATTATAGATGTATTTGTACCACAGTTCTATATAAAGTTTAAAATTTTCTTTCTCCTCTTTATGCTTATACTTGTGTGTACATGTGTGTATATGTGTGTGTGTTTGGACGAAGCTGAGGGTCAGGGGAAATTGGAACAAGACTTAATATAAATCAAATTACCTGTCACAAAAGAAAATCATGAACTGACAGACATAGACATTTCCAAGTCCATTTTCATTTCATAGCTAAAAAGTTGTGGCTTAGAGAATTTAAGTGACTTGTCTTAGTTTGACCTTTGGGAAAGCTAAATTTGGGGTAAACTAAAGTTTAGTCTAGAATACATTCCATTAAACATACTGTTTTTTCACAGTTTGTAACTGCCTCCTGGATAGTTAACATGGATAGTTATATTTCCAGTGGTACAACTATGTCAAAATTCCTATAATTTCTTAAAAGATATAATTTGGAGAAGGTGAGAGCTCCATAAAGCTATAAATATTAGTAATATTAGTTACTTACACTATCTTTTTTCCTTTTACATTAAATGTATATCAATAACAACAGAAAACAATCCTTAATTTTAAGCATTATGGTGATAATGTCTACAGAAATAGTACACATAAAAAATATTTAGAATTAGTTTTTGGCTTTAAGCGATTTTTGTAAATGAGAGTTTTTTTTATAACTTTATAAATATCTTTACACCATCCAAATTATCTTGCAGTAGAAATATGAATTTTATCACATCACAAATGTATCAATATATTTTATGAATGCAAAGTTGGATGCTGTTGAATGTTAGTCTGACTTTTAGAATGATTATGTGATTGAAATTCCATGAATAATCATAATTTGTTTGGTAGCAGATCGATTATTTTTTTGAAAGTGCATTCATCATTTTCTTGACTGTGTCTGATCATTGGATCCTTGGGGGTAAATTTTCTGCACAGCACATGGGGATTTAGCAATGTGAGTCCCATTAGTGTGAAAAGGAGTTTTGCAGCTAAATCCATGAGCTGAGCAGTTGCTCTTTAATGTTATTTTAATATTTAATGGTTATTGCAGGGCTGTCAAGCTGGGACTGTTTCAATGAGAGAGATTTCCAGAACTTATGAGAGAGATTTTAAACATCTATTCAGAGCATATTGCAATATTCTTCTTTATAAAAGAAGGTTCTTTAGGGAGAAACAGTCCAATTCAAAAGAGAGTTTCCCTTTAATTGTGGCAAATTTGAGACTGAGCTAATCGATTTCTTATTTTTATTAGAATTATCCAAAAGATCCATTAAATTGCTTTCATGGGGTAACTTAGATATTAATTTGGTGCAGTTCTAATGGAGTATCAGAGTCAGGAATAAAGGGGTTTTCAGTTTTGTTTTCTGTTTATGAATACTCATTATTTGTGTCATTAGTTTTATGATTTTTTGAGTTAATTGGCACCCTTGATTTTCCTCAAAATTCTGTAGGCAAAATTTGCAGAGGTTAGTGGTTTTTGCTACGAGTTAAATTATTTGTCATCTCAGGGATGAATCTCATAAATGGCAGCATTCCCCCCTACCCCGGGGCATCTCCCTAAATGCCGGGTGGCCCCCAGGAAATCAGTATATACCGACATGTTATTTAAGAATGAAGACATCTGGCCTTCAGAACTTAAAATATAACCCATATTATTTTGATCAGCTCTGAAGAACATAAAACCTCTATCTCAGGTAGCTTGAGAAGTCGCTCAAGGTCACCAGGTTCGCTGGAAAAACTCAAATGAAAAATAACAGCTGTGTTTATCCATCACTTACCTCTCCTTTGTTCAAGCTTTCCTTCTCTTCTTTCACTCAGCCTATAAATCTGTGCAAGTTTCCACATTCTGAAAACAAGCCAACAAATGAACTTGTCCACCGTGCATGGCTCCCCTCCAGCTGTGTTCTCCCGTGCTTTCTTCCACCTGCCACCCGCCTCCTCAGAGACCCACCCACCTCCTCAGAGAGCCACACCCACCTCCTCAGAGAGCCACACCCACCTCCTCAGAGAGCCACACCCACCTCCTCAGAGAGCCACACCCACCTCCTCAGAGAGCCACACCCACCTCCTCAGAGAGCCGCCTACTTCCTCACTCCTCAGCGTCCCTCTGCTCTGAGCTCTTCCCGCCTCATCTCTTGACCTCTCCTTAGTGTCTGCCTGACTTGTCCACTCTTTATTTCTTCACACCCTTTATCACCTTCTTTTCACTCCTCCTTCCCTTTATCCTTTCTCTTCAAACTCTTGTTGCTGTTGTTCAGTTACCAAGTTGTGTCCAAGTCTTTGTGACCCCATGGACTGCAGCACGCCAAGATTCCCTGTCCTTCACCATCTCCTGGAGATGAAACTCATATTCATTGAGTCAGTGATGCCATCCAACCACCATCCTTTGTCTTCCCTCTCTCCTGCCTTCAATGTTTCCCAGCATCAGGGTCTTTTCCAGTGAGTCAGTTCTTCGCATGAGGTGGCCAAAGTGTTGGAGCTTCAGCTTCAGAGGACCAATCCTTCCAATGAATATTCTTTTTTTTTTCAAACACTACTCAAGTAACTCACAAAGTTCAGTAAGTCCTAGTCAGAGTCCTGAAGGAGCTTAGGTTCTGCTGGAGAGTTAACAGAAAAGTACCCCTCCTTTTTCTGCTCTGAGATACTAGAGATTGGTCTCTGGAAACCATGTTTCTCCTGCTGGCCAAGGCCACTCCTGCTGGGGACGTGCAAGAGAGCCGAGAAGGCTGGAGTGAGACAAAGAGACTTCCTTTTTCCTCTTTACCTACTGTTCCTGTCAGAGCTCCTCGGCTGCAGCCCCTCACCAAGGCAGCGATGACTGGTTCCAGTCTCAGCTCCTTATTGGCATCCTCAGAACCATCTTTGTGGAGTCCTTCAGTGGCACCAGCCCCAGCTGAACAGTGCTCTCCCTGAGTGGTCTGGGTCCCATGTGGAACATACCCTCTAAGCATCTCCAGACAGCATCCCTTCTCAGGGCTGGAAGTCCCAGCTCTGTAGGGCTGAGTCTTCCAAAAAGTCCAGCTGGCACAGCTGAGTGTTCTACCATCAGTTTCTTCTGACCCAGAGGTTCCCAGAGCCCCAGTGATCACAGTGTGGCAAGCAGTGACTCTGAAAGGAGCCTTGGGCAAGCCCGGTAGGGGAGTTACAGTCCAGACTCCTTAAGTCCTATTCTCTTTTGCAGAGGGGGTGTTGAGGGACGGATGGTTTATGGTTCTTCATTTTGAACCTTTGTGGTTTAGTTGCTAAGTTGTGTCCAACTCTTGCGACCCCATGGACTATAGCTGCACCACCTGTCCCCCACCGAGGTTCTTCTGTCCATGGGATTTTCCAGGCAAGAACACTGGAGTGGGTTGCTATTTCTTTCTCCAGGGGATCTTCCTGAACCAGGGATCGAACGTGGGTCTCCTGTACTGCAGGCGGTCCCCTGCATTGTAGGTGGATTCTTTACCGATTGAGCTACCAGCTATGCATTAAATACCTTTCAGTTCAGTTCAGTTGCTCAGTCGTGTCCGACTCTTTGCAACCCCATGAATCGCAGCACACCAGGCCTCCCTGTCTATCACCAACTTCCGGAGTTCACTCAGATTCATGTCCATCGGGTCAGTGATGCTGTTCAGCCATCTCCTCCTCTGTCGTCCCCTTCTCCTCCTGCCCCCAATCCCTCCCAGCATCAGAGTCTTTCCATTGAGTCAACTCTTCGCATGAGGTGGCCAAAGTACTGGAGCTTCAGCTTTAACATCGTTCCTTCAGAGAAATCCCAGGGCTGATCTCCTTCAGAATGGATTGGTTGGATCTCCTTGCAGTCCAAACTCTCAAGAGCCTTCTCCAACACCACAGTTCAAAAGCATCAATTGTTCAGCGCTCAGCCTTCTTCACAGTCCAACTCTCACATCCATACATGACCACTGGAAAAACCATAGCCTTGATTAGATGGACCTTTGTTGGCAAAGTAATGTCTCTGCTTTTCAACATGCTATCTAGGTTGGTCATAACATTTCTTCCAAGGAGTAAGCGTCATTTAATTTCATGGCTGCAGTCACCATCTGCAGTGATTTTGGAGCCCCCCAAAATAAAGTCTACCACTGTTTCCACTGTTTCCCCATTTCCCATGAAGTGATGGGACCGGATGCCATGATCTTTGTTTTCTGAATGTTGAGTTTTAAGCCAACTTTTTCACTCTCCACTTTCACTTTCATCAAGAGGCTTTTAGTTCCTCTTCACCTTCTGCCATAAGGGTGGTGTCATCTGCATATCTGAGGTGATTTATATTTCTCCCAGCAATCTTGATTCCAGCTTGTGTTTCTTCCAGCCCAGTGTTTCTCATGATGTACTCTGCATATAAGTTAAATAAGCAGGGTGACAATATACAACCTTGACGTACTCCTTTTCCTATTTGGAACCAGTCTGTTGTTCCATGTACTGAAATATAATTCATATACCACGCATTCACACATTTAAAGTATTCAGTGCATTTTAGAATACTCACAGAATTGTGCAGCCGTCACCACAGTCTAATTTTACAACCCTAAACATGAAAATCAAGGGCCCATCAGGGTTGATGTCTGGTGAGACCTCTCTTCTCGGCTTGGGGGCAGCCGCCTTTCCACTGCATCCTCATGCGGCCTTTCTTCTGTGCGGGAGGTGGGGGTTAGTGGGGAGGAGGGCGGGCAGAGAGAGAGAGATCTGGTGTCTCTCTTCTCTTCCTCCTTGTGACATTTCATTTTCTAACGTATTAACTTGGCTGGGCCGTGGGGTACATAGATACTTGGTGAAACAGTATTCTGTGTGTTTCAGTGAGGATGCTTTGGGTCAACATTAACATTTGAATGCATAGGCATGAGTAGAGTGGATTCATAACCTGGGTAACCCCAGCACCAGTCCCCACTCATTGATGTCTTGAAATGTCTCATATAGGGAAGCCAGTCTTGTGCACAAAGTACTACAGAATATTTCTAGAACTTTTGACCATAAAGATAAGTGTTTTCATGAAAATTATGGCTTTTTATAATTGAAGTCTACTTTTTGGAGAATGCTGTCTTCTGAAAGCTTGTTTTCATAATATTGTTTGGGGGATTGCAGAGTAAAATTTTTATAAACTATTTTATAATCCACATACAGATACACAAATGTTAATCTCCATTTGTATTATTGCTTCTACTTAAACTACAACTCATGAAGTTACTGCTACTATAGGTATTTCAGTAAACCTGTTTTTAAAATACATTTGCACCACTACTGGGGGGATTTTAGTCCTAATAATGTAAGTTTATCTTATCTCCCAAAGCATGTATTTTTAAATTTATTTTCACAGATATTTTTGTTGATGATATGAGCTTTTTGCTTTCATTATCTTTGTTTTTGTAGTGAAATTAAACAGTTTTCCTTGAACTCTGTATTCATAGGATTACTTTTTTTTTCCTTAAAGAAGCAAAGAGCTGTTTTTCCTTTTTTTTAAAATGTGTCCATCCGAATGTGATTTCTCATTCCACCTTCATAAGATCTGTTCTTTTCACCAAATATAATCCTGGAGATAATCTCAGATTCAGGCAAGAGGACTGGCAGCTTTCAACAGTGGACTCTGTTATGATGAGAAAAGTATTTTAGTCTCTTCCCTGTTAATATCTATCAAAAGCCTGCTTTACGCTCTTGTTCCCCAGTGGATGTATTTCTGTTTGATTTCAATTAAAAATGAAATGTCAGCTTTTCAGGATGTGTTGCGCTGCTTTACGGTGCACACAGCTCCAACTCATTAGGGGGAAGACGGCATGAGTGGAGAAACCCAGTTGGGATGGAAAAGTACATTTCTGTTAGGACATGAACTAGCATGTATGCTACAAAACCTCTATTTAAAGGAAGACTCAGTGGCTGTGGGTTTCCCAATTCCCATATCATTCTCTGTCATCAATTTAGCCAAAGGTTTCCTCTATTAAATCACATTTTTCTTATTCCCAAGCTAAATTTATCTAGAAGCAATCTTGCCTTTATTTCTTGTCCATAAATGCTATGTTACTGTTGGGAAAAAAAAAAAAGTGCCTACTGCTATATTTAAAATGGATAACCAACAGGGACTTACTGTATAGCAAATGGAACTCTGCTCAATGTTATGTGGCAGGCTGAATGGGAGGGGAGTTTGGGGGAGAATGGATACATGTGTATGTATGGCTGAGTCCCCTTACTGTTCCAAAGAAACTATCACAACATTGTTAATTGTTTATACTCCAATATAAAATAAAAAGATAAAGAAAAGAAAAAAATAGTGCCTAAAGGCTGATGAAGTATTTATGGTTCTGAAAAAAAGTTGTTTACATTAAAGGTAGTATTTTACATAGAGTAGATTTTCATGCTTCCATTTTGACGATCTGAGACTTGATCTATAAAAATTCTAACCTCTGTGAAACACTAGGAGAGTATCATTCTGCTTCTCCTCCCTCAAGGAAATGGGCATATATGGAAATTATGGAAATGCATCGGTAGTGATGACAGCTTGACCAGGAGTGTAAGATGCAGGATAACGTGATCCCTTTTACAAATTTCAGCAAGAGCGCTATAATATTTCCTGAAGTGCCAGCATCTGGAAAATGGAATGCTTTTCCACTTAAAAGCAAATAATATATTTTTCCACTTTTCTTATTGTGCAAGGAAAATGATGAAGAATATGATTTTTGACTGTGTCACATTTGGCAATTCAGAGGACAAGCACAGGTTGTATGGCCAAATTTCACACGGGATTACAGTTTCTAAACACTTAAATAACCTGGCGATAATTTCTGATGATTGACAAAAAATTGAACAACAACAATTAAAGTGACCCTGTCTTCGGTGCCAAAGATTAGCTAATCACTGTGATTACAACATGAAAGCTTGGAAGAGAGAGATCTTCCAAGGTCACTCTTGCTATTAAAAATTCTGTTTTGCAGCCCTGGCTCGGATGGGGTTATAGACTTCTACACAAGATGGATGACTCTAGCTTGTTACATTCTGCAGTTTCTGTTTTCTAGTTATTTGCAGAGTGTGCTGATGCTAAAGTCTGACCATATCCAGAAGAATTTAGTCGACAAAGATGCTGGGCCTTGACTGTGAGCTAGATACTGTGTGCAGTGCGAGAAAGAAACGCCATAGTATTTCTGTGGTCCAGCAGAGGGAACCGTTGTTGTTGAGTCGCTCAGTCGTGTCCGTCTCTTTTTGCGGCCCCATGGACAGTAGCCCCCCAGGCTCCTCTGTCCGCAGGATTTCTCAGGCAAGAATGCTGGATGGGGTTGCCATTTGCTTCTCTAGGGGATCTTCCCAACCTAGGGATCAAACGTGCGTCTCCTACATTGGCAGGCAGATTCTTTTCCACTGAGCCACCTTGGAAGCCCAAAGGGAACAGACAGGTACACAAATACATGAAGACAGGTGTCAATAATGTCCAGACAGTGGTTTATACAGGGTACGATAGTGACACAGAGAGGGTCAGGTGTATCCGGGAGAGTCAGGAAAGGCTTTGTACAGGACGTGGAAGCCAATGGTTTTGATCAGAATCACTTCTAAGGCAGACAGTTTCCTGATTTTAGGACTTGATGGTGATAGGTGACCTTGACTTTTCTTTTCTTAAGAAATTGAGATATAATTGACATATAATGGTGTGTAAGTATGAGGTGTAAATGTGTTGACTTGCTCCATTTACTATTGCAATGTGGTTACCAGTATAGCAGTAGCAAACACCTCTATCATGTCATGTGATTATCATTATCATTTCTTTTTTGTGATGAGGACATTTGAAATCCAGATTCTTAGAAAAGTTAAAGTGTATGATATGCGCAAAATGTAGTATGTAGTATATGTATGTATGTATGTGTATATATATGTGTGTGTATATGTATGGCATATCCATATATATATATGCCATATCTTTATCCACTTATCCACTGATGGACACTTAGATTGATTCTGTATCTTGGCTATTGTTAGTAATACTGCTATGAATATGGGAGTGCAAGTATCTTTTCAGTATCTTGTTTTCATTTCTGGATATATACCCCAAAGTGAGATTGCTGGAGAGTAGGATAATTCTTTTCATCCCCGTGGATTCAGAAGGAGCACTGGTGAAAGCTTTCCAGGAGCTGGATGGCGTAAGAAGAAAGAGGTGCCACTTTCCTGGCACCTGCTTTGGCCACTAATATCACAATAATGAACCTTCCAGTTATATGCATGCTCTTCTTATTTCCGCTTTCCCATTTTGAGCTGAATTTGAAAGACTGCATTTTCAAAAGCTTTTTTGAAAGTTGTTTTTTAAATTGAAGTAGTGCTTACTATTTTAAATAACTTTTTTCCCACGAATATAACGTTAACTTATTTTCAGTGTGGTATATACTGGCACTCCCCTCTTTCATTATTTATTGAAAACTCTTGGAAAAATTAAAATTCAGACATGCCTATTAGCAAAATATAAAGTCTTGATGGTCATTGAAAGACATGTTTTGGTGGCTTGGTTTTATGAGATAAATATGATGATGCCCTTGGTTGATATAGAAAATACTTATGCAATGTCACATCCTTGAAGCAAGCTATAAACTATTTAGGTCAAGAGGTATTAAGAACCTTTTTTTATATGTCTACAAAATATTGGGTCAATGACAATAATAAGTCTGCATGCGAGGCTGACAAATGAGCAACATCATCTAGTTCTTTGAAAAAATAGTGCATATGTACTAAAATGCCAGCACAGGAAAATGGCACAGGATAATCCTTTAGAAAACTAGACTCAGCTCAACAGATTTAAGAAAACACGAGGACAGAATAGTATGCTAAATCTTTCTTCATAAATTTATAGTCAGTAATAAATAATTTTATAAATGCATAAAGTTCCCATGTAATGTTGTATGCAGGATAAAATTTGAGACTATATTATATTTTACATAAAATGATCTTACAGAAAAAGAATGTTTTTCCTGAGATATTTGTTCATCTCAATTTGAAAACACTTTCACGATATTACAAATACCTGGAAAATTCATGACGAGGCCTGTTGATGTATTTGGTATGCTGGCAAGAAAGCGTGTGATCACTATCAGAGGAACTACTCTCGTTGTCAAGTGGAAACATAAAATTCAAGACAGCATTTATAGCTCTCTGGCAAAGCATCAGTTATCATCCTCCTAGATATACCAGATTAGAATAACTGGATGGTCTTGATGGAAGAAAGTTAGCTAAACTTAGGGAGGTCTAGAGGGGTGGGATGAGGCTTCCCTGGGGACTCAGTGGAAAAGAATCTGCCTGCCAAGCAGGAGATGCAGGTTGGATCCCTGGGTTGGGAAGATGCCGTGGAGAAGGAAATGGCAACCCACTCCATTATTCTTGCCTGGAAGATTCCGTGGGCAGAGGAGCCTGGTGGGCTATAGTCCATGGGGGTCTCAAAGGGCCAGACACGACTTAATGATTAAATAGCAATAGCAAAGGGGTGGGATGTGAGGGTGGGGCTGTGGGAAGGAGGCTCCAGAGAAAAAGGATATATGTATACATATTTGTTGTACAGCAGAAACTAGCACAATATTGTAAAGCAACTATCCTCCAGTTTAAAACAAATCCTACGATAAACCATAATGGAAATGAATATTTTAAAAAAGTATGTATGCTGCTGCTGCTGCTAAGTCGCTTCAGTCGTGTCCAACTCTGTGCGACCCCAGAGATGGCAGCCCACCAGGCTCCGCCATCCCTGGGATTCTCCAGGCAGGAACACTGGAGTGGGTTGCCATTTCCTTCTCGAATGCATGAAAATGAAAAGTGAAAGTGAAGTCACTCAGTCGTGTCTGACTCTTCGTGACCCCATGGACTGCAGCCTACCAGGCTCCTCCATCCATGGGATTTTCCAGGCAAGAGTACTGGAGTGGGGTGCCATTGCCTTCTCCAATGTATGTATATATATAACCAAATCACTTTGCTGTATAACAGGAATTGACAACATTGTAAATCAACTATACTTCAATGAAAATAAATAAATAAGAAAAAAATAAATGTTAGGGAGGTCTGAAAGGTAAGCCATGCCGTAATAACCCTAATGGCTTTGTAGTGAAAAATTACTAGTATAGTACTAGAAACTATTTGAATGCCTCTTTCTTAAAATAATGTGTACCATACTACTGTGTTTGGATGCTAAAATAAAATCAATACAGTTCATAAAAATGGCAAAGATACGGAGTTTGCTAAAGCCTGAAACCTGGATGAGTAGACAGGTGCGTACAGCTGCTGTAAGACTGGGTTCCTGTAACAATCGGACAAGGCCGAGAAGGACAAGGCCGGGAAGGTATAGGACCATGCTTGACGCCAGCTTTGAGAGCCCAGAGCTGTTCTTCGTGGAAGTGCAGAGGAGGCCAGCAGAGACACGGGAGTGAAATCAATCTAAAAACTTCTATGTGGGAGCGCTCCCTTAAACCGAAGTCATAAACCATGCACAACAGAAATATGAGACAGAAGTCACTATTCCGCCTGCCATCATCTTGGACCACAGGGCTTTTGTAAAACAAATGATTTCTAAGTGCTTGAGGTCAAAGTGGAAGAAAAGGCATTTTATCAAACTTGTACAGGGGAAGAAAGAACCTCCAAGATGAATGTCATGGCCTTGGCTCATGGATCATTCTTAGGGAATTCTTTGGGGCCTGTCTAAGATTTCACTGCATGTTCTCCACATCTGGGTAATTTAAACCATTTGAAACCCTCTGAAGATATTTGTATTTTCAGCCAACGTAAAGCATTTTTTTTAAGTATTTTTTTTCTTTATATTACTATAATATGTCATTAATTTAAAATATAAAGAGCTGGAAATAATGGACTAACAGCCATGCCTAATAGTGTGTTAGATAATTATAACATTTAATTACTTGAGAAGAGCAGCTTTAAAAGTTGTATACTACTTGGGGGAATAATTGAATTAGCAAAATTGTATTGTATTAACTATAATGGCACTAAGTTCTTATCACCATCATGAATAAGAATTTGTCAGTTGCATGTCGTCACAGTCACACTGTGCTAGACACTGGGAATTTAAAAATATTACTGAGGCCCCTACCTTATTTAATAATATACTGAGAATACCAGGCCCATGGCAGAAAAGAAAACAAACAGGCCAGGTGAATTGTATAAATGGGCTTTGCTAGTGTCTCAGCAGGTAAAGAAACCAGCTGCAATGTGGGAAACGAGGGTTCCATCCCTGGTTTGAGAAGATCCCCTGGAGAAGGGAACAGCTACCCACTCTAGTATTCTGGCCTGGAGAATTTCATGGACTGTATAGTCTGTGAGGTTGCAAAGAATTGGACACAACTGAGGGACTTTCACTTCACTTCAGATATTTTTCTGGAACTCTCTTGCTTTTTCTATGATCCAGCAGATGTTGGCAATTTGACCTCTGGTTCCTCTGCTTTTTCTCAGTCCGGCTTGAACATCTGGAAGTTCTCGGTTCACATACTGTTGAAGCCTGGCTTGGAGAATTTTGAGCATGGCTTTGCTTGCATGTGAGATGAGTACAATTGTGCGGTAGTTTGAACATTCTTTGGCATTGCCCTTCTTTGGGATTGGAATGAAAACTGACCTTTTGTAGTCCTGTGGCCACTGCTGAGTTTTCCATATTTGCTGGCATGTTGGGTATAGCATTTTAACATTATCTTTTAGGATTTGAAATCAGTATTCAGTATGGTTCATTTATTCATTCTGTAAATACCTATTATATGCCTATTGTGTGTATAAGTTCTTGGCCAGGAGCTTAGGATGATTGCCTCTCTTATTTTTTGGAGTTTATAGCCTAGCAGAAGATGTTATAAAAATTTTGAGAGTGAAAAAGTTGGCTTAAAGCTTAACATTCAGAAAACGAAGATCATGGCATCTGGTCCCATCACTTCATGGGAACTAGATGGGGAAACAGTGGCAAACTTTATTTTTGGGGGCTCCAAAGTTACTGCAGATGGTGATTGCAGCCATGAAACTAAAAGACGCTTACTCCTTGGAAGGAAAGTTATGATCAACCTAGATAGCATATTCAAAAGCAGACATTATTTTGCCGACTAAGGTCCGTCTAGTGAAGGCTATGGTTTTTCCAGTAGTCATATGTGGATGTGAGAGCTGGACTGTGAAAAAGGCTGAGCACCGAAGAATTGATGCTTTTGAACTGTGATGTTGGAGAAGACTCTTGAGAGTCCCTTGGACTGGAAGGAGATCCAACCAGTCCATTCTGAAGGAGATCAACCCTGGGATTTCTTTGGAAGGAATGATGCTGAAGCTGAAGCTCCAGTACTTTGGCCACCTCATGAGAAGAGTTGACTCATTGGAAAAGACTCTAATGCTGGGAGGGATTGGGGGCAGGAGGAGAAGGGGATGACTGAGGATGAGATGGCTGGATGGCATCACGGACTCGATGGACATGAGTCTGAGTGAACTCCGGGAGTTGGTGATGGACAGGGAGGCCTGGCATGCTGCGATTCATGGGGTCGCAAAGAGTTGGACACAACTGAGCGACTGAACTGAGCTGATGTAAAGGAAAGATGCCCAAGGCTGTGAGATCATGTAAACAGAGAGTTGAACTAGTCTGAGGGACCAGGGAAGACTCCCTGGAGGAAATGACATTGGATGTGTGGTTTGCAGGATGAGTAATGATTTTAATCAGACAAAGAGTTCAGGCAACAAGTGGCCCATGCAGGGCCATTAGCACGTGCAAAGGCTTTGTCCTATTTGAAAAGAGAAAAGAAGGCTGGAGTAGCCAGAGAACATAGAAAGGGAGGGTGATGCAAGGTGGTAGCAAAGCAGTGAACAAGGTAAGGATTAGGATGTAGCAGGCCTTGTGGAGCCAGGAAAGACGTCTGTCTGTATTTTAAGAGCAAAGGGAAAAGATGTAAGTAAGGCATGATCTTCTTAGGTTGGTATTTAAAAACACTAGCCTTAGGGACGGAAAAGGCAATGACACCCCACTCCAGTACTCTTGCCTGGAAAATCCCATGGACGGAGGAGCCTGGTAGGCTGCAGTCCATGGGGTCGCTGAGGGTTGGACACGACTGAGCAACTTCACTTTCACTTATGCATTGGAGAAGGAAATAGCAACCCACTCCAGTGTTCCTGCCTGGAGAATCCCAGGGATGGGGGAGCCTGGTGGGCTGCCGTCTATGGGGTCGCACAGAGTCGGACACGACTGAAGCGACTTAGCAGCAGCAGCCTTAGGGATGAACGGAAAATGGTAGACAGGCTAGAATGAATGTAGGTAGACAAGATAGGAGACAGTACTAATAATCCCAGGAAGACATGACAACCCTGGATTAGGGGAGGACAGTGGAGATGAAGGGATGTGGATAGAGACTTGGCAAATGACAAAGCAGGTGAGGGAATCACTCTTGTCTGCTCCAAACACACAGCCATGCCTGTAATATACAGCTGAGCTTGAAAGCATGGGGGAAATTGACATATGCCTGAAGCTTGGTCAGTTAGGGTCTGAGCATAGATGAGTGGGTGAGGGAATGATGTTTAATGCCTGCCCTAGTAGCAGCAGTTCATTCTAGTAGCAGCAATAATTCCAATTTGCAGTTTTCCCAAAGCTTGTGTAACCAGCCTTATTGCATCCTTTCAGAAACCAAGTGCCAGCTGGCCAGCATGCCTTCCTCAAAGGTATTAGTTTTAGTTCTGCAGGCTCCTTCCTCCAAACTTCTAAATTATAATAATCACATTTTAATCTTTTTATTCCCCTAACCCTCGAGGGGGTAACAGCTTCCTGCAGTTACTACCTCCAAACCATGCTACCTCCTTCTTATCTCTTGACTGATTAACAATTCTTTAGATTCACTTCTGCCTGTTAAAACCACTGGGGTGGATTCTGTCTACTAAATGGACTCCGACTAATCGGGAATAGGAAGGATATTTAAAAGGTAATAGCCAGGGGCTTCCCTGGTGGTCCAGTGGTTAAGACTTCATGCTTCCCCTGAGGGGCACAGGTTCAGCCCCTTGTTTGGGTTTAATCCCTGGTCAGGGAACTAAAATCCCACATGCCATGGGGTATGGCCAAAAAAAAGAAAAAAAGGTAATAGCAAAGAGGCGATGGCTATGAGTTTCTGAAAATTGAAGAGCTGTTTAATTTTCTGACAGAAAATCACACTAAGTCTTAGGCAGGCTAAATAAAAACAAATCCACTTTTGGGCTCATGGATGCAGAGAAAAATCTCAAAAACTATCAGAGGGAAAGAGAGCTTAGCTGTAAAAATTGTTGCCCTGATAGGAGACTTCTCATAAGCAGTAGATGCCAAGGACAAAGAAAGAGTGTCTTCAAAGTACTGCTGGAGAGCAGGGCTGATTTGAGAGCCGTCTAGCAGGTACTGTGATTGGACTTGGCAATGGATTGGATATGGGGTGGGGCTTTCCTGATAACTCAATTGGCAAAGAATCTGCCTGGAGTGCAGGAGACCCGGGTTCAATCCCTGGGCCAGGAAGATCCCCTGGAGAAGGAAATGGCAACCCACTCCAGGATTCTTGCTTGAAAAATCCTATGGTCAGAGGAGCCTGGTGGGCTACAGTGCATGGTGTCACAAGAGTCGGATGCAACTTAGTGACTAAACCACTAGGAAGGAGAAAGAAATATCACAGATGCCCAGATTTGTAGCTTATGGATTCAACTCACTGTGCCATTTACTGAGATGGGGAATGATGGGGACAGATCACATTTGAATGGGAAGAGACCATACATTTGCATATATTAGGTTTTACATGCCTTTGGGATACTAAGAAGTATGGAAGAGGAAGGTACATACGGAGGTCCAGGGTGTGACTGTACATTTGAAAGTCTTTGGCCTATGGATGGGAACTGTAGGTTGGCCGGTGTATTGCTTATCTATTGCTGTATTAAAAAAATGATCCAAAATTAAGTGATTTAAAACAACACCAAGCATTTATTACCCCCACAGTTTCTATGGGTCACAGTGGCTTAGCCACTGTGGTGGTTTGGCCTGGGGTCTCTTGTGGGATTTGCGATCCAGATGTGCACTGGGGCTGTAGTCAAGCAAGTTTGTCAGAAGGCTTGAGCATGCTTGAAGGGTCAGCTCCTAAAGTGATTCACATGGGGTGGTGCCTGCTGGGAGGAGGCCTCAGTTCTTCTCCACCAGAGATTCCCCTCAGGCTTCTTGGGCATCTTCACAACATGGCGGTTCCTTAGTGATCCTCAAAAGTAAGATGGAGGCCACAAGGCCTTCTCCGACCAAATCTAAGAAGCCACCCACTGCCATGTCTGCCAGATCCTGTTTGGAAGGGAGTTCTGTTAAAGAATTTGTGGACATATTTTAAAACCATCACACTTGGGGAGAGATTATGTAGTGAGGAAGGAAAGAGAGCCTAGAGAGGGTCTAGCTTCTTCTGTGAAGGGAAAGATAGCAAATATTTAAGGCTTTGCAGGCCATGTTGTGTCTGTCACAACCATACACCTCTGCTGTTGTGTGAAAGCAGCGATAGTCAACTGAAGAGGCTGGGTGAGTCCGGGTTAAGCTCAGGCTGGGTGTAGCCTATGGGCAATAATAGTCTGTCAACCCTTGGCCTAGAACATAGCCAGGAAAAACAATTGCATAAATGACTCAATGAAACAAAAGAAGAAAATTTGAAAAAATCTTTCCTATTTCCCAACTCATAAAAGGATTAAATCCAAGTGTGGTAGGGGGGTTGAGGAGCTAACAAATAAATCACAGTACTGTAACATACATGGGCTTCCCGTGTGGCGTTAGTGGTAAAGAATCCACCTGCCGATGCAGGAGACACAAGAGGCATGGGTTCCATCCCTGGGTTGGGAAGATCCCCTGGAGGAGGGCACGGCAACCCACTCCAGCATTCTTGTCTGGAAAATCCCAGGAACAGAGAAACCTGGTGGGCTACAGTCTTTAGGGTCCCAAAGAGTGGGAAGTGACTGAACACGCACGCATAGTTTATAGGTAATTGCATTTTATATCCTTAATATCCTGTTAGTTATTATCTCTATTTTTTGCTATTATTTGTTGTTTTTGTTGTAGAAATTGAGACTTACATTGATTTAGGAACTTATCCAAGTTATTAATAGCAGATTTGAATTTGAAACCAAATATTATTAAAGTTTATGTTCTTTCCACTTAAAAATCGAATGTGAAGAAGTCCTAATGAACAAGACCAGAAGGATAGCTTTGGCCATGTTTAAGGGAATTGGGTGCCAGGAGGTTTACACTCGAAAGTGAGCAGGTGATGAGTTATTAATGGGTTTGAGCCAAGGGTTGTGAGTGACATGATTGGAGCCGTATCCTGTATTCAATAATCTGACTGTGCGGTATTGATTACTTTGTGGTAGGGAGTATCAGAAGAAGGAAGATTAGACAAAAGGCTGATTCAGTAGTCTAGACAGGAAACTCTTAGGATGTGAACTTTAAAGATGGAAATAAGAACGTAAAAGTGATATTGCACAGAAAAGTCCAACGCCACTTTGGAAATAGATTGTAGGAGGAAGAACTAAAGATAACCCTGAAAACGGTGGCTGGATTTATGGAAGGAAGTCGTAAGGGGGAGCTGATTTATGCAGGAATTGTGTGCTCTATTTTACACATTTATGTGGAATTTGAGATGCCAACAAGACATCCATGTGGAGGTATATAAGAGAAGGAACTTGTGAGAGGGACTAGGGCTGGAGATGTAGTTTTATAGATGTATTTGCTGGCAAGGTTCTTGGAGAGAAAGAACCATAGACTGTGAATATTGGAGAGCAATTGACTTCAGGGTTTTCATGGCGGGGGGAGGGAGAGAGAGGAAAAGTACAGATGGTTAGACAAAGGACAAGGCAGCGTACAGTCTCAGCAACCAGAGGAAAGTATTCCAAGGGCAGGCCAAGTGCTGTGGAGGTAGGTACCAATGAGACCCAAGAGCTAGGGAAGACTTTTCTTTGGCTGTGGAGAGGTCTTTTATGATTTCAGTTTTTCACCAAGATACTAAACAAGCCCAACTGCTGGTTTCTACCTACAAGATCAACGTGCTGGAGCTAGAGTGCTTCTCAACCTTGGCTGCCCACTGTTTTTTAAAACTGATGCCTTTCTCCCATCCCAGGAGCTTCTAAATTAATTGGTCTGGGAAGTGGCTTAAGCATTATGATTAAAAAAAAAAATCTCCCCCAGGTAATTCTAACATGCAGGGCAAGGTTGAGAATCATTGCCTTGGAGAGAAAATACCAAACTGTGGAGAAAACTGAGGAATTCCTGGAGTGACACTTGCTGATTGGAAAGTGGTGTGTTTGTATTTGGGGAGAGGTGAGGCTTTGATCTGGGACAGGAAGCAACTCAGCATGTCTGAGGGAGAATACGATAGGAATGGAGAGCTTGGGGATTTTGAGTTTTATTCTTCTGTCTCTGAACATGGCCTGGGGACTGAAAATTCCCCATCTTTCAAGCAGTGACTCTGAACTCTAATTTCAGATGTCCTCAAACATAAAACCAGAGAAACACAGGAATCTTGAGCTTGTGAGGTGCTAAGAAAAGCAGGTAGGGACTCGCTAACGTCTGATTACTTCTGCACCTCTTGTGTTTCTCCTCCAAATCCCCCAAACTGAAGATTTACAAACTGTGGAGTGTCTTCTAAAAAACATAGTTTCTCCCAGGAAAGGCAAACCCCAAAGAAAGCCCTGACCGGAGCTGTTCTATTGGGAGAGGAATGATTCAGAGTGGTTTTCTGTGCCTCCACCCTCACTCCTACACTAGTTATGACAGGGGCCGAAGCCTGGCCTGATAAAGTAACTGATGCACTCAGAGGAAAATGAGCTCCTAGACCGTGGGAGGAGCACAACTATTTCAAAAGAAAACCATTCACTAGATTACATATCCATCAGAAGCAGAACTATCAGAAAGACGTATACATAATTTAAAGCTAGTTTACTAAAAATGAAAGCAAGGAAAGGAAAATACTAACAATATGAAATAAGAGCAAAATGTAATTATCGAGCTGAACTGCTAAGTCACGTCAGTCATGTCTGACTCTGTGCGACCCCATAGACGGCAGCCTACCAGGCTCCCCCGTCCCTGGGATTCTCCAGGCAAGAACACTGGAGTGGGTTGCCATTTCCTTCTCCAATGCATGAAAGTGAAAAGTGAAAGTGAAGTCACTCAGTTGTGTCCGACTCTGTGCGACCCCATGGACTGCAGCCTACCAGGCTCCTCCATCCGTGGGATTTTCCAGGCAAGAGTACTGGAGTGGGGTGCCATTGCCTTCTCCAGTAAAGATTAGGGAAAATATGATAGTTGAAATAAAGTGCTCTAATGGGATAAATGACAGAACAAAGACAGCTGAGAAATGTATTAGTAAATAGGAAGTTAGGCGAGGAAATTCCCAGAAGGAAGCAATTTTTTAAGAAATTAAAAATGTAAAAGAAAAGTTCTAGAAGGAAAGAAATAATAGTGATAAGATCTGAACAATAGGCATCCCCTAAAAGAACTAATAACGAAGAGAAAACTTTAAAGAAATACATTTGCCATAATATAAAACAAAAGATGAAGTACCTCATGTTAAGAGACCCCTTGATGATAAAGGAAACCTATCCTTAGGCATACTACAGTAAAACAGTATCAAAGAAATAAAAAAAAGTTCTAAAAGAGCAGATTACATTCGGAGAAACAGGATCAGGCTGACATCACATTAAAAAAATAGTGTAAGAAATAATGGGCTTCTTAAAGTATTAAAGATAACAGTTTAGAACCTAGAAACTTATCTAGCCAAACTGTCATTCAAACATGAGGTCTGGATAAAAATATTCTGTCATACACAAGACCTCAGAAGATTTCCCACTCAAAGATTCTCATTGAAAAAAGTTTAAAAGAAAGTACTTAAAATACATAAAGAGAGAAGTTTAAGGAAGCTTAGTAAATATATGAAGTAAAGGTGATTTAATCCTTTGGTAACTTGTTGATGTTGTTGTCATTGTCTTTAAAAGTTACTGACGTGAAAGGAAAGAAAATGGTACACGCATAACAACCTGAAAGGGATTTCCCAGGTGGTAAAGAATCTGCTAAAGAATCTGCCTGCCAATGCAGGAGACACTGAGATCTCTGGAGTAGGAAATGGCAGTCCACCCTGGTGCTCTTCTTGCCTGGAAAATCCCATGGAAACAGGAGCCTGCAGGGCTACAGTCCATGGGTCGCAAAGATTCGGACACAACTGAACATGCCTGCAACAACCTGCAAAGTGTAAAAGTCTAGAAAATCTCCACATAATGAGAGTTGAAGAGAAACAGGTATTTTTGTTCACGATATTTTATTAGGAGATAAATATAGATGCCCAACTGAAAAATATAGAATGAATTTTTTTAAAGATAGCAACTTTAGGTAGGTTAAAAATGTACAAAAATCTATAACTATAATAAATATAAAACAATAAAAAGACAAATGTTGACAGGTTGAAAAAAAACTGAATTATGCTGTTTCCAATAGACAAACCTCAGGCCTCATGATATAACAAGACTGAAGGTAAAAAGATAAGAAAGAAACAAAGCAGAGGAATACCAATTTAAAAAAATGTATATCTAATTAAACAGACTTTAACACTCCCCTTTTCAAAGAAGAGCATCATTAGGGATGAAAGAAAGAAAGAAAGGGCAGTCGCTCAGTCGTGTCTGACTCTTTGCGACCCCGTGGACTGTAGCCCACCAGGCTCCTCTGTCCATGGGATTCTCCAGCCAAGAATACTGGAGTGGGTTGCCATTTCCTTCTCCAGGGATTAGGGATGAAAATAATGATAAATAAGAGATGACTTCAAAATACATAAAACCAAGTAGAGGCAGCCCAGTCGTGGTTCTGGGATGATGTCAGAGGCAAACTGAGTGAGGAGCCCAAGTTTCTACTTCTGTTGGGCAGTAATTAGGCCTTCTTCCTTCGTGCCAGTGAAGACCACGTGGCGAACCCAGACTTCTCTCCCTACCTGGCAGAAGGAAGGTGCCCTCCTTGTCCTCACTAGGATGGTATTAGGAAATGCAGACCTGAGGTAGGACTTTGGCCAGTACTCATTGGTAAGGAGGCCATCCCTCATTGTGGGGTAGTGGAGGTAACGAGAGAGGTGGTAATGAGGTTGTCCCACCCCTACCAGGGACTTATCAGCGGAGGTCGGCTGGGGAGCCAGACTCCCCTCTTTTGCCAGGCGACAGTGAGGAGCCCCTACCCCTCAGGTGTCAACAGATGCAGAAACCTAGACGTCTGCCCCCACGTGGTGCTAACAAGGCATCCCCCCTTCCTCTGCTGGAATGATGTTAGTAGATGCCAGAGAAAACAGAAGTTTTTAAAGTAAGATAAAGTCCCATAATGTAACGCCCAAAATGAACTGAAAAATTACTCATTTTATGAAGAATCAGGAGGATCTCACACTGAAGAAAAAAGGCAGTCTGCTGAGGCTAACCGGAGATAACAGGAATGTTTGAATTACCCAACAAAATTTTTAAAGCAGTCATCATAAAAATGCTTCAGCGGGCAATTTTGAGCTAACTTGGAACTAACGAGAAAGTACAAAGTCTCAGCAAGGAAAGAGAAGGCATAAAGAGGAACCAGATGAAAATTCTAGAACTGCAAAATACAATAACCAAAATAAAAACTCAGTGGGTGGACTTAAAATGAGTTAGAATGAAGGGATAGAGGAAAACACCAGTGAATAGGCAGATAGAGTTACCCAGTGTGAACATCACAGAGAAAACAGTTTGAGAGAGACAGACAGACAGAGACCGCCAGAAGAAAGTGGGATAAGAAAACAGAGCCTCAGGGGCTTATGTGATAATAACAAGAGATTTGTGTCATCAAAGTCCTGGAAAGAGAAGAGGGAGGATAGAGCTGGGGGAAAAAAAAAAAAAACAAACCTCAAAGAAGTAATGGCTGAAAACTGCAAGTCTGCATAAAACATAAACCTATAGATTAATAAGCTGAGCAAAATCCAAAGAAGAGAAATCCAAAGAAGTCCACACTAACATCAAACTTCTGAAAACTAAAGATAGAGGAAAAATTTTGAAAGCAGTGAGAGAAATGACAACTTACCTAAAGGAGAAAACAACTGTAATGACAGTGGATACATTAGGGGAAAAAAATCCAACCTTAATAAGCTAAGCTCGCATTGCAATGGCCTAGAAAAAGAAGAGCAAGATAAACCTCAATGAAGGAGGAAGGAAGTAAAAAGAGCAGAAATCAATGAAATTGAAAATGAAGAGTAATAGACAAGATAATGAAGAGCTTTTTTTTTTTTTTAAAAAAAAAAGAGCATGGAATTGACAAACCTCTAGCAAAACTAACAAAATGAGAGGACACAAATAGGCCCTATATCAAAAGGGTAGGCAGGGAACACTGTAAACAACTCCACACAAGTACTTTTAAAAACTTAGATGAAAAGGACAACTTTTTTCAAAAAACACGGGCTACTATAACTCACCCAATATAAGATGGTTAATTTGAATAGCCCTCTAAAGAGTAAATTGAATTTGTAATTAAAAGACCCCCCCCCGCCAAAAGAAATCTCCAGGACCAGATGGTTTTACAGGAGAGTTCTGCAAAGCATAAAGAGAAGAAGTAACTCAAAATTTACACAATATCTTCCAAGAAACAAAAGAGAAGGGGCTGCCTACTTATTCTAAGATGCTAGTATTACCCTGATACCAAAAGCAGAAAAGTTCAACTAAAGAAAATTGCAGGCCAATGTCTCTTATGAATATAGATATGGAAATCCTTAACAAGATATTAGCAGAAAGAATTTAGCAATAAATAAAATAACTATATACTACAATCAAGCAGTGGTTATTCCAAGGATGTAAGGCAAGTTCAACATTTGAAATAAGACAAGGATGCCCATTATCGCTATGTCTATTCAACATTTTATTGGAGATCTTTGACGGCGAAATGAAACAACAACAAAAAAGAGGCGCTTCAGAATTGGAAAAAGAGGAAGTAAATTTTTAATTATTTGCAGTAATATGATTGCTGATGCTAAGAGCTGACTTTTTGGAAAAGACCCTGGTGCTGGGAAAGAGTGAAGGCACGAGCAGAAGGGAGCGACAGAGGATGAGATGGTTGAATGGCATCACCAACTCAATGGACTTGAGTTTGAGCAAGCTTTGGGAGATAGTGAAGAACAGGGAAGCCTGGTGTGTTGCAGTTCATGGGATCACAAACAGTCAGACACAACGTAGTGACTGAACAACAACAACAGAAAACACAAAACAATTTATAAATTATTGGAAATAATTAGAGAGTTTAGCAAGAAAAACATAGTCAGTTTCATTTCTATAAACAGAGCAAACAACTAGAAAGTTAATTAAGGACAAGATGCTATTTGTAATATTGTCAGAGAATATCATGTCTCTAGGAATGAATCTAACTAAATATGAGCAAGACTTCTGCAGGAAATTATAAATGCTCATTAAGAGACATTAAAGCAGATAAACATAAATGAAGAGATACAGCATGTTTATCCATAGGAAGAGCTGTTATTGTAAAGATGATATATTCTCCACGTTGACCCTCTAAATGCAATGCAAATTCAATGAAGTCCTAAACTGGATTATTGTGAAAATCAATCAAATCCTTCTAAAATTTATGCAAAAGAACTAATAACCAAAAGTAGCCATGCAGCTCCTGAGGAAGAGTGGAGAGGAAATGTGCCTCATCAGATATCAGGACTTACGATAAAGTCATAGTAATTAGGATAATGTGATATCTATGTTCATCTTTCTCTATCTGACTTGCTTCACTTAGTATGATAACCTCCAGGTCCATCCATGTTGCTGCAAATGGCATCATTTCCTGCTTTTTAATGGCTGACTAATATTCCATCATATATATGTGTTTCATCTTCTGGATATTTTCACACCAAGTCATGTAAGTCAGGTAGAGAAAGACAAATATCAAATGATAATCTTAAAAAATGATACAGGTGAACTTATTTACAAAGCAGAAATAGACTCACAGACTTAGAGAATGAATTTATAATTACCAGGAGGGAAGGGTGGGGGGAGGAAGGAATTGGAATTTGAGATTGATACATAACACTGCTATATTTAAATTAGGTAACCAACAAGGACCTGCTGTATAGCACGGGGAACTCTGCTCAGGATTCTGTAATAACCTAAACACAGAGTCACTCAGTCATATCCAACTTGTTGCGACCCCATGATTAGGGCCCTCCAGGCTCCTCCGTCCAGGGGATTTTCCGGGCAAGAATAATGGAGTGGGTTGCCATTCCTTTCTCCAAAAAAAAGAATAGATACGTGCATATATAAAACTGAATCACTTTGCTCTACACCTGAAACAAACACAACATTGTTAATTAACTACTAACTATAATATAAAATAAAAATTTGAAAAACTAGTTTATCCATAAAAATATAAATGTACCAGAAATTTATCATGCCTCCATCTCTCTCTGTCTCTTTTGTTGGTGACATTCTATATATCTCAAACATTTCACTCTGTATAAATTGATCTATCAATGAATAACACTTAAAAAAGATAGTGTGGTATCAGCAATGCAGTGGTGTACCCAAGTTAACCAGTAGAATAGAATAGATGTGCAAATACACCTAAGAATCTATACAACTTTGGAAGTTCATACAGGTAGCTAGTGAGATAAGTGAAGAAAGAGCCATCCTATGACTGGAACTGGAAAAATAGTTCCTTGTTTGCCAAAAAGTACCTAGTACAAAAATGGCTCCAGATGAATTAAGAACTTAAATTTAACATATGAAGCCTTAGAAGAAAAAAATTAATTGAATGTCTTTTACACTTTGAGCTAAGACAAGGTTTCTTTGACAGTATAGAAAAATTGATTAGTAAAGGAAATATAAATTTGCATACATTAGAGTTAAAAACTTTGGTTCATTAAATAAGTCTTAGAGCTAATGAACCATAAGTAATTGTAGACTGGATGAAGATATTTGCAATACACACAACCAAGAAGGACTTTAATATCATGAATATGTAATTGAGCCTAAAATCAATAACAAACTGCAAAGACTTGATAGCAAAGTGGGCACAAGACAGGAGCCGTCCTTTTACAGGAGAAAAAGCATGTCCCTTAATTACGTGATGAGGTGTTCAGTATCATTTGTCATCAGGGAAATGAAAATATCTAGATCTTAATTAGCTAACTATCACCTTTATTGGCACAACAGAAAAATCTGGTAATACCAAGTGTTGGAGAGGATGTAAATCCACACGGTCTCTTATTTTTCACTGATGGGAGTGTGAAGTGATTGGACTGCTTTAGAAAGAAGTTTCGTATTTTTTCTTCAAGTTGACTATTTACATTCCTTAGGCTCCAACAGGTCCTCTCCTAGGTGTTTGTCCAAGAACAACTTTTGTATACGTGCAAAGACACAGAACGTGTTCTTCAAACAGCAAAAATCTGAAAATAACCCAAATGTCCATTAACAAGCGAGTGTATGAATATACTGTTTATAGAACAGGATATTTTAGTCAATCTGAAGAAACTGTAATGATATGCAGCAATATGGATGAATGTTAGCCGTACAGTGAATGAAAAACTCAGTTCTAAAATATTTACAAAGTCGTGATAAAGTAAAAGCAATGAAAATAAAGATGTGCTTAAGGAATGCATATTGTTTTGAATTTTGTCCTATGTGCATGTATGATTTATTCAAAAAGAATCAAAAGTGAGCTGATGGTTACTGCTTTATCTGATCGATAATTGGATAGTACCATAAAACATTTTCTAAGAGCAGCATGGTGTTCTTTGAATCTTGGACGTTGATAGAATAGAGTGTGTTAGTAGATAAAGGTCAGGGAGCCTGCAAAGAAGAAAGGATTGAAAAAATACACACACACACACACACACACACACACACACACACACACACACACACACACACAAATTAATGGTAGGCCAAGTTCAAGGATATGAAAGGAAAAGACACAATCAAGACTCAAGAGATACAAGAGGTGGCCAGATACAGAAATCACAAGAGTCTCTGCAAAGTCTCTGTAAGCTCAAGTTTAAGTTTTTGCTTCTATGATAGACTCATTGATTTTCTGGGGCCTTTAGAGAGTTATTAGAATGATGATTTTACTTTCCTTCTTTGAAATACTTATCAGTTGTTTAGATGGATACTAACTGTGTGTACAAGTGCTTTGAAGCCTTTCAGAACTGGGATGAAATTATTGTGATATGAAATTTAATATTTTTAGTAGATTGAAAAATAACAAAATTAAAAGAGATTTTCAGAGTTTGTTGTTGTTTTCTGTAATAATCTACTGAAAGAAAATGTGCTTCATTGTTTTGTTTTGATTTTTGATTGTAATTTCTTGCTTAGTTTTATTTGGATAGATTCTCTACCAAAAGCATTTAAAGGGTGATCTCACTTTTGGTTCTCCCTGCAGGCACTTGTAGATAGAATAGGTTAATTGCACACTCAATGTCAACAATTGTTCACGGTCATCCACTTAGAGCAAAAATTGCAATTCACAGTAGAAGTAGAAAATAATCTGTCTATTCTGTTCAGTGTTGCTCCAAACATCAGAGGTTTAGTGGAGGCCAAGTTACTTTCCAGAAGAGATGAAGTAAAATGGGAGGAGAAGGGGGGCTTGAGGTTGACTTGTGCTTCCCCCAAGTATATCCCAAAGCAGTCTGGATCTCGTTGCCATGCCATTCCTCCTCACGTGATCCAGACCCCACGAGAAGCAAGGAGCCTGGATTTCCCCACCTTGGTAGTCTGGACAACATGTGAAGTAGGACAGTTTCATTGTCTTAACTTTCTGGCTCCCAAGATCTGTCTCCTATTAAACCTTGCTCTCGTGAAAGAAAGAAAAATTCTCTCGAGCCTAGGAAAATTCAAATTTAAGGAAGTTTAAATCACTTTCTTTCCTCCATGTGTCTACACATTCTACCTGTAATTGTGGAATGCAAAGCCTAACTCCCAGATAAGGATATTCCACGCAGCAGACAGCAAGCAGGAGGCAGGAAGACAGGTTGGGGCATAGGGACTCATATGGTGTCCCATAAACTGGTATACCATGAGTGTTATGCCACAGATGTCTGGACCTGCCCTTGTTTAGGCTCCAGACACTTCCATCTGAGACAGAACTTTTTGGGGGGGGATGGAGAGGCGGCAAGTGATCCATGCAGTCCTTTCTCAGCTTTCAGAATTAAATCTAATTAGCCAAAATAAGAATTCTATAAGCAGCTTAAAGCCAAATGGGAAATCCTTGCAGAGTGGAAAGCTAGATCAGATGAATATGAAAGATTAAAGAGAAATAGTGATGTCCGGTGGGATAAAAATGGCAAAACCAGAAGATTTTACACTTAAGCTGAAAGATGTAATAAGAATAAGAAAAGGATAAAGGCAAATATCCTTTAAGCAGATTCAAGTCAAGCGAAACATTCAAATCAGAAGGTTGACAAGGGAAGATACACAGAGCAGTAGACAAATGTTTTCATACACTAGATGTATATGGATATAAAACCCTGATCATTTCAGGATAGAAAAGAACTGACCAAAGAAACCTTACCATCACTGTCTTTTTCAGCATTTGTTGCTTAGAGAGAATTTTTAATTCTATTTCTAAAAATTTTTATTGAAGTATAATATAAAGAATTTTTATCATGAAAATGAAGGAAGGTCCAATATAATGGTTAAACTTTTCAACATCATGTGAATAGCAGTTTACATAAAATTAATACAGTTGATTTAAACTGATACTAACACTCTCACAGGTCGCTTTTCCCCTACGTGTCTTTCCTGAATGGGGATGACAGAGAGACATAATTTAATAATATAGGACAATGAGTAGCATCACATTTAATATAGAGTTTATAATCATCTCTCTTCTTAGTGTGTGTTCAAATACATTTTTTACGTCTCCACTATTTCATTTACACACACATATAGGAGAGACAGAAGATAGTAGGGCATGTCATTAGTAATAACAAAAATTAAGCAATAAAGTTCTGCCACTCAGAAAGCTCAGACCCGTTATGTCCTACAGAAAGAAGATGAACCAAGGTCATGAAGTACCTTTAAGAGAGGACGGAAATAAAATTTAACTGTAGCCTGTTTGACTACATATCACCAAATAGGTCTATAGTGATGCCTATGATTAGGGTGTAAGAATTATACCTACCAGCTCACACAGGCCTGTGTTCACCTGAAATTGCCACCTTATATGGACACAGGACTCCCTTAAAAAAATGCACCATTTCCCTCTATGGAGTGGATCTCTTTGATTTTCTTGTTAGAGAGAAAAGTCCCCATTAGATCTACAAAACTGATGGAACTTTGGTTGATGTGAGGATCGCAACAGATGGACTATCGAGACCTCTCTTCTGCTCCCTGACGGAAGTTAAAGTAGCTGAAGGCAAATGAAAGGAGAGAGGTGAAGAAAGCGACACTCCAGCGGGAGAGCCAGGAAAGGGATCAAATACAAAATGATTTAAACAATTTGTCAGTGTTTTCAAAACTGCTGCTGTTGTTGTGGAAAAAGAGAGGAGTACGTCCTTTACCTCTCCAAGTGATTTAGTTCCAGTTAATATTCTACACAAAGGTACTGCATGGCCATGTTAGACAATGGATATCTTACATCTGAAAAGCACTTATTTTAGGCTTTTTTACTTTTAGTGATATATTTGTTTCAAAGTATGATTCTTCAATAAAATAAGTTATGTGGTTGATATTACAAATTGCTTGAGCAAGAAAAGGAAATAGAAATCTGAGATTAAAAAAAAATCTTGGATACAATGGAATTTGTACATTTAAATATACAAGTTTACATGTTTATTCAAAATACTAAACACACTTCTCTTTTAGAAATGATTTCAGAGCTTGCAGCTCACTAACACAAATATCCTCAGTGATGCTCCATATTTATTTTCAAGGGTGAATTTTATTTCTGAAAATAACTATGAGTTATTTTGAATCAAGCCTTTGGGTAACCCAAAATAAAAGCTTTGAACTGAGTTTCCTCGTATGTTTAATATGTTGGCTCAGATGCATGAGCGACTACTCTCATGAGATAAACTTCATATCCTGATGTATTTGATAAAATGAAATTAGTTTCACTTTGTAATTAGACCTTGTACCTGAATCAAAGGAGGCCAATGACTGCTCATGCATCTTTTCATTTTTAGGCTTTGCTTTTTCTTCTTTGAGTTAAATTAAATACACTGTTACTCACATTATCTCTGGGAAGGAGGCTGGTGATTATAACAGAAGGTGAAAGGAGAGTTAGATGATCATGTCTAGGTCGGGAGACAAAAGGAAAATGGTGGCACTTTGTGGGCTAAGAGACTTGAAATGTTAACCTCACAGTAGGCTTGCCTGTAAAGGATCAGTCCAAAGCTCATTGTCCCAGTGAAAGTGTTAATTGCTTACTCATGTCCAACTCTTTGAGGCTCCATAGACTGTAGCCCACTGTCTATGTCTACAGACTCCTCTGTCATATGGGATTCTCCAGGCAAGAATACTGGAGTGGGTTGCCATGCCCTTCTCTGAGGGATCTTCCCCACCCAGGGATTGAACCCAGGTCTCCCCTATTGCAGACGGGTTCTTTACCATTTGAGCTACTGGGAAAGTGAATGTGAACATGAAGTCTCTCAGTTGTGTCTGACTCTTTGCGACCCCATGGACTGTAGCCTATCAGGCTCCTCCGTCCATGGGATTTTCCAGGCAAGAGTGCTGGAGTGGATTGCCATTTCCTTCTCCAGGGGATCTTCCCAACCCAGGAATCAAACCTGGGTCTCCCACATTGCAGGCAGCCGCTTTACCATCTGAGCCACTGGGAAGGGAACAGTAAATAAATGCTTAGGTTGAGCAAGAATTTGTCTCCAAGGAGAGAAGTTGAGCGTGTTGGGTGGGGTCAGGCAGGAGGGAGAGGCCACAGTAGGCAATCCACATGGGAATGAGGAGCAGAAGAGGAGGAAGGACCCATCGTCCGGCAAGTAGGCTGACCTCTACCCTTGGGTTCAGAGCAGGGCTCAGATCTAGAGGAAAGCTGGACTCTTGGGTAGAGAAACCAAAATGGAAGAGTTGTGTAGATGAGGACAAAGCCAGGGAGGAGGAAGTTTTGCCTCAAGGCCCAGTGCTCATCCAGGTTCCCTGGATCCTGAGTCTTTGGCAGCTGAAGTCCTTTCAGACACATACATCAGACAATTTGGGTTTTGAGCTCTCATTATATACTCAACACTGTGTTTATTCCTGGGGACACAGACGTAAGTGAGACCCAGCCTCGAAGCTGGTTTGACGAGGACACAGTTGAGTAGATACTAACCAGACAATTGCAGTTCAGTGCTTTATTGGAGAGAAGAGTAAACAGGAGCAGGTGACTCAACTGAGCATGGACAGTGGAGGTGAGGGAAGAAATTCCCTAAGCAAAGGCAGCCAGCGATTCTGAATAGGTGTCCTCCAGGGAAAGACGTTGAGGGGAGGCATTGTAGACAGAGGAGAGTGGCCTGAGCCAAGAAGGGAAGTGTGAGAATGTGAGGCACTCTGGGAATTAAATCCAAATAGTTGGGTACCACTAGAGAGTGGAACGTCATGGGGAGCACCAAAGGATGGGTGCTGGTGACAATCGTTGTGAAGAATGGATGCTACTCTAAGGGGACTGGAATTCTGCAGTTCCAGTAGCCAGGTCTCAGGCTCCCAGTTTACTCCTGTGATGGTTGACTTTCTGTGTCAACTTGACTAGGCCAAGAGGTGACCGGATGTTTGGTCAGACATTATTCTGGGTGTGTCTCTGAGGGTGTTTCTGGATGAGCTTTATGTTTGAGTTAGTAGACTGATTCCAGCCGATTGCCCTCTCTAAAGAAGGTGGGCCTCATCCGACTGAAAACTCAAATAGAACAAAAAAGACGTTTAAGTAGAGGAAAACTCCTTCTCCCCTCCTGCCTTGAGCTGGGACATCAGTCTTTTTCCTGCCTTTGCAATGGAACTGGAAAGTCAGCTCTTCCTAGGTCTTGACCTTCCCTGCTGGCTTTTGGGTTGGAACTCACATCGTGGGCTCTCCAGGATCCCCATTTTGCCAACCACAGATCATGGAACTTGTCAGACTCCACCATCATTGTGAGCCAGGTCTTTATAAAGAGCTCCACATGATGTTTGGTGAATGAACATGAAAAAAAAGAAAAAAAAAAGAGCTTCCTTCCTTTCTTCCTCTCTCCTTCACTCCTTCCGTCCCTTTTTCTTTCTTTCTTCTTGGTTCTGTTTCTCAAGAAAACTCTAGTACAACCTTTCTGGCTTTGATTGGTTCAGCGTGATAAGACTGAACTTTCAGGCATAGGGCATAAGCGGTTTCAACTGCTAGAGGTTGGATAAGTCTGAGAATTACATTTGGTTTTCATCTTAGTAACTAATATATTACAAATAATATAATCCTAAGCTGCTGCTGCTACTGTTAAGTCACTTCAGTCATGTCCCACTCTGTGTGACCCCAGAGATGGCAGCCCACCAGGCTCCCCCGTCCCTGGGATTCTCCAGGCAAGAACACTGGAGTGGGTTGCCATTTCCTTCTCCAATGCATGAAAGTGAAAAGTGAAAGTGAAGTCACTCAGTCATGTCTGACTCTTAGCGACCCCATGGACTGCAGCCTACCAGGCTCCTCCATCCATGGGATTTTCCAGGCAAGAGTACTGGAGTGGGGTGCCATTGCCTTCTCCAAATCCTAAGCTATGTTCCTGAATATCCCTCAGATACACAGATGATACCACTGTAATGGCAGAAAGCAAAGAGGAACTAAAGACCATCTTGATGAAGGTAAAAGAGGAGAGTGAAAATGCTGGCTTAAAACTCAACATTCAAAAACCTAAGATCATGGCACCTGGTCCTATCACTTTATGGCAAATAGATGGGGAAAAACTGGAAACAGTGTCAGATTTTATTTTCTTGGGCTCCAAAATCATTGTGGATGGTGACCTCAGCCATGAAATTGAAAGATACTTGCTCCTTGGAAGAATAGCTATGACAAACCTTGACAGCGTATTGAAAAGCAGACATCACTTTGACAACAAAGGTCCATATAGTTGAAGCTACGGTTTTTCCAGTAGTCATGTATGGTTGTGAGAGTTAGACTATAAAGAAGGCTGATCACTGAAGAATTGCTTTCAAACTGTGGTGCTGGAGATGACTCTTGAGAGTCCCTTGGACTGCAAGGAGAGCAAACCAGTCAATCCTAAAGGAAATCAACCCTGAATATTCATTGAAAGGATTGGTGATGAAGCTCCAATACCTTGGCCACCTGATGAGAAGAACCAACTCATTGGAAAAGACCCTTCTGCTGGAAGATTGAAGGCAAAAGAAGGGAGCAACAGAGGATGAGATGGTTGGATGGCATCACTGACTCAATGGACATGAGTTTGAGCAAGCTCCAGGAGATAGTGAAGGACAGGGAAGCCTGGCATGCTGCAGTCCATGGGCTTGCAAAGAGTCAGACATGACTGAGAGACTGAACAATGTCCCTGAAGATTTCCCTTTAAGCAAAAGAAGTGAATTGTGTTGATTCAGAGTTTTGGTTATCTACTTATCAACACATTAACTTTAACTGAATGTCTGCCAGGTTTATGTGCAATGGCTTCATTTACTTGTTGAGAGATTTAAAAAAATTAAGGGTATCTCCAAAATGTAGATGCTATTTAATGAAACATCAAGATTTCTGCACTATATCAAGGTTTTGTACTAGTTTCATTGTATTGCAATATTAGGTTTATTAAATAAACTTCAAGGTTACAGTTTTGCCATATGGAGAGAGTTTATTTCAGCTTTTTTATGTTGAGACAATTGGACTAGTGTTAATAAAATATTTCAAGTGCATTTTGTAATTGGTTGCTCTTTTACAGATTTTTTAGCAATACCATCAAGAGAAGCCAGTTAAGTTTGAAGGAGACTTGCCAAGGTCATTTCCAAGTTTATGTGCTCCTGGGTTGGAGATTGAGACTGGATGTTTTATTGAGGAAATGCTTTGTCGCTATGACAGTATGGCTTTTGTTCTGTATGTTAAGAAGACTTATGTGCTCTGATAACATTTTATTAACAAGCGATTCTGAATATTTCTAGAAGGTTATGTTTCCAAAGAAATTTCTAAATTATGTACTAACTTGTTACTTTGCCAGCTTTTCAATTTTATGTCATTAAAAAAAATAAATGCAAACAACAGTAGCAAATTACAGCAGCATAAAACCCTATTGTAACGCCACATTCTACAAACTTGAAAGGAGAATAAAATAGAATGGGATATGCTAGATAAGGCATAATAAATAGTAAGTATATTGAATATGTTGCAACTTACTTGCTTGGAAAATTAGAGTGATTTCCCAATAGAAGTATTTTAATGTGCAAATTTCCTAAATTGTAAAATTCAAAACAAAAAACCACCACAATCACACTAAAATCACTCACAGCTAAGATATTACCTGCCTAGAAACAGTTTAACTGATTTTTAAATAAGGCTTCTTGGTGATGCTTTGCCAAAGGAATGGGGTCTCTCTTGCTCCTGTTGTGGACTTTTTTCCAAGTAAAGTGGGAGATCTGTTTGTTTCTTGCAGACCTCGCGTGGCCTCCTAATCACTAATGTCAACAGGGAGGTAGAATTCTAGAGGCCTCCCTCTGGACAAGCTGATGCAATGAGAGAACTTTATGTTATGATCAGGTTAATTGCTTGAAAACATAAATGACATACAGAAGGCTCATCATTTCATAAGTTCATATGAATGTCTGCTTTAATTTTGTGGAAGACAATGCTGGTTCTAGCAGAACTCATCAGTAATTTTATTTGGCCTGGCAACGTGATATCGTTCTGATCAGTAAAAGAATGCAAAGATGAGCTGGAGCAGGATCAATTTTCATTAGGTAGCCTTTCACCTGATCCTTCTGTTTTCGTCAGAATCCTTTAGCCATGCTCTTGGATCTGCCAGATGTTCCTAAGTCCAGGAGCTTTTGGTTATAGCGAAGCTTGGGGGCTGCAGCAGAGACTTTCCACACCATGACGGTTGTGGTAGAAAAGAATGGAAAAGATCCAGGATCGAAAGCGTTGCTCACTACAACCTAGAACAACTTTTCAGTACCTCCAGCTCTCAGTTTTGCTGGAGTTTTGTTGTGCTAATCGTCTTACTCCTTGTTGGTTTCCCCTCCAACAGGCACCTTCTCCTCTGCTAAGTCAGTTGATACTTAAGTTTTATGTTAATGCTTCCAGCAAATGATTGACCTCTCTTAGGTTTCTGTCAGAACTCTTCTTGGTTGATGCCTTCATAATTTTTACTTCTTCTTTTTTCAGTTCTTTCCTATCATTTTAGTGGAATTTTAGAGAGAGATGGAAGAAATATGGAAGTTCGATTCCTCATGTTTAGAAATCCCTATGAATTTTTTTTTTCAAGGCAGTACTATGATTATTCTCTTTATCTTTGTATGCTGGAATGTCTCCAGGGATCAGGATGACAGTATCGGAATGTGTTTTTCTTTGATGTACAATGCAGTTGCTACCACTCTTTCATGAACAAATTCTCAGTTCACTAGGAATAGAGGGGAACTTCTTCAACTTGATGAAGATTATGTACAGAAAACCTATAGCTAACATTGCACTCAATGGTAAAAAACTCAAGGCTTTCCCACTAAGATCAGGTACAAGGCAAGAATGTCCCTTCTTGTAAGTCCTTTTCAACACTACACTGAAAGTTCTACTAATGCAGTAAAAAAAAAAAGGAAAGAAAATAAAAGGATATACACATTGAGAATGAGTGCACAAATCTGTATTTGTTCACAGATTACATGACCACTGTGTAAATTGGAGAGAGTGAAAACACACACAACCTCTTGGAACTAAAAAGTGATTATATCAAGGTTGCATGATACAAGGTTAATAAAAAGTCAATCACTTAACTATATAATGGAAATGAACAAGTGGAATTTGAGTTAAAAACATAATACCATTTACATTAGCATTCCCCCAAATGAAATATGCAGATGACACCACACTCATGGCAGAAAGCAAAGAAGAACTAAAGAGCCTCTTGATGAAAGTGAAAGAGGAGAGTGAAAAAGTTGGCTTAAAGCTCAACATTCAGAAAACGAAGATCATGGCATCCGGTCCCATCACTTCATGGCAAATAGATGGGGAAAAAATGGAAACAGTGGCAGACTTTATTTCTGGGGGCTCCAAAATCAATGCAGATGGTGACTGCAGCCATGAAATTAAAAGACATTTGCTCCTTGGAAGAAAAGTTATGACCAGTCTATACAGAATATTACAAAGCAGAGATAATACTTTGCCAACAAATGTCCATCCAGTTAAAGCTATGGTTTTTCCAGTAGTCATGTATAGATATGAATTTGACTATAAAGAAAACTGAGTGCTGAAGAATTGATACTTTTGAACTGTGGTGTTGGAGAAGATTCTTGAGAGTCCCTTGGACTGCAAGGAGATCCAACCAGTCCATCCTAAAGGAGATCAGTCCTGAATATTCATTGGAAGGGCTGATGCTAAAGCTAGAACTCCAACACTTTGGCCACCTGATGCAAAGAGCTGACTCTTTTGAAAAGACCCTGATGCTGGGAAAGATTGAACGTAGGAGGAGAAGGGGATGAAAGAGGATGAGATGGTTGGATGGCATCACCGACTCGATGGACATGAGTTTGAGTAGGCTCCGGTAGTTGGTGATGGACAGGGAGGCCTGGTGTGCAACTCTTATGACTGAGATCAGGAAGAACTAAATAAATAGATAGTCCATGTTCATGGATGGTGTGTGACTTAGTTGCTAAATCATGTTCGACTCCTGTGACCCCATGGACTATAGCCCTCCAGGCTCCTCTGTCCATGGGATTTTCCAGGCAAGAATACTGGAGTGGGTTGCCATTTCTTTCTCCAGGGAATCTTCCCGACCCAGGGATCCAACCCAGGTCTCCCGCACTGCAGGCAGATTCTTTACCGACTGAGCTTCCATCATGTATAGGAAGACTCCATATTGTCAAGATGTTTGCCCAACTTGATCTATAGATTTAGTGCAGTCTTATTCAGAATCCCAGCAAGTTATTTGGACAAATTGATTCTAAAGTTTATATGCAGAGGCAAAGGACTCAAAATAGCCAACTCAATATTGGACAGAGAAGTATAAAGTTGGAGAAGTAACGCTTTTTGACTTCAAGGATTACTCTAGAGCTACAGTAATCAAGACAATGAAGTATTGAGGAAGGAATGGACACACAAATCACTGGGACAGAGTGGAGGGCCTAGAAACCCTCATAAACATAGTGAACTGATTTTTGACCAAGGAGTAAAGGCAATAGGCGGCTTAGCAGTAGCAGCAGTAGCAAAGGCAATATATGGAGTAAAGATAGTCTCCTTAGCAAACAGTGCTAGAAGAACAGGACATGCATATGCAAAAAAAAAAAAAAAAAATCTAGACCCAAACCTTACATCCTTCATGAAAGTTAACTCAAGATGGACGATAGACATAAATGTAAAAGGGAAAACTATAAAATTCGTAGAAGATAACACAGAAGAAAATCTAGGTAACTTTGGGTATAATGATGCCCTTCTAGATATAACAAGAAAGACGTCATCCATGAAAGAACTAGTGGATAGGCAAGGCTTCATTAGAATTAAGAAGTTCTGCTCCATGAATGACACCATCAAAAGAATGAAAGGACAAACCACAGACTGGAAGAAAATAGGTGCAAAAGTCACAAAGGATGTGGCTGTTATCCCCAGTACACAAAGAAGCCTTAAAATTCAACAGCAAGAAAAACAACCTGATTTAAAAATGGGCCAATGACCTTAGCAGGTAGCTCAGTAAAGGAGATACAAAGATGGCAAATAAGAAAATGAAATGATGGTCCACACCACATGGCATCAGAGAAATACAAATGAAAACGAGATACCACTACACACCTGTCAGAATGGCCCAAATCTGAAACACCGATGACACCGAATGGGGCTGAAAATGTGGAGCAACAGGAACTCCTGTATGCTGCTGGTGGGAATGCAAAAGGTCCAGCGATGTGGAAGACAGTCTGGTGTTTTTTCCCCAAAGCTAAACATACAATGAATTATACAGTGCAGCAGTCTCACTCCTTGCTATTCGAAGAGAGTTGAAAACTTAGGTCCACATGCAAACCTGCACAGGGATATTCATAAAAGCTCTGTTCATAATTGCTAAAACTCGGAAGCAACCAAGATGTCCCTCCATAGGTTTAGGATATTTAAGTTTAGGATACTTAAACTATGATACATCCAGATGTCTGGATACATCCAGACAATGGAATATCACCCAACACTAAAAAGAAATGAGCCCAGGAAACAGAATTGGCCCACTAACAAGGACTTAGGTGTTGGAGTAAGGGGCTTCTGCATAAGTCTATATTTTGAATTTGTTTCCCAGCCCAGCCTTCCATGGAATCGCATGTGATTCTAACTGAGGTAAAAATAGCTAGAAGCCAAAATGGAAAGAGTAAAGCTCTGCGAGATATTAGGACCTCAGAAGTTCTCCTTTGGGACTATCTCCAGCCTAGTTCAGTTAGGAACCCGACATACACACTCAGCACGGTCCTTAGACTAGTAACACAAGTCGAGCGGTCTAGAATTCTAGACTTGAAACTATGAGAGCACAAACGGACCACATTGCCCTTGTTTTCCGCTGCGTCCCCAGGATCTAGCATAGTACTAGAGAATCGATAAATACTGGTTGAATGACTGCCTGGTTGTTGGATCATGTACCTAAAGGCTCTTGCATTCACTGAATTCAAGTTTCCTTGAGAAGTACTGAGAGGGATAGGAGCATGAGAGAAGATTCCCATCCTCAGGAAGGAAAGTCCTGCAGGGAGACAAGACGTAGCTAATACTTCTGTACTAACGCTGGGTAGGATCTATGGTACGGGATGGTCCTGGTAATAAATGAAGATTTATATGTTTCTAAACTAAGATCATTGCATCCAGTCCCATCACTTCATGGCAAATAGATGGGGAAACAGTGGAAACAGTGTCAGACTTTATTTTTTTGGGCTCCAAAATCACTGCAGATAGTGATTGCAGCCATGAAATTAAAAGACGCTTACTCCTTGGAAGGAAAGTTATGACCAACCTAGACAGCATATTCAAAAGCAGAGACATTACTTTGCCAACAAAGGTCTGTCTTGTCAAGTCATGTATGGATGTGAGAGTTGGACTATAAAGAAAGCTGAGTACTGAAGAATTGATGCTTTTGAACTGTGGTATTGGAGAAGACTCTTGCGAGTCCCTTGGACTGCAAGGAGACACAACCAGTCCATCCTAAAGGAGATCAGTCTTGAGTGTTCATCGGAAGGACTGATGTTGAAGCTGAAACTCCAATATTTTGGCCACCTGATGCGAAGATTGACTCATTTGAAAAGACCCTGATGCTGGGAAAGTTGAAGGTGGGAGGAGAAGGGGACAACAGAGGATAAGATGGTTGGATGGCATTACCGACTCGATGCCCATGAGTTTGTGTAGACTCCGGGGGCTGGTGATGGACAGGGAGGCCTGGCATGTTGTGGTCCATGGAGCCGTGAAGAGTCAGACACAACTGAGCAACTGAACTGAACTGAGACTTGTTAGGTGAAAACGGTGGGTGCATGGGGAGCTCAGAAACCTGCAGTGATGTGAGATGGACAGAAATGGCAAGGATAAAGCAAGACCAAGGCAAGAGCTTGGGAAAGTGGATGTGTGGTTCGACCGGAGCCTCAGGGCCAGGTGTGAGTTCAAGGAACAGAGTGGGAAGGGCATGGAATTGAGAATTAAAAAGTGGGTCTGGGGACTTCTGGTAAAGAACCCACCTGCCAATGAAGGAGGTTTAAGAGATGCAGATTTGGGGAGTCGGGAAGATATAGAGGAGGGCGCGGCAACCCACTCCAGTATTCTTGCCTGGAGAATCCTGTGGACAGAGGAGCCTGGAGGGCTACAGTCCATAAGGTTGCACAGAGTTGGACAAGACTGCAGTGACTTAGCATGCATGCACTGGGAACTTCCCTGATGGTCCAGTGGTTAAGACTGTGCTTCCACTGCAGGGGCGGGGGGGCGGGGGGGGGGGGCGAGTGTGATTCTTGGCTAGGAATCTAAGATCCTGCCTGCCATGCAGTGTGGCCAAAAATACATCAATAGATAAACAAATAAAAGGTGAGTCTGGGTTTAAATTTCGACCTAGCCACTGAATGGCTGTGTGAGCTGCCTTTTATCCACAGATTGTGGAGACAAAAGAGACGTAGGTGTGTGATTGCTTGTAAATATTCAATAAGTGCTGGTAAAATGCAGGAGAAAAATAGGCAACTGAGTTGGAAAGACGGGCCAAAAGGCATGTTCTGGTTGGGCTTGCACGTCAGCCTGAGGAATGTTAGCTGATAAGGTGAGAATTGAGGAAGACTTTGGTGGCAATGGCGTGTAGGAGGCTCTGTGGGAGTAGAAAGAGAGGGAAGCCAGTTAACTAAGTGATTATAATAAGTGACCTTTGAAATCAGGAAGACCCGAGCTGTTTCGGTGGAAGTGGGGATGGAAAGAAGGGACGGCTGCCCTGGCAAGGCAGCGGGAGTCAGGAGAACTTGGCAGAAGTCAGGATGCTTCCCAGGTTTGCTTTTGTACTGAGGCTGAGAATAACAGGCCAGGTGGGATTCTTGGGATCCAGCTGAAACCACAAGCAGCTCCTGTTCTTGCACAGCTACTGTGTGTCAGGCACACACCCAGGCCCATGGAGTCTACAGCAGCTTAACGAGGACACTGAGTCACGCAGAGGCCAAGGATGGTGTCCAAAACCATCCCTTTAGTTAAATGTCAGAGTCAGGATCTAAGTCCAGGCCAGCTTGATTTCAAAATTCATGCTCTTAACCATGCCTCTAAGTGCAAAACTCAAATAAGTTATCATGCTTGCATTTACTGACGACTGACCATGTGCTGTATGCTTTATAAGGTTTAGAGTCTGGGGGCTAATGGTTACCCTTCGACTGTTTCCAACATTCAGGGTGATAAAGGATATGCCTAAAGCTACTAGTAGATAGCAGACAGAAGCGTTGATGTTTTAATGGAGTACAAGTACTGTGTAATCCCCACAGGATGCCATAATGGGCAGGAGGCAGCCTCCTAGCTTTTGAACCAGATCTAAGCCATAAGACATTCACAGTGGTTTGCCTTCACAAAGAAATGACTCGGCCAAGCAGATTCAGTCTAATGACTCGGGCCTGTGCGGTTTGCCCAGACAGGAGGGACAGGGAGAAAGACAGCCTGGCTTCAGCTCTCCCGCACTTGCGAGGCTCCTCCCAGGTGGCTTGAGGGCAGCTTTGCTCTGTAGCCCGACCCTGCAGGGAGTAAGCAGACCAGGGTGCCTTGTCCTGCTTTGGAAGCACATTCAGGACCTCTGTGACTGGCTTTGGCCCCAGGGATTATCTTGTTTCATTTAAAAATGTTCACTTTTATGGCTGCATCAGGTCTCAGTTCTGGCATGTGGGCCCTTCACTGTGGTGTGTGTGTTTCTCTCTAATTGTGGGCTCAGGAGTTGTGGGGCACGAGCTCAGTAGTTGCAGTACTCAGGCTCAGTGGTTGGGTGCTTGGGCTCAGCGGTTGCTGTACTCAGGCTCAGTGGTTGGGTGCTTGGGCTCAGTTGTTGTGGTGCTCGGGCTCAGTAGTTGCAGTGCTCAGGCTCAGTAGTTGTGGTGCTCAGGCTTGGTGGCTGTGATGCTAGGGCTCAGCAGTTGTGGTGCTAGGGCTCAGTAGTTGCGGTGCTTGGGCTCGGTAGCTGTGGTGCTCAGGCTCAGTAGTTGTGGTGCTTGGGCTCGGTAGCTGTGGTGCTAGGGCTCAGTAGTTGCAGTGCTCAGGCTCAGGAGTTGTGGGGCATGAGCTCAGTAGTTGCAGTACTCAGGTTCAATGGTTGGGTGCTTGGGCTCAGTGGTTGCAGTGCTCAGGCTCAGTAGTTGTGGTGCTCAGGCTTGGTGGCTGTGATGCTAGGGCTCAGTAGTTGTGGTGCTAGGGCTCAGTAGTTGTGGTGCTTGGGCTCGGTAGCTGTGGTGCTCAGGCTCAGTAGTTGTGGTGCTTGGGCTCGGTAGCTGTGGTGCTAGGGCTCAGTAGTTGCAGTGCTCAGGCTCAGGAGTTGTGGGGCATGAGCTCAGTAGTTGCAGTACTCAGGTTCAGTGGTTGGGTACTTGGGCTCAGTGGTTGCAGTACTCAGGCTCAATGGTTGGGTGCTTGGGCTCAGTGGTTGCAGTGCTCAGGCTCAGTAGTTGTGGTGTTCAGGCTCAGTAGTTGTGGTGCTCAGGCTCAGTAGTTGTGGTGGTTGGGCTTGGTGGCTGTGGTGCTAGGGCTCAGTAGTTGTGGTGCTTGGGCTCAGTAGTTACAGTGCTTGGGCTCAGTAGTTGTGGTGCTCAGGCTTGGTGGCTGTGGTGCTAGGGCTCAGTAGTTGCTGTGCTTGGGCTCAGTAGTTGTGGTACTAGGGCTCAGTAGTTGTGCTAGGGCTCAGTAGTTGTGGTGCTAGGGCTCAGTAGTTGCTGTGCTCGGGCTCAGTAGCTGTGGTGCTCAGGCTCAGTAGTTGCAGTGCTTGGGCTCAGTAGTTGTGGTGCTCAGGCTTGGTGGCTGTGGTGCTAGGGCTCAGTAGTTACGGTGCTCGGGCTCAGTAGCTGTGGTGCTCAGGCTCAGTAGTTGCAGTGCTTGGGCTCAGTAGTTGTGGTGCTCAGGCTCAGTAGCTGTGGTGCTAGGGCTCAGTAGTTACGGTGCTCGGGCTCAGTAGTTGTGGTACATGGGCTTAGTTGCCCCTCGGTGTGTGGGATCTTAGTTCCTTGACCAGGGATTGAACCCACATCCCCTGCATTGTAAGGAAGTTTATTAACCTCTGGACCATCAGGGAAGTCCCCCCAAGCGTTGTTTTAGAGCCCACCAGCCAGGGTGATGAGAGGGGGAGGAAATATCCATATCAGAATTTTGTATTGATACCCAGCATACTAGTGCCCTACTCCCTTCTAGAACTCAGGACTGGCTTCTTCTGTCAGGATCAGAGAGCCGCTCCTCCTCCTTGGGAAGCGAGGATTTATTCCTGAGAACAGTTGAAAGAGCTGCTTCCTCCACCACCCCTTCCTTACCCCCATGTTGCTGGGACTTTTCTTTCTAGAAAGTTGAGAGAGGAATATGCATTTTTCTAATGTTTACATGTAGAGTCTGTTCTTTCAACAACCCAGTCAGGAAGACCTTTTTATGATTATCTCCACTGACTTCATGGAGACTTCAAAGTTCAAAGAATTTAAGTGATTTGCCTGAGATGCAGAGAAAGCAGTTTTAGAGCTGGAATCGCAGCCTGGGTCTGGATGGTGTCCAGGCTCACACCCTTAGCCCCCTGCATGTTTCCCTTCCAGTAACGGCTGCCGGACGTGGAGCCAGATACTATGCTGGGCTCTTGGCTGTATCGGCTCTGAACTTCACCACCACCCTGGAAAGCACTATTATTCCCGTTTTACAGATGACGAAACACATTCATTGAGTATAAGTAACTGACTCAAAGGCAGGCACTAATGAAACATATAGGAAGGGTTTGAAAGGGAGTCTTTAATCCCAGGCGACCCCATGGACTGCAGCACACTAGGCTTCCCTGTCTTTCACTATCTCCTTCATTGTCATAATGTTTTAGGCATATTTGCAATATGTGTTATTATTTTTATAAGTATTACTACAAGTGTGTGTAGTTATTTATATATTCCACTTTAAAAAGTCTATTTGTTGATATGACTGCACCGGGGCTTAGTTGCAGCACACAGGATCTTTAGTTGCAGCATACAAACTGTTAGTTTCGTCACGTGAGATCCTGTTCCCTGTCCAAGGATTGAACCCTGGCCCCCTACATTGGGAGCACAGAGTCTAAGCTACTGGACGACCAGGGAAGTCCCTATATATTCCACTTTTAAATGATATTAATTTTAATTATGTTTTTATTATTTTATTTGCCGACAAAGGTCCTTCTAGTCAAAGCTATGGTTTTACGAGTAGTCATGTATGGATGTGAGAGTTGGACTATAAAGAAAGCTGAGTGCCAGAGAATTGATGCTTTTGAACTGTGGTGTTGGAGAAGACTCTTGAGAGTCCCTTGGACTGCAAGGAGATCCAACCAGTCCATCCTAAAGGAAATCAGTCCTGAATATTCACTGGAAGGACTGATGCTGAAGCTGAAACTCCAATACTTTGGCCACCTGATGCAAAGAACAGACTCATTTGAAAAGACCCCGATACTGGAAAAGACTGAAGGCAGGAGGAGTAGGGGACGACAGAGGATGAGATGGTTGGATGGCATCACTGACTCGATGGACATGAGTTTGAGCAAGCTCCAGGAGATGGTGATGGAGGCCTGGAGTGTTGTAGTCCATGGGGTCACAGAGTCGGACATGACTGAGTGACTGAACTGAACTGAACCTTTATTATGCGATTTTCTTAATGGTTGTTTGAACAAAATATAGGTTACTTCTTATTTTGCACACGCTGTTTAGAACGGATTACAGCCTTCTGCTTTTATTTTATAAGCTCCGTTGCCGTAGATTAATGATATTGGTTGGAGCCTTAGGAATGAATGATATTGGTATGTCCCCCTGAATCTGAATAGAATGTATTCAAATGAATCCACACAACTGCCCCTTTCTGGGCAGGTAACAGGTAAAACTGTGTGGTACCAAAGAGACATCGTTTATAAATTAAAACCTGGAAGGCAGGCTACTTTCTTATTGCTACTTTCTTACAGGTTGGTGCTTCAGCAATATATCAGCGAGGATGGAGCCAAATAACTAAACTAATCTTTGGAAATAAACGAAACACTTTGGTTACCTGGTACTCAGTTTTAACACCCAATCCATCCATTGTCCAAACGATGATGCCCCAATAAATGGATGCATTGAGGAAAGTTCTATCAGAGGCTCCTTAGAGTCATTTTCCTTATGCTTCTCATTTTTATAGCACCGCAGCCCTGTTCTAACCGTAACTTTTCGATTCTCAAGACATTTCCTTTGAGCAAGTGGGAATTACCATTTACGGAAGCTTAAGTTAACTGAAAATTAAATTAACTTTATATGAGGTAAAGCAACTTGTGCAAGACAGTGTAGAATAAGCCTAAGAAATCAGAGGTTTCTTGACATAGAGGGATAAAAATTTCTCCCTGGTATATTTTATTTTACATGGTATGTATGCTAAAAATGTCTTTATTAACCTCAAGAAAATACATATTACATAAAGTTAAAAAAAAAAATCCCCTCATCACGTGGGGCTTCCCAGGTGGCACTAGTGGTAAAGAATCTCTCTGTCTGCAATTCAGGAGACATAAAGACCAGATTCAGTCCCTGGGTCAGGAAGACCCCCTGGAGGAGGAAATGGCAACCCACTCCAGTATTTTTGCCTGGAGAATCCCATAGGCAGAGGAGCCTGGCGGGCTATAGCCCACGGGGTCCAAAAGAGTCAGACACAACTGAGCTCGCATGCGCAGAATCACGAGCTACATTCCAAAGGGAAAATGCCAGAAAATGTCTCTTGTCACTTCAGAAATTTTCTAGAAGACAGTTCATTGAAGCTATCATCTTTGTAAAACTGTGACTATAGAGAGGAACACTTTTGCCTTCCCCCCCAAAAAATTCTTAATAGAAATGAAGACATTTTATGTCAATTTCTTACATGTCCATATTCAGTTTGCTCTGTGGCAAAAACCAAGGTGACGTGCAAGGTCAGTGACGGCCAAGACAAGCTCGAGTTCACAATCAGAAGCACTTAGACTCCAAAGGAAGAGCTGAAGTGTTCATGGGGTGAAATTGAATAAAGGATGATGAACGTGAATGCCCACAAGCCTCGGCTTTCACGGTTTTCCCTTCTAAAGGCAGGACTCCTAAAAAAAAAAAAAAAAAGAAAGAAAAAAAATGAAAATAAAGGCAAGACTCCTTTCCTTTCTGCCATGGCTGAGAATCTTCATATCTTATTAAGGACAGAGAATTTGGCAATTTTAAAACTAGACTGAAGCCCTTAGGGTAAATCAACGACCACATCCTGAACTTTAAATCTGGAGCCTTCTGCTGGTTAATGACAGCTTTTCTGACAGAAGAGAGACTCATAAATTTGTACAGGTTTTAGGAGAGTTTCCCTAGTAACTCAGCTGGTAAAGAATCCACCTGCAATGCAGGAGACCCCGGTTTGATTCCTGGGTTAGGAAGGTCCGTATTCTTGGGCTTCCCTGGTGGCTCAGCTGGTAAAGAATCAGCCTGCGATGTGGGTTAATCCCTGGGTTGGGAAGATCCCCTGGAGAAGGGAAAGGCTGCCCACTCTAGTATTCTGGCCTAGAGAATTCCATGGACTATATAGTCCATGGGGTGGCAAAGAGTCGGACACGACGAGTGACTTCCTCTTTGGGAGAGGGCAGGATCAAGCACTAACTGGCCTGTGGTCTGTTCCTGGGGCCACTGCTGCTAAGTGACTGGGTCGCCTTGGGGAATTTGCCTGCACTGTTTGCTCTTCATTTTCCTCACGTGTGTAAAGGTAAACTTAGACCAGCAATCTTGAAGGCCTCTTAATCCCAACAGATCTGTTAGTCTAGTTGTAAGCCCCTGAGTAGGAGGATCCTCTAAGCAATTATGAGTGAAGATAACTGTAATATAAAACAATACACAGAAATCTGAATGTATTAGTCAGAGGAATCGTGGAATGAGAGGAGTTGTGTATTTAGCCAAGGTTGAGTTAAGGCGGACTTGACTTATTATCCTAAATGGCACAACTTGAAAACCAGACAAAATACATGAACCAACCGTTTTTAAGACATTAGAAAAAAACAGGGTGAGAGAGAGGAAAACAAAGACATTAGAGATCAGGCAATAAGACATTTTCTAAAAAGAAAAAAAAGAAATCAGGCCAAAGACAGTGCTGAGACAGAGGCGTTTGTGCTAAGTCACTTCCGATTCCATGAGACCCCGTGGACTGCAGCCCGCCAGGCTCCTCTGTCCATGGGATTCTCCAGGCAAGAATACTGGAGTGGGTTGCCGTGCCCTCCTCCAGGGGATCTCCCTGACCCAGGGATCAAACCCACGTCTCTTAAGTCTCCTGCGTTGGCAGGTATGTTCTTTACCACTAGCACCATCTGGGAAGCCTGCTAAGGAGACAAATATAATTGCCTCCGCTGATTGCTTTGATATTGTCTCTAGGACATGATGCTGGAAGGGGACCCGGGCAGAGGCTGACTGTCTCCCTGAGTTTGATAGATGGACTTGGGAGTCTGGGATGGCCGGTGTGGTTGGAGTTTACAGGACAAAACACAGGAGAGGAGAGAGCTGCAGTGAGAGAGGGAGAGAGGCAGGGAGACAGAAAGAGAGGAGAGACGAAGGAAGAGAGCAAAGTCTAGAGAAACGCAGAAGGTCCTTGCTGAGTCTTCAGCTAAATGCTGATTCGTTCGTGCATGTGAGGAAGCTAGGTGAGGCTGGAGAAAGCACGCCTGGGTGATAATAAAGGGGACAATCCTGAGAGATCACACAGGGCTTGGGATAGTTCCTGTCCCTCTAAACCAGAGTAGGAAACCTCATGATTCTTGGGACGTTGTTGACATTGAGTCAGTGGCAGGACAAAACGAAGGGAAAGCAAATGTCTACATAGCTGTTTCAGATCTAATAAGCCCAAACTGGAAGCAACTCGCATGTTCATCAGTAGAGGAACTGTAAACAAATTGTGCTTTATACATATAATAGAAAACGGCTTAGCCGTAAGAGGAAATGTGCTATTGACAGATGCTCCAATATGGATGCGTCTCAAAATAACGAAACTGTTATTCTAGTTTTTTCTGTTTTTGCGTCCCACTTTAGTGTCGGGCAGAGTGCTGGTAAGTTCTAGGATAAATATTGTGCTGAGAAAATGGGAAAGATTCTGTAGGGGAGACATCACTTCAGGGGATAAGAGAGGCAACTCACTTATACAGCCAGGTAAAAGGGGGTGGCTGACTGACCACCAGGTCAGGGCAGGAATCAGGAGCGAGATGAGGGGATTCACGGCAGCAGTGAAGCCTCCAGTTGGCTGACCTCAAGGTCCTTCCTTTACCCTCCTCTCTTCCCACCCCCAGAGGCAGCCACATTGCTTCCAGAGCTTTCAGGGGAAGGTCTCAGAGCCAGATTTTGGGAGAAATATTCAGTTACTGTTATTACTGAGTGCTTCTTCATTTTTAGGAAATCATAGTTTTGAGTTTGCAGAGCTTTCTGAACAACTTAAGGTGAGATAGAAGGACGAGTGCTAAGTACCGTTTTGGAAAGATTTCTAAGTGGGAATTCCCTGTGTGATCCAGCGGTTAGGACTCTGGGCTTCCACAGCAGAGGGTGAAGGTTTGATCCCTGGGAGAAGCCAGGACCATGAATGAATTCAAGGAGGAGAATTTTTTTTGTTGTTGTTAAAAAAAGTTTTTTTTTTAATTGAGGTAGAGTTAATCTACAATGTTGTGTTGGTTTCAGGTATATAGAAAAATGATTCAGCTATTATATAGATAGGTAGATATGGATATAGGTAGAGAGCAGATAGATATATATTCTTTTCTATTATAGGTTATTAAGGTATTGAATATAGTTCCCTGTGCTATACAGTGGGTCCTTATTATCTGTTTTATATATGATGGTGTGTAGATATTAATCCCAAATTCCTAATTTATTCCCCCTCCCACAGAGGAGAAAGTTTTGATTTGTGTCTTGTAAAGTAAATAAAACTCCAGCCTAAGAAAGTGGATCAGAGGGCATCCCAGCCTGGTGGAAAATCAGTGTGGTCAAGACGAGGAGGGAGGAAGAAACAGGGCTCTATTTCTGGCATAGGACGAAAGCTCTATGTGGCACAAGAAAGAATAAATGCGTCTGCTCAGTCTTTTTAGTTAATACCATACGCTGCTTAATGAAATAGAGGATAGCCATGCCTCTCATTCGTAGAGCTAAAATTAGGATATAATAAAAGGCATTTGTATCTGTCAGAATTCAGTTGCAAAAAAATGGAGTGTTCCAGATATTGTAAGCAGAAGGGGAGTGAGGTACTTTCCAAACTGTCGGGAAGGCTGGAGAAGAGATTCCAGTAGTTTGCTAGTTTCGGAGGCAAATGGAGGCATCAGAGCTTAAGGGCTTTTACAGTTTATGATGCAAAAGGAACTCTAGAATCTTTGGATGCCTCAGTTTGCCTTGGATTACCACATAGTAGGCAACCTGGGAATGTTGAAAAAAAAAATCAATGAACATATGTGAAGGTCACTATTCCGTAAAAGTACAGATGTGCTCGTTAATAGAAATTTCATTCTTGAGTCTCCCATGGGCCTTGCACAATAACTCACACATTAATAGGCTACTCATTAATATTTACTGAATGAATCTCATAAGAAAGTAAATAAATCAGATAATTCCTGTTATGGTGATTTCCGAAAATGGTGTAGATCTTCAGCACTCCTCTAAAAGGATGGCATATATTGAGCTTTGCAGTTCTGTCAAATGTGACCCATGCTATGATGCTGCTGATATAATAGAGCTTTGTGACAAAGGTGGGGCTCCTTGTTTTTACGATCCCAAAGTGATGTCAAGGAAAATGACTTTTAAGTCGTTGAAGGTTGATGTCTGCTGGTTTAAGAAATGTGCCTGAACACATTTGATCTTTTTCAGGTTGGGTAGCTGCCTCAACACATAGGCAGAAATGGAGGAAAACACTTGGCTAATAACATCCTAACTCCCCTTAATGTTTTTGTTTACTCCAGCCTTGCATGACCGGCAGCAGGGTAATTGTGTTAAGTTTGGGTAAAATAGTTCTCATCACACAGACCCCCAGCAGGGCACAGGAAGTTAGTTTAAACTAAACTGTATCTACTTCGGAATAGAAATACTGGCACTAAAATAAAAAGACAGAAAATCTTTTTCACTTCAGGGACATTAAAAAGCCAAATGGACTTGGCTAGCGGAGCAGTTAATACAAGGTGGATATCACAAACTTCAAATCCCTTACTGTTTAGGAATTTTGAGCATCCTCTTTACCATTAGCTGAAGAGGGCTGCTTTAGAAGCAGATATATCTATGTTATCTATCTGCATTGGAGATATTATTTTAGAGATACACACACACGAGAGAGAGATACAGAGATATGGGGCTTCCCTGGTGGTTCAGAGGTGAAGAACCCACTTGCCAATGCAGGAGACACCTGTTCCATCCCTGATCCGGGAAGATCCCCTGGAGAAGGACATGGCGACCCACTCCAGTGTTCTTGCCTGGAGAACCTCATGGACATAGGAGCCTGGCAGGCTACAGTCTGTGGGGTTGAAAACAGTTGGACACGACTGAGTGACCAAACAGCAACAACATATATCTATCTATCTAAATATAGATAGATATCTAAATATAGATTGATAGATATAGAGAGATAGATATATATAGAGAGATATCTTCATATATACCTATATCTCCAACATATCCAAAAGCCAAATATCAGCTTTTAAATATTTATTTTTAAGTAATTGCTTTGCAACATCAGGAAAAATATTCTAAGTCCATTTGGAGGAGCATGATCTCTAAGTAACCTAGACTGGTACAGTCGGGTGGTACCATACAGTCACTGAACTTAGGAGTCAGGAAATCTGAACCAAAGAATGTACTCTGGCTTTTCCTCATTTCCCAGAGTGATTTCATCTCCTGTTCTAAAAATAGGATGAAATGGAGATGGCTTCGCATTTTTCCACCTCCCACATATGTCCCAGTCTTCTCCATCGTTGATTTAAAAAAAAAAAAAAAAAACTACTTGCAAATGAATCATTAATTCTATAAGGAGTTTTCTTCTGTTTTCCTGCACAGGTGACATTTGTTTCACAAGAATCAGAGTCACTTAGTATTTGGGGCCTGGCTTTTCTTATAATAAGTGTGCTTTTTGCTTGTTTGTTCCAGTTTGCTTTGCTTTTTCAAATGAACCCGGTATCATCTTTGCTTTGGTTTTCCACCTGGCCAGCTGGAACAATTAAATATCCCTAAAGATACAGATTTTGATACCCTGTTCTGATTGTGTATTTCTATTCAGCTTCTAAGAAGACTCTGAACATAACTTTTCTACGACTCTTTTAGAGTTTGTTTGTTTTTTTTTAATAAATTGGGATCAGACATGGTGTCCGCTGCACTGACTTTCTAATACAGGAATTTCTAAACACTCTGTCCCTCTTTTCACTCCAACCAGGAATACGTGAGGGAAATTGACCGGTGTGCCAGCTTTCCCAGGCAACTTTGGGGCTTCTGTGTCACTCCTGTCTTTCATAAAGGAAAGGGGCTATTATCCGCGTGCTATTTTCATTAGGAATACAGTGGGAACATCTTCATTAGAGACGGAGAGTGCGCTTGATGTGCTCTGTTGTGATAATGAGGGGAAGGGTGTGAAGGGGAAGATAAGAGGAGCAAGCGTTTAACTGGAAGCATTCCACCTGGCTTCTGCTTCATTTTATTTAATTGGATGAGGAACATTTTCTGCCTGTGAAAACAGCCAAATGTCCCAGATTGGGAGTCGAGAAGCCAGGCTCTGAGGACATCGTCAAGAGCCGTGTTTCGTGTCCCTCTTTCTCCTCCCTATGGGTGTCTCAGTCTTTTCAGCTTTGAAACGAGCAAATGGACCCTACATCAGTCATTCAGAAATGCCAGAAAGATGCAGTTTAGAGGGAAAAGCCCATCTTGAACAGAGTCACAATAAATTGTGTTCTCAAGCCTTTGGCGGTTACTTTTCTCTATTTTGCTTCCACTTTAAACACCCCTAGACCTTTTGTCTGTGTTATTTATATATCTCTCCCCTTTCTAAGGGGCTTTTCAGTGCTCAGTGGCAAAGAATCCACCTGCCAATGCACGAGACACGGGTTCGACCCTGGGAAGAGAAGGTCCCCCGGAGAAGGAAACGGCAACTCACTTACGCACTCTTGCTTGGGAAATCCCACGGGCAGGAGCCTGGTGGGCTACACTCCATGGGGTTGTAGAGAGTCAGACATGACTGGAGTGACTGAGCCCGAGTGCAAGCATGCATACCCCTTTATAACGACTTGGCTCTCCTGTGTCCTATCCCTTCCGATCTGTGCTTAATAATGTTATGAATTAGCAGGGTTGTCAGACTTAGGAAATAAAAATAACTGAATGTCCAGTTAATTTTCATATCAGTTATACAACAAATAAAAAAGTAGGGTCCAATGCAATAATAGTTGTTGCATATCCATGATTCAAATTTAACCAAAGCGTGTCCTATATTTTATCTGCTGTTGCTGTTTAGTCGCTAAGTCGTGTCTGAATTCTTTGTGACCCATGGACTGTAGCCCACCAGACTCCTCTGTCCAAGGCATTTCCCAGGCAAGAAAACGTGGGTTGCCATTTCCTTCTCCAGGGGATCTTTCTGACCCAGGATTGAACCTACATCTCCTGCTTGGCAGGTGGTTTCTTTACCACTAAGCCACCTGGGAAAGCCCACATTTTATCTGACAATCCTATAAATTAGTGGCTTGCAAATGCAGTTTTCAAGCATGCCTAAAGTTCAGCAGAAATGACTTTGAGAAGTGGGCTGGAGATTGAGGGTGAGAGGTGCCACCGCAATGATAAGAGGGAGGTGGAGGCTCGGAACACTAGCTCCTCCTCTGATGAAGAAAGCTCTACTGTGATCTGATTGGTCTCTTGGCATCGGGCGTTTGATTTGATTTGATATGAGGGTTCTGTTGGTGAGAAACACAAAGTCTGAAAACTTTCCGTCGTTCTGTCTGTCTTCCATTTGCCTCCCCAGGTCCACTTTCCATCTTCGTCCTTCCTGCTCTGGGTCCCTGGAGACTCATATACATCCATGGGATCTCTGGCTGTCTGACTTCTGAAGAACTGGGGAGAGATCTGAGGGCAGGAGAGTGAGACAGGGGTATCAGTCCCCTGCCTCTTTCTCTGCAAAACAATTCAAGGATTCTAAAATTTGGTGTCTGAAAGAAATTCTCTTAGCTAGCTTGTGAAAAAGAACCCAGTTAATTGTGGGCTATCCCAACTGTAGCTTATACAAACAAATTTTAATTTTTCCTCACATTTTTAGACTCTGAAGGCAAGTAGTTATTGATGGCATTTCAGTGGCTCTGTGATATCAAGCTGGAATCTCTGAGATCTCCTTGATATATCCCTCATGACTACAGAATGGCTGCCAAAATTCCAAACATCAAGTGTATGTTCAGAACAGGAAGAAATGAGGAGGGAGGAAAGCTTTAAAGTCCAACACTTTGTTAGGAAAATGAAAAAAATTTCCTCAAGCTCCTCGTAGATTTTACTGTTTCATTGACTAACTTTTTGTTTTATGACACCCCTGGTTGTCAGGAATGCTGGAAATGTAAGTATTTAGCTTTTCCAGCCTCTGAAGAGTGCAGGGGAGAATGACGTTGAGAATGGTGTTGGCTTAATCAACTGACAGCATCCAGGGGGATTTGCTTTTGACTAGAATTTACAGACACTCTCGCTTGTAAAGAAATATTTAAGGTGAGGGTATTTCCTTGTCATGGTCCCTAATTTATACTACATAGGTGATTATTTAACTGTGGTCAGAGTTTTAAAAGCAAAGTAATCTCAGTGGATTAAGTCCCTATCAAATAATATTGCAAATCCTTCCATACGCCCTTTACACTTCTGTTTTTTCTGTTTCAAATATATAAAAGCATATATGTACACATGCAGACAAAACAGTAAAATGAACACAAAACTGTAGAAAAAAACACAGATCTGGAAAATAAGTGATTTGCTTTTTCATTCTTTTTTGCCACCGATAGCTGTGTTGATATCATTTCACCTTTTTGAATCTCTTTTCCTTCTCTGTAAAAGGAAGGTTACGCTGACTAGATGCTCATTTTGTTCAACAAATATGTATTGAACTCCTACTCTCAAGCCTACCCTCTTCCAGGCTCCAGGAATTCATAGGGTATGTTTATTCAGACAAGGTACTTGTCCTCATGAAGCTTATTTACATCCTGCTGGTCAGCGACTAGCAACAGGAAAATAAAAAGTCGGTGGGTGTGTGCTCAGTTGCACAGTCAGTTCCAACTCTGCAACCCCACGGCCAGACTCCTCTGCCCGTGGGATTTCCCAGGCAAGAATGCTGGAGCAGGTGTCATTTCCTCCTCCAGGGGGTCTTCTCCACCCAGGAATTGAACTCGTGGCTCTTGTGCCTCCAGTAAAAGACATCAAACCGTCATAAGCAAAATAGAGGGATGTGAGAGTAAGGGCATAGACACCCACTTCAGAGAGTGGGGGCCAGAAATCCTGTCTGAGGAGGGCGGTGTTTAGCCCGAGTTCTGACCCTAAAAAGCCAGTCCCCTAATGGTAGGATAGTACAGCTTCAGGGAGAGAGAGCTATACGTGCAAAGACCCTAAGGGCTATCAAGTCTGACTTGTTTAAGAAACAAAAAAAAAGCAAGGGGGAGAATTAATTTAACCACTGTTCTCTTTCTCATGGCTATAGTTCCCATTTTCTGGAAATGCAAATGCTCATGAACCTTGTTTTCGTGGATGCTATTACAGTCTCTGGTAAGCCAATACACCTGGCTTCCCAGGTGGCAATAGCGGTAAGGAACCTACCTGCCATTGCAGGAGACGCAAGAGACTTGGGTTCAATCTCTGGGTTGGAACAATCCCCTGGAGGAGGATATGGCAACCCACTCCAGCATTCTTGTCTAGAGAATCCCACGAACAGAGGAGCCTGGCGGGCTACAGTCCTTGGGGTCGTAAAGAGTCGGACACGACTGAGTGACTAATGCTGACTAACACTACAGTATCAGCAACATACTGTCCTGGGATATTTGGGAATCTCTTTTCTTCTCAGACTTCATGTTCCTGAGGTTAAACTGAGTATGAAGTTGGTGAATGTTCCCCTGGTTGATCTCTGGTGGGGGTGTTGTGACTGATGGAATCAATGGAGACGTCGTGGCTGGTACCCTACTTTCCACATCCACAGCCTCGGTGATTAGATTGCCGGTCTCTGACACTGCAGAGAAGATGCGCCCCATGCGTTCACTGTCTTTGTAGCGCCTGCTGACCTACTCTGCACTGGGTCGTGGTGCTTCCTGAGCTTCATGGCTCACCCTCTTCACACCCTGAGACGTGATGATCTAGGGCGGCGACCTCCTGCCCCTGGGATCTAATGCCTGATGATCTGAGTTGGAGCTGATGTAACGACAGAAACAAGGCGCACAGTGAATGGAATGTGCTTCAGTTCAGCTCAGCTCAGCCGCTCAGTCGTGTCCAACTCTTTGCGACCCCAAGAATCGCAGCACGCCAGGCCTCCCTGTCCATCACCAACTCCCGGAGTTCACTCAGACTCACATCCATCGAGTCCGTGATGCCATCCAGCCATCTCATCCTGGGTCGTCCCCTTCTCCTCCTGCCCCCAATCCCTCCCAGCATCAGAGTCTTTTCCAATGAGTCAACTCTTCTCATGAGGTGGCCAAAGTACTGGAGTTTCAGCTTCAGCATCATTCCTTCCAAAGAAATCCCAGGGTTGATCTCCTTGCAGTCCAAGGGACTCTCAAGAGTCTTCTCCAACACCACAGTTCAAAAGCATCAATTCTTCGGCACTCAGCTTTCTTCACAGTCCAACTCTCACATCCATACATGACCACAGGAAAAACCATAGCCTGGACTAGACGGACCTTAGTAGGCAAAGTAATGTCTCTGCTTTTGAATATGCTATCTAGGTTGGTCATAACTTTTCTTCCAAGGAGTAAGCGTCTTTTAATTTCATGGCTGCAGTCACCATCTGCAGTGATTTTGGAATGTGCTTGAATCACCCCAAACCTCCTCCCCACCCCGATCTGTGGGTAAAATGTCCTCCACAAAACTGGTCCCTGCTGCCAAAGAGGCTGGGGACTGCTGAGTTAGAGTGTTCATTCCATGATGCTCATTTGTAAATTAGCACCCGGCTGTGGACAGTGGACTGGTCTCTGACAGTGTTTGCAGCAGTCTGCAACAAAATCGAAAACTGAGACCTGTTAAGTGATTTTTGACAAAGCAAAGTTTATGCTACTTAAAAAAGTATTTTTTTCCCCTCTGAGATCACGTCCTTCCTAATTTTTAAAATTCATATGAGTTTTTACTGCAATGATAAAATAGAATATTGGAGAGGAAAATAAGCTTTGTGTAACCTCATCTCGGAAGGCTATTTTGACCTAGTGGGATTTTTCTGGGCCCTGAAATCCAGGGGCCTGGGAACCACGGCATTGGTCGCAGTCCCTGTATTCACGTTTGTGGGACATTGCACTGTCTCCCTTTAGAACCCTGTGACTAGTAAGGAGCTCCCCTGTGATTTGGGTATTCAGGGGTTGGAATTCATGAGTGCAGCAGGAGAGTTGGTTTAGATGTTCAGCTCTGCCACTTGTTGGCAGAAAAGGTATCACCATTGGAAACCATGCGTCTCGTGGTGATTTTAGACCCTGGAGATGCGAAGATGAATGAGATTGAGTTCACGATGCAAATGGGGAGATAGGCTCTGTTGCTGTTACTATCCAGTGGCCCAGTCATGTCCAACTCTTTGTGACCCTATGGACTGCAGCATGCCAGGCCTCTCTGTTGCTCACCATCTCCTGAAATTTGCCCAAGTTCAGGTACATTACATCGGTGATGCCATCCAGCCATCTTATCCTCTGACACCCTCTTCTCCTACCCTCAATCTTTCCCAGCATCAGGGACTTTTCCAATGAGTCAGCTCTTTGCATCAGATGATCAAAACTGGAGCTTCAGCTTCAGCATCAGTGCCTTCCAACGAGTATTCAGAGTTGATCTCCCTTAAGATTGACTGGTTTGATCTCCTTGCTGTCCCAGGGACTCTCAGAAGTCTTCTCCAGCAGCATAGTTCAAAGGTATCAATGCTTTGGTGCTCTGCCTTCTTTACAGTCCAGCTCTCACAATAGTATGTGACCACTGAGAAGACCATAGCCTTGACTACACAGACCTTTGTTGGCAGAGTAATGTCTTTGCTTTTCAACACACTGTCTAGGTTTGTCAAAACTGCTTTCCTGCCAGGAAGCAATTTTCTTCTGATTTCATGGCTGCAGTCACCATCCATGATGGTGATTTTAGAGACCAAGAAGAAGCAGTCTGTCACGACTTCCACCTTTTCCCCTTCTATTTGCCATGCAGTACTGGGGCCAGATGCCATGATTTTTTTTTTTTTTTAACATTGAGTTTTAAACCGGTTCTTTCACTTTCCTCCTTCACCCTTGTCAAGAGGCTCTTTAGTTCCTCTTTGCTTTCTGCCTTTAGAGTGTTATCATCCACATTATCTGAGGTTGTTGTTATTTCTCCTGCATCTCTTGATTCCAGCTTGTAACTCATCCAGCTGGGCATTTCTCATGATATGCTCAGTTTATAGGTTAAACAAACAGGGTGACAGATAAATCACAGTATGCCTCTGAGTGCCCCTGGAGGAAAGTCTGTCTCATGAGGTTCCTGGGTGATGGCAAGGAAATCCTTCTTCGATATTTTTGAAAATTCACAAAGCTAGGGATGAGGGGTAGTGGGGTTACCCAAGGGACTGGATTCAGGGAGGAGACAGTGTCAGCGTGTGACACTCCTGTTCTCCAACTGATGGTGTCCTGGAAAACATTTGATCTCTGGGAAGGCATTTCAGTATCCACAGTAGGCTCCTGAAATTATCTGATTTTGAGGTTAAGTTTAAGTTGATGTTGAGAAATATTAGCTTTAGTGCTTACGAGGATTTGTTTTAGTGATTTGAACCAAATCCCAAAAGCACAATCAGAAGGAACTTCAGCAGTGAAGGTATTTTCACATTGTCCCCAGGAAACTGTGCTCTTGCCTTAATTTTCCAAAATGTGTAACTCAGCCATTACATTCCCTTATGCTCATCTTCTGCATGTTGATGTTAGTATGAGTACATGTCTAAGCAAATATTTTGGTTGGTGGCATGAGATTCCCTCCAAGAGCTGATGCCATTCACAGTGAAAGGTAATACAGTCTGCTGTTGGTACAGGCACACCTCAGAGTCTTGGCAGGTTCAGTTACCGACCACCGTGATAAAGCAAATATCACAATATAGCGAGTCACACACATTGTTTTTGGTTTTCTAGTGCATATAAAAGTTACGTTCATGCTATCCTGTAGTCTGTTAACTGCAACAGCATTATGGCTAAAGACCAATGTACCCATTTTTATTAAAAATAGTCTGTTTTCAAAAAATGCTAACCATCACCTACACTTTCAAGTGAGTGCAAGTGGACCCTGGTGGTCCACTCGTTAAGACTCTGAGCTTCCACTACAGGGAATGCAATTTTGATCCATGGACAGGGAACTAAGATCCCACATACTGCCTGATGCAGCAAAAAACAAAATGAAATAAAGAGACTAAACCAAAAATCAACAGAGTGGTGATTTTTCTGCTAGTGGAGGGTCTTGCCTCCATTGTTGATGGCTGCTGATTGATCAGGGTGCCAGTTGCAGATGGGTGTCACAGTTTCTTAAAGACAAAAGTGAAGTTTGCAGCATCGATTGACTCTTCCTTTCATGAATGATTTCTCTGTAACGTTAAGGTAATGCTATTTGATAGCATTTTACACCACAGAGGAGCCTGGCAGGCTACATGGGGTCACAAAGAGTTGGACACGACTGAGCGACTAACACTTTCACGCTTCCACCCTCACTACCCACGGTAGAACTTCTTTCAAAATTGGAGTCAGTCCTGTCAACCCTGCTGCTGCTTTGTCGACTAAGTTTGTATAGCAGTGTTCTAGATCTCTTCTGGTCTTTTCAGCAGTGTTCACAGCATCTTCACCAGGAGTCAGTTCCACCTCAAGAAACCGCTTTGCTCATCTGTAAGAAGCAGCTCATCATCCTTTAAAGTTTTATCATGAAATTACAGTAACTCAGTCACCTCCTCAGGCTCCACTTCCATTTCTTTTGCTATTTCCACCACATCTACAGTGACTGCCTCCACTCAGGTCTTGGACCCCTCAAAGTCAACCACGAGAGTTGGGATCAACTTCTTCCCAACTCCTGCTGGTGCTGATGTTTTGACTTCTTCCCATGAATCACAGATGTTGTTAATGGCATCTGGAATGGTGAATCCTTTCCAGAAGTTTTCCAATTTACTTTGCCCAGATCCATTAGGGAACTGTTATCTACAGTAGCTATAGCCTTACAGAAGGTTTTTTCTTAAATATAAGACTGGGAAGTTGAAGTTACTTCTTGATCCACAGGCTGAAGAATGAATGTTGCCTTAATCTCATCATATGTCTCCATCAGAGCTCTTGGGTAATCAGGTGCATTGTCAGTGAGCAGCAATATTTTGAAAGGAATCTTTTTTTTTTTTTTTTTTTTCTGAACGGTAGGTCTCAACAGTGGGCTTAAGATATTCTGTAAACTATGTTGCAAACAGATGGCCTGTCATCCAGGCTATGTCGTTCCACCTATAGAGCACCAGCAGGGTAGATTTAGTGTAATTCTTGAGGGCCCTAAGATTTTCAGGAGGGTGAATGAGCGTTGGCTTCAGCTTAGCGTCACCAGCAGCATTAGCCCCTAACAAAAGAGTCAGCCTGCCCTTTCCACATTTGAAGTCAGACTTTGGCTTCTCTCTAGCTATGAAAATTCTAAGTGGCATCTTTTTCCAAGAGAAGGCTGTTTCATCTACACTGAAAATCTGTCATTTAGTGTAGCCACCTTCATTAATTATCTTTGCTAGATCTTCTGAATAACTCGCTGTGACTTCTGTATCAGCACTTTGCTGCCCCATGCACCAGGGTGTTAAGGCTTCCTTCCTTAAACCTCACGAAGCAGCCTCTGCCAGCTTCACCCTTTTGTGCTGCAACTTCCTCACCTCTCTCAGCCTTCACAGAATTGAAGAGTTAGGATCTTGCTCCGGTTTAGGCCTTGGGAATGCTGGGCTGGTTTGATCTTCTATCCAGACCACTCAAACTTTCTGCAAATCCGCAATAAAGCTGTTTCGTCTTCTTCTCACTCCTGTGTTCACTGGTGTAGCCATTTAATTTATTGCAAGAACTCCTCTTTCACAGCGTGGCTATTTGACACAAGACGCCGAGCTGTTAGCCTGTCTTGGCTTTTGGCCTGTCTTCCTCACCGAACGCAATCATTTCTAGCTTTTGATTTAAAGTGAGAGATACATGACTCTTCACTTGAACACTTAAGAGGCCGCTGTAGGTTCTTAATTGGCCAGTTTTAATATTGTTATGTCTCACGGAATGGGGAGCACCAACCAGAGGGAGAGAGATGGGGGAACAGCCAGATAGTGGAGCAGTCAGACACACACACAACATTTATGGGTTAAGTTGGCTGTCTTGTAAAGGAGTGATTCGTGCTACCCTGAAACAATTACAGTAGTAACATCAACGATCGGTGATCACCATAACAAATAGAATAATCATGAAAAAGTTGGAAATACTTAGTGTTACCAAAGTGTGACACAGAGACACAAACTGAGCCAGCATTCTTGGGAAAATGCTGGTAACAGAGTTGCATGGCACTGGGATGCCAGAAACCATCAACTTGCTAAAAAAAAAAAAAAAAAAAAAGACAACACACAAAACATTCCCAGTATCTGCAAAGTTCAAGAAAATGAGATATGCCCGTATTCCTTCCTGGACACGCAAGTGGGTCCACGTCGCAGGCATAAGAGGTGCTAGGTCGGAGATCTTAGAGCTGGCTTCCTGTTTGCACCGTGACGGTGGGGGGAGAGTGTGACTGCAGAGAGGGCACAGTTCTGACCCTATCCATAGGCTCCCTCTGAGGATTTCCTGTCTCTGTTCAGCCCTTGACACACCTGGGAACTTGCTGGGAAAGGAGCCTGCTCTGCCTTTCTCGTGGATCTCACTGTTTCTGGTCCCCAGTGATCTTATCCATCACCCATCTTTTCAGACTCACTTAGCCTCATTACGGGGTCTGAGGAAATGTCTGGACAGGGAAGGAGTCAGGAAGCCATGTGCAGAGTCTGGCTTTTTATTGCATTTTCAGTTTTAACCCAGGCAGGTCTTTGAACTCTCCAAGCTTCATTTACCCTCGTCATCAGCAGACATAGTGTGACAAGTCTTGCATGCTCCCAGGCTTGTTGTAAAGATCGAAATGAGATAATCTGTGGGGCAACATATTTGGAAAGTATATAAAACGTTTTACAAACCTTCATATGTAAGTAGTGTTTAGTCACACCAGTTCACGATCGCATCCCGTGACGCAGATGTACACGCAGATGCGAAGGTGCTTACCATACCTACCCTGCCCCGTCTCAGTACAAAATGGTAACAGGTGTGGAGAACGTGCGTGCCACGGCGTGCTCCTCATGCAACAAGATGTCCCAGAGTCCTGGGCAGGAAGCTGAGTTCTTTGCATGTCCCATGTCCCCTTCTGGATAGGAAATGGGGAAAATGCTTGGTCTAGCATACCGTTGTTATCCTAGATGGTTGCTTTGTGCTAGCTCCAGACTTTTTAGTCTGGCTAGTCAAGGAAAGCAGGGAGGTCAGAACCGAGAGTAGAGGAGTTAACTTCTGTCTCTCTTTCCTGGGGCTTCCATCACCCCATCACTGAAAGGACCAGGTAACCATGCTTTGAATATCCAGGCCCCATACAACAAAAGGGACGGCTAGTGCGTCCCGTTCTAGCCCACGTGCTCTGTATTACTTCCATCCTCCAAAACGTCCTTGTAATGCTTGTAGGTCCCCAAAGTCTTCACAGTAAAGTCCAAACTCCTGAACTTGACTCCTGGAAGTTCCTTGTGCTCTGACTTCACCATTTTTGTTTTCTCTGGGCTTGGTACCCCTCCACCTGCAACCTAACCTCAGCCAGCAGAGCCACTTACTAAAGTGGCTTAAAACAAAGAGCTTGAGTCTCACACAGCAACCCCTTGGGAACTTATCCTTCTACTTTATACCCCTTCTCTGATCTAGCTTAGGTTATCTTATAGGTCTCAGCACGAGCCACAAGTACTTTGGGAAGCATCCCTTGATTCATTTAAGCTGACGTCAATGTTCTTCTTTTACACTTTCATAGCAACCTGGGCATAACTTTTATTTAATATATACTGCTCCATGCTCCCAGTTTAAAAACTCTGATTAGGCCATTAGACTGATTCCCTCGAAAGCAAGGTCTGACTGGCGTTTGTATTCCCTGCACCTTGAATGGTACCTGGGAGGCTTCCATTTCTTGAATGAATGAATGGCAACTTAAAAAGCTTTTATTTATTTTTCTGTGGCCATGATGCATGACTTGTGGGCTGCTGGCTCCCTAACCAGGGATTGAACCCATGCCCCCTGAAGGGGACGTGTGGAGTCTTAACCACTGGAGTGCCACGGAAGGCCCTGAATGCCAGCATTTTGAGCGGCACGTTCCCATCTGATTCATGGGTCCTTCTTCCACGCGTTCCCCGTTTTCCTTCCTTCTTCTAACAGGGAGTATTTCTAGCTGCCCCATGATAAATGATCTGTTATGAATGAGTAGTGTCTTTGGATGCTTTGGGTAACAGTGAGTAGCGTCTTACTTTCGTCTGCTTCCATGTCTGCTGGCGCTGGGAATCAGATCCCTTTCCTGTTGGGCCACCCGCTAAGAGCTATATGTCACTCCAGAAGTGGTGAATGGTGACCCTATCTGAGGCTTGGGGAATACGGCTCTGCTGTAAGCCACAACCCTGAATCATGTACTGGCCTTCAGCAGTTGCTACCCCGTCCATGAAATGAGGGCAGAGACCGCTCCCTCTTCCTTTCTCAAAGATGTTATGGAGATGAATGAGGTAATGTCTGCAAAGCTAGCACATGGGCTGGAAGGAAAGCACTATTTCAGATCCTTAGTGTTATGGTAACAGGGCTTTCATCTGTGTTACCCTTGTGTTTGAGTTCATCCGAGAAAGATGGGCAGGTACAAGATGGGCAGGAGGAGTTGAACTTGAGTGCGAAGTCCAAGGCTGATTCCTGACCCTGGGTGTGCTTCTGCTTCCGTCTCTTCTGTTCGCAAAAGGTTGTCAGAACACGGCATTTACCCACAATCCATAGGATGTATGGAAAAATGAATGAATTCTATTTTGTCAAGTGGATGAGTCCTGGGATAAAAAGCTTTGTCAAGCTACAGGATATTATTTCAATTCCAAGTTTCTGTTTCTCTTCCACTCTTTTGAAAGGATATCCATGTAGCTTATCATTTTCTGAGTTTTTTTTTTTTTTTAATGACCCTTAACATGGTTTTTCACACACAGCTGTAGACTTCTGTTGGGCTGCTTTGTTTCCCTCCAGAGAGGCCACTGTTTCAAATCTCCCACTGCCATTTATCTGTTTGTCTGCTGATAAACAAATAGCCCAACAAAAGGCTTTGGGACAATAGTCTCTTTTTTGGTTTGTTTTTTAGCAAGGCATTATTTTTATAAGTCACCATCTTTTTGAAATGTGTTTATTTATTAATTTATAAATGGCTCCCATCACACATTGCACCTGTGTGACATGTTAATTTGAATAACAATGTGATGAAAAGTGAATAGGCTGTTCTGACTTGTGTGGTAATCTGAGGAAACCTAGTATATAGTATGCAAGAACTGGGTAGTTTACTGCAACTCAGAAGGATACACTAGAATAAAAACAGTCTGCATTATCCTGTGTCTAGGAAGATTTTAGAATTTTACGGGATAAATATCATTCAGGGTTTATTAATATATTTTCAAGAAATAACTTTATATCAATTATAATTTAACTAGGATGTATATATATATATATATATATATATATATATATATATAGTATATAATTCTTCCTATGCAGTTTTTCCCTTATAAATGAGGCATTCAAGAGGCAAGGTCTGGGACTTCCCTCGTGGTCCAGGGGTTAAGACTCTGCACTTCTGTTGCTAGGGGCATAAGTTCCATTCCTGATGGGGGAACTAAGATCCTGAATGCCACGTCATGCAGCAAAAAAAAATGAAAAAAAGAAAAGTTCGTTGCAAACATGCTTACTTCACAACCAAAAGGAAACTAATATTATATATGAAAAAGGCAAGGTCTGTCTATGACAGTAAATGTTCTCAGTAATTGGAAACTTTGAGAATCTTAAGCAATAAGGGATAGTTGAATGCTTATTTTTTGCCTATGGATTAGCTATACTACAAATCCACCAGATAATTACTCCACTAAGATGCCAGTGTTTCCGTGGGAAGATGAGAACAGTAGGACAAGGAAAGAATTGATTTGTCTGAAATTGACATGTTAAAGGTCTTCATTGATCAAAGCTGGATTCTACTTTATCCCTTTAGACGCAGACTTGTTCTGTACTCACAAGGGAAAGATTGCTATTTTTAAGGATAAAGTTATATCTCCAACCCTGAAAACATACCAGTGTACTATTGATTATCTAACGCAAGCCTAGCATTTTATAGAAAGGAAAGTTGAAGTGCTGCAGTATTGTGAGGTTAAGTGATTGCCCAAGGTCTCATGACTAGTTAGTCACACAACTAGGACCCGAAGTGTCCTGGTTTCTGGCTATTAGTAATAATAGGTTTCAGGTGGAAACACCTGGCTGCTACCTCACACGTATGAGATGATTGTAGAGTAGAGATGACTGTGGGAGAGGACAGAGAGCAGGCGCTGGCTCAAGACTGGTAACTTGGTTCCATCAGGGATGTTGGGAGAAATGCTGAACTTGAGTTGTTGTCTATCACTTTAGTTTTCTCATCTTTCAAATTCAGGAATTTCACCAGTTAATCTCTAACTTCCCTCTTGGCTCTGTAATTCTCTGCTTTTATGAAGGAAACAGAAGTAGCAAAATGACATCCCAGGCATGTTTGCAAAAGAGCTCATCTATCTACTGTCTTCTAATGTATTTTTTAAAAAATCAGTAGTTGTAAAACTGAATACAAGTCAAGTATTTCATGTCCCCTGAGCTGAGCTGTTCTTCCCAGAATCACATGGTATTTTGTTACAGAATTAAAAAATTCTGTGAGTTATCAGATGCCCACCAGAAGACACATTCACTATTTGTAGGAGTCTTCCCAATGACTCAGCCAATAAAGAATCTGCCTGCAATGCAGGAGACACAGGAGATGTGGGTTAGATCCCTGGGTCGGGAAGATCCCTTGGAGGAGGAAATGGCAACCCACTCCAGTATTCTTGCCTGAAAAATCCCATGGACAGAGGAGCCTGGTGGGCTGCAGTTCAAAGGGTCTCAAAGCGTCAGACATGACTGAGCACACACGCCCTAAGACTAGCAAATACCCAGTAACTGTTATGTCCAAAGTACCTTGCTAAAGGTAACATGAATGTAACTGAATCAGATGCAATCGCATCGACACTGTTTTTATGGTCTTTCCATCCTGGATGCGTTCACATCGTCAAGCTGCAGTGTTTAGAATAAGAAGAGACTTTTGTGATCTTCTATTCTGCACCATTTATTTTACAGTTGAAGAAACTGAAGTCTTTTATCTGACAACTCAGCTTTACTCCTAGCGGAATGTGTATTAGAGTTATGATGTATAAAGAGATACATTTCATAGTAACTGTTAAGAAGAGAGATCGCCTTTTCCCTCTGTGGTCCACACAACTGTATTTCACCCTAGATCTAGGTCTCCGATCTGTGTCTTCTTTCAAAGATGCTTCTTATCTCTCGTGCCTGCCATTTTGATGAAAATCATGGCTGATAGAGGGAAATATGTAGAGGTCACTAATCTGTTTTGTTAAAAGAAATCAAAGGAAATTGTGTTCAAGAGGTTTTATCAAATATCTTCCATAAAATCAATAGTATTTTAAAAACTGGTGATCTGATATGCATTTTGGTTGAAAAGAGTTCCCTCTTTGGAATATTTAACAAAGCAGGAAGTACTTGGGGGTGTTCTTGTCTCAGGTACAGAGTCCCCAATGTGCTCATATTGCATATGTATGTACAAAAAAAAATATGGCTTCTGAATTTTCTCCTAAGTAAGCTGTTTCTTTCCCCTTAAGAACCCAGACCTCTATGGAGTCTCAGGAAACTTATACTTGTTCGTCAAATAGCTCAGTATCTTCTGGTTTTAACAGCTTCTTTTCAGTTCAAAGTTCAACGCCCTGTGTTTAAATAGTCCCTGTACTTGATCTCTTGGGGAAGACGGCCAGACCTCCAGAAATCCGCCCCACTCACTGTTTTTTTCTGCAAGATGGCACCAGAAAAACAGTGTGTGGGTTTCACCATCTGCTTGGTAGTGATAAAGGGGCTGACCTTTGCATTTCCTCGTTTTGGAGAGGCTGCACTTGGACCACTTGGCTGGTTGGGGCTGGCTCCCTGGGGATTGAGTGGGGCCCTGATGCTGGAGAGGGTGGCCTCTGCCATTTGCATCTGGTCTCTGCACACTTTGCTCTCATCCCTAGCATGAACGTGTGTCCTTGGGAACTCTCTGCACCTCGGGGACCCTTGACGGCAGCATGGAGAATGTCTGTTTTTCCATCTGCTCTGTCTCAGGGACATTTATCTGTGCCTCTTCCCACCATCACCACCACACTGAACAAGGTGTCTAGCCAAAAGCATTTCCAGGAGCCTGTAGTTTCCACCAACCCTGATGTTTTCAGGCTTCTTGATACCCACCTTCATGTTTCTGTAGCTGTCTCCATAGTTCAAGGCTTGGCTTGAGGGATGTAGGACATTTCCTTATTTCTTTTTTAAAAATTACTTATTTATTTCTTGGCTGTGCTGGTCTTGCACGTGAGCTTTCTCTCACCGGGCAGTCGGGAGCTTCTCTCTAGTTACGGGGCACGGGCTTCTCACTGTGGTGGCTCCCCTTGTCGTGGGGCACAGGCTTCTCACTGTGGCGGCTCCCCTTGTCGTGGAGCATGGGCTGTAGGCACATGGGCCCAGTGGTTGCAGCTCTCGGGCTCCAGAGTTCAGGCTCAGTAGCTGTGGGGCATGGGCTTGGCTGCCCTGTGGCATGTGGAAACTTTCCAGACCTGGGGTCAAACCCATGTTCCCTGCATTGGCAGGCAAACTTGGACTCTTAACCACTGGACCACTGGGAAGTCCAGTGGGACATTTCTTTTACCTCCCCTTCCTGGCTGTTGGCTTTTATTTGCTTGCCCCCAAGTCATAGCCTTCTGCTTCTGACTTTAATATTCTCATGGCTCCGTCCTAAAGGACAGGTCATAGACCGAGAAGGAAACGAGCACCTTTACCAGGTAACACAATTACACACTAGGCTTAGAAGATTAGTAGGAAAAAAGTGTGTAACATATCTCATTAATGGTTTTTATTGATTTCATGTTGAAAAGAAAATGTTTTGGATAGACTGTGTTAAATAAAATATGGTATTCAAATTAATTTTACTTGTAGCTATGGACTAAACGTTTGTGTCTCCCCAAATTCACATACTGAAGCCCTAACCTCCAATGTGATGGTACTTGGAAGTGGGGCCTTGGACGGTAATTCGATGAGGTCGTGAGGGTCGAGCCCTAATGATGGGATTAGTACCCTTATAAGAGGAAGAAGAGACCGGAGCCTTCTCTCCGTTCACCACGTAAGGCTGCAGGAAGAAGACTGCTGTCTGCAAACCAGGAAGAGGCTTCTCAACAGACACCAAAACTCCAGAATTGTGAGAAAGACATGTCTGCTATTGAAACCACCCCATCTGTGGTATTTTGTTATGGCAGCCTACGTTAAGATACTGTTTCTTTCTTTTCTTTGTTAAATATGTGGCTGCTAGTAAATTTTACTTTGCTTGTGTGGCTCACATTTGTGGCTTGCATTATATTTCTTTTGGACAGTGCCAAGGTAGCACACAGCAAACGCTCAAAAATGTTCAGCTATTATTCTTAGGCATTTCTCACTGTAAACAAAAAAAATATTGGTTTGACATGCCTCTTTATGGTCCAGTTGTCACTTTGACCACATTAAAAAAACAAAACAAACAAAAAAACCTCATTGTGTCACCATTATCGATGGTGAAATCAAGAGTTTTATTTGGTTGGGGGGAAGACTTGTCCTGAATTTTGCTCAGTGATAGGAATGCTTTTGGTGTGATCAAATTAAGGTTTTTCTCCAACAGTGGACTGAGTAATGATTGCAGGCTAATTACAGCATGCGTATTGCACTTTGCTTTGCAGTAACAGCTTTCTGCCAGCTGTTTCCCTTAGCAGTTGTTCATTTCAAGTAGGTACCAATGTTGCTGGAAGTGTAGGCGGAAGAAAGCAATTTCAGTTCTTTGCTCCAGACTGAAATCTGTATATTTCCTTACATTTTTTTTTTTCTTCCTTAAGGGCCCTTCAAAATCTACATAGCTCTAAGGCTAATTTCTTACCACTTTTTCTGGTTCTTTTTTCAGGAAAAAAAAGTCGTTTGAAGATTATACACAGAATGATACAAAATCTCAAGTTTAATTAAGCCTTAGCAAAAATATCCTTTAACTATTACATTTGTTTCTTGCTTTATTCCCTCATAGCCTGCAACTCTTCTGAAGTATACTTTCAAGTAGAAATTCAATAGAACCATTTAGAGTCGTCATTACTGTGGATTAAATAACTATTCCCATCTGGCCCATGAAATATATAATCTGTATTCTTCTCTGGATAATAAATACAGTAAGTAACTACTTACCACCCCCTAGGCCATCACTTTTGTCTGTCCTGGTGGAAATTTTTCTTTGTTATCTATTGGTAACAACTTGAAATTATTAACTCTTTCCTTGCATAGAAACATGTCCTTGTGACATACAGGCTTTTTTTTTTTTTTTAAGATTGATGCTTTTTTTTTTTTAACTTAAAAAATAATTTATTTACTTATTTATTTGTGGCTGTGCTGAATCTTCGCTGCTGTGCTCAGGCGTTCTCTAATTCCAATGCTTGGTCTTCTCATTGGTTTGGCTTCTCTTATTGTGGAGAACAGGCTCTAGAGCTTGGGCTCAGCAGTTGTGGCACACGGCCTTAGTTGCTCCACATGTGGAGCAGTCTTCCCAGACCAGGGATCAGATCTGTGTGCCCTGCACTGTCAGGCAGGTTCTCAGCCGCTCGACCACCGCGGAAGTCCTACTTAAAGTGTGTGTGTGTGTGTCTGTGTGTGTGTCTGTGTGTGTGTCTGTGTGTGTGTGTGTATGTGTGTGTGTGTGTATGTGAACTCAGTCACAGCATGTGAGGTCTAGTTCCCTGACCAGTGATCAAACCCAGGCCTGCTACACTGGGAACGTGGAGCCTTAGCCTCTGGACCACAAGGAAGTCCCTGGTCTAATCGTTACTGTAACTCAAGCCCCACCTTCAGACCCTCCCTTGGACAGCTTCTCTCGTCGTCGTTCCCAGATGCCTTTGGCCAGTTGGCCACTGCTGCCTGGTCCTGCCAGCTGTTCTCAGCTCGCCCTGCGTCTCCGCTGGCTTCCTGCTGATGTCCGCTTCGTGGGACTCAGAGAGAAAATCACACAGGACACAGTGAGCACCATGAGGGTTCGGACTGAGGCAGAGGAGGCTGTGGCACCTGTTATTGCCTTGGGCTCTAGTTATCTCCATGCAGCCAGCACAGAGCTGCTTTCTGTAGGACAGTCTTTATTAAAGGCTGGTGACTGAGGAGAAGGCTAACGAGAGGGGTAATAATGTAGAAAAAACCTGGATTCTGAATCTACCTCCAGAAACGAAGAGAAAAGGACACGTTTTGCCTCCTTGTCTTGCAAATCTCACCATTTCCAGCCTCTCTCCATTTCCCCCTTTCCTCTTCCTCCAGAGCAAGGAATCCTTCGTGAATCCTTTCTTGACTCCTTCACGAATCCCTTCCATTCCCCCTTTGGAAAACATCTTGTTCTGCTTGCTGGCATGGTCTCATATCTTCCCACCATCAGAATAACCCACGTATACAATAATTCACAGACGTCCACATACATGAGTTACTCCATCAAGAATAAGGACTTCAACAGAACAGTTCAGGGTGGGATTTATATTCTAACTGATTCTTTCAGCATCCTTCCATGAGTAGGAGGCAAAAATTTGTGCCTTCCTGTGTCCTCTTGGTGTCCAGTAGAGAACTCATGGCTGCAACACACACACACACACACACACACACTCCCTCAAAGGACAAATGGTAATTCTCCAAGTCAGTAGAATTTAAAAACTAAGGAAGAGACACATTATTTGAAAACCATATACCCTGCAAAGATTATCCCAGTAGATTGTTACTGTAAGTCACTCAGCCATATCTGAATCTTTGTGAACCCATGGACTGTATTCTCCAGGTCAGAATCCTGGAGTGGGTAGCTGTTTCCTTTTCCAGGGGATCTTCCCAACCCAGGGATCAAATCCAAGTCTCCTGCATTGCAGGCGGATTCTTTACCAGCCGAGCCACCAGGGAAGCCCAATACTTTGTGTTAGGATATTGTATTTTGCATTACTTGAAAAGCTGCTGCAGTCTCATTTTTTTTATCCTCCAACTCTAAACCACACCCATTTCAGTGGGGTCCATTTCAATTTGATCAAATTTAACACTTTTAAAGTTTTATTTTTTATTTACTTTTTATCAAAGAATCGTTGATTTATAATGTTGTGTTAGTTTCAGGCGTACAGCAAAGTGATTCAGTTATATATATGTGTGTGTATGTATATATATGTGTGTGTGTGTGTGTATGAGAGTCTTTTCCCTTATAGGTTATTGCAGAATATACTCCATGTTCTTTACCTTATGAGGTACAAATGACACCATCTTGTGACTATAATTACAAATGGGGGGATGAAATGCATTCTCCTTAATCTCTTCAACATGTTTAACATAGTACAGAAAAGAAATATCTTGCAGAGTTTTCTTAAAATCTCATTTTCTACCCACTTGTCCAAAGTTAACCCGTTGAAAATGTCACTTTCAAACTGGAGCTGCTTTCTTAACGATACTGTTTGATAACTATGACTGTTTCATTCATTAGGAAGTTTTCCTATTTTCCCTAGCCTTAAAGTTGTGTTTTTAGATATATTTCCATTCATTGCCCCAGGAGAGGAGATTATATGTAGATTTACACATTCATATGCATGATGGCAGGTGGCTCAGTGATAAGAAACCACATGCCAATTTAGGAGATGCGGATTTGATCCCAGGTTGGGAAGATCCCCTGGAAAAGGAAATGGCAACCCACTCCAGTGTTCTTGCTTGGGAAATTCCATGGACGGAGGAGCCTGGTGGACTGCAGTCCATGAGGTCACAAAAGAATCAGAGACAACCTAGCCACTAAACAACAACATGCATATTGGCAAACAGCTCTCTCTGACCCACCAGTTCCAGCACAGGGACCCGATATGGCAGATGATGTCCAAACAGAATCTGTCAGCTACCATAAAGCCCAAGCCCCAGTTTGTGAAGCTGCATGCTGCATTGGAGAATGCCGAGGTTGGCGCTGTATTTAGAAAGTACAAATGTAGAAAAGAGCAGCGTAACACATGTGAAAATATTCCCCGTGTACGCTCACCATCAGCTTTCCTCTCTCAGGAATTTTGTAGGAATCAGTGACTTTCAAGTCTTTCATTTCAAGGCAGTAAAGATGGAAGGCATTGCTTCCTCCTCCTCCCTAAGGAGTTTGTCATGGACTTGAAGGCAATGCTGCGGACAGCCAGGAGCTGGATCATAGACCAGGAAACTAGCGTTAGGCACTAATACGTACGAGTCTTCTAGGGCTGCCGTAACAAAGGACACAGACGAGGTGGCTGAAACCACAAAAACTCGCTTCCTCGTGGTTCAGGAGGCTGGACGATCACGATGACAGCAGGGTCGGCTCCTAGTGAGACCTCTCTCGTTGGGCTGTAGACGGCCGTCTTCTCCGTGTCCTCACATGGTCTTCCCTCTGTGTGTGTCTGTGGCCTAACCTCCTCTTCTTATAAGCACACTGTTCATACAGGATTAGGGTCCATTCCAGGGGTCCCATTCAAGTTAGTGATCTCTGTAAAGAGTTTCTGATTCAGTAGGTCTGGAGCAAAGCCCGAGAGTCTGAATCTCTGACATGTTCCTGAGTAACACTGATGCTCCTGGTCCAGGGAACACTTTGCGAACCACTGTTTAAACACATGATTTTTCAACCCTAGAGGCACATTAGAATTATCTGGGATGTCAAAAAACAAACAAACAGCTCCATGCCCAGGGTGCATTCCAAACCAGCTAAACCTAAATTACTAGAGGCTGGTGCCCTGACGTCAGAACTCTTTGAAGCTGCCCAGATCATTCCAATGCAGCCATGTTTGAGAACAAGCTCTTTGCAAGCTTTCTTAGTCCATGTCCTACGTTACTAGGAACGGATTACATCATCTTCCCTTAGCTACATGCACACATACACGTGTGAGTGTGTGTGTGCGAAGTCACTTCAGTCATGTCCAACTCTTTTCAATCGTATGGACTGTAGCTCCTCTGTCCATGGGATTCTCCAGACATGAACACTGGAATGGGTTGCTATGTCCTTCTCCAGGGAATCTTCCTGACCCAGGGATTGAACTTGTGTCTCCTGTGGCTCCTGCATTGGCAGGTGGGTTCTTTTCCATTGAACCACTGGGGATGCCCTCTCCCCCTTAGCTACATTCACATTTTATAGCTGAGGAAACTGATATGATTTTACCATCGTAATTGCTCAACCACAGGGATAAGGGTATTTTAATGGTCTGAAGGTAAGAGTTGTGCTAAGTTGGGTTAAGAAATATTTAGGCTGGGATATTGGTAGTAATGGAGTAGGTAATATTGCTTCTTGCAAGGGTAAAAATGAGATGGAGTGAACTAACTTGCATATTAATTCAAACTGCAATCTGCCGCCAACATTCATTCACAGTGTGTGATGCAACTTCATCTGAGCGTGGGAATTTTACAAGTTTGCTTTCTGTGTGTGCAACAGTGACGTCATGTTGATGGAAGGCATGTTGGCTCATGGAAAAGTAATAAGTTAAAGAACAACACATCCTGTTAGAGGAAGACTATTTGGACATTGGCTTAGCAATGTGTATTATGTAGAGAAAATGCTACAAAGTTTAGTATCTTACGCTATCATGTAAAGTTGACTGTGAGATGGAAACAGCCGCCCATCCCCCATCCTACACATCATGGCAATTAGAAGTGGAGGAAAAGCCCATGGCCATTTACCAGCATTGAACGGTCATGTAATATGCTCCGCGGAGAGTAAAATCACGACCAATTTCAGCGATGAGGAAGCTATTTGCTGCCTGGCACTTACTCTACAATCACTGTGCTGCAAACCAAGAAATAAATACGGGTTAGTGATGTAGAGAGCAGTAAATAGCCACATAAGGAGCGAGAATTGCTTTAATTTCCTCTGTGCTGAAAAGTCAGCAAATGTTCTTGAGCCCCTTAAAGGGGGCAGAGGATTTCAAAGACTGGCTTTGGCGGCTGGAGTTTTTCAGTTTGATTTGCCTTTACTGATAGAAAAGGCCCCTAGAGACAGATATTCATGTGAAGCTAACACAAAAACTTAATAGAACTTAGGAGGAGAGTTTCTTTTTTGCCCGGTGTTGCACTCACTTTTGACTTTCTGCTGAACTTCCCTTCCCTCCTGGTCCTTCCTCCTTCCCAGGAGAACCAGCTTACTTCAGATCTCTGCTCTCCGCTTGGCCACCTGCTAACAAGAGCTGGTTTAGGTCTACCATGTTGGTCTCATTTCTCCTGTGAATGAATTATATAGATGCGGGCAAATGAGGAGAGTCTGGCTTGAGAAATGTGAGGAGTGTGATGGGAAAGAATGCTTGACGTAAAGGAGACATTGAGCCAGGGAATGAACAATATCTGGAGAACTTCTTGTTACATGAGATAATATAAGCGCCTTCTTTTAAGTCAGCAAAAGCAGGGTTTCCTGTTCCTTGCAGTTGAAGGCACGACAACTGATGCGTTAGGCCCTTGAGCTTGTCCGTGAAAGTTAAGCCCTCCCTAGCATTTGCCAAGATGGAAAGATATAGAAAAACCAATATATCATATCGCCACGATGCTTTATAACTCCTTATAGAAACTGCTCTTAATTTAAAAATAACTTCTCACATTTTACATTTATTTTCCTTCCCATTTAGCTTAATCTTAGCAATTATCTTGACAGATTTAAGGTAAAGTACCTCATTCATGTTATAAAAGTTGATTGACAGTTTTAATGCGTGGAAGAGGTTAAGATGTGACTTTAGCATTAATAAGCTTTTAAGCTTTACATAGTTCAGCCAAACACGCATTTAGAAAGAAAAATGATTGCAAAACCAGTAAATGCTCCTTAAATATCACCAAGAAAAATGGCCCACCAAATTAGTTTTAGTTGCTGTTGGTATTTGTTTAAATATGCATCAGTAAATACTTTTTCCAATGATAGTCGTTTTATCTTCAGCAAAATAATTTTTTGAATCTTTTTTGAGGTGTTGTTTTTATACAATGAAGCATTGTAAGCATGATGTATATAGTTTGATAAGTTTTGTTTTAAGTATATATTCATATAACCACCAACCCGATCAAATCATCTCAGAAAATTCACTTTTGCTTCTTTGAGGCAGGTCTCTCTGCTCCGCTCCCCACACAGCAAATAAATAGTGTAATCTATCACTATAGGTTAATTTAGGTGGTTCCATGACTTCACATAATCAGAAAGCACTATTTCATGTCTGGTTTATGTCTGAGTTTCCCTTCTGGCTCAGCTGGTAAGGAATCTGCCTGCAATGCAGGAAACCTGGGTTCAGTCTCTGGGTTGGGTAGATCCCCTGCAGATCCCTGGGTTTGATATCTGGGTTGGGAGATTCCCTGTAGAAGGGAAAGGCTTCCCACTCCAGTATTCTGGCCTGGAGAATTCCATGGACTGTATAGTCCTTGGGGTAGCAAAGAGTCAGACTTGACTGAGTGACTTTCACTTGTTTCTCTTAGCTCTTGAATCTTGAATCTAATCACTTGAATCTCTTGCTGAGATTCTTCCATATTGTTGAGTGTATTGTTAGTTTGTACCTTTTAATTGCTGGTTAGTAGTCCATTGTATGAATATGCCTGAGTTTACTTATTCATTCACCTTTGACAAACAGTGTGAGTTGATCTCAGTATTTGGTTATTATGGAAAAAGTCCTATACTTTAATGTAAAAGTTTTATGGGCATTTTTTTTCTGGGTCATATGCTGAGTCTATATCTAACTTTGTAAGAAACTGCCACACTGTTTTCCAATGTGATCCTCCCGTTTCATATTCTCCGTGGTGTATGAGAGTTCAGACCAACATTTGGTGTGGTCACCTTTTTAACTTTAAGCTGTTCGAATGAGTGTGGTATGCTATCTCATTGTTTTAACTTGCATTTTACGGAATGATGCACATCTTTCAGGTTTTTATTAGCCATTCTTGTATCATTTTTGCAGTCTTTGTTAAACTCTTTTGCCTTTTAAAAATTGACTTTCTTCTGACACTGAGTTGTAGCAATGTTAGAAGCTCTTTTTTGAATATACGTGTTGCAAATATTTCTTCCAGTATGTGGCTTATTTTTAAATCTATTTTCTCACTGATGTCTTTCGAAGAGCATAAGGTCTAAATTATATGAAGTCCAACTTGTAAATTGAAAAACAAAAATTGACATCTTTTATGTTCTAAGAACATGTCTGTGCCGCCTACAGTCATGAGTTTTTTCCTAGAAGTTTTCTTTAAGAAGTTTTATTGGTTAGCTTTTAAGGCTGTTATCCATATCGCATTAAAATTTGTATATGTGATGATGTTAAGGTATCTTTTTTAAAATAGAAATACCCAGTTGTTTCATCACCCTTTGTTGACAGGGTCATCATTTACCCATTGAATTATGTTGGCACCTTTGTCAAAAATCAGCTGAGCATATGTATGTGGGTCTGTTTCTGGATTTTCTACTCTGTTCCATTAATCTATTAGTCAGTGCTTATGCTATTACCACTCTGCCTTGATGAGAATATTTATAATAAATATTGAAATCAGGTGGCTCAGTTCTTCCAATTTTTTTTTGGACTGTTTTAGGCTCTGTGTAGTTCTGTTTAAGTCTTGAGATCATCTTGTTAATAAAAAAACAAAAAAGCCTGCCAGACTTTGGTTTGGGAATTCATTGAACCTATAAATCAATATAGGGAGAACTGATATCTTATATCTTATATCTTATGAATAAGTATCCTAATTCATGATTGTGGTATATTTCTCCATTCATTCACATCCTTAAAAAATTCTCTCATCAATATTTTTCTACTCCACAGTATATAAATTTACATACCTCTCATTAAATTTATTAAGTATTTTAAGTTTTTATGCCATTATAAAAATATTTTCCAGTTGTTTTTCTGCTTATATACAGAGATACAATTGATTTTTATATTGATCTAGTGTCCTATAACTTTGCTAAATTCATATTTTAATATGAAAAATTTTAGAAGGAAAAATTGAGATAAAGCTACATTACTCCCATGTTACGTTACAACCACATAGTTGCTATAGTTAACATTTTGCTATATTTGGTTTATCACATTTATATCCATCTATTCTTCTATTTTATCTTACTTTTTGATGTATTTCTAAGTTGCGGACATTAGTATACTTCACCCTCAACATTTCAGCCTGTATATCATTAACTGGAATTCAATTACTGTCTATATTTTCTGTAAGTAAGATCTACTTTCAGTGAAATATACAAATCTTCACTGTACAGTTGGGTACCTTTTGACAAATGTGTAACACCTGTGTTGTCTTATGTTTCTTTCAAGCCAATCCTTGCTCCCATAACCTTAGAGGCAACTGCTATTCTGATTTTTTTTTAAAGTGATAGATGAGTTTAGCTTATTTTAGAACTTTATACAAATACAAGGGTGCAGTATGTACTCCTTTGGGGGAAGATTTCTTTCAATCAGCATGATATTTTAGAGTTTTATCCATGTTGTTACAGACATATGTATTTTTCAATTGCTGGTGGTATTTCATTGTATGAACATATTAGTTTGTTAATCTCTTTTCCAACTGATGTATATTGTGCTGTTTTCAATTCCTGGTACTGTGAGTAAAACTATAAGCATTCCTGTGCAAATCTTTTTGTGAAATATGCTTTCATATCTCATAAGTAAATACCTATGAGTAAAATTATTGGAATAGGTGAAACAACCAGGCTTATTTTCCGAAACAGTTTTAACACTGTACACGCCCACCAGCAATGGGTGGATTTGAGATTGCACTGCATGCTTGCTAACAGTTGGTATTTTCCATCTCTAATTTTAGCCATTTCAGTGACTCTGTAGTGGTATGTAATTGAGGTTTTAACTTACATTTTCTTGGTGACTAATGCTATTGAGCTCCTTTTCATATGCTCTTCTTTGTGAAGTATCTATTCAAGGTTTTGCTATTTGAAAAAAATTTTGATTGTCATTTTATTATTGATTGTATAAATTCATTATATTCTCTGGCTACATTGTTAGAGATATATTTTATAAATATTTTCTCCTAGTTTTGGACTTATCTGTTATTTCCTTAATGGTATTTTGTGATAAGCTGGTTTAAAATTTCTTGATGTCTGGTTTATCAATTTTTTTTCTTTTATAGTTACTGGTTTTTGTGTTCAGTCTAAACCCTTGCCAGATCCCAAGTCACAATATTCTCCTGTGTGTTCTTCTGGAAGCTTATATTTAGATTTTTATTTGGATCCATGATGTCTAAAATATTTTGGTGTACAGTCTGAGGTAAGGTTAGAATTTAATTGGGCTTTGCAGGTGGCGCTAGTAGTAAAGACCTGCCTACAGGAGATGCGAAAGACACAGGTTCAATCCCTGGGTCAGGCAGATCTCCTGGTGAGGGGCATGGCAACCCACTCCAGTATTCTTGCCTGGAGAATCCCATGGATAGAGGAGCCTAGTGGGGTGTAAAGAGTCAGACATGACTGAAGCGACTTAGCAAGCACATATGTAGAATTTCAGTACTTTTTCCATATATATATATATGGAATATATATGTTTCATTTAAGTTTTATACTGGCACCAATCCCGTGCAATAAGGCTGTATAATTGCGGGTCCATTTGGGGATCTATATTCTGTTTGATTAATCTATTTATCTGTTATTATTCCTGTACTACACTCTTTTGATCACTGTTAACTTATAAGTTGTAAAGTTGAGTAGTATAAGGCCTCCAACTATATTTTAAAGAATGTTTTATAGTTCTGGGTCCTTAGCATTTTTGTACGAATTTTAGAATCAGCTTGTTAATTGAGACTGTGATTTAGAATGTTTTGACTATTAGATCACTATGAGGAAATCTCATATCTTGTTATCAGTATCTTGATATCAGTCTTCCTATCTATTAATCAGGCATATCTCTTCATTTACTTAGGTGGGTTTAAATTTGGTTGGTGTTGCTCAGTCGCCAAGCTGTGTCTGACTCTTTGCCACCCCGTGGACTGCAGGATGCCAGGGCTTTCCTGTCTCTCACCATCCCCAGGAGTTTGCCCAAGTCCCTGTCCACTGGATCAGTGACATCATAGAACCATCTCACCCTCTGTTGCCCTCTTCTCCTTCTGCCTTCAGTCTTTCCCAGCAACAGGGCCTTTTCCAATGACTCAGCTTTTCTTATCAGGTGGCAAAAAAAGTATTGGAGTTTCAGCTTCGGCGTCTGTCCTTCTGAAGAGTATTCAGGGTTGATTTCCTTTAAGTTTGACTGGTTTGATCTCTTTGCTTTCCAAGGAACTCTCAAGAGTCTTCTCCAGCACCATAGTTCCAAAGCATCGATTCTTTGGTGCCTCTGCCTTCTTTATGGCCCAGCTTTCATAGCCGTATGTGACTACTGAAAAGACCAGTAGTCACTGGTCTGTACAGACTTTGTCAGCAAAGTGATGTCTTTGATTTTTAACACACTTTTTAGGTTTGTCATATCTTTCCTGCCAAAGAAGCAATTGTCTTCTAATTTTCTGACTGCATTCACCATCCACAGTGATTTTAAAGCCCAAGAAAAGGAAATCTGTCACTGCTTCCAGCTTTTCCACTTCTATTTGCCATGAAGTGGTGGGACCTGATACCATGATCTTAGTTTCTTTAATATTGAGTTTTAAGCCAGCTTTTTCACTCTCCTCATTCACGTCATCAAGAGGCTCTTTAGTTACACTTTGCTTTCTGCCATAAGTGTGGTGTCACCCACATATCTAAGGTTGCTGATATTTCTCCTGACAATCTTGATTCTAGCTTTCAGTGGAGAAGCCTTATTCCTCTTTTGTAGAAACACTTATTTCTAAGTGTTTCATATTTTTGATGCATTGTATATGGTTTTAGAAAGATAATTTTGCTTTCAAATTGATGGTAGTCAGCACATAGAGATATAATTGATTTTTAGTACATTGGTTTTGCATTAATTTACTAGTTCTAGTTTTTTGTTTTTTGATAGATTTGCTGGTTTTCTTCAGACATCATTGTCATCTGCAAATAAATACAATTTTGCTTATTATTTTCCATTCTGTATATCTTTTATTTCTTTCTCTTGCCTTATTGCAATGGCTTGGATGCCAGTACAAAGCTGAATTGAAGTGGTAAGAGTGGATATCTTTGCCTACCTTTTCTTGATGTTAGCAAGAACTGTTCTATCTATTAGTAGTGAATTATGTTAGCAGTAGGATTTTTGTTGCTGTTGTTTTGTGTTTTGTTTGTTTTTTCGAGAGTTCTTTTATCAGGGTGAAGAAGTTCTCTTTTGCTGCTAGTTTGATGAGTTTTTATCATGAAGAGATGTTTCATTTATAAAATTGTTCCTTCTGGGATGATCATAAGATCATATTTGTCTTTAATTGTTTGAATGTATTTTCTTTTTAGGTCTTCGAATGTGTTTATAACAGCTACTTCAATACATCTATCTGCTAAGTCAAACATCTGAGCCATGTTAGGTTTGATTTCTGTTGACTGTTTTCTTGAGTGTGGGTTGCATTTTCCTCTGTCTTTACATATCATAGCAACTTTGATTCCATTGTGGACATTGCACATGGAACTGGATTTTGTGGTCTTCCTCTGAAAAGCAATGATCTTTGTTCTAGGAGCAACTTCAGTCATTGGCTGCTCAGCTTGGTTTTATGCTTTGTCAGGCCTGATCTGTGAAAAGCCCAAGGCATTTCCTAAGCCTTTGTTAGCTGATGGGACTCTCTCCTCTGCAGCTCCTGCCAGGACTCTCTGTTCTCTTGCGGTGGGAAGACTGAAGGTGGGACTTACTCTAGGGCATGTTTTTACGCATTTGCTGCTGTTTCTAATGTATACCGAAGAATACTCTGTGTGTACGTGTGTGTTTAGTTGCTCAGTCGTGTCCAGCTCTTTGTGAGTCCCTGGACTGTAGCTCACCAGGCTCTACATGGGATTCTGCAGGCAAAAGTACCGGAGTGAGTAGTCATTCCCCACTCAGGGATCGAACTGGGTCATGTGTAATGTTAAACATATCTCTTGACTCTGATTGGAAAGGAAATTCAGCTTCCTCAGCATTACTCAACGTCAAGTGTGCCTGTTTTTCTCTTCGCCCTGCAGTAGCTGCTCTTGGGTAGGCCTTAAGTAGTTTCACCCTGTGCCCTTGACTGAGGACTTTTAGGGAAAGGCAGACCTTCTGAACTGCTCACTGGGCCCACTGATCTCCCATCTTTCACATTCTAGTCACTCTATGCTAAGCTGCCTCCGTTGTGTCGGTCTGTTTGGAGGTCCCAGCTCATGGAGGCAATGTGAAGCTATGTGAAGCTCGCTCAGTCATGTCCGACTCTTTTGGACCCCATGGACTGTAGCCTACCATGGTCCTCCATCCGTGGGATTCTCCAGGCAAGAATACTGGAGTGGGTTGCCACTTCCTTCTCCAGGAGATCTTCCCAACCCAGGGATCGAACCCAGGTCTCCCGCATTGTAGGCAGACGCTTTACCATCTGAGCCATGGAGGCAATGAATAGCATAAACACTGTACCGTGGTAATGAGTGGAAGCTACCTTATCTCTGCACTATATATGAAAAAGAAAGGATTCCAATAGTAAGCATGCTCAAAGTCTAAAGATTGCAAAAGGACCACTTGGCCTGGCTAACTGCTTTCAAGTTTAAAAAATCCCTTTAGGTCACACTCTCTTACAGTGTCAAATGTGCTAATTAGAAAAGATTTAGATTTACTAATCAAAAGATCTCTACTTGGCAAAACCACAAGTAATAAAGTTCCTCAAAAAATTTTGCTTTTTTTCATTCTCTTCCCCTAAGAAGGAGTAAATACTGTTGTTTTGACAACTTCATTTGAATTTGACATAAAAATCTGTATCATTATATCAATTAACATTTCAGTGTTTTCCATCAGTATCTAAATAAGCACAATAAGGAGATGATAAATTTAATTTCTAGACTAGAATATATGTTTAAACTGTTTTCTAATTCCTGTTTTGTTGTTTTTCTTTGTTAAACTGTGTTAGAGAAGATTTCTTAATATTTCAATATGCCCTACTGTTAACTACGCTTTTATCAGAATGATATGTATTATATCATTTAAGAGCCCTATGCACGTGTGTTCAGTTGCCTCCTTGTCCAACTCTTTGCAACTCCATGGACTATAGTTCACAAGGTTCCTCTATCCGTGGGGATTTTCCAGGCAGGAATACTGGAGTGGTTGCCATGCCCTCCTCCAGGGGATCTTCCCCAACCAGGGATTGTACCCACTTCTCCTGCATTGCAGGCAGATTCTTTACTGCTGAGCCACCCAAGTGGCATAATACAAAAGGGAAAGAATGTGAATTGGCAGAATTTCTTAAAATGCCACCCACAGATCAGCAGCTAATGTAATTTCAAAAGCCTTGAGATTTAAAGAACAAGTGCACATCAGTTATCATTTTAAAAATACCCACTATGTGCAGAGGACTCGGTATTTTTTAGAATGAAAGAATCTTATAAAGGAGAGAGAACATTAAAAAAAAAAAAAAGAAAACAGTTAACAAGATCAATGAAAAATGAATCCTATTCTTAAAAATATTATAAAGCTAGGAATTAGGATTCCCTGGTGGCTCAGATAGTAAAGAATCTCCCTGCAATTCAGGAGACCTATGTTCAATCTCTGGACTGGGAAGATCCCCTGGAGAAGGTAATGCCAACCCACTCCAGTATTCTTGCCCGGAGAAGTCCATGGACAGAGGAGTCTGATGGGTCCATGGGGTTTCAAAGAGTTGGACACAACTGAGCAACTAACATACAAAATCCTTTATGAAGAAGATAGCTTTCCCGAAGGACAGTTAAAAAAAAGAGAAGAACAAGTACTTATAGATGGGAAAGCTCATTATTATACATTCCCAGTTCCCGCACAATCGATGTTCAGGTGTAATGCAACTCAAAATGAAATTTAAAAAATATATATGTCCTAAATTAAAATCAAAAGACATCATCAACAATTAAAAGAAATGAAATTTGAAGAAAAGAACTACATTATCTTTGATAAACACCTGCAGTTTTTTAATCCTGAAGAGTCTTTGCAAATCTTGAAGGAAAAAGATTAATAATTCAAGAGAAGAAAATGACAAAGAACATGTATTACAGGCGCTTTACAAAATGAATGAAAAAGGAATTTAAAAAAATCTTTGATCTCAAAATTCAAAATAGACAAATTAAATAATAATGTAATTTTAAATGTCCAGTGTTAATGTTGCTGAAAGTGAGAACAAATAACTGAATGTTGGCAGCAGTTTGGGGCAAGGAGTACTTTTTTCTCTCTGTTGGAAGTGTAATTTAATTTGATAATATGACAATAAACCAGTTATTCTCTTTTACTTGGTAACTCAACTTTGAGAATTTACATTAAAGAAATAATCAGAGAGATATCTTTGAAGATTTCAATACAAATGTGTTCACAACAGTTATTGGTAATAAAGGAACTTGGAGCATTTTAAAGTGAGATGTGATATATTTAATATGCAATGTATTTATTTAATGGAATGCTAGATAGTCTTTAAAGTTATTTGAAAATATTTTTTAAAAGATTAGAAAATACTAATTATTAAGTTTTGTAATTAAATATTGCTCATTTTATTAAAAATATAAAAATTAATATGCATTAATTCCTAAGAAATGCATCAAGCTTTTAACTGTGGCTATCTCTAAGGAGTGTTTATGAATTTCCTTTTCCAAATTTTCTTCAAAGACATATATTAATTTTGCAATATTAATTTTTATGTGGAAAGAAAAGTTGCCTGATAAAAATATGTATCCATAATACAAATAAGGAGACCATAAAAAAATACTTGTCTCACCATAATGGTCAGGATAAAATGCACATTCTTGGAGGGATTCAGTGCAGGTAAACTCATTGAGTGTAGTGATTCTGAACTAAGGTGTGATTTTTGTCCTCTGAGGGATATCTTTCTACGTCTGGAGATATTTTTGATTGGAGGTAGGGGGTGGCTGGGCTTCCCTGGTAGCAAAGCTGGTAAAGAATCCACCTACAGTGCGGGAGGCGCTGGTTTAATTCCTGGGTTGGTAAGATCTCCCGGAAAAGGGGTAGGCTACCCACTCCAGTATTCCTGGGTTCAATCCCTGGGTTGGGAAGATCCCTGGAAGGAGGGCATGGCAACCCACTCCAGTATTCTTGCCTGGAGAATCTCACGGACAGAGGAGCCTGGTGGGGCCCATGGGGTCACAAAGAGTTGGACATGATTGAGCGAGTAAGCCACAGAACAGCACAGCACGAGGGGTTGCTACTGGTGTATTTAGTGGGTATAAATCAGGGATGCTGCTGAACATTTTGTAATACCCAGGATACACATTCATCAGCCTGGTATTTCAATCATGTTGAGACTGAGAAACCCCAGTGGAAAGGTCACAGGTCAGGGTTCTGAGATCTGTATCTCTGTTAAATCCATTACAGCTTCTTGATCTTGGGAAAATCCTGTACAGTATTTTTATTTTTGATTTTTTTCTTTTTTATTGAAGTATAAGTTGGTTTTAAAATTTTTTTATGGGAGTTTTGTTGCTTTACAATGCTGTGTTAGTTTCTGCTGGACAGCAAAGTGACTCAGCTGTGTGTACATATGTCCTCTCTTTCGGGGATTTCCTTCCCATTTAGGCCTCCACACAGTAGAGTTCCCTGTGCCAAACTGTAGGTTCCCACTATCCTGTGCAGTCTTGTGTCTCTGCTTTCTCATCCAGAGTGGCACTAATGGTATCTTGAAAGGGTGAAATGACTGAAAAGGAGGTTGTGAGACTAAGTGGTGGTAACAGACGTGTGAAAGTGCTTTGGAAGTAAATCCTGCTGGAGAGCAAGGAGCACTTATCTGCTTCTCTTTGCACTGAAGCAGCCTTTACGGTGGGGCTAAGTGTCACGTAAAGGTTCTGAAGATTGTGCATCTGACTGATTCAGCTGTATCTCCTGTTGTCTGCATCAGACACACGAAGAAAGAATTCCCCGCAGTCCGTTACAATGATCGTTCAAAACCTACGAAGAACTTCAGGCACAGATTGCCCTACTCCTTTCATGTCGACTTGGAATATTTTGAAATTATAGAAAGAGAATTTCTATTCTACCTGGGATCTCAGTTTTCTTCTCTTTCTCATTAAAAAAATTATAAACTCTTTCTGAAATGAAGAGCTGTTATCACATTCTAATGGGAAATTTCTAGAGGTTTTTAAAAAAGGGTTTTTGTGATTAAGTTATTTAGAAAATATGGAGCCAGAATTTTAGCTTATGATGCTTTGAGCATTTGCTAATTCCACCTAAAATCCTTAATCTCCATTTAAGAAAATTGTGGTAATAATATTTTCCTTGTGGTCATTGGGATTAAATCTAATAGCACAAATAGAATGTGTTAGACAGGGTCCTGGCTTAGTACCTGGTTTCCCCTTGCCTTTAGGATCAGACCCTTCTTTAAAAAAACCTTTAATCATCTCTTTCACTCTGCTTTGTTTCAAGCATTGTTCTTTCCTTTCTATCCGGAAAATTCCCACTCATTCTCAGTTATCACCTGGAGGTCACTCCTGAAAGGAGATCTCTTCCAATCTCAGGATTAAGTTAGTGTTTCTTATAAATGAGAACTTACAGGGAACCCTAATCAATGCTTTGTGGTGACCTAAATGGAAAGGAAATTCAAAGAAAGAGGGGATATATGTATACATTGGATTCACTTTGTTGTACAGCAGAAACTAACACAACATTGAAAAGCAACTATATTCCAATAAAATTTTTATAAAATTAAGTTAGTCTTCTGCTCTAAGTGACCAAAGTATCCTGTTCTTCCCAATAATTGGTTATGCGTTCAATACTTGTCCTCACTTCCTGACTATACGCTAAGATGGAGAAAAAGGGAAAGCGGGGTCAAATATAACTCATGTATAAGTTTGAATATAATATATAGCTTCATTGCTGTACACTCAGGCTTTGGATCCATGCCTAGTGCATAATGGGCTTCCCTGGTGGCTCACATGGTAAGGAATCTGCCTGCGATGCAGGAGACTGGGGTTTGATTCCTGGGTGGGGAAGATCCCCTGGAGAAGGGCATGGCAACTCACTCCAGTATTCTTGCCTGGAGAATCCCTCAGAGTAGTCTGGAGAGCTGCAGTCCGTGGGGTTGCAGAGTTGGACATGACTGAGCAACTAACACACACACAGGTACCTCATGTAAGTGGCATTAAACTGTGTTTGTTGGCACCTACTATATATTGGGATGCATTTTTAATTTAACTTAATATACATCCTGCAAACAGATTGTACCTTTCTCCTCCTGTGCTATATAGGAGGTTCTCATTAGCTAATCAGTATAGTATTTTAAATTTTAGCGACTTTTTTTTTTCTTGGCTTGTAAAAAGTGTAGGTGAACGTTTTAAAGCTCAAGGGTACATATGCACTATTCAAGTAATCTGGCATCTTCCAAATCTTTTGTATCAGGTTATATCACGGGTACAAGAGCTGTTTCAACTGTGATATCTCAAACCCCAGAGTCTGAGGACTAAAGGGTGTTGACTGTTCTCCAACAAAACAGATATTGGTATTTAAAGATCACCCTATGTTCCCATCTAATGTATCATTCTTACAGTTCAGCCTATTAACAGTTAAACCCAGCTAATAAGGGAAGGGTTATTGATGGTATAAACAACATCCTTTGATAAAATTTGATAGTAAAGGGTCAGTCTCTAGAGTTTTTATTTAAATCTTGACTCCACCTTTATCAGCTCTGTAACCTGGGGCAATACGTGAACAGTGAACTCCCTGATGTTTAAGCTGGTTTTAGAAAAGGCAGAGGAACCAGAGATCAAATTGCCAACATCCGCTGGATCATGGAAAAAGCAAGACAGTTCCAGAAAAACATCTATTTCTGCTTTATTGACTATGCCAAAGCCTTTGACTGTGTGGATCACAAGAAACTGTGGAAAATTCAAGAATTTTCCACAACACTGTGGGAATACCAGACCACCTAACCTGCCTCTTGAGAAATCTGTATGCAGGTCAGGAAGCAACAGTTAGAACTGGACATGGAAAAACAGACTGGTTCCAAATAGGAAAAGGAGTACGTCAAGGCTGTATATTGTCACCCTGCTTATTTAACTTCTGTGCAGAGTATATCATGAGAAACGCTGGACTGGAAGAAACACAAGCTGGAATCAAGATTGCTGGGAGGAATATCAATAACCTCAGATAGGCAGATGACACCACCCTTATGGCAGAAAGTGAAGAGGAGCTAAAAAGCCTCTTGATGAAAGTGAAAGAGGAGAGTGAAAAAGTTGGCTTAAAGCTCAACATTCAGAAAATGAAGATCATGGCAACCGGTCCTATCACTTCATGGGAAATAGATGGGGAAACAGTGAAAACAGTGTCAGACTTTATTTTTTTGGGCTTCAAAATCACTGCAGATGGTGACTGCAGCCATGAAATTAAAAGACGCTTACTCCTTGGAAGAAAAGTTATGACCAACCTAGATAGTATATTCAAAAGCAGAGACATTACTTTGCCGACTAAGGTCCGTCTAGTCCAGGCTATGGTTTTTCCTGTGGTCATGTATGGATGTGAGAGTTGGACTGTGAAGAAGGCTGAGCACCAAAGAATTGATGCGTTTGAACTGTGGTGTTGGAGAAGACTCTTGAGAGTCCCTTGGACTGCAAGGAGATCCAACCAGTCCATTCTGAAGGAGATCAGGCCTGGGATTTCTTTGGAAGGAATGATGACAAAGCTGAAGCTCCAGTACTTTGGCCACCTCATGCGAAGAGTTGACTCATTGGAAAAGGCTCTGATGCTGGGAGAGATTGGGGGCAGAAGGAGAAGGGGACGACCCAGGATGAGATGGCTGGATGGCATCACGGACTCGATGGATGTGAGTCTGAGTAAACTCCGGGAGATGGTGATGGACAGGGAGGCCTGGCGTGCTGCGATTCATGGGGTCGCAGACTCGGACACGACTGAGCGACTGAACTGAACCGAAGCCAAAAGCAGCTGCGCAGCACAGGGAGCCCCGCCCAGTGCTCTGTGATGGGCGGGGCGGGGCGGGGCGGGGCGGCCTAGTGAGGAGGGGATATATGTATACGTGAGAGTTGATTCACACTGTTGTACAGCAGAAACCAGCACAACGTCATAAAGCAACTATCCTCCAATTTTAAAAAAAAGTAAAAAAAAGAAAGAGGATGTGGAGGTGGACACACAGGGAGAATGCCGTGTGATCAGAGAGGTGGAGATCGGAGTGGTGGAGCTCGAGGCAAGGGATGCCCAGGATTGGTGGCCTCCACCAGAAGCTGGAAGAGGCAAGGGACGATTCTGCCCAGAGTTTTAGAGGGTGAATGGCCCTGCTGACAACTTGATTTTGGATCTCTAAAACTGTGATAGAAAACTCCAAAACTATTGATAGAATAAATTTCTGTTATTTGAAGAATTCTAGTTGGTAGTTCTTTGGTACAACAGCCCTAGAAACTAATACAGTAATGGAAAAATATAGATTTTATAAACCAGAAATTACATATAGTCTTCCTGCAGAAGTCCAGCTTCCCTAAAACTTCCTTGGCTTCCCATGTTCCTCTTTGTGCTAATTTATTTTTCTCCTTTCTTTCCTTGGTTTATGTAGAAAATAAAACATTGGCTTCGAAATATGGTTAAAAAAAGCAGCCAAACAACAACAGGACCAAAATGCAAAATGATTATGTGAGAGGTAACAAGAATGAGTTTGTTAAGCCCAAAGGGATGGGAAAAGTCTAGATGAAGATAAATAGAAGTTGGACATGAAAGCCGTTATTTAGATGGGTACACAAATGAAACCTTCTCTGTCCAATTCCGGCAACCCTATGTTTAGAAAGGGAATTTTTATATTATAATTTCTACATGCTGAGTATAGTATAGAAACTAAATTTCTAATTTGTTTTTCAAGATAAGTTCCTAAATTTTCGTCACTTGTTCACTTTGGAAACAGGTCAGTTTTTGCAGGACAAGTCTTAACCTTCTCATGAATGAACACAAAGATAGAAAGGCATTTTTTTGGTCTGTCTCCCCAAGAAAAAGAAAATCTGAATAGGACCACAAAGTCTTCTTACAAGGAGAAAAGACAGATTGAACCCCTCAAGCAAATGCTTCACACTTGCCCCATGCTCCACCCAAGTCCTGAAGGGTGTCCCAGGGTCAGGCTGAGAATTGGATTCCTTTGGTGTCTCCATAGAATATGAATTCCAGGTGGACCCAGCTCTCCTCCAGCAACAAAATACAAAGAAACTATATGGGACTAAAAATAACTGCATGCTTGCAGCAGTTAGAGCACATTCTGGGCAAAAGATGTAAAGAGACCAAAAACCCCAGTGCCAGTTTTGAAGAGCCTGGAGCAAAGGCCAGTACTGCTTGTGCCCAGGCATGCAACTCACGGAAGGGGTGGGCAAACCACCTAAGCCAACCCTCTGGCCCATCCCTTGAGCCCTCCTACCTTCCCCCTATATAAGGAACAAGCACACTGTTCCCCTCCTGCCCCCCTGCTCCCCAGGGAGCGAGCAAGCTAGGGAAACTGTTGTTTGTTCTCCAGCTCCCCCAACCACTCACGCAGGATGTAGCAGGGGACCCAGTAAAGCCTCGCTTGAAAAAAAAATGAGTTCCGGAGATATGTTATTTAGATAAATAAAACGTATTTGCTTAAATTTTATTTTTCTGGTCATGGTGATATTTAATCCAGTGCTAATACCAATTTATTGGAAACTATTTGTTTGGTTTCCCTTCTTTTCTTTCTCTGCCCCTCCCTTCCATCTTTATTTTTCAAGTAATGATGGGAAAGGTTGAGGAAGTGGTTGGAGAGACAAGGAAGCAGGGCTTGCAAACAAAATAAACGAATCCAACTCTGTGTTGTTATTAAAGCAAGCACCATTGTGTTGGGAGCCATGGGAAAACATGCTGCAATCCTTAAATATAAATATTTGTAGGAGTGTTACCTGTCATTGCTTACGATTGTGGTAGAAATCACCTGGAGTACAGAAGGAATATTTGCCCAAGACTTATTACTGCCAGTGAGATACCTTTTGAAAAACTGAAATATGGGGACAGGTTTAAGAATGTAAAAAATATATTGCCACGTTGATATCTTAACACACAATCATGTAAGTTACAAGTTTCTCCTAATTTCTGAAATAATGTGTTGATTGAACTCCACTTCGAAAGCCCTTATATGGAACTTCCTGTGTATCAGGTACTATTTAAGGGCTTTACAATTATTTGCTTATTTAATCCTTCCAGCAATTCTAAGAGTTAGGCATTGTTACCGTAAAGTCTATTTTAATTGAGGAAACTGAGGAATAACCAAGGGTTGGACTTGAACTCAAGCCGTCAGGCACCATTGTCTATTCCCTGCCACGCTATTCTGTGTTTCCCAAAGCCCATTTGTGTTAGATCAAGCCTTTTATTTGTACTTTTTCAGCAGAAGAAATCCCATCTTAAATTCGAAATATGAAAATCTATTTTGTTAAGTGCGGTTGTATCCATCAAATTTGTCTTGTATGGAAATTCCTTTTCATAAACTGTTTTCCTTAAAATAAGATCTATATGTAATTTCAAATGTTCTCTTTGTAATAAATATAAAATGTAAACAGATGGAATTTTTCCCTTTGAGGAAAAAAGGATGTGGGTAAATGTGCCTACTACACACCTTTCTGCCATAAAAATTCAGTCTTCTATCTGAAATTTGTGTTAGAAGATTCTAAAATTTCTTTCGTATTTCTGCGCTTCATTTGAATCAAGCAATAGGTTTAAGAAGTGCTGGCTCTTGGTCTGGCCTTTCTTTATGAAAGGCAGCCTTATCCACAGTTTTCCTTCTCCCCCCTGCCCCTCCCAGATTATTTTCCAGTGGAGTAAGGAAGATGTCATGGAAGATTGCCATATGGTAAGAGTGAGTGATTCCAAACACACCCATCAGTGGTAGGCAAGCCACCCACGAGTAGCTGAGTTTCCAGGCACGACCTGATCAGGACAAGTACGTAGGTACAGGTAGTACGTGTTGTAAATTCAAATTGAGACCTCAGTTTTGAATCCAAGGCGATTTGACAGGTTTTTAAGTCTAAGACCTGAGTAGATACACTTGCAGCCAGATGAGAGAGATGATACACGTCCAGTCATACCCGTGTATGAAAACCCTTGTCTGGAGAATGTTAAGAAATCACCCGAATTTTCCCACCATTTCCAGGTATTTTCTATGGGAAAACATGCAGATGCGCTTTGTTGCTCTTGGAACTAAAAAAAGTACATGTGATGAGAATATGCATGCTGCTTTAGTTTCATTCACATGCTATTTTAATGATAAGACATTTAGTCAGAATGGCAAGGATTGGTTTATTGCTGAAAATCTTCCAGAATAAAAGGGGAAGGTGTTGCACCCAGAGATGGAGGAGTTGGTTTTTGTCATCCAGCCTCAAACTTTTCAAAACGTATTACCTGCCCTCTCTGTGCTCCCCTCCACCTCAAATAAACAGCAGCCAGCAACCACAAACTCTTATCGGCACTCCCCTAGGACTGTGGGTGTTTGATGACTCAGGTCATCTCAAAGACAACACAACATCTCAGAGAACAAGCTGTTTCTTTTTGTTGGAACAGCAGCACACTTGCAAGCAATAATATGTAATAATAGCACAGGTAATGCCATGAGCTCATGACCTCACTCCCAACTGTGATTTTTTCCTTCAGGGCTTTCTGAGAGGGTCCCAAGAGCAGAGTTCCTGAGGAGCTGTGCAGTATTCTCTAGAAAGACCCATGTCTGTTACCCTCTCCTCTTTTCATGAATGGCTGTCTTGGGAGGGGAACAATGGAGTGAGTGTATCATCTCCAGCAATCACAAACCTTTCACCACAGATTTCAAAGGCATATATTCCAGCCACAGTGTGCTCTGAAATGTGAGTACTAAGGCGCATTTATTGGATTTTTGAAAGGGCGGTTGCAATTCTATATGAAGCAGTGGATTTATCAGCATATGAAGCAGGTCAGTGCTCTAGGATTTTAGCCTATGACCTGTTCCTTCTCACTTCAGCGATTGCCCACTAGGAAACTTGGTTTAGTAGGAGGTTTGGGTTGAGTGGTTGATTACATTGGTTAGATAAGTTGATTAGAGAGAGAGAGTGGACAATTTCAACTGCTGAAAAGATGCAACCTGGCCAAGAATAGACAAATTTCTTCCCTTTCCCAAGGAGACTGGTTATTGGATCAGCTGTGGTTGAGAAGTAGAAGATGATCATTCCTGATGAGCCCTAGGAACCCCAGTAACATCTGGGCCTCTTGGATAACCTAGGCCTTCCCACTACAGGGCCTCTAATATGATGGGCAAGGTGACAATGTCTGCATTCCTGGGATGGCTGATGAAGGAAAGTTATACCGCTCGAAATAGCCTGGAGTTAAAACTCCCCTTGGATCCTCCCCACCATTCTATGCAAAACAAAGAACTCTCTCACCCCAAGAAAAAAATGGATATTAAGGTTGATTACACCCAGCTCCCAGCTGGTCCCAGCCTCTGGCAGATCTCCAGAATTCCTTGCTCTAGCTGTTTAAGAGATAACTAATCCGAACAACCTTGGAGAAGAACAGGCCCCCTTAAGACAGTAAATTTCCACATTATGTACCTATACGTACTTACTCTTTTCTTGGGTTAGTGCAGCAGCTCACTAATCTGGCTTGCTGTCCCTTCTTACCTCATTAAAGGTGATCTGTTCCTGGAACATGCCGGTCTCGTTCTTTCTCCGAACCTCGATTTCGCTAATTCCCTTACCCTACAGGTGACAGTCAGGGTTTTATAGCTGGTCTCAATCTGCTCGATTAGGGGATTCCTGTGAATTCTCATCCAGGAAATAAATATAAATATTTTCTAGGTTAAAGATAACCCTTCTATCTGAAAAATCTGGCATAGTTATCTTCCTTAGCTACAGGGTCCCGTTTCACAAAGAATGACTGTGTGAATTGTTCTGGATGAGGCAGATTGGTTTTACACTTCTTTTTCTAGTCTTTTAAGGGGGATGCACAGGTTATTGACTTGAGATCATTATTCTTTTCTGTATGGGCATTTCAGTGATAAATGTATAGTATTTTCCAAGTCTTTTATTTCCTTGATTATCTTTTGCATAGTTTTTCTATCTGTTGTTAAATGTGGGCTGTTAAAGTCTCAAATCATTATTGCTGAATCATCTGTTTCTTATCTCAATTATGTCAGTTTTTGCCTCACATATTTCAATTTGTGTGTGTCCTTTAATCTAAATTGTGTCTCTTATAGGTATCATATAGCCTGATCATTAAAGAATAATTTTGCCAGTTTCTGGTTTTTGGCTAGAGTGTTTAAGCCATGTACATTTAATGTAACTATTGATAAGTTAGGGTTATGTCTGCCATTTTGCCATTTTCTTTCTTTATTATGCATTTTTGTTAATTTATTCTTTTATTATTGACTTCTTTTATGTTAAATGCATATTTTCTAGTGTACCATTTTAATTCCCTTGTTTCTTTTATTATAATTAACAATTTTGTTTTGGTTGCCTTGGAGATTAACATCTATCAACAGTCTATACTGGGTTAGTAAATACCTATTTTATTTCAATGGTATGCAAAATCTTTGCAGCTGTATAGAGTCTGTTCCCTCCATCCTTCTTTGTGTTAATATTGTCATACAAGGGGTGGTTTAGCATGGTACTTAATATTATCAGTATTGTCAAATACAATATGAATTGTATTTTTAAACATTACATGCTATCAACATAGATTTATTATTACTGCTTTATGCAGTTGTTTTTAAAATCACATAGTAGAAAAATAGTTACAAGCAAAAAGTACCTCAAGATTGTTTTGCATATTTACATATGCAGTAACCTTTTCCAGTGCTCCTTAATTGCTTCATTTGAATGTAAGTTCCTGCATATGGGCCATGCTTTCCTATTTGTTTACATGTCTTATATTTTTTGTTGAAACTTAGATATTTAAAATAATGTGGCAACTCTGGAAATCATAGTAACACCCTCTCCAGTGTTTTTCATTCTTGGTGTTTGTTTTTGTTACCTTTGTTTAAGTAGGTTTCCTGAATTAATTCCGTAAGTCTGTATTCTTTTTTCACTGTGGCCACTGAAGTCTCTCTGCTTGATTAAATTAGTGGTCAACTGGATGTCTCTATAGAGATTCCTTAAATGCTTGGTACTAATAAGTTTTTCAGACTTTATTGAGCGGCCCTGTGTGGGGTGGGCGTGCCTTATAATGTTCAGGCAGTTTACAACTCTGCCTTAGCCTTTACTTCCTGATTGCACAGAGCCTCAAAGTTAGCAAGAGTTTAGGCTTTGTCAAGTCTTTCGGGGGCAGCGTATAGCTCTGAACATATACACGATCTTGGATACACATATTGCATATTGATCCTCATGGATATGTTAGAGCTTTGCAAAGCATCTTATGAACATAGTATTTTCTAGATCGTCATTAAAAAATGTTGGTCAAGTTTTGTTTGCCTCAGTTGTTAATGTTGCCTTGGTGAAGTTGCTCAGTCGTGTCTGACTGTTTGCGACCCCATGGACTGTAGCGTACCAGGCTCCTCCCTCCATGGGATTTTCCAGGCAAGAGTACTGGAGTGGGTTGCCATTTCCTTTGCCTTAGGCAGATGTGCTATTAAACAACTGCCACTAATTGGTTTCAACAAACATTCCTTGTTTCCATTGCTCAAGCTGTGAATTTCTGCATGCAGAGCTTTTTATAGATGGAGAGACCAAAGCAAGGCAAGTACATGGTAAGACCTGGATACTCACTCTGTGAGATTGGGTTGATGACTTGAGCTCATGACAAGTGTATTCTTTCTCCTGATGCAGCTTGCCCTTGGCTTTCATCCATGCTCTTCAGGGTTACAAGTGAGCAACACCTTCGAACAACAGTGTACAGAAATAGAACGTCTAGAGTGAGACTGGGGCAGGGTGAGTACCTAGTATTGAAAGAAAAAGGATCTCATGGTGCTAGAAAGGATGAGATCCAAGGTACTGGTGAAGGGATTAACTCTAGCAAAGAGAAGGGATAAGACACTTGTTGAGTGCAAATGAAAATGTATCTTCTTGTCTTTCAAGAATCCAAGTGATATTCATTTCTTCCGCTTATGTACCCATCAATTCCACTCATAATTAGAAGATTATCTGCTGAGCAAAAATCTCTTGGATAAATTCCCACAAGTGAGATTTGAGTCACTGTGCACATTTTTAATATTAATCCATATTGCTAAATTGCCTTTTAGAAAAGTTTTTTTTTCAGTTAAACATATACATATATCTATTCTTTTTCAGATTCTTTAGAAAAGTTATTTTTTAGGATCAGTGCTATCTTTGACTATGGGCTTTAACAAGATGGGAAGAAGGGTATTGGCTGCCTTAGGAAGCAGTGAGCTTCCTCTCATTAGGAATACTCACAAATAGGCTATTTTTGCCTCTTAGCCACGACATTGTAAGAAGTGAGTCAAACATCAGAAAGGTGGTTCGACTAGGTGACTTTTATGATCCCTCCCAACCCTGAGAGTGTAGGAGTTTGTGAGTGAGACAGATGTTTAACTTCTTGAAAGGCAAGCTACTGCATGGGTGAAAAACAAGTGAGGAATTATTTTCTGTCTCATACACACACACACACACACACACCACACACACACACACAAACACCCTTGTGGGAGTGGAATAGCCTAAGCTCAGAAGCCAACAAAAGGCAAATGTGTGTGTGTGTGTGTGTGTTTATATATGTGTGTTTATATATGTGAATGTGAGGAATGGAGATAAAGGAGAAAGGTATGTGAATGACTAAATAATTACATTTCGGTGTGTTGTAACATTTTTTAAACTGGGGGTATAATTACTTTACGGTGTTGTGTGAGTGTCTGCTGTCCAGTGAAGTGAATCAGTTATAACATACATATATCCCCTCTTTTTTAGATTTCCTTCCCACTTAGGTCACTGTTGAGCATTGAATGGAGTTCTCTGTGCTGTACAGCAGGTTCTCGTTAGTTATCTATTTGATATATATTACTGTATACATTAACATTTTTTTTCAGTGTCAAGAGCATTCTAGGGTGGGAAGTCAAAAGAAGTCTATTAACAAGGCAAAAAGGGAGATAGATGTACTTCCAGAAAAAGAAAAAACAGAAGAAAAAACAAAGACAGTGAAACAAGTGAACACTGTTCTCATCTTTCTCCTCTTCCTTATCTATAATTTTTGAATCGTTGGATAATTGTTCAGGTCTCCTTTGTCTTGTTTCAGAGACACAGAAGTTATAATGGAAATAAAATTAATAGGTACCATTTATAGAAATTGACCCAAGTGTACACACAAATACATATATACACATAAACATTTTACTTCCCCAACTCTATGAAATAGAGGCTGTAATTAAGCCCACTTTACAGATAAAGAATGAGGCACAGAGAAGTTAAATAACTTAATCAAAGTCACACAGCTAGTGTGTAGCAGGGTCAAGATTCAAACTCAGGTAGCCAGGTTCTACAAGCCAGCATCCAGCCACCATGTGCCCCTGCCTCTTAGCAAGCACAGGGTGGAAAGCTGGCTTTGAACACCTGCCTTCAAATTTGTGCGTCAGTGCCTAAAGGCTGTGTGATTTTGGAGGAACCGTTTCCCTGCCCTGAGCCACAGATTCCTCATTTATAAGACGGCAGGGCTCTCTTTCTCACAGGGCAGTTGTGAAGATGAAATGAGGTCTTGTTGAAGTCTGAAATGTAGGAAACCCTGGTGAAATCACAGTGATTGGTACTTACTTGCTTCAGACTTAAAGGCCATAGAATTTTGAGGCAAGAAGCTTCCTAACTGCAATTAAGCTGTGTTATAAAGCTGGGCCTTTTAGAAAAGTTGAGAGCCGATCAGGAAAAATACCAGGGTGGAAATGAAACCTCCCCCAAGCCTTCAAGTGCTGTGAAGGTGATAAGACCACTTGCTACCAGAAGGTCCTGTTATCCTCCTCAGAGATCCCTAAGCTCTGGTAGGACGGGGTAATCTTAGGTGATAAGAGAGATGTAAGGAATTACAACTCCTGATAAAGCACTGTGGTTTTGTTTGCCCATGCTTGGGTGAGATATGGGTGACAGAGATAAAGTGCTGGCAGGAGCCCCAGGTGGGTTGAAAATGACTCCTCATGCCTGGGAGGGTTGGTGGGGGTTGGGGGGGCGGGGGGCGGGTGACCTGCTACTGTATTTATTCTGCTTATCTCAGAGTGTGGGCAGAGCCTTCCAGGGCCTGCTTAGGTGGATGCTCTTGAAAGACTGGAGGGGGAGCTTGAGGGCATGTTAGTCAGCTAGGCTCTCTGCAGGAAGCTCCGCTCCCTCTGGTCTCAAATGCCAAACTAAGTCATCATTTGACGGCATTCCTATATGGAGGCTTTATAAGATATGACCTTCTTCCAACAGACGAGGATCAGATAGTCACGTGGAAGGGTCAGGCATACTCCCAACTGGCCAGACCTCAATGCAGGGTAAAGCGGACTAGATAGGGTGACTGGTGACATGTGGTGGGAATGCTGAAAAGGGTAGTTAATCCTGCCCGGGTGAGATGCAGGCTGGGGAAGAGATGGGGAAAGCCTTCTGGAGGCCTCTGAGCAGATCCTTGAGTGAAGAATAGGTGGGGTGTTGATAGGAGAGGAGGAGGAATTCTCTAGGCTCCAGGCACAGCCATCACACAAGTGTGGCGGCATTAATTGCCCAGATCCCTTCAGTAGTTCCTAGAGAATTCATTCAGTAGCTAAGAAGCTTGTAGTTTTACCAGATTTTTCTAGTCTCCTTTATCTCGCTCCTTCCAAACTACGTACAACAGAAAACTACCCCTGCATACCAGTATATATGTTACTTAATGAAGTGCAGATAATACAACTCGCTGAAAATTGAAAATTAAAAATGATGCTGGCAAGAGCGAGAAGAAACAGGAAAGTTCGTGGGAATATGTTATTGTTTAGTTGCTAAGTTGTGTCTGACTGTTTTGTGACTCCATAGACTGTACAGCCCACCAGGTTCCTTCTGTCCATGGAATTTTCCAGGCAAGAATACTGGAGTGGGTTGCCATTTCCTTCTCCAGGTCATCTTCTCGATCCAAGGATCGAACCCTCATTTCCTACACTGGCAGGAGAGTTCTTTGCTGCTGAGCCACCAGGGAAGCCCCATCAGTCAGTTTAGTTGCTCAGTCGTGTCCCACCTTTTGCCATCCCATGGACCGCAGCACGCCAGGCTTCCCTGTCCCTCACCAGCTCCCGGAGCTTGCCCAAATTCATGTTCATCGAGTTGGTGATGCCATCCAACCATCTCATCCTCTGTCGTCCCCTTCTCTGCCTGCCTTCAGTCTTTCCCAGCATCAGGGTCTTTTCCAATGAGTCAGTTCTTTGCATCAGGTGGCCAAAGTATTGGAGCTTCAGCTTAGGACTGATTTCCTTTAGGATGGACTGGTTGAATCTTCTTGCAGTCCAAGGGACTCTCAAGAGTTCAAAAGTTCAAAAGCATCAATTCCATTTGCTTTAATGCTCTGTTGTCCTCTTGAAATTCTTAATAACTTTTGAATGAGAAGCGTTTGTATTTTGCATTGCTGCTGCTGCTGCAGCTAAGTCACTTCAGTCGTGTCTGACTCTGTGTGATCCCATAGACAGCAGCCCACCAGGCTCCGCAGTCCCTGGGATTCTCCAGGCAAGAGTACTGGAGTGGGTTGCCATTGCCTTCTCCAATGCATGAAAGTGAAAAGTGAAAGTGAAGTCTCTCAGTCATGTCTGACTTTCCAACCCCATGGACTGCACCCTGCCAGGCTCCTCTGTCCCTGGGATTTTCCAGGCAAGAGTACTGGAGTGGGTTGCCACTGCCTTCTGCAGCATTTTGCACTGAGGCCCTGCAATTATGTAGCTGGGTTTACTTAGGGCACTGGGCCATCTTTGGAGGGTTGGGATAAACTTCACTGATTATTCCTGACCCAGTAGCACTTGTAAATAGCTGTAATCAGCAGTCACACAGTCTGGAAAGATTAGTAGAGAGCTGCTACCCTACCTGAGCAGGAGTTCCCCTCCCCTCACATGATAAGGTTGGAGTAAAGAGTTGTGCTCAAGTTTCGAATCTTGAGGTGGTCTAGTGGTACAAAACCTGCCTGCTGATGCAGCAGACACAGAGATGGGGGTTTGATCCCTGGGTCAGGAAGATCCCCTGAAGAAGGGCATGGCAACCCACTCCAGTATTCTTGCCTGGAAAATCCCATGGACAGAGGAGCCTGGCAGACTGTAGTCCATAGGGTTGCAGAGAGTTGGACATGACTGAACCGACTTAGTATGCACGCCTCGAATCTTCTAATTTTTCAAGAAAAGCTGGAAATCTGTTTGTTAATTAGTTTTTATTGATGTATAGTTGCTTTACAATGTTATGCTAGTTTCTACTGGACAGTAAAGCGAATCAGCCTTATGTATACATATATCCCCCATTTTAAATCTAACTTTTAAACAACATTTATTTACTTGGCTGGTCTCCAGACAAGTAAATAATTACTTACTTAATTAATTAATTGCAACATGCACGATCTTTAGTTGCAGTATGTGGGATCTTACTTCCCTGATCAGGGATTGAACCTGGGACCCCTGCATTGGGAGCTCAGAGTCTTAGCCAGTGGACCACCAGTTGCTAAGAAATCTGGAAATTTCCAGCCACTGGAAATCCAGTTTTTAGTGCAGAAGTTGCAGCTTTTAAATGTTGCCCAAAAATGTACACGTAATAACTACATAGAATATGTCCATACCAGATTTGTTTTCCAAGTTTCTAGATTTCAACTTGTTTTCTTTCCTCCAAACACTTGGAAACAATGACTGTGAAAGGGGGGATCTGTTGTCTAGGACTTGTGTTTTCACATGAGCCGGACACAATGTTTGCCCCCCACAAAAGGTGTGGGAGTGAACTAGTAAAAACTAGAGCAGTTGCTAAAATCCACATGGGTGCCAAGGTGACTTGTTTTGAGGCCCACAGTCCTTGTGCACCTTCTAGGAAATTCAGCATCTTACACTTACTTTTTAGGTTATTTGCCTTGGTTTTGAGTGTTTCAGCACTATTGTTACAGGGGAACCTGGAGAATTTTATAATTGCTTCCTATTTTCAGAAGGTTTTTCATTCATGATGTGAAAGCCAACCAAACGATAACAAACAAATGCTGGTGTTAGTTTGGGAGGTTGTATTTTTGAGCAGTTTCATTAGAGAATTTCACAAAATGAGAACCAGCCCTTGGACGTTCTCCCATCACATCATGTACTTTGCAACTCCAAACACTCAGAGAGTCTTTTTAGAATCAGAGGATTTGAAAGTAATTCTAAAATGAAGACCCACATAGAACAAATAATTTAATCCATTTTCAATTCCTGAAATTTTAAATGAGCCTCATACATTTAAATTGTCTCTGAATGGGTTTCCCCTTCCCAACCCCAAGTTTTTCTGTTTTAAATTAGATCTTTCCTGGATTTGAGATCATTTCTATTTTTTTTTTTTTTTCAGGATTAAAAAAAAAAAAGTTTTAGGATCTCAAGATTGAAGACAGTACTTTAAAGGGCCAGCAAGATGCTGTTGGTCTGTAAGCTCCTTACGTGTTGGTGGCAGATGATACACATACATGTGCCCTGTACATGTTCCATGTCTCTTTCCAACCCCAGTGGACCATGACCACCTTTACAGGGGGCTCATAAAAGTGGTCCTGGGACTCAGTGGGTGGGGGCTTTGTTGAGATTTTCTTAGTCATCACTACGCACTCATTAAGTCCTCAGTGGTTGCCATAAACTTTAACTCTTTACGACCAGCAGTTCAAGTTGATCAGTTCCCAATGATTACAACAGTGCCAGGGACGCTAACTACAGGTGGTGAAAGGATTAAGAAAACCATCTAAGGAAATTAGCTGGAGGATTATGAAGTTTCTTCTGCATTTAAAGAGGAAACGTTAGAGGTGTGGGGACATTCTTTTCGTTTGCTCCCACATTATTTGCTAACGTTGCCTGTCTCAGGGCTGGGAACAAGTTCAGTGGACGGACTTACTGCCTTTGCGCCAGATACTGAGATTTTCCCAGATGCTTCCACGATATGAAAGAAGAATCTTGCTTTCCTCCCCTTTTCAGGATTACATTTCACTGTTTGCAATAAAAGTGAGTGGTTAGCATATCCATTTCTCTGCCTCCAGATCTGTTGATATCTTTCACTTTATGCAAGCCGGATTGCTTATGAGTTACCATACCTGAAATATTTGCAGTCACCATCCACATAAGACTGTGATGACTTGATTGCAATAAACAACTCCTTTAGGTTCTTATCAGCATTATATTAAGGCTCAAGAGTCATTAGACGAGAATGTGTAGTTTGATATTTTCCTTCTATGCCTATGTACACACAAGTAATCATTCTAGGGGCAACACCATTATCTTGATTTTCCAGAACAAAAACAACCTTGCATGGAAAAAGCCAAATAACTGAATACAACGCAAGCCTAACTTTCCTGAAGCAATCACGGCTTTTTGCACATTTGTTATTCTCTTTGACATACACAATAAATCGTAATAGTTACCAAATTACTGTTCGGTTTCAAATGATGTGCACACATCTATAATCTTAGTTAGCTGCTTGCTGGCCTGCTTCAGGAATGTCATTGCATCCTCCAGGGTAATTCTATATCAATGACTTTTCCAAATAAATCTAGTTGCTGGTTTATATTAATGAACTGTCACAGTTCCTATTGTTTTCCCATGGCCTTGCAGCTGTATTCCTTCACAGGTGCTTGGCAAATTAAAATGATGCTGGTTTGGGGTTTCAGCTTGATACAAAATCACTCCTTCAGCAGATTGTTCAGAAGTTATTCATGCAAGAAACACATCTTTACTCTAGACACTCAGCTTTTCTGCTTATCCAATATCCATGCTTTCACTGACACTTTGCATTTCAGGTTTCCTTACCAAATACATACAAAGGGATTGTCTTTCTTACTTAGAACATTTCTATTAAAGAATTGCAAGCATTGGAAGCATTTTTTTAAAAAGATGTGTTCTTTTCAGTCTATCCTAACACTGTTCACAGATCACAAACATCAATTACTGATGTTTGCAGATTATATATCTTTGGGGGTTGTTTTAGTTAACATCCATTACCCGAGGGATTACCAGGCAGAAAGAAAATTATTACATGCTAACTATCCAAAACCACATTAAATATTCCCTTTTGAATCTATTACAGGCTTTATTTAAAAATACTCTGCTCATGACTAACTCCTACCAGTGCGAATGAGAATGTTTAACATGTAAGTAACTACCCAGTTAAATTACCCAGCCTTCTTGATTGTGCTTTCATCTAGCGATGCACCTCCCTAAGTTTCAGTTTTCTTTTATCATCCTGAATTTCTGAGTTCCTTTCTTGACCTCTTGTTGGCTGCTACCAGAGCATCTGAGCTCTGACCACTGGGATGTCCTGGATTGCCCCTCCAAGGACCACAACACTGCTAATCACTTGACTGCTCCAGCACTGTATTTCTACAAACCCACACACCTCCCAGGGGGATTCTCTCTACATGTTTGTATTTACCATTTCCTTATGGCTCAGAAAAGGCAGAGGAACCAGAGGTCAAATTGCCAACATCTGATGGGTCATCAAAAAAGCAAGAGAGTTCCAGAAAAACATCTATTTCTGCTTTATTGACTATGTCAAAGCCTTTGACTGTGGGGATCACAATAAACTGTGGAAAATTCTGAGAGAGATGGGAATACCAGACCACCTGACCTGCCTCTTGAGAAACCTATGTGCAGGTCAGGAAGCAACAGTTCGAACTGGACATGAAACAACAGACTGGTTCCAAATAGGAAAAGGAGTACGTCAAGGCTGTATATTGTCACCCTGCTTATTTAACTTATATGCAGAGTACATCATGAGAAATGCTGGACTGGAAGAAACACAAGCTGGAATCAAGATTGCCGGGAGAAATATCAATCACCTCAGATATGCAGATGACAGCACCCTTATGGCAGAAAGTGAAGAGGAACTAAAAAGCCTCTTGATGAAAGTGAAAGAGGAGAATGAAAAAGTTGGCTTAAAGCTCAACATTCAGAAAACTAAGATCATGACATGCGGTCCCATCACTTCATGGGAAATAGATGGGGAAACAGTGGAAATAGTGTCAGACTTTGTTTTTGGGGGCTCCAGAATCACTGGAGATGGTGATTGCAGCCATGAAGTTAAAAGACGCTTACTCCTTGGAAGGAAATTTATGACCAACCTAAACAGCATATTATAAAGCAGAGACATTACTTTGCCAACAAAGGTCCATCTAGTCAAGGCTGTGGTTTTTCCAGTGGTCATGTATGGATGTGAGAGTTGGACTATAAAGGAAGCTGAGTGCCAAAGAATTGATGCTTTTGAACTGTGGTGTTGAAGACTATTTGAGAATCTTTTGGACTGCAAGGACATCCAACCAGTCCATCCTAAAGGAGATCAGTCCTGGGTGTTCATTGGAAGGACTGATGCTGAAGCTGAAATTCCAATACTTTGGCCACCTGATGTGAAGAGCTGACTTATTGGAAAATACCCTGATGCTGGGAAAGACTGAAGGCAGGAGAAGGGGACGACAGAGGATGAGATGTTTGGATGGCATCATCAACTCGATGGACATGGGTTTGGGTGGACTCTGGGAGTTGGTGATGGACAGGGAGGCCTGGCGTGCTGAGGTTCATGGGGTCGCAAAGAGTCAGACATGACTGAGCGACTGATCTGAACTGAACTGAACAGAAGGAAAAGAATCTGCCTGCAATGCAGGAGACCTGGGTTCAATCCCTGGGTTTGGAAGATCCCCTGGAGAAGAAAATGGCAACCCACTCCAGTATTCTGGCTTGGAAAATCCCATGAATAGAGGAGCCTGGTGGGCTACAGTCCATGGGGTCTCAAGAGTGAGACATGGCTTAGTGACCAAATGCCACCACCACAATGGTAGGGATGCCATAATGATAACCTGTAAATATGAATACTGAAGGGACTTTCCTAGTGGTCCAGTGGTGAAGATAGTGGTCCAGCAGTTAAGAATCTGCCTGCCACTGCAGCAGACTCAGATTCCTTCCCAGGTAGCACTAGTGGTAAAGAACTTGCCTGCCAGTGTAGGACACATAAGAGATGCAGGTTTGATCCCTGGGTCAGGAAGATCCCCTGGAGGAGGGCATGGAAACCCACTCCAGGATTCTTGCCTGGAGAATCCCATGGACAGAGGAGCCTGGCTAGCTATGGTCCAGGGGATTGCAAAGAGTTGGACACGAATGGAGCGACAGCATGTACACATGTGTGGTAGGGGTGCACCACATGTTATTATTTTGGGGATAAGGCAAAGACATTTTTCTTTCCAGCCACCCTTGTAAACTAGGGTAGACTGCTGGTTGTCTACCCAATATTCAATATTCATTGTGTTCCTCCTCCAGCATAGAGAGGAAGAGAGAGAGAATTACATTCCCCAACCTCCCTTGCAAGTGTATTGGTCAAGGAGCTGTAAATGGAAGTGAGAACACATGAGCTGGCCTCTAACATTTGGAGAGATGGGCACAAAAACACGCGTGGAGGCTCACATACCAGGTGTGTAAATATGCTGAAATTATAATCTGAGTTACCAACCTGTTATATAAAATAGCTTCCATACTGCTCCCTTGACCAGTGAGCCTTCATAACATCTGGAAGGCTTGAAATAATCTCTTCTTTAGAGATCCGGGGCGGGGGGTCAGTCCAGGTGGTCTGCTTTCTCTCTTTCTACCCTCGGCTCCACCCCCCAGAGGAAGGGGACCCACGCACACGCACGTGGACGTTCCAGTCTGCACAGCCAGGCTCCCTCCCCGTCCCTGCCTTCCACCTCCTGTGTTCAGGTCTGTGGGTATAGATACCGGTTGTATATTCTGCCTGCAGGAGGACAGACTCATGGAAGAGGCCAACACAGACCTCAGAGTACCATCAGGTCCTTTTGAGTTCAATTCTGGAGCTCTTGGAGCATTGTCTCGAAGGAGTCGGTGGTTTCTTGGTGAGCGCTTTCCTCTGGCCTCGTGGGTTAGAGAATTCTTGATGCAGAGAGCATAGTTAGAGAGGGATCGGAGCAGACCCAGTAAAGCCTGGGCCTGAGACTAATTCTAGCACTTGGGGCTTCTTAACTCAGCATTCAGAAAACTAAGAGCATGGCATACGATCCCATTACTTCATGGCAATGAAGGAAACATGGCATTAGGGAAACAATGGAAACAGTGACAGACTTTATTTTTTTGGGCTCCAAAATCACTGCAGATGGTGACTGCAGCCATGAAATTAAAAGTCGCTTGCTCCTTGGAAGAAAAGCTATGACCAATCTAGAAAGCATATTAAAAAGCAGAGACATAACTTTGATGACAAAGGTCCATCTAGTCAAAGCTCCAGTAGTCATGTATGGATGTGAGAGTTGGACTGTAAAGAAAGCTGAACGCTGAAGAATTGATGCTTTAGAACTGTAGTTTTGGAGGACTCTTGATAGTCCCTTGGACTGGAAGGAGATCCAGCCAGTCAATCCTAAAGGAAATCAGTCCTGAATATTCATTGGAAGGACTGATGCTGAAGATGAAACTCCAGTACTTTGGCACCTGATGTGAAGAACTGACTCCTTGGAAAAGACCCTGATTCTGGGGAAAGATTGAAGGCAGGAGGAGAAGGGGATGACAGAGGATGAGATGGTTGGATGGCATCACCAGTTCAATAGACATGAGTTTGAGTAAGCTCCAGGAGTTGGTGATGGACAGGGAGACCTGGCATGCTGCAGTCCATGGGGTCGCAGAGAGTCAGACGCAACTGAGTGACTGAACTGAACTTTATCAGTAGCATTAAGAGTCAGCTTCTTCTAACACCTATTCTGCTACAAGCTTGACATCAGTTATTTATTCCTCTAATTGCGTGATGCCACAGCCCCATCACATCTACTTGTCTCTACTCAGAGCTCTCTCTCATTGGCATGGCCATCTGCCTCTGTGTTTTGCCCTCTGCAGTGTGTTCTGTTAGGTACAGTAGAGATAAAAATGGAATTCTGATATTGTTTTTATTTTTGACAAGAAAAGTGGCTTTTGGACTGAGTTTGAGATGGAAATGGATTTCTCATTTCAGGAGAAAAAAAAAAAAACCGTTGACCCTAGGATATAGCCTGCTTGTGTTTATTAAACATTCTTCTTACCTTTAGCAGCTAGGCATGTCACTTTTTCAGTATTTTCTTACCATTTCCATGTGGATGAGGTCAGAGTCTAGGGTGGTCTCTCCCATTCTTCCTTAGCCCCGTCTCAGATGAGCAGCCTTGCAGAAAGCACGAGTTTCTGGTCCCAGAGAAAGTGGATCTCTCTGCATGAGGAAATGTGGGGCTGTTAAACGCTCAGTCATAACTTGAGCCCTGAGTGGTACCAGAGACCCAAAGCAGTGCCCACTGGAGTGTGGTAGATAGTTAGAATTTAGGGAGAATGAGCTGGGAAGGGGAGGACTAGATGACTGAATGTGATTGAGAGGAAAGGAGGGAAAGATGGGAAAGAGGAAGGAGAGAGGGAAGAAGAGAGGGAAGTGGAGGGGAGGAGGGTAACCCAGGAAGGGAGGGAGGGAGATGGGTAGGGGCAAGGAAGAGCGAGGGAGGGGAAGAGAAGAGGAGGGCGGAGAGTCAGGACAGGGTTCCAGAAATCATCCCCAGGGCCTCTGGGGTTGTTTAACTTCATCGTTTGGCCTAACCTTTCTCCAGACATCAAACAGATCATATCAACGTAAGTCATCCCTCTTCTTCTCTGAAAGATGATGGTCAATAACAGCTTTATGAATTGTGGTAATGGGGTTAAGTGAGAGCAATCTGTGACTGACTAGAGTTCAGATAATAGACACCTATTCACCCAAATTTTTGAGAAAAAGCAAAGGTCAAGTTTTAGTTCTAATAAGAATACAGTATCTCATAAACTTATGGAGAAGACTTTGAGGTAACCAGTTCAAGTATGGGCTGCCTTTTTTTTTTACTTGTCAAATGGAAAGGTGTCTACAGAGTCTGTTTTGACTTGGATGAAGCCTTTCCATGGACTTAATTGCTGGGACTCTCTCATCAAGCTTCTTGCTGATATTCCTTGGAATATTCCCACCTGTTTTGAGGTCAGTCTGGCTCACCCATTACCCATCAGGGATGCTGTCGAAAACAGGGCCACGTTTGGCACTGTGGCAACCACTCTAAGGCGCCTCTGATTCTATTTTTGATCCACCTCTGATTCTATTGTCTCAGGCCAGGCTGGTCCAGGCCTTTGTCTCATTCACTATACGTCTTGATAGTTTAATTGTGTCTAAAGTTTTCCTCCATCCCTGGTGGACTCTAACTCCAAACAATGGAGAAGGGAACCATGAGACCTGGAACAGACTCATCTACTATGGATCTGCCCAAGCAATTAGAACTCTGAGTTAACACGGAACAAATTTCAGAGACAGATGGAGCATGCGTGTGTGCACACACATATACACACAAACACACACGCACATTCCCTCCTCTTGTGTCTGTCTCTCTTTCTCTCTGTTTGTATCTATTTTCTCTTCTCATACTTTGCCCAGATTTTGAAATAAATTCTGTTTTTTCCTTACTTCTTTCACACAACTTGAATCCTCAGGTGCTATGAACTTATATTTCTCATTCTGCGATCTACCAAGTCACTGATGTCAAGAAGAATGTTGGTGTTTCATTTGGGATTAATTCCTTAAATATATGCCCACATAATTAATGCAATCTTCCTGTGAGTTAGACTTGGCATCTTCCCAAAATGCTGCACATTCTTATGTTCTCAATGAAAAGAGATGGGCTGATCTTTCAGCAAGGGTATGATATGGCTTTTTAGTGTCTTCTATTTATCTTAGAGGGCTGAGATTCAGTTATCCCTCACAATATATACACTTTATTTTTTGTAAAATTGAAGTCCAGTTGATTTACAGTGTTGTGTTAGTTTCAGATGTAGATTGAATGTGATTCATGTGAATCATAGCAGAGTGATTCATGTACAGGTTCCTCTGTCCATGGGATTTCGCAGACAAGAGTACTGGAATGGGTTGCCATTTCCTACTCCAGGGCATCTTCCTGACCCAGGGATCGAACCATTGTCTCCTGCATTGCAGGGGGATTCTTTCCCACCGAGCCACCAGGAAAGTCTCTCTCTGTATATTCTTTTTTGGATCTTCTTTTTCCATTATAGGTTAGTGCAGGATATTGAGTATAGTTCCCCATGCTATATAGTAGGTCTTTGTTGTTTATCTGTTTTATGTGCAGTAATGTGTATCTGTTCATCCCGAACTCCTCTAATTTATCCCTCCCTTCCCCCTTGCCCTTTGGTAAGCATAAGTTTGTGTTCTATGTCTGTGAGTCACTTCCATTGTAAGTTCAAACTCAGTTTTGATGTCATTTCTTCGCCAGTGTAGCCATGCAAGACTCTACCTGCTTTGTACAGAACCCGCATCGTTTGTGTCTGAGCAAGCCGGGTGGAGAACTGCGCCTGTGTTAGACCCTCCGTATGTTTTGTTTTGATGTAGCACCTCAAGAATGGGTTCCATCAGGGGGATGTTCTGCTGGTTGCTGACTCGGCCTCAGCTTCCCCCAGGGACAGCCTGTCTCAACACTGTCGATACCTCTTCATTGTTGACGATGAGCAGATGTGATGGCAGGTTGCTCTTGCCTGCTCACTTAATGACTTTGCTGATGACATGCAGGTGTGCACTGGTGTTGTACCTAGTCTTGAAGCTTCCGTGTTCTCCTGGGTAGAAGGAGGGCTGGCTCCATTAGCTTCTAGCCTTGTGAGAATATAGAAAACTGTTCTGGGCAGTTGCCAGCTCAAGATGAGCCATGTATGGTCATAATGAATCCCCAACTCATAATTTTCAAGCTAGCATTATGAAAATGTTAGGTCACTTCATCTAACAGACTGAAATGCATCGAGAATGTGCTTTCAGCTGGAGGCATTTGAGAAAGTTATTCTACGCCTGACACATGACAAGGATAACATTGTTCAGCCTTTAAAGCAAGGTGTTTGCACATGATTCCAAACATTCGGTAATATGTTGGCTTCAGTTTTACTCATCCTTCTAGAGCGAGAGAGACAATAAGCCTGAGGGTTTATGCATATGAGCCCTGCAAATAAGCTGTCCTGATTTCAAACCTAGCTTAGAGCAAAGTCCTTAAATTCCCTGTGACTCAGTTCCCTCGTATATACCATTGGAACACTTAACATTACCCCCCTTTTAGAGCTAACATTAAAATCAAACCATGTCTGGCACATAGTAAGTGCTCAGTAATGGTGAGCTGTTATTAATGGGGCTGAAAGCAAAAAGGAGGTGAAATCCTTTTTCTTTAGACTAGAGAAAGGGTCTGAGACTGACCTGGGAATTCAAAACAGGCCTTGAGCTCACCTCTTCACAGCTGCATCCAACAGATACTATCCCCCCAGACGGTGCGAGCTATCAGTGGTGATTGAGTGATTGATCCTTTACAGCCACTCGCTTGTTTATGCTGCTGCTCACTGCTTTTAAGGACCCCTTCCCCCTGGAGTTGTTTCTTCTTGTTCCTAATTGTCATCTTGGGTGTCTAGTGCTGACATTGCTGCTCAGGTCTTGCACTGCTTGCGCGGATGGTGCGTCTGTCAACACAAAGCTTGATGTTGCCTCTGATGCATCAGTTACCAATTGCTCCAGAATGGCAGGTGATGAAGGGACCTTGGTGAATACATTAAATGCTCAGCTTCCTTAACTGAGCCTACAGGACTATGCACACTTACATATGACTAGAGTTAACTTAGCCAACCATCAGATATTTATCATACATCTATTATATGCAGGTTGAAAAGACTGGGGGGGAGGAGGCAGAAGGATTACTAGAGAGGAAATAGACATTTTTCAGGCCCTTGGGTGTGCTGGGCACAGTGCTAGACCCTTCAAATGAATTGTTTTATTCAATTCTCACTCCATTTCACCAATGAAGTTGAATCTTGGAGAGGTTGCACCAGAAACAATCAAACCTAGCATGGCTGACTATAGAATTGACTAAGAACAACTTCCAAATAGAAGACTGGTGAGCAATCATCCAGACAGAAAATCATTAAGGAAACATTAACCTTAGGTGACATGTTAGACCAAATGGACTGAACAGATAAATACAGAATATTGTATCCAAAAGCAGCAGAACACACATTCTTCTCAAGTGCACATGGAACATTTTCCATGATAAATCATATATTAGGCCACAAGACAATTCTTAATAAATTTAAGAGGATTAAAATCATATCAAGCTTCTGTTCTGACCACAGTGGTATGAAACTATAGAAGTTAATTACCTGAACAAAATTGCAAAATACACAAATTTCAGAGGTAAACAACATGCTACTAAATGCTTTAGAAGAGAAATAAAGAATATCTTGAGACAAAAATGAAAATATGACATGCCAAAACTTGTGGGATGCAGCAAAGGCAGTTCTAAGAGGGAAGTTCATAGCAATGAACGCCTTCCTCAAAAAGAAAGAAAGAAAAGTCTCAAGTAAACAACCTAACTTAGACACCTCAAGAAACTAAGAACAAAGTCCAAAGTTAATATGAAAGGAAATAGGAGAAAGCAAAAATAAATGAAATAAAGACTAAAAAGCAACAAAAGCAAAAATCAATGAGTGGTTGATTAACATTGTTGATAACATTGTTATCGGGACTACAGCAAACCAAAAAGCTCCGCACAGCAAAGGAAACCATCAAAGAAGACGTAAGTAGCCCACAGGCATACAAGAAGGTGCTCAGCATCACTAATCGTCAGGGAAATGCAAATTGAAGCCACAATATGATATAACCTTACATCTGTTAGATGGCTATTATCAAAAAGACAAGAAAGAGCAAGGATGCGAATAAAAGGAAACCCTAGTGCACTGTTGGTGGGAGTGTAACTTGGTACAGTCACTTTGGAGAACAGTACGAAGTTTCCTCAAAAATTTAAAAATAGAGGTACCCACTGTTTGATATTTATCCAAAGAAAACGAAAGCACCAACTTGAAAAGATACATGGACCGCCATTTTTAATTGCAGCGTTACTTACAATAGTGACAATGTGGAAGCAACCTAAGTGCCCACTGATGGATGGGTAGATAAAGAGATTGTTGCGTATAAATATACAATGGAATATTTCTCAGCCACAAAAAGGTTGAAATCTTGACCTTTACAACATGGATGGACCTCAAGGGCATTGTGCTAAGTGAAAAAAGTCAGAAAGACAAAACCATGTAATCTCTCTTACATGTGGGACCTAAAACAGGAAAAAAGGCTCCTAGATACTGAGAACAGATTGGTAATTTCCACAAGCAGGGAGTAAGGGATAGAAGAAATGAGTGAAGGGGGTCAAAAGGTGAAAAGAAAAAAATCAAACAACAAATATGGTGTGTTTTTGTGTAATAAAGATAATGACAGATCTCACTGGTAGAAATTTATCTAGGAGATTCTTTCCTGAACAGGTAATCAATGAAATGTACACAGAATATATGTTTGGGCATGTATTTATGTATATATTAGCAGGTGTGTGTGTGTATCCGTTACTGTGTTGTTGCAGTAATAAAACGCTGGGAATGATTTAAATGCGTAAGTAAGCATGGTAAGATTACACACAACAGTATACTGCAGAGGTGTTTTCAGTTCAGTTCAGTTCAGTTCAGTCACTCAGTCATGTGCAACTCTGCGACCCCAAGAACTGCAGCACACCAGGCCTCCCTGTCCATCACCAACCCTCGGAGTTCACTCAAACTCACATCCATTAAGTCGGTGATGCCATCCAGCCATCTCATCCTCTGTCGTCCCCTTCTCCTCCTGCCTCCAATCCCTCCCAGCATCAGAGTCTTTTAAATGATGTTTTATATATATGATGGTTTATATTTGATGTTCTATACACATATATAATATTTTATATATCTTTAAATCTATATCTATTCATCAACAGGGAAAAATATCCAAGACATATTTTTGAAATGAAATGAAATGCCATGTTAGAAAAAAGAGTGACTAGTATAGTCTCATTTCCATCAAATTATATGTATAAATATATCTTAATCCCTAAGATCCTTTCAAATATGCAAGAAATAATCATATGTATATATATATATATTTGTGTGTGTGTATATGTATCACAGAATTGTTGAGTTGTAGTTCACATATCAGAAAGTTAATCATTTTAAGATGTCCAACTCAATAGTTTCTAATATATTCACAGGCTTGTACAACAATTACCACTATTTAATTTGAGAACACTTTCTAAATGAAACTGTGCCCGTTAACAGCTGCTCCTCACTCTGCCAGCCTCAGTCTCTGGCAGCCATCAGTCTATCTCCTATCTCTTAGGATGTGTCAGTTCTGGACATTTCTTATGAAGGGACTCATACAGGAGAAGGCGATGGCACCCCACTCCAGTACTCTTGCCTGGAGAATCCCAGGGACGGGGAGCCTGGAAGGCTGCAGTCCATGGGGTCGCTAAGAGTCGGATATGACTGAGTGACTTCACTTTCACTTTTCACTTTCATGCATTGGAGAAGGCAATGGCAACCCACTCCAGTGTTCTTGCCTGGAGAATCCCAGGGACGGGGGAGCCTGGTGGGCTGCCGTCTCTGGGGTCGCACAGAGTCGGACACGACTGAAGCGACTTAGCAGCAGCAGCAGCAGCAGCAGCATACAGCATGACTAACTTCTGTCACTTAGTTTAATGTTTTCAAGTTTTCTCTATACTCTATCATGGATCAATACCTCATTCCTTTTTATGGCAAAGTAACATCTCCATAATATATATTTACCATATTTGGTTTAGCCATTCATTAGTTGGGCATTTGGGTTGTTTGCAGTTTGAGGCTTTTGTGAACAATGGTGCTATGAGTATTCAGGTACGATGTTTTGTGTGGATATATGTTTTCCATTCTTTTTAGTATATAGTTGGGAGTGTAGATGTTGAATCAAATGGTAACTCTATGTTTAAGATTTTGAGACTCTCCCAGTCTATTTTCCAAAGTGGCTGCACCGTTTTATCTTCCCCACCAACAATGAATGAGAGTTGCAATTTTTCCACATCCTCATAGCTGTTATCGTGTGTCTTTTTGATTACAGTCACCTTAGTGAATGTGAAGTGGTTATATGTAAATTTTTTTAATCAACACAAATCCAAGTCCAAGCCTCTGTCCTTCTGTTTTGGGGATGAAATTCAAACTCTTTAATTCTTGGGGCCACAGGGTTGTGTCAAGAGGAAAAGAATGAGAGAATTTGGATTAGGGTTGCAATGACCAAGAGAGAATGCTGAAGAAATGTTAGAGTGAACTAGAACTAGAAAGGGTCTCTTTTGATTCTAGGTCAGAATGCCCCAAATCAGTTTGCTCAGTGATCAAATTGCTGAACTTAAGATATTTAGCAAAAATATTTCTTTAAACTCATTTATAGCAGTTCATATTGAATGAGATAGTTTTAACAGATTCTGTTACATTTCAGTTGATTGATTTTCATTCCGTCTTCATAGCAGTAGTTCAAGGAATATTCTAAGTGTAGATTGCTAATAGACCTAGGGTGGTTTAATTTTCTTATGAATTATTTAGTATTCATAAAATATATTTATTAGGAACCAAATTTCTGTATTTCAAATACATAGTCATTTAGTTAGCATGGACTCCTTTGCGTGAAGGCGTGCTCAGACACTCAGTCATGTCCGACTCCTTGTGACCTCATGGACTGCACCCCACCAAGCTCCTTTATGGAATTTTCCAGGCAGGAATATTGGAGTGGGTAGTCATTTCCTTCTCTAGGGGATCTTCCTGACTCAGGCATTGAACCTGCATCTCCTGTGTCTCCTGCGCTGGCAGATGGATTCTTTGCCACTGTGCCACCTGGAAAATCCATCGACTCCTTTAGGATCTTTAAAAACTAAATTTATTTTTTACTTTGCCAACACTTTTGCCTTTTCTTAGGTTTCTTCTGTCAACTTTTCAAACAGTATGCTCTATTGCCTTTTTAGTTTATTTTTTACTTTTTTAAGTTAGGGGGTTTTTTGTTTGTTTTTGTTTTACACATTGTTTAACACTTTTTGGATTTTAAAGCAATTTACTTTTAATCTTTATTTTTGTTAATAATTCTACAATCATTAATGTGTATCAAAAATTGAAATACTATTATATGACTCTTTATAGTAAAAGGAGCTTCAATTCCTTTGAACAGATTCAATTTCTTTCAAGTTGTATTTCCTTATATATTCTTAGTAAGTCATTGTATCCCAACTATTCCTTATTAGAGACCAATTTATTTTTTTGCATTTTATAAAATTCAAAAAAAAATCACAGGATTTGGTGGAATTTTTAAAAAATGTTTTATTTTTATTTATTTATTTGGCTGCACCAGGACTTAGTTGAGGCCAGCAGCATCTTTGGTTGCAGCATACAGGATCTGGTTCCCAAACTGGAGATTGAATCGGGTCCCCTTCACTGAGAGCCCAGACTCTTAGCCCCTGGACCACCAGGGAAGTCCCTGGTGGGATTTTGTTCTTTAAGCTTTAGGTTTAATTTGGCTTATTTTAGATTGAGCTAAAGTTCAGCGCAATAATTTTACCAAGTGATTTTACTATAGATTTGCCAGACACCTTAGCAAATTTCAGACAAAGGCCATTCCTCAAATGCTTGAAATATATGCAAAATATCCACTTCCTTAAGCAGATTTATGTAACTGTAAATTTTAAAAGGCACAAAAGGCAATGTGCCGCATTACTTTGTAAAATAACTTGACTCCTGAATACCTCAAATCTGTGTTTCTTTAGTTGCTAAGTCCAGCTGTTTGCAGCCCTGTGGCCTGTAACCTGCCAGGCTCCTCTGTCCATGGGATTCTCCAGGCAAGAAGACTGGAGTGGGCTGCCATGCCCTCCTCCAGGGAATAGACCCGAGCCAGAGGTTGAACCTGCATTTTCTGTACTGCAGGTGGATTCTTTACCACTGAGCCACCAAGAAGCCTCCATGCTTCAAATTGTTAAGAGTTAATGATTAGGTGTCTAGCCTATGAATTGCCCCCAGTCTATTAAAAAAGTAGTAAACATTTTTGAAGAAAATTATAACTCAATGTATGGTACTATAGCGGCTTCCCGGGTGGTTAATCAGTAAAGGATCCGCCTGCAATTCAGGAGATGCAGGAGACGTGGTTTGGATTCCTGTGTCAGGAAGATCTCCTGGAGGAGGGCACGTGGCAACCCACTCCAGTCTTCTTGCCTGGAGAATCCCATGGGCAGAGGAGCCTGGTGGGCTATAGTCTTCACGGGTCACAAAGAGTCACAAAGAGTCAGGCTTGACTAAGCACGCACGCATGCATCTCCTAATTTAGCACATCTTCCTTTGGTATCTATTCTCCCCAGATTCTTTTCCTGACTTTTCCCCTTTTGTTCTTTATACATCTTTTTGGCCCTTTCTGTGCATTGCTTGCTTTCTTCCGAATCTAGAACTAGCTATGTTTTTCCAGCTCTGACCTCAGCACAAACATCTGACTTGGGGTTCGCAGAATGTTTCAGAGCCTGTCTGAACAAATGAAATCCCCTATGCTTCTAACTCGGAGAAGGCGATGGCACCCCACTCCAGTACTCTTGCCTGGAAAATCCCATGGACGGAGGAGCCTGGTAGGCTGCAGTCCATGGGGTCACTAAGAGTCGGACATGACTCAGCAACTTCACTTTCGCTTTTCACTTTCATGCATTGGAGAAGGAAATGGCAACCCACTCCAGTGTTCTTGCCTGGAGAATCCCAGGGATGGCGGAGCCTGGTGGGCTGCCGTCTATGGGGTCACACAGAGTCGGACACGACTGAAGTGACTTAGCAGCAGCAGTATGCTTCTAACTTAGAGGAAGATGACACTCATATAAAGAAATAACAGCATTTCACGGGTTATTTCAAAACCTAAAATATAATAAATCTGTAATTCTGAGCTTCAAATTGATGGTACCCACATCTCATCCAAGGTAGCTGATGTGTTTGGCTTGAGTTCATGGAAATTGCCATACTGGATCTTTGATATCCAGGTTCTTGCTGGTTGATTCAGCAGGTCTTATCTTTTCAGAGACTGCAGGAAAGCTTTCAGTCATTCCATAGGAGTGCAAGTGGCCAGACACAGGGACAGAAAGGTTAGGAGTATCAGCTTTCAGCCTTTTTCTTTAGGAAGAATGTAGAAAATCAGCAAAGCTCACACCATCAGTTTTCCTCCAGATCTTTTACCCTGAGTGAGACTGCAGTGACCGGAACCCTGCAGTGCCATCAACACTCGTGACCTTCCAACTGCAGGGCTCGGTCCTGAGGGAAGAGCCAGCAGCTGGGAATGTTGAGGTGCCTGGGAATTTGCCTCAGCATCAGCACTGTGCCTCGTGTCTACGTGGTTGCTGTCCTCTGGAATTGTGCAGTGTGCAACCTACACAACCATACATAGCAGCTGTCTTCTGCCTGCAGTTTCTGTGCCCTAGATGCTCTCTGGGCATCTTCCACTGACTTCCTCGCCCCGCCTCTTGCTTCCTGGTGGCCCAGACTCTGTCTTAGGGAACTTCCCATAGCTTCTTAGCCCTCTGGGCTAGGATCTGAAATCAGCCTTTGTGTGATCCTTAACCCTGTCTCATTTCATACACCCTTATCTGTCCTTTAGATGTTGGCTTTATAAAAGGTTGAACTATCATGAAAAATCAATTTCTCTGAAGTGGGAAATTCCTGCTGCTGACATTTTATTTTATATATATATATATATATATATATATAAAATATCCATTGTGTGTGGCCTGGGTCTTTTTTTTTGGCCTTGTTGAGTCTCAGTTACAGCATAAAGGATCTTTACTTATAGCATGTGAGCTCTTGGTTGGGGAATGCAGGATCTAGTTCCCTGACCAAGGATCGATCCCAGGCCCCCTGCACTGGGAATATGGAATCTCAAGGAATCTCAACCACTGGGCCACCAGGGAAGTCTCTGGCCTGGTTCTTACTAAGAATTCAGTAAGAGTTGTTATTTTTATTTTATTGATTCTCAAGTTATAAATTTTTACTGTTTACTGCCTTACTAATGACTTTAAACAGAAACTTTCAGAGTAACATATTTTAACTAAAGAAATTATTTTCTAAGTGTAGAAATCCCAGTGTCAAAGAAATCAGTGTTGCGGGGAATTTTTAACATAAGGATGATATTAAAAGAATTGCTTAACCTAAAAAAAATCACCTCTATTTGTTCAGTTACGGCATCAAGAATTCCATTATCAGACTATTGGTTCTTTAAAGAGTGGGAAGCTTGTGCAATGCAGTCATTCTTAAACTGGAGAGAACAGCAGGATGAATCCAGTGCTGTGCCCCTAAAGTTTCTGCTGAAGGGCATCTGAGATGTGGGAGGAGAATTTACATTTCTAGCACTTTCCCAGGGGACATTGATGGTACTGGTCTGGGGCCACTTTGAGGACCTCAGGTCAGGGAAATAATAGTGAGTCTGGCAGGGGAGATACTGTCTCACTGATCTTGGACTCCCAGACATGTGAGATCTTGAGCAAGTTTCTTAAATGTCCTGGCCTGGGCCTTCTCACCTGTAAAACAGTGGGTTGCCTGGACAGTCTCTAAAGTTTCCCTCCAGCTCAAATGCCTTTCGAGCTGAATTCTAAGCTGATCACGTCAGATGTCTGGTGTCTCTCCAGAAGGGAGTGGGGACCAGCCATGGCCTCGCTGGGGGTCGGTTTTCCCTCTTGGCAGCGACCTCTGCTTCATCCTCAGGCACAGCTACCACTTTTTGGTTCAGAGGAGACATTTCTCAAACCCTCAAACCGAATGGGTCCTGGAAGCACAGAGACGAGAACTCAGGAGCACTGGTGGCCTCCCCTGCCAGCTTCTCAGCTTGCCCTGCTCATGAGTCCTGTCCTGTCCCTTCTTTAGGGCAAAGGGAGTGCCCCCCCCCCCCAAGGCAGGGTGGGGATTTTCCCCCCCAGCACATTGCTTGCAAAATAGAAAAGATGCAGAGCCCAGAATCTTCCCTCCTGAGAGTGATGCGGACACTATGCTTTGTCCAGCTGTTTCACATACAGATGAACAGAGAATCATCTGTACAGATTGAACTTGAGAATCTTTTGCTTTATTCCAGGAACTTTGTTTATCTGCTCCACAGCGGAACCAGGTTTTCAGGGGACCTGAAGCTTACAGAAAGTTGGGAGTACCTTCTTTTAGAAAAATAATACAAAGTACATATCACTTAGGTTATAGGACCTTAGAAGGAATTGCTACAAAGTGAGAGACCTTGAAGTTTATCTACTTTGCTATAGACCCTCCCTTCTGAGGGTGATGTGGCTGCTTTGTCCAACTGATCCAAATATTCTTGCATAGGTTGATTTTGAGAATCTTTTGCTTTATTGCAGAAATTTTGTTCATCTACCCGGCAGCAGGACCAGGTTTTAGGGGACCTGAAACTTACAAAAAGTTGGGAGCACCTTCTTTTAGAAAAATAACCCAAGATGCAAATATAATGTAGATTATAGGACCTTAGGAATTGCTACAAGTGAGAGACCTTGAAGTTTTAAGCTTTATCTGCTCCGCTGTAAGCCCACTGCTACCTCCACCCACTCATTTATTTTCCTTCTCTCTGTCCACAAGCACTTACTGGGCATCTACTCCATGCCAAGCTGGGCTGTTGCTGCAGAACCCTTGAGGCTTCTCAGCAGTAAGGAACATGCGAACAAGTAAGACGGTTCAAAGGCATTGACAGTGAACTCAGTGGGCCAACTGCAACAAAATGGAGACATCTGGGATTTAAAAGGGGGAAGGAAAAGGAAAACAAGAATGGGCTTAGATCAGATAAAAGTATCAGTTTGGTTCAGTTCAGTCGCTCAGTTGTATCCGACTCTTTGCGACCCCATGGACTGCAGCACACCAGGCCTCCCTGTCCATCACCAACTCCCAGAGTCTAGCCAAACTCATGTCCATTGAGTCGGTGATGCCATCCAATCATCTCATTCTCTGTTGTCCCCTTCTCCTCCTGCCTTCAATCTTTCCCAGCATCAGGGTCTTTTCCAGTGAGTTAGCTCTTCGCATCAGGTGGCCAAATTACTGGAGTTTCAGCTTCAGCATCAGTCCTTCTAATTAATATTCAGGACTGATTTCCTTCAGGATGGACTGGTTGGATCTCCTTGCAGTCCAAGGGACTCTCAAGAGTCTTCTCCACCACCACAGTTCAAAAGCATCAATTCTTTGACTCTCAGCTTTCTTTATAGTCCAACTCTCACATCCATACATGACTACTGGAAAAACCATAGCCTTAACTAGACAGACCTTTGTTGGCAAAGTAATGTCTCTGCTTTTTAATATGCTGTCTAGGTTGGTCATAATTTTCCTTCCAAGGAGCAAGTGTTTTTTAATCTCATGGCTGCAGTCACCATCTGCAGTGATTTTGGAGCCCCCCAAAATAAAGTCTGCCACTGTTTCTACTGTTTCCCCATCTATTTGCCATGAAGTGATGGGACCAAATGCCATGATCTTAGTTTTCTGAATGTTGAGCTTTAAGCCAACTTTTTCACTCTCCTCTTTCACTTTCATCAAGAGGCTCTTTAGTTCTTCTTCACTTTCTGAAGATAAGAGTATAGTGTTGGATAATGTTTTCAGTTTTGCCTGTGATCTATATTAGGAAATTTATTTTTGCACAATTAAGGCACAGCCCACACCTGCATGTAAGTAACTAAAACAGTCTTCCATGGGACAGTGTTTACTTCTCGTGACACACTTTGATGCTTTCTTTTTCATTTCTGTTCCTTTATATTGTATGCTCCTTTTAAAAATTTGAAGTGATGCTGGTTGTGACAAACTGAGTTGACTTTGCCTCCCATTTGTAACAAGCACAGGATGGCGGGTTATCTGGGCACAGGGTGGATTGCCTATTATTGCGGTGTCCGAGAGGAGAGGGTGATAGGAATGAGAATAGGACTACTCGTCCCACAGATTGGAAGGTAGAGGGCCAAGGGGAGAAGGAAAGACAGAAAAATCAGGTTTGGTGGTGTGGATAGCAATTGTATTGGCTTTCTGCCTTTAATGACCTATTTTGGAACTGTGACAAAAAAAGCCAAAATTCGGATCAGAATCAGAAATGTGAGCAAGAGGAAGTGGGAGAAAGGTTAAATGCAAAGAAGTAATACACAGATAGTTGAATATCCTCTGATTGAGGACTGAATAAATAAACACATGGGGTGGTATTGGTGGTTTAGTTGCTAAGTTGTGTCCAACTCTTGCGACTCCATAGACTGTAGCCCACCAGGCTCCTCTGTCTATGGGATTTTCCAAGTAAGATTACTGGCGTGGTTGTCATTTCCTATTGCAGTGGATCTTCCCCACCCAGGGACTGAACCTGTGTGTCTTGTCTCCTGCGTTGGCAGCCAGATTCTTCACCACTGTGCCACCTGGGAAGCCCGAAGTCCCTATACCTTTTCTTAACTTTAGATTTTTGAGCAATATGAATGCATTACCCCCTGAAAAAATTTAAGCTGAATTTTAACTGGACATTGTTTTCTCTATGAATTATTTAAAAATAAACCTCTTTATACCATGGGGAAAAGAAAGAAGTAACATGTGCCAGGAAATAACATCTTTTAGATTACTTTTGGCAGGGTCAGGGATAAATGAGGGAAGGAAAAATTATTGTTTCTTAAAAAGAAAACCGAAACGTAAGAGATGTGGCAGAAATCACAGAGTAGAGAGAGTGTGGAAGAGAAATAAGCACAAGTCAGAGGGAATGGATATCGCTGCAGGAAGACACTGGCTCTCAAGCCAGATTTCTGCCAACCATGGATGATCGAGGTAAGGAGAACACAGATGACGAGTCTCGTCTTTTACATAAACACGAGGGTGCGTTTATGCAGTGTAGCTAACAGAAGAGAAAATGCAGGAACCTGGAATATCACAGCAGGAGGGCGTCTGTTGTTAGGGTGCATGTGGATAAATAGGGAGGGGGAGATTACAGAGGAGAAAGAGACCTAACGTACAGGCACGTCATATGCACACAGCATAGAAAATCTGCAAATTAAACGTAAGAATTTAGCAGAAGAAAACAGAAAAATCAGAGCGCAAAGAAAGGCTGAGGGAAGAGTCCCTTTTCTTGCCCTTCTCTCTCTCTCTTCTTTAACTCTTTTCCTCTCCTCTTTCCTATGTTCCTTCCTTCTTTCACTTTCCTTTCTTTTTTAGAGCAGTTTTAGGTTCACAGCAAAATTGAGAGGAAAGTACAGAGTTATGGGAACTCCTCCCCTGCCCCCCTGCCTACACACACAGACTCCCCCATTATCCACACGCCTACCAGGGTGATACATCTGTGGCAGTGAACCCACGTTGTCATGTCAGAATCACCCCAAGTCCATCGTTCACATGAGAATCCACTCTTGATGTACATCCTATGAGTTTGGAAAAATGTGTAATGACATGTCTCCACCTTTATCATATCATACAGGGTGGATTCACTGTCTGAAAAAATCACCTGCGTTCTACTTTATTTTGGGCTTCCCTGATAGCTCAGCTGGTAAAGACTCCGCCTGCAATGCAGGAGACCTGGGTTCAATCCTTGGGTTGGGAAGATCCGCTGGAGAAGAGATGGGCTACCCACTCCAGTATTCTTGGGCTTCCCTTGTGGCTCAGCTGGTAAAGAATCTGCCTGCAATGTGGGAGACCTGGGTTTGATCCCTGGGTTGGGAAGATCCCCTGAAGAAGGAAAAGGCTACCCACTCCAGTATTCTGGCCTGGAGAATTCTGGCATGGACTATACAGTCCATGAGGGTCTCAAAGAGTTGGACAGGACTGAGCGACTTTTCACTTTACTTCTACTTATTTTTCTCTCTCCCCTTCCTGCATCCCTGGAAACCACTCATCTTTTTATGGTCTCCATACTTTTGCCTTTTCCAGAAAGCCATGGAGTTAGAAGCAAACCGTGTGTGGAGTTTTCAGACAGGCTTCTTTCACACTTAAAGTTCCTCTGTGGCTTTTCATGGCTTGTTGGCTTCTTTCTTTTTAGCGTTGAATAATATTCCCCTGTCTGGATGTTCCAGAGATTATTTACCCATTCACCTACTCTGGGAGATCTTGGTGGCGTCCTAGTTTTGGCAGTGATGACTAAAGCTGCTGTCAGCACCCATGGGCAGGTTTTTACGTGGACATAAGTTGTCAGCTTCTGTGGATCAATACCAAGGAGCACGGTTACTAGATCATAAAGGAAGAGTATGTGGAGTTTCCTGAGAAACTGCCAGACTGTCTTCCAGGTTGGCTGTACCATTTTGCACTCCCACTCAACTGTGTGAGAGCTCCTATCAGTCTGCACCTTCGCCAGAATTTGCTATTTTTAGTGTTCCATATTTTGGCCATTCTAACAGGTGTGAAGCTAGCATCTCATCCTTGGATTTACGTGTTCTTAGTGAACCCAGCTTGCTGCTGCTGCTGCTGCTGCTAAGTCGCTTCAGTCGTGTCCGACTCTGTGCAACCCCATAGACGGCAGCCCACTAGGCTCCTCTGTCTCTGGGATTCTCCAGGCAAGAATACTGGAGTGGGTTGCCATTTCCTTCTCCAACGTATGACAGTGAAAAGCAAAAGTGAAGTCGCTCAGTCGTGCCCGACTCTTAGCAACCTCATGGACTGCAGCCTACCAGGCTCCTCTGTCCATGGGATTTTTCCAGGCAAGAGTACTGGAGTGGGGTGCCATTGCCTAGCCCCCAGTAATTACTGCCCTTTAAAATTATTCTCTTCAAATCAACTTTTAATAAACGTATGGTTGCTGTTTAGTTGCTAAGTGGTGTCTGACTCTTTTGCGGCCCCATGGTCTGTAGCCTGCCAGCCTCCTCCGTCCATGGGGTTTCCCAGGCAAGAAGACTGGAGTGTTGGGTTGCCATTTCCTTCTCCAGTGGATCTTCCTGACCCAGGGATCGAACACACATCCCTTGCATTGCCAGGCGGATTCTTTACCCCTCAGCCACCAGGCAAACCCATTAGAAAGTATTAATGACAATACACATTGAACTCAACAGTCTAACAGTTCCTGAAATTTGCCTTTTTCTTCTCCCTCTCCTGTGCCCCCCCTTTTTTTTTTTCTTGAAAGACAAGACCATATTTTCTTGTATTGATTTGGTATCTGTCTTCCTCCTCTTGGCTTTTTTTCAAAGCCTTTTGACATTGGTTTTGCAATAACACTTGCAAGTACTGTGGGCATCCGGGAGGGAATTCACCTGGGCCTGGAGATCTGAGTACAGTCAGCATGGCGCTTGCAATCATTGCTCCAGGCTAGGGTGCTCTTCTCTCTTAATGAGATCAATTCTCTTTTTAATGATGATCATGGTCCTGTAATGAGCACAGAAGTAAAGCAGGAGTTAAATAGTGTTGCTTTTATTAAACTCTTTTATCCAGGAGTATTAGTTAACCTATTTGCAAGCATGTGGCAGGAAAATGAACAATAATTAGAATGGACGCTGGTGATAGGGGCTTCCCAGGTGGTGCTAGTGGTAAGAACCCACCTGCCAAGGCAGGAGACGGAAGAGACTCGGAGTTTGATCCCTGGGTCAGGAAGGTCCCCTGGAGGAGGGCACAGCAACGCACTCCAGTATTCTTGACTGGGAACTCCCATGGACAGTGTCGCCTGGTGGGCTACAGGCCATGGCGTTGCAGAGACATGGATACAACCAAAGCAGCTGAGCACACAGGCGTGCACATTGGTGATACACGCTCAGGAGACCTATTTAGGTGTGCCTGGTTGACAGCCCGTTACTTTTATCTCAAAGCAGATCTCAGTGGCCGCAGCTCTCTCTGGTTCTCATACAGCTGTGGACCTAAGCCTTATGAGTGTTGCCCTGCAGTTAGTTCCACTAACAACACTGATAGGAACCTGTTGGAGCTCTGGCTTATCTTTTTCTGTATTTGTTTTTAATTCGACAGTCACATTGTTAGCTCATTGAAAACAGACTCTTTCTTGTATCACTTTGTGTCATGGGTCATCTTAGTTCACAGCAGCCTGTTTGTTATTGAGAATGGACATGCCTGTAACATTTCCATTAGATTATTCTTTACGGCTCACATGGTAACGAATCTGCCTGCAATGAGGGATACCTGGGTTCGACACCTGGGTTGGGAAGATTCCCTGGAAAAGGGAGTGCCAACCCACTCCAGTGTTCTTATCTGGAGAATTCCACAGACAAGAGGTGCCTGGCTGGCTACAGTCCATGGGGTCGCAAAGAGCTGGACACCTCTGAACGACTAATACTTTCAGTTTCTTTCATTCTTTAAAGAAAAAAGAACTAAGGAAAAAAAGGCACTAGAGGTTTGGCCTAAACTTCTGTTTCTATAGAAGCATATCATTAACTGTTGCCATTTTTCTCCATTTCCCCAACAACCTCCGCCCTCAAACATCTGCAATTTCTTCCTGGTCAAATAATATTTTAAGAGCGTAAGTGGAAGTCCAATATCCTGTCTCTGTTACTTCTCTGGAAACTTGTGCAAGGGAAAAGTCTGCATTAGGAGGTCACAATTAGTCCCTGATGGACACTTAAGTCTCAGGAAGATTTACTAAACATTCAATACTTCAGAGGCAGTTATAAAATTGGAGCTGAAAGAATCAAAGAATCAAAGTGGAAAGGAAAAAACAACCTTCGAGATAAGAAGCTCAGCCTGTTGTGTTATCACGTTTGTCTTGCAGAAATGAATGGTTTAATGGGGCCTACATCTCAGGTCAGCAAGCTGGGCCAGTTGATGGGGCTCTGGCTGTTTTTAGGGTGGGCCAGCTTTCGAGCAACCTGCTAGTTTAAGTTCTAAAGGTCTCGTGAGTCATATTCCAAATACATTCCTGGGGAGTTTCATTGCGCTGCTTTAAAAGCAGTTTATGTGTGCGGCAGTAATGGGTAAACTAGCTATTTTGACACATTGCGAAAGAATGTTTTTGAAAAGAGAAACACTCAGTAGTAAAAACAGACAAATGATTGAGGGACATTTCACTGTAGCTCAACTCCGCGTTGAGGTAGGTGTTTAAACAGCCAGTTCCCAGCTCGCTATTTAAATACCTATATCCTGAATTAGTTATTCACCAGGGGGAGATGCTGAAGAGAAGCAAAAATGATACAATTAAGTTACAAATAGAGGAGATCCAGGCCCAACTATCCCAACCGTCCTCTTTTTCTTCTTTAACGAGTGTCATTATATTTTGATGTGTTTAATAATACAGCAGAGGTTAAATGAAACATGAAAAAGGGATGTACATTAAAATTGAGATAACTCTTCCTTCAGTGAAGTGGAACCCAGCAGATGTAGCCGCACACTGTAATTGCTGCCTGTTTCCTGTCAGTCTGATTAAGTTGCATTGTCCCAGCTCCAAGTGTAGGAATCAGTGGCTTCCCATAGGGCACAGCATGGGATGACGGGCTGCAGCAGTGGTATAACTACACGCACCTCCTGCTTCTCCCGGTAATGGTGTAGACATACAATATACATTGATGACATATAAAATCAATAGGCTGTGGAGTGTATTAAGGGCACACTGTCATCCATCTTCCCAGTTACATCCCAGGAAAGCCAAAAAAACACTCACATCCTGGATTCTGAGGCTCGGCAGAACCATCCCCTAGCTCCAGGGCCAGACACTGGGGTGCTCATTTGAAAAAAGAAAAAATGTATTTGGCTGCGTTGGGTCTTCGTGTTGGCAAACGGTATCTTCACTGCGGCTCGTGGAGTGCCTAGTTATGGCGCACAGGCGCAGTCGTGGTACGCAGGCTTAGTTGCTCCGTGGCATACGGGATCTTTAGTTTCCCAATCAGGGATCGAACTGGAGTCCCTCTCTTAACCACTGGACCACCAAGGAAGAGCCCCTGGGGTGCTCAGTTTTAAAGAAACATAAAGGTTTAGATTGGATTTGCATTTGACCAGCTCTGAGGTCTGCCTGCTGCTTTTCGGGCTTCTCCTGCGTCAACTGTGTACTGGTGGCTTGTGAACCAACCAGTCAATGGACAGATATTCGGGGGTCACTAAAGGAAGTCCGGCAACCCACTCCAGTATTCTTGCCTGGAAAATCCCATGGACAGAGAAGCCCGTCTGGCTACAAGTCCATGGGGTCACAAGAGGGACACGGCTTAGCGACTAAACCACCACCACCAAAGGACGTCCAGTGTTTTGCTAGGATGTGTAGCAGATCGGTTCCAGAACGTTTTATGATCCATCTGGGGAGACAGCATCAGCCATGCTCATGCCCAATTGCTCTGTCCTGTCCGACTCTTGGCGACCCTATGGACTGTAGCCCATCAGACTCCTCTGTCCGTGGGACTTTCCAGGCAAGAATACTGGAGTGGGTTGCCATTTCCTACTCCAGCATCAGCCATAGCATGGAACAATTAGAGAACTGATCAAGAATTCAGGGAAGGGACAACTTAGCGTAGCCTGGAGTAGCGGGAGGGGGGATTCAAGTGTATTCATGTAGGTGGAACTTGAAATAGGTCTTGGAGGGTGGGAAGACACGCCAAGCTGTGAAATCCTGGTGTCCACAATCCCCAGGTCAAAAGAGCTTGGCGAAGACTTTGCCAGTGGTGAAGACTCTGCCTTCCAGTGCAGGGGGTATAGGTCTGATCCCCGGTTGCGGAATTAAGACCCCACAGGGGCTTGAGGCCCCCCAAAAACCAAAACATAAAACAGAACCAGTATAATAACAAATTCAGTTAAGACTTTAAAAATGGTCCACATTAAAAAAAAAAATCTTATAAAACAAACAAACAAAACAAAAGAAGCTTGGGAGACCTTGAATGACTAAGTCTAACTGGATGGATGATCTAGAAATAAAGTTAAAGTTATTTTGTGGATAGCCCAATAAAGCCACCATTCTGCAGCGATCTTTCCCCTTCTATGAAAACAGAATAATGACCACTATCAATAAAAGCATAGAATAGTGATTGCTATCAATAAAAGCTCTCAAACTGATTTACTATCACTGAAAAAGTCTGATGCGCATTTTTAAAAATCCAATTTAATAAAAGCCTAGTCACAATAGAAATAGTGGATAAGTGAAAGAAACGACATCATTTGAGTTGGGTATGTGGCCCATATAAAATGATTTGACTAATTTTTTTGCTGACTGTGTTGAGAGATGTATTGATCTCATATAAGCATAGCCAACACTGATATATGGCCAGTGAACCAAAATATGCTATATTCTGTTGGTTGTAAACAATTTGGACTCCTCACCTCAAAAGGGATACAAGGACATTCAGTTCAGGAATCTGCCCTTAATGTGCTCCCTTAATAAGGCATGAGTGAGGAGATGAGAAGAGGGGTGGGATGGAGTTGGAGGTGGGAGAGAGGTTCAGAAGGGAGGGGACACGTGTATCTGTTGATGTAATGCCGGAGACCTGGGTTCGATCCCTGGGTTGGGAAGATTCCTTGGAGAAGGGAACAGCTACCCACTCCACTATTCGGGCCTGGAGAATTCCATGGACTTTATAGTCCATGGAGTCGCAAAGAGTCGGACATGACTGAGTGACTTTCACTTTCATAGCAGAAACCAACACAATATTGTAAAGCAATTATCCTCTAATTTACAAAAAATGAATTATAATCCTAATACTGCCTAGACAGGGCTAGGAGGATACAGTCTAAGGACATTCTCAGGAGAGATGACTTAATAGCTGCCAGCAATCAATGCTTTGATTTGTAACCATTTCCTGTCTGTAGGTTAAACTGCAGCTTAACTTCAAGTTTACATAGTTAGGTAGTATGTTTCACTTGGGGGCCCTGCAATTAATTCCTGGATGTCAACAGAGGTTTGACATAGTAACTTGCAATCTTGTGTGAAAATTTCAGACCTTGCAAAGAAAAAAAAAAGGGGGGGGGAAGATCCTCTAGTTAATTAATTATTGGTATGTGTGTGAATCCTTGAATTAACTTTGGAATAATTGTGGTCCTTTATATGTTCAAAAAAAGAGTATTTCCTTTGAGCTGCTGTAGGCACCATTGACTGATTGAGATGGAATTGACTGGATTCTTTTGCACAGTAGCTCAGACGGAGAGAAGCCCAGCTGTTTTAGATACTCTTAACAACTGCAGCCCGTTTCCCTGGGTCTCACTGTTTCCCCAGCTCGTCCTCCTGTGTGACTGGAGGAATTTCAGAGATCCTTCAAAAATGCCAAACTCTCCCCTCTTAGGAGAGTTCACTGTGCTTACAGATAAAACCCTGAAAGCAAAAGTGTTAGTTGCTCAGTGGTGTCCTACTCTCTGCAACCCCACAGACTGTAGCCTCCCAGGCTCCTCTGTCTGGGATTCTCCAGGCAAGAAGACCTGGAATGGGCTGTCACGCCCTTCTCAGGGGGATCCTCCTGACCCAGGCAGGGATCAAATCCAGGCTTCCTGCATTGCAGGCAGGTTCTTGACCATTTGAGGCACACCGGCTTGCATGTGGACTTGCTTTTTCCTTTTCCGTGACCCTGGAGACTGGCCTGGTGGTTCTCTGTCTTCAGCAGACTGCTCAGCAGTGGATGGATGTGGTGATCGTGGTCGGGGGACGTGGGTCAGCTACAAGGTCTTAACCTCTGGGATGCTCTCTGCTCTTCCCATGTCAGTCTCAGAGCTTCCACTGAGAATTAACGGTTACCTCCTCCGCCAACACCAGCTTTCTAGAAAGCTCGTTCAGATCTGTGGTTACTGTCTTTCTTCCTTGGCAGTCTGACAGAAGTCCTTGGTGGGACTTGGGGAACAAAAGGACAAGACAATCAAGGAGTTCTGAAATAGCTCTTCGCCTCACACAGCAGCCAGGAACCTTTGGGTGAAGGTGGGGTGCTCCGCCCTTTCCTCCACAGGCTATACTTTAAGTGGCATCTTGGTCCTTCCTAAAAATATATGTGTGTTACATAACAACGTACTCTGCTGCCCATGAAATCATCCCTACTCTTTTTAACATACTGCTATAGATGGGGGAACAGTGGAAACAGCGTCAGACTTTATTTTTTGGGGCTCCAAAATCACTGCAGATGGTGACTGCAGCCATGAAATTAAAAGACGCTTACTCCTTGGAAGGAAAGTTATGACCAACCTAGATAGTATATTCAAAAGCAGAAACATTACTTTGCCGACTAAGGTCCGTCTAGTCCAGGCTATGGTTTTTCCTGTGGTCATGTATGGATGTGAGAGTTGGACTATGAAGAAGGCTGAGCGCCGAAGAATTGATGCTTTTGAACTGTGGTGTTGGAGAAGACTCTTGAGAGTCCCTTGGACTGCAAGGAGATCCAACCAGTCCATTCTGAATGAGATCAGCCCTGGGATTTCTTTGGAAGAAATGATGCTGAATCTGAAACTCCAGTACTTTGGCCACCTCATGCGACGAGTTGACTCATTGGAAAAGACTCTGATGCTGGGAGGGATTGGGGGCAGTAGGAGAAGGGGGCGACCCAGGATGAGATAGCTGGATGGCATCATGGACTCGATGGATGTGAGTCTGAGCGAACTCTGGGAGACGGTGATGGACAGGGAGGCCTGGCGTGCTGCAATTCATAGGGTCGCAAAGAGTCGGACACGACTGAGTGACTGAACTGAACTGAACTGAACATGGGTTAGAAGAGTCTCCCTCTTAAACCTGAAAGCATGGAAAAGGCCAGTCATGTGAAGCTATCTGGAGGGCTGCTGAGTTCCCCTCATTAGCATAACAAGGACACTCCTGTTGCTCAGGAAATTCCAAGGGCTTCTGAAGCTCTCTGCCAGGCACCAAGGACAATGACCAGACAAATTCCGTATTATACTGTGGGTGGACAGGGGCAATTAAACTAATGGGCTTCCCAGGAGATTCAAGGGTAAAAAAATCCACCTGCCAAGCGGGAGACACGGGTTTACTCCCTGGGTCTGGAAGATCCCCTGGAGAAGGAAATGGCAACCCACTCCAGTATTCTTGCCTGGGGAATCCCACGGAGAGAGGAGCCCGGTGGGCTACAGTCCATGGGGTCGTCAAGAGTTGGGTTTGACTTAGTGACTAAACAACAACAAGAAGCTAGCTTTCCTTTTTTCTTTTTCTTTTTTTTTTTTTTACCTTTCCTTTTTTAGCAAGACAGTTGGCAGACTATCTTTCCATCTTGGTCTAAAATATATAGAAATGTTGGATGAGTAATGATATAATCAGTAGAATTAATAAATAATTATATCCAAAGGATATTATATAATGGATTAACCTGGAGAAATAAAAATTAAATTGGGCCACAGAAGATATGTGTATCAAATTTTCAGACGACATATAACTGTGAGAGAATGTTAGCATTATAAAAGCCAAACAAAAGTTCACAAGCGTTGCGCCTGTGATCGGAGAAGGCAATGGCACCCCACTCCAGTACTCTTGCCTGGAAAATCCCATGAATGGAGGAACCTGGTAGGCTGCAGTCCATGGGGTCACGAAGAGTCGGACACGACTGAGCGACTTCCCTTTCACTTTTCACTTTCATGCATTGGAGAAGGAAATGGCAACCCACTCCAGTGTTCTTGCCTGGAGAATCCCAGGAACGGGGAGCCTGGTGGGCTGCCGTCTCTGGGGTCGCACAGAGTCGGACACGACTGAAGCGACTTAGCAGCAGCAGCAGCAGCAGCAGCACCTGTGAAAGAAGTACTAAGACGTGTCTCCACAGTCATCGAGGACTTGGGCTCCCTTCTATTTTTCTGTGTCCATAGGGTCGGTCACACAGAGCTGAACATGATTGAAGTGACTGGACCATTTTGCTTTCCATTCTCAAGGTTGCTTCATGGTCCAAGAGGACTGCTAGAACATCAACCACAGTGTTCATGTTTTAGGCAAGAGGAAGAAAGACGAATAAAGGGAAAATGAGTATACCTCCCAGCTGCTTTAAGTCATTCTAGAAGCTTCTACACACTTTCACTTTTAACTCATGGGCTTGAACTTAGTCACTTAGCTGAAACAGAAGATGGCTAAGCACAGTGCTGTCTTACCTCCAAAACCACCAAGCAACCAACCACTCACCCACCCACCTACCCAATAAACTTTGCCATCTTAACAGGCTGAAATAGGACAAAAACTAGCAAAGTGAAATCACCAAAATGAACGTCATCTTGATTTTCTATTAAAATGAGTCTAAAAATGATAACCAATCTCAGTTTTAAGTACAGGTGAGAAAGTTTACCAAATAAAATACCAACAAATTTAACCCAGTAGTTTAGTAAAGGAATATTTACCAGAATAGAAACGATTGAAAATGCAAAGATGATTTAATATTGTAGCCCAGTTTGTTTTCTCTCTTGACTCAGGCTTTTTTTTTTTTTCCTTGGTTTTCATTCTTCAAAATGAAAAGCAGTGCTTCGGTAAGTTTACAGAGAATAGTGCGGTAAATATCTTTGTACATCTCTGAGGACAATTCCTACTTATAATTCTTGAAAATGGAATTGGTAGATCCACCTGCAGTCACACACTGCATTCCATTTGGTTAAATCTGACCATTTGTACAACAGGAAGGCAGTGTCAATTCACAGCTCCTGGCAGTGTGTGGAAGTGCCTGTTTTTTCATAAGTTTGCCTGATCCTGGTGATTATGATTTGAGAAACAAAGCCTTTAATAATAAGATGATAGAAGAAAAGTAGTTTTTAATTGTAGTTTTAACAGTATTTCTTTATAAAATGATCTTTCAAATGCCTTTTGGCTATTTTTTTTTCCCGTGTTGCATTTTCTTGTCCTGTTTCGTCCTGTCTTGTTGATTTGGAGAAATACTTTACACATTAAAGATGATTGTCTCAGTTTGCTATTTACCTGTTCCTATTGTTTTTAGTGTATTTTCTCTTAGTTAAAAAGATTTGTAGGCTTAAAACTTATTCCAGCTTTTCTACTCTGTGATTTGTAATCTTTGTGTCGTGTTATAAAAAGTCTTCCCTACAATCAGATTAAAATACCTCTTCATATATTTTCTTGTAGTTTCCTTTCCTTCTTCTTCCTTTATTTATTTATTTTTTTCATTTAGTGCTAAATCCGTCTGAGTTTTGCATTCATGAGCGGTATGAGATGAATACATGTTTTTCCCTACCTCAGTGTTTAGGCGTTTTTCTGATACTTATAGAAATGCGAGTTTTATAATATGTTAAAGTTTCATATATCTAGAAGAAGTAAATTTTATTATAAACTTATAGGACATATATGGAGAAAATTATAAAACAACTGAAAAGCAATTCATGAACCTGGAGTAAATGGAGAGTTATATTTCTAAACTGGAAGGGTAAATATTATACAGAGTCCCATCATTTCCAAGTTCATATAAAGAGTTGCATGCCAGCGAGCTCAGTCATGTTTCACTGTTTGCCACCACCTGTAGCCCGCCAGGCTCCTCTGTCCATTCAATTTCCCAGGCAAGAACATGGGAGTGGGTTGCTATTTTCTTCTCTAACGGATCTTCCTGGCCCCAGGATTGAACCTGCATCTCTGCGTCTCCTGTGTTTACCACTGCTCGACCTGGGAAGCCCATATATATAATTAATGCACTTCAAACAAAAGTGAATAGACTATTTTGGAAATTTACAAAATGATCTGAAATTTCATGTGAAAGATTTGAAATCTGAAATTTAACCAAGGAAAATTGGAGAAGGGAGGATTACGAAGGGGACTTGGCCTCTAAGATGTCAAAATACATTATAAAGGCAGAATAAATGAAGTAGCAGGGTGAGGTCTTCAAAAAGAGAGAAGTGTATGGAACAAAAAGCCAAGAAATAGTCTCTAGTGGTTAGTAACTGAAAAAAGGGGGTTTCACACCAATGAGGAAAATACGCATTATTTTAAAAACGGGATGGGGAACTGGAATATTTTGATCCAGTTATTTTGGTAAAAATTTAGTTAGAGCTTTGCACCACACTCATGGATAGCAAAGAGAGTTAAATAAGAGTAAAACATAAGAAAACAATAAACTAGAAAGAATTGTAGATAAGTGTATTTGACTTCGTAAAAGATAGAGCCACTCTAAATATTTAGGTAAAGGAAAAAAAAATCACAAAAGAAAATTTTATATAATTTATATTTTATAAAAAGTAAAAATTCCAAATATCAAAATACCGTAAGCACAAATAAAAAGCAGATTACCAGCTCAGAAAAATATCCTTACTGTATCAAGGTTAATAATCAGGTGCCTAGCCAAAATTAAAATGGGCAAGACAATATAGTGAAAAGAAAGACAAATGACCAATTAAGGTGAAAATGCTTTTCTCTCTGTCAATCAAAAGAATTCAAGCTAATACAATAGGGAGATATAACCTGTTTTTACCTAATTTTGCAAAGATTTTAAAAATGCTGATGGCATTGTTAGCAAGGGCAAGGTGAAACAATTACTTGTATGCTTCTAGTGGGAAAATAAATTGTTTCAGACTTCCTGGAGGACAGTAAAGCAGTATATATCAAAAAAACTTAAATATGTTTTCTCATTTATACTTAGGAGTTCTATTTTTAGCAAATCATTCCAAAGAAAGAATCAAATATATATGAATGTATGAATTGCTTACTGTAATATTATTTTTTAAATTTATTGTGAAGCATTTAAAAGATACAGAAAGCATAAAGACTAATGCAGTGAACACCCATGTACCCAACATCCATTCTTTATCTGCTGATGAAGAAATAAATCACTATCAGTGGGGTTATATGGCTGAGTCCCTTTGCTGTTCATCTGAAACTATCACAGCATTGTTAACTGGCTATTGTTGTTGTTCAGTGGCTAAGTTGTGTCTGACTCTTTGCGGCCCCATGGACTGCAGCACCCCAGGCCTCACTATCTCCCAGAGTTTGCTCAAAGTCATGTCCACTGAGTCGGTGATGCCATCCAGTCATCTCATCCCTTATTGCCCCCTTCTCCTCCTGCCCTCTGTCTTTCCCAGCATCAGGATCTTTTCCAGTGAGTCGACTCTTTGCATCAGGCGGTCAAAGTATTTCAGCTTTAGCATCAGTCCTTCCTGTGACTATTCAGGATTGATTTCATTTAGAATTGACAATACTCCAATGCAAAATAAAAAGTTTAAAACAAAAAAAGAGGTGAAACTCTCTCTGCATCCTTCTCCTCATGCCTTTGCCCTCCTTCATCTCCAGAGGTGAAGGTGGCATTTATAATTCAATATGGCATTATTCAATTATAAACTTCCTATTAAATTATGATACCTTACTGGTGAAATATTATGTTAAATTTATTTTTAATATTATATGTATGATACATACACATCATCTGACATTTGAAAAATAGCCTCAAAATTAAACAAAACTAAAATCACCCATAATTCCATCAGCCAGATACAACCATTATAACTTCTGTTGTAATATCTGTTGTGTCATCTAATCTTTTTAAATAGAATTTCATATTGTTTAAAAATTAAATCATGCTATACATACAGCCATATAGTTTGCTTTTCCTCTTAGAAACCCTTAAGAAAACTTTCCTATTTTATAGAATATCCTTTTAAAAATAACAGCTCTGTGGTATAGATGAATATTTACTCAGTATTTGTAAATATTTTTGTGTTATTCCAATTTTTCCTTATTATAAATGACACTGCAGTAAATTTCTTTGTTGCTAAATCTTTGCTATACAATAGTTACTTATTAGGTAATTTCCTAGAAAGGGAATTTTTGACCTAAAATTCTAAACAAATACAGTAATTCTTTAGGAAAATATGTACTAATGTGATATATTGTTAAGTAAAAAAGTAGACTACCCCCATAGTATATGCAGTATATTTGCAAATGTTAAAAAGATTTATGCAAGTGAAGATGTTGAAAGGACATACAGTATATCAAAATGTGAACAAGGTACCTCTGGGCAGATGGATAATGACTTATTTTTATTTGTCTCTTTATGTTTTTCTATTGCCAGTTTTTCTACAGTAAGCATATATTGCCTTATGATCAGAAACCAAATAATAGTTTTTGAAATAATTCAGTAAATATTGAAAAGTTTACAGAAGTACAAGGTCCAGGAAATAAAACTTTACAATTATCCTTGAGAGAAAGACCTGGGGTTCGTAGTGAACCACAAGCTCAAAGTCAATAAGATGCTAAAGCTGCTTCAGGATAAAATGCGATATTACACCTTGTAGAACAGAGCGAAGTAACAGTCCTTCCACAGTCTACGTCTGTGGGACCACAGATGTCACACTGTATTCTGTAGAGATGATACGGTGTGTTTGCACAAGTGGCACGAGGCTATTAAAAGGGGTTGGAAGCTGGTACAAAGTACTGGGCCCAATCATCCAGAAAGGCACTAGGGGCTGACTATATTGTGTATCAACACAAATCCACCATTGCTGGGGATGCCTGGAAACAATTTTTAACATTAGGGTTCTAACCCCCTTCTTGGCAGCTTTCTCTCTTGAGAGTGAAAGTAGCTAGAAGCCTGAACCACGGTGTTGAAGGAAGAATGGTACACTCAAGTTGAATCAAGGCCAGCGTTTAACTCCAAAGGAATCCAGTCTGGGGAAGGGGGCATTCAGACTTTCAAGGGGATGATTAGAGAGAGGCAAGTGACTGCTCCGTGACTGTAGCTGACATGCTATTTTTGGAATAAGCATTGGGAAAGGGCTCAGTCTCTGGCAAGAGCAGGTTCCCTGCTCAGGGTATGGCAGGAGTCCAGTCCTAGAGACATGCTATGGAACACAGGAAGATTTACACTCCACAAAAATGCCCATGCCCAGGGCCTGTCCTAGCATCTCTGTCACAACCAGGATGGTAAGAAGTGTCAAATGCCTATTTCTCTGGTGGTGGTGCTTTAGTTGCTAAGTTGTGTCCGACTCTAGCGACCCCATGGACAGAGGAGCCTTGCAGGCTACAGTCCATGAGATTCTCCAGGCAAGAATGCTGGAGCGGGTTACCATTTTTACCTTGAATCACCATTTTATGTAGTGGCAGAAGATGTAGTCTGGTTAATCTTTGATTACTGGATCACTTTTTTTTTTTTTTAAACTCATTTTGGGTCTATTCTCAGACACTCTGGGGCCTCTGTTTCTCTCCCGTGCCCCATGGTGAGGATTACTTGATTCCAGTCCTGTCCTTATTTCTGGGAGAGTCTTGCCCTGCTGGCAGCGTTATGGTTGGCGTTCACTTGCCAGACCCTGTGGTCCTAACTGCTCCGTGAATTCCTCTCCACGTGTTCTATCCTGTGATGCTCTGGATGCCTCTCCTAAGTCAGACCTTTGGTCCTCCCCCAGGGAGCACCTCCTCCCAGATGTCAGATCCCAGCTGGACCATGATTCCCTCCCCTTCTTGTCTCGAGTAAATCAACAAGTTTTCCTCTGTGACAGCAATTGCCCAATTGCTGTCTCATTCTTACGCAGTAATGGAGTTTGATAGACGGTGGCTCAGACGGTAAAGAATCTGCCTGCAATGCAGAAGACCTGGTTTCAACCCCTGGTTGGAAAGATCCCCTGGAGGAGCGCATGGCAACCCACTCTGGTTTTCTTGCCTGGAGAATCCCCACGGACAGAGGAGCCTGGTGGGCTACCATCCATGTGGATGCAAAGAGTCAGACACGACTGAGTGACTGAGCATATGGTATGCTGGGGGAAATCACAAAATCTGGTTTCCTTCCCTAATTTCAGAAAGTTCAATAACCCTAACTGCACAGAAAGTTTGATAAAAATCAACTTTCTGCATCAGTTTCTCTGGAAGGTATTTAAATTACTTTAAAGCAAAAGGCAAGATAGAATGTGAAATTGGGACAGTTTTCCGTTCGAGTTATCATGAAAAAGAAAATCCAGACAAGAAATGTGAATCCACTTCGAAAAGTGGCAAATATCAAATTCTTTAAGGAGTGAACTGTGGGAACAGATGGGCAAAGGAACGACCCAAGTTTGTCAACCTTCTAAATAAGCTAACTGAGTGACTGGCAAATGTGATTTGTGTCATATTAGAAGAGGGTGAGCTGACCAAGACCGTATCTCAAAAAACAGTGACAGTTATTTTGCTGGAGGGAGAAAGATCTGTTGTTAAAAAAAAAAACAAACCAAGAAATTGATACTACTACGATGAATTTCACTGAGTTCAGGGCATTTTTTTGACAATAATAGACGGTAGAGAGAGAGATTCTAAAATAGTGTCTGCCATAGTAGAGGCTGTGTTGAATGAACACAGTGGGGTTAGGTTAGTTTAAACTATAAGCATTCCAAATGAAAGTCACACAACAGTCTTAAACCTGTTAAACAAAGTGGGGAGGGAGGGATATTTCGGGAGCTTGGGATGGACATGTACACACCGCTTTATTTACAGTAAATTACCAACAAGGACTTCCTGTATTTAAAAAAAATGGACAGGGTGTAAGAGAATGATAATACATGAGACCAGATTGGCCATGTGTTGATAATTCTTGAAACTAACAGATGGATTCATGGGGATTTGATTACACTACTCCTTTCACTTTTGTGTGTGTTTGAAATTTTCCATAATAAAAAAGTTAAAAAGGGAAACGTTAACGATCAATTCAACAAGACCTTTCTTTGAAAGGAAACTTTTTGCTGTTGTTGTTCATGTAGGAGTTTCGAAGGTCTTATTTGTAGGGCTAGTCCTCCGCTGGGATACACTCACTGGCCAAGCCTGATACTCATGATAATTGGTGTCTGTTCCCATTGGTTGGTGTCCCTGGAGTCCTGGCAGTTTACTGCTCTATTGTGACTAGCATCTCTGTATCTGTATTAATCAAAAGAGGTCTTTGACGCAGACTCACCGTGAATCAAAGGGAAAGGGATGGATGTTGAACTGATGGTGCTGGAAAAGCTGCCTAAGATTAGGGGGAAAACATCATATATTCATCTCCCAGCACAATAAATTACAGAAGCAGTAAAGTACTAAATATTTTTAAAATATATAAAAATAGAAGTAGAAAGAAAATAGGTGATGACCTGACTTTCTGTACAGCAACAGAAAACAAAGGACATGATCATCAAGAAATGCACGATACATTTATCTAAATAAAAATTAAAATTTTTATGTCTCAAAAATCATAAAATTAAAAGGCAAAGAGTAAAATGGGGAAGAAACTGTTCCCCACAATTATAATAAAGGACTGATATATAGGGTTTATATAAGTAGGTTATAAAAGCATTAAGGTCTCAATAGAAAAATGGGCAAAGGACATTAATAGGCAATTCACAGAAGAGGAAATGGCTGGGGAAATCTGAAAAAGCTCTTTAATGACAGTAGTCCCAAATGAATGAAAACAGAACAACAAAACATTTTTTCTTTTTTTAATTTATCACATTAGAAAAGATTTTTTTGGGGCGATGATACTAGTCATTACTAGGGACATTTGCAGGAAGCAGCATTCCTCAGGTGTTGCTGCTGAGACTGAAAATTTCTGTAACTGCTCCTAAAAATCAATTTGATCATATATTTTAAGAGCCTTAAAAAAGATTTTTATATATGGATCTAGTAGTTCTAAATATAGACGTCTACCCTACAAAATAGTCTTCGACTCAAAGATTTATGCACACAGATTTTCATTTTAGCGTAACTTACAATAGCAGAAACCAGAATCTACAAACATTCAGCAAGAGAGGTGGGTTACACTGGTAGGGTGCAAAATTAACCGTCATTAAAAATGAAGTAAATTAGGAGTTTGCGATTAACATATACACACTATTCTGTATAAAAGAGATAACCAACAAGAACCTACTGTATAACACAGGGAACTATACTTAATATTTTGCAATACCCTAGAAAAGGAGACAATCTGAAAAAGAAGTATATATATATATAATATTATGTGTATATGATCTCTTTGCTGTACACCTGAAACTAATACAACATTGTAAATCTATTTCAATAAATAATAATAAAAAACTAAAAAATCAAGTAACAAATGATTTCTAGTGACATAGGGGAAAACAAAGTAGAAAAAGTAGAATGTAAAATTTTATGCACAATAGTCCAAGCTAAGGTTATTTAAAAAAAAAAAGGTAACAAGACTGGCAGGAAAACACCAAGGTATCAACAGTGGTTAACTCTTATTGGTGGGAATAAATACTTATTTTCTTCTTTATAGTGTATTCTCTCATTTTATACTGTCTACAATGAGCATGTGTTACTTTCATAATCAGAAAAGAAATCATTATTTTAAAAGAAAAATCTTTAGAATTATAGATTTACCTGGCAGAAAATATCAGAGGAAACCATATTGATGAATTGTTTTGTAAGATTTTTTAAAGAAGAATTTCACAGTTCTATTCAAACCAAAGGAATAACCTTCCTCCCCTTTTTTTTTGGCAGAGCAGTAGTAAATAATAACTAGGCAAAAACTGTGTATAATTAGTTTTTACAAAAATGGTTAAAATATCTCTGTTAAAAAGTTGAAGAATAAAATGCCTGTAGCCGCTCAAGGCTTAAGTAAGAACACAGACATTTTTGTCTTATGCCATCATTACCAACTAGTGTAAAAATTTCACAGTGGCATTTTGTTTCAGTCCTCATTTCTTGCAGTTTCTGAAAGTATTGTTTGATCTCAAGATCAAGACGATTTATGATGTGGAGAAAACTTGCTCCAAGTTTTCCATAATCAGTCTCCACCTTCTCAGACCTCCCTGGCTTGCTTTTATAGTTATCTGTCCCCTTCCCAGAGTCTCAGTAGATTCACACAGGAATGACAACCCAAGTCTCTCCCCCAGAGCCAGCCCCAGGCAAATTTGTCAAGGAGCTGAAGTTGGTGGCGCTTCCTTTCTCCAGCCCCACGTCTGGTGTGTTCCCACCCCTCTCAAAATCTGCTCTCACGTGCTTTAATCACACTAAGCTACGCTAACGCTTCTGAGCATCTACTCTACACCAGGCATCCTGTTAAAGGTTTTCACCCATAGTATTTTATTTTAGCCTCACGATAACCTTGAAAAGGTTTATTTGCCTTATTTTACTGAGGAGGATGCTGAAGCCCAGAGGGGTTAAGAAAACTGCTTGTGGTCACACAGCTAGCTGGAGCTCATATCCACATACAGCTCAGGTTGATTCAAGAGCCGTGCTTGTTCGCAGTTGGTGGGGCCAGGACTCTGGACTCTCAGGACCCTTTCCCAAGCTTTTAAAATTCAATTTTACAGATAGTTTATCTGTTTCCAACTAAAATCCCAATTGTTCTTAAATTGGAAAGAGTCTAACGCTTCCTTCTCAAATAGTAGGAATTTCCTAAAGAAGAAGGACATGCTTAATTATAGCTAATAGACCCATCAGTTGAAAAGAACTTGACAATGGATTTGGGCAGCATTGACTTGTCTCCAATTGTCACACCTTCCCTGAAGCCATAGAATGGGGAAACAAGAAGATTCATGGGCTTGTCTTGCTTAATTAACATCATTTCCCCCCTGGAATCTAAGGGTCATCCCAGAAGGTTATCAATATCCCATTTCTCTCTGTAACTAATACAGATTTGAAAACACTAATTCTCAAGAAATTCTTCCTTACCCCTTAATCAACTGTAATTCTGCTCCTCACTAGCTATAGGCCCTCAGGCAATTTACCTTGGGTCTCTGCTACAGATTTCTCCTCTGGAAAAGGAGGATTGGATTAAAACTCATACCCTTCTCCTAAAGTTGTGGAAAGAATTAAATGAGATAATGCCAGGGAAGTTTTGGATAGATGGGTGGTTCACTGCCTCATTCCACTCCCCCCCTTTCCTTTGTATCTTGATATGTTCTCAGTGTAACAGTCACTGTGTCCTCCTGAAGGTTTTCTTAACCATTTTTTTTTTCCTCCAGCATAACTAAATTCCTATCCCTTAATTCTCTTCCAAGAGACCTTCTTTCCCAATCATGTACTTATTGCAACCTCTCCATTCCACATCACGTTAAATACAAGACCTAAGGGTTTGGATAAAGCCAGACACAAATCTCTTTTCCAGCTCCCTTTTCACTTTAGCCCCTCTTTCTCTCCCCCAAAACCCTCCCTACCAAGCAACGACAACCAAAAAACCCAGAGTGGCAGAGAAAGGAGGCCCTCAAAGTTATCAATTAAATGATCTTCCTTTGGTGGCCAAAGAAAGAATGTTTGGCAAGAGGGTAGCTTTAAAGGAAAAAAAAAAGAAAAAGATGCTTTTCCTAACCAACTTCCTAGCCATCCTGCGTCAGCAGCAGCTGTAGGAATCCCTTCTCTGCACAAGGGCAAGGTGCTGTGGGGCTGTTTAACACCTGGCCCCAGCTCCGCTGAAAGCCTGGCCAGTATCAAACACCGTGGGTCACAGAAATATTTATGGTGGTTATGATACAGTGAGCCGGGGGGACGAAATATTTCCCACCCAGTAATATTTAATGGAAATGCTTTTGCTGACTTGATGATAAGGAATCTCTTCCTGGTGGTCAAAACCAAGGAATTAGGAACCTAAGATTTTACAGCTGGAAGAGAGATGGAACTCCCACTTCCCGCGCTTAAGGAATATGAATTGTGTTCAGAAATCTTCCCACACTCCCTGGTTAGTACATCCACTGATTTAGAAAGTCCCAGGGGCTCTGGAAGTTTCTGATGATGGATCATCTTTTTTTTTTTCTTCTTCTTCTTTCTCCCTTTCCTTCAGGGCTCCAGACAGTTGGTGCTTAAGTGTCTACAATTTAACGTTTCACATATCTTCCTTGGGCTCTCATATGTCTACCTATCCCGCCTAGGACATCTCCCTAAATAATCTCTGAGTGGAGAGGAACGATCCTCTCCTAGGAGATTTATCTGAGAAGGGAGGTGCGCGGGGCCGTTCGAATTCCGAGGCTCGGATTTCGTTGCGGGCAGGTCAGATGGTGCGGTCGGCGGGCTCCAAGGATGCGCGCAGCTGTCCCCGCAAGAGGCGCGGCGCACAGGTGCTCGGCCTCCCGCCCCTGAAGTCGCAGGGAAGCTGCCGCACCGACACGTGAGTCGCAGGCAGTTAAACCTCGGGTGTTTCGACCCTGGTGGACAGAAAAAAAAAAAAAAAAGTCAACGACACCCGGGGCGACTGTCGCGATTAAAGCCCCGGCCCCTCTGTCGCCAGCCCTCCGTCCAAACCGACGGAGAGCCTCGGATTGGCACCTCGCGGCCCGAGCCTCCCTCCGCGGGCTGCGTCTGCGCCATCTCCCCGCGCGGTCTGCACCGGCTCGGCGGCGGGGGCCGGCGGGTTCCGCCGGCCGTGGGGCTCGCGGTGGGCGCGGGGGCGGGCGCCCCTGACCCCGCCGGGCCGACGGTGCCCGCAGCCCTGCGAGCCGCGGCGGGTGCGTCCCTCCCGTGCGCCCCGCGCGCTCCCGGGGCGCCGGCCGAGCGCCACGCGGTCTTAGCGTAAGTCGAGCTCGGAGCGTGCTCCTCGCGGCCGCCGGCCGCCCCGCCCGGTTCCCGCCGCCGGCCTCGCCCCGCGGTTCCTCCGCCCGGGCGCTTCATGCGGCTGCCTGGCCCGGCCTTGTCCGCCGATCGCGCTGCGGCGCAACTCGGGGGGCACCCAGCAGGCGCCGGCTCCTCCGCTGGTCCCGCGCTTTCCGCGCGGTTCCGCCGCCTCCCACCCGCGAGACTCTCCAATTTGATAGGATCTTTGATCAACCGCAGCGTTTCCCCCAGGTGTTAGCTGCCTCCGTTTGTAACTTTTCTGCATTCCCGTGATTCCTTCTTTTCTTTCCTCTTTAAGGTTGTGGATAGTACAAAGTTTGGACCTGGCATGTTAAAAAAACAAAAACATGTTACTTACAGTTTTACAGGGGGGTGCTGAGTGGGTTTTTAATTTACTGACAAAAATCATTCCACCGCTCTTCATTTTCCTCTCTGAATCTCAACTATACTTCATCTATAAAGTAAAATGTAAACCATTTTTATCTCACCTGCCTTCCAGTAGAGGGTTGGTGAGATGACCTCGTGAAGGATCTTGCAGGGATCGCTAATGATTTTGTGATCTGTAGATTTGAAACGTAGGATTAGAAATATATCATTTTCTTTTAAGCGGTGAGTAAAGAAGCAGGGCGTCTTTCTCTCTCCCTCTCACCAGCTGGGGCAACTAGGGCTCTCCACACTCAGTGTCAGGAACACAGAATCAGGGTGTCAGACCTGAGATGACGGGTCTGTCCGGCAAGGACTACAGGTTAGTCCTGTAAGATCCTTTGTGCCATGGGTTTTCTCTGCTCAAACTGATAATAGAATAGTTAATTGCGTATTTTGAGTTGTTCTTCCTTTCACGTTTTCAGTCCTGGAGGGAGGGAGACTGAGAAAGAGAGAGAGGGGGGAGAGAAAGGCAACTAGTTCTCATCTTTAAAATACAAAAAAAAAAAAAAAAAAAAAAAAAAATCAATCCCTTTGATCAAAGTGGAAAACCAAAGGCCCAAATCCCTTCCATTACCCTCCACTGTGATTAAAATTGAAGTGTTCTTAAAAAAAAAAAAAAAGTCATTTCAGATTGCAAGGAAGAGAATCTCTCTCTTTCTCTAGGCCTCCCCCACCTTCTTTGCCTCTTTCTTTCTCTTTTAAGGGAGACATAGGAGCAGTTTAGGGATGTTTTTCTGATTGGAGAGTTTTTAAGAGGCTACCTCTCAAAGGCAGCTGAGACGACTGAACGCTGACTTTAGGTGAGCCAATATGAGGCATGTACTGCAGAGCCCTCCGAAAGAATCTAGACTATTTTTTACAGGATAAATCACCTGTGTGTGTGCGTGACTGGATTATTTCGTGTATGTTGTTCCGACCCACCCTTTCCCTAGGACGCCAGGGCGACCTTCTGTGAGAGGGGGAGGAAAAGAAGGAAGATGTGTGAGCTCCCCCTGGTGCTCGTCTGTATTCAGGCGAATTGAAAAGAATTGTCAGGAGCACCCGTCTACACAAGCGGAAGGAAAAGTCAATGATCTGGGTTATTTCAAGTGGCCCCGCTTCCCCGCTCACCTGCGGAACATTTCAGATCAAGGTCTCCAGGCTTGGATTCTCTCGGATCCTTTATGTCACACTGTCCGTGTAGACCTGCCTTTGTTAGATAATGTCATTTCTGTCAAGAGTTGGAAGAGGAATCCATGCCATGTCAGAGAACAGGTTGACAAAGCACAACTTGAAGTGGGAATTTGGCAGCTGCCCTGTGGATGGGATTGCTCTTGGAATCAAATTGGATTACTTTTTTGTCCAGGCTTGTTCTCTTTCTGGATGAATAATTTTCACACGCTAATTTTTGTGTGTGTGTGCAAGAAGATATCACAAAGATATCATGGGGCTCTGGTGCAAACCATCTTGATCAATAAGTCCTTCAATTCTAGACCACGTCTCCGATCCCAGTAATGTCCTGTATGTTTAAGTACTTTTTAAGCACCTGCAGTCAGGGACCTCTGAGGGCCCTGGTTCCAGTAAAGGCGGTGGAGGCAATCCCGTGCAGTCTACTGGATAAATTCATCACAGCGGCCTTCAACAATTTGTCAACGTGTATTTAGTTAGTCCTGCATTTGGTCCACACTATGGGGAGTGTAGGGCTTCCCTGGTGGCTCAGATGGTAAAGAATTCTCCTGCCATGCGGGAGACCTGGGTTGGGAAGATCCCCTGGAGAAGGGAATGACTGCCTACTTTGGTATTCTTGCCTGGAGAATTCCACGGACACAGGAGCCTGGCGGGCTGTGTAGTCCATGGGGTCCCAAAGAATCAAACATAACTGAGCGACTAACACTTCTACTTATGGGGAATATAAAAGATGTGGAAATATAATCCCTACTGAGAACTGGTTAGATTAGCTATGGGACAAAGTTCAGTGTTCATGAAAATAGATTATTAAGATTCATTGACCTCATAAGTCAAGGCCGAGCTTTGGGTGCATTTAGTTTTCTGTGTGTGATTCTGGCTGCGTGAGGGTCTTGTCAAGCTGAAAATGGACCCAAAGACCCCAGCTCTCCTGAGTCTCTCCTTTACTCTGAGCTTAATCACAGAGCCCTGAAGCCCACCCAGAAGACTGCGGCAAGCTTTCACTGATCTATCAATTCTTTATGATTTTAAATGCATTCTCCTCTACACACCAGGCTCACTGCCCTTTACTTCTTTGCTGGGCTCTTCCTCTAGTCTGGCTGCTTTCCTCCTCCCCTCCTCCAAGCCATCCAGTGCCTACGTTTTTAAAAAGTATGTATTTATTTGTTTGGCTGTGCTGGTCTCAGTTGCAGGACGTAATATCGTTAAATGCTGTATGTGAACACTTAGTTTTGGCTTGTGGGATCTAGTTTCCCAGGCAGGGATTGAACTGGGGCCCTCTGAGTTGGGAGCACGGAGTCTTAGCCACTGGACCTCCAGAGAAATTCCCACTGTCTACTTCATAGTGAGGTGCACCTCTTTCCTGATAATTCTCACCTACACAGATTGCTCTCCTAACTCTTTCTGCACTTTTTGTTTGTACCCCGAAATGAGCTCTTTTTATGGGTAGCCCCTTCCCTGATCTCCAAGACCTCCGTGTGTATGTTACCCCTGGCCCTGAACCAGAAGCTTCCTGGGGGAGTAATGGCTTATGTTTCTTCTGTATCATCACACTATCCAAGTGCACCGATTTATTTAAGGAGTGCTCTGTTCAATGAGTAAATTGAAATAATAATCCTGAGGGATTTTTTTTAATCTCAAAAAATTCTTAAATCCCATGTCTCTTACATGAAAAATTGTCAAATTAAGGAGCCATTTCCAGGATTTTAATTTATGTATTAGTTATGCTTTGCCTCCACCCCAAAAGGATTTAAGGTGGGCTTAAAATATTAGGAAAACTAGACAAGATTATTAATTCTGTCGTTGCAAGCTCTAAAATCACATAGTTCTGGGTCCCAATTTAAACAATGGAGAAATGTTTTTTTAAGGTAAAAGGTGCACTTTCTAATATCTCTTATTTTCTTGTTAAGGAAAAAAAATCACAGATACAACATTTCAGAAATATTTTTGCGTCTTCTTTGCATAGCACACACACACACACACACACACACACTCACACGAGAACCGTACTGGCAGTGAACATGGGTTGTTTAAAGTATAGCTATTCAACTGTCATATAAAGTGAAATCTATATTTTCTCTCCCTATATGACTATATATTTAACATCTCTATGCATATGTGTGTGCATACATATGTATATGTTATATACACACACTCCACATTATTATTTCAAGGGGGATTTTGCTCCTTCTGGCTACCAGCAATAACTAGTCAATATTTACACTCTTGAATATCGATGATGTCGTGCATACACAGAAAAGCTGTGGAAAACATCTCCTTTTTCACACAGAGTTTTAATTATTTGTAAGGACTTTGATTGTTCACTATCTAATGCCATGGATTGGTCCTTGCGGTGTCAAGGGCACTGTCCAGAACTCCCACAGTATTATAAATAGGCTTCTAAAGCCGGGTTGATTGATGTTTGGCATAAAATGCTATTCCTCTGAGCACATATATTCCTTCTGTTCACCATTTTCATAGAAAAATACCAGGGCTGATTTTTTATTCAAATCTCCAATTTATGCAAGGTTTAAACTACTAAATTCCTAAAGCCTTGTTTCAGATCTTTTTTTCCCTCTTTTCTATTAGGTAGGTAACTAAATCTTTTGCTTCAACACAAGTAAGAATTGGAGATTTAGCAGATTCCTGTGGGGGAGAGAAAGAGTTTATTAATTATATTGAGAATCAAATAATATGCTTCTTTGACACTAATGTTCTATCTTTCTCCACCCCGAGTACCCAGAGGGACAACTTTAAAGCCTTTATCAGGGTCTAGATTACCGCATTTATGGTTCCTTAGAAGAAGAAATTTAATGAATGGCATCCTGAGTTGAAGAGAGAATTCAAGATGTTTTAAGATTTAAGCTTCAACAGTGGAATGAGTTTCTTCCAAGTATGTTCCAGAGATTGTAACATAAAACATCACCCAAAAAGTACAATAATGTACATTTTCATGAGTTTTAATAAATTGTTAATACTGATGAAATGTAAATTTTTCCTTCACCACCCTTATCTGGATGTGACAGAGTCCTACAGAAACCTTTAAGTACCCGTTTAAAGCAATTTACAAGATACTGTAGAGATTCCTGGCAATAAAGAATGATTAGTGACCTTGTTAAAAAATTTTATATTGATAATATTAAACCAAGTGCCTTATCCAGATTGAGTTGGTTTTGGCTGGTGTCTGTACTGGTACCTTTATCAAGAGTGCCCTTTTACTTTATAGGCTCTGTATTAGAAACAAATTTTACTTGAATACAGTTCTTCTGTTACTGATGGACAGCAGAATATTTACTGAGTGTTTATTACCTAACCAGACACTGCACTAGGCTTATTCCATTGATTATTACACTAGAATTTTATAGCTACAATATAAGGAAGATACATGATTATTACTCTTCTGGTGGCTCAGAAGGTAAAGAATCTGCCTGCAACGTAGGAGACTTGGGTTCAGTCCCTGGGTTGGGAAGATCCCCTGGAGAAGGAAGTGGCTACCCACTCCAGTATTTTTGCTGGAGAATCTCATGCACAGAGGGAGCCTGGCGGGCTACAGTCCACCGGGTCGCAAAGAGTCAGACATGACTGAGCGACTAACACTAAGCATCACTGAAAAAAAAGGATGAGGGAAGTTGAGGCATACAGAGGTAAAGGTGATTTTCCCCAAGTTTCCTGCTGACTTAATCTCTTTGGACTGCTCTAACAAAATACCATAGACTGGATGGCTTGTAAGCAACAGAAGTTTATTCCTCATAGTTCTGGAGGCCAAGAAGTCCAAGATCAAGGCGCCAACAGATTCCGTGTCTGGTGAGAGCCCACATTCTGGTTTGCAAACAGTGTTTGCTAGTTATAACCTCACATGGTGGAATTTACAAGGAAAGGTGCTGTCTCAGCTGCTTTTATAAGGGCACTAATCCCATTACTGAGGGCTCCACCCTCATGACCTGTCCCCTTCCAAAGATGCTCACCTCCTGATACCATCACATTGGGGTTAGGTTTCAACATATGAGTTCTGGAACATTAGACCACAGCACCTGCTTAGTAAATAGTGAAGGTAGGGACTGAACTGGAGTAGTACAACCCTGCTATCCACTGTCTTTAAAGGGCCAGTTAGTGGATCTTAGGCTTTGCAGGACATACATTGTCTATCATAGCTACTCAAGTCTGCTGTTGTAGTGCAGAAGCAGTTCTAGATAATATGTAAATGAATTGTGTGGCTCTGTTCCGATAAAGCTTTATTTGAAAAAAACAGGTGGTAGGCCAGATTTCTCCTATATCTGTAATTTGCTGACTCCTGTACTGATCTATTCTGCCAGCCTCTTCAGTGCAAAGAAAACCCACTAAGTGCAGCTAACTTTAGGTCTCCATACTGGTGAATCCTCTGAGAAGGCGAAACCAGTGTGGACTAAGGGCCTTAGAAACTACCTCCAACCTTGGCACTTGACCCTGAACATCGTTGTTGGAGGTTTTGGAAGGCTCCTCTTAGAATGTAATATACTTGTAGGAGTGGGGTCTTGAGTTAACTCGTGAGTCCCCATTATTGTTTCAGTGTGAATTAGAAATACTTAAGAGTGAAGCTGGAGTCCATATCTGCCTGGATTTCTAGTGTTCTGAAGGCCCCTTAGCCTTATCTACAAGACAGCCTTGCTTCATCTTCCAGGGATTATTGGAGCCCCAAATTACTCTTCATGCAGTCCTTGTTTTGTTTAATTGGACTTTCTTAGCATGTTCCCGTGGGTCAGTCTGGGCTGATCTGGTGACTCACTGGTTTTCCAGACCACTTAGGACTGAAGGTGTGCCTTATACTTCCAAGTCTTTAAACCAGTAGCCCAGGGACTAGGTCCTGCCCACCAACTGGCCAGATACATCTCTGAAATTCTATTTTCATCAGTTCCTAGACCATCTATTACTTGAGGTCATCCGTGACTGTGTGTTAAAAAGCAGATACTGTCTCTCCCTGCCAGTGTGGGATTCACTGTCTTCCCCATCAGATATGTATTCTGCAGGACATATTGGGCTTCTTGATCACTCAGCTCATCACTGGCTGCCTCCCTACCCCAGTGGACAGGCACAGGCCCAGTCCAGGGTCTTCTCAGTTGGCTCCATTTACTGGCAGGTTGTTGATTCATGTTTGGCCATGTGGCAGGAAAAACTACCTCCCTGCTCCACAGCCTTGCCAAAAGTGAGACACTTCCTTTCTTTCACACTCAAAAGGTAAGTAATATGACCATAGAATATAGTTATTATAAGAGAGTTTCACAAGGGTTTGGCCTTCCATTTCTCAAAAGTGGTAAGATAATGGAAACACAGTCTTGGCCTGACTGGGAAAATGACAGATGCAACTGGGTGAAAGAAAAATCAAAATGATAGCTGATGATTAAGAAGAGCTGAGATTAAACTTCAGATGCCATGTGACTAAAGATGTTTTCTCTCCTCTTTCCACTCAAACGTCTTTTTTAAAACTCAATTTTTATCATTAATCTCGGTGATGATTTTTGTATTAAAGAGCTAAGTGGAATTTTTAACTAAGAGGAAAATTCTCTGGTGTTGGATTTAATCCTTGAAATCAATCAACAAGTCATTTAAAGTCCTTTAAATCATCACAAGATGAAAGGCCTCTTTGGATTTAAAGCCAAAGAAGTAATCCCCTGTCTCGGGGGTGACCGAAAAGAATGATTGTGAGCAGTGATCCCTGCTCTTAAGTAGATTATAGTGTCATTGCCAAGATAAAATGAAGACGTAAGAGACCATTAGGCCAACTAAACAATATGGCGCTTCTAGTCTGTAAGCTTAGAGCAGAGAAAGATGATGGAGCATTGGAGTAAGTGCTGTGCAGAGAATGTTGGGTTTGAGGTGTGTGTGTGCACACGCGCTAAGTTACTTCAGTTGTGTCTGACTCTCTGCAACCCCATGGACTGTAGCCTGCCAGGCTCCTGTGTCCATGGGATTCTCCAGGCAAGAATACTGGAGTGGGTTGCATGCCTTCCTCCAGGGAATCTTCCCAAGCCAGGCATCGAACCTGCATCTCCTATGTCTTCTGTATCGTAGGCAGATTCTTTACTGCTGAGCCACCGGATAAGCCCTGAGTTTGAGGCAGGTTTATATCAGGAAGCCACTGATGGTTTTATACCAGGGAACAAGTTGAATGTGGGTTCCTTGAGGTCAGAGGTGGCTAGCTGTCTTTGCTACCTCAAGTCTAGGTCGCACATCATGGCACACAATAGGTGCATACAAAAGTTTATTTAGTATGAAAATCAAATTTTAGTGGTGCAGACTACTTGTTGGAGAGATTGGAATCAGGAAAAAGATGATAACCTCTTTGATGATCAGAGGTATGCTAGATTATTTTTGCCAGCTAGGACCTATAATCACTAATAATACTGGGTAAGCTCTCAAAACATTTTCACTAAAACTGCAAATTAGTCTCGGATATCAATCAGCAAGTTTCCAAACTCTTTTGATTATTAAAAAAAATGTGAGCTTTGAATTTAAGGCAAATAAATAGATCCCATTTTTTTTTAGTGAAAACCAAGAAAGGATCTTAAGCTTAATTTTCAAGGGAGGTAGCATGGTGGAAAATTTTATGGGTAAGGGAGTGAGATCACATCACATCACAGTCTCATCACAGGGAGTAAGATGGCCACACAGTTTGTTGTCCATGATTAGCTGGGGGATCTTTGGTAAGGTCATTGTTCTGTGCCTTGTTCTGTCACTTGAAAAGTAGGGATGAGGACGTCTTTCCAGATGGATTGTGGTGAGGATTAGCATATATAAACATCAGCACAGACTCTGGTCCAGGGTAGATCATTTCCTGATGCTCCTTTCAGTTTCCTTCCTCCTCCTACGGAGCTGAATTAAATGAGAGCGTCGACTCAAGTGAAGTCATGGTGTCCTGAATGTCCTGGGCTGCAAAGACTGGAGTGTCATTAGGTGATAAGGACAAGCGTCATGGATGCCACCCCCTCCCCCCCCATTATGCAGGTCAGACCACAAGTTCTGAGCACGAGGGGACTGCATTGATGAGTACAGACGAAAAACTCTGAGCACTGAGTTAGACTTGTGGGATATTTGTTGTTACAGCTTAGGAGGCAAAATGAAAAGAGGTGGTAGTCAAGAAACAAACCAAAAAACCCAACAATCAATTTATATGCAATGGAAGGCGAAAGAGTTGACCTTTGTTGGTTATTTTAGTAATATCTAAGTGCTTTTGGTGGGCTTCCCTGGTGGCTCAGTTGGTAAAGAATCTGTCTGCAATGCAGGAGACCCTGGTTTGATTCTTGGGTCAGGAAGATCCCCTGGAGAAGGGACAGGTTACCCTTCTAGTATTCTTGGGCTTCCCTGGTGGCTCAGCTGGTAAAGAATCCACCTGCAGTGTGGGAGACCTGGGTTTGATCCCTGAGTTGGGAAGATCCCCTGGAGATGGAAATGGCTACCCACTCCAGTATTCCGGCCTGGAGAATTCCATGGACTGGATAGTCCACGGGGTAGCAAAGAGTCGGACACGGCTGAGTGACTTTCACTTTCAAGTGCTTTTGATTTTTGTGAAATTATTTCCTCATATGTTCACTGATGGGTTAATAGAAAAAATGGATCCCAGTGAACGCTCTAAGTGAGTCAGCTGTGTTCAGCTCAAAAGGAGTCCTTTTTCTTCTTGATTTGAGCCAGAGGAGTGGGTTTGTTTAATTAAGGAGAACAATTATGTCCCAGTTGTTCTGGGAAAACTTGGGGTGTGCTTTGATTTCTACAGCGGTGGAAGGAGTCTACCCAAGAATTGAAAGCGAAGCCTCTGTCCTGCCAGGGGAGGTTTCTCAAGCCTTCATATGGGAACCTGTATAGTCCTGGAGACCATAGGAGCTGTCCTTCCAGGCTGCCAGCTTGCTCTCACGGACCACAGTGGATGTAACAGGAGACTGGAGTCTCCATGGAGGCTGCTGCCCCACCAGGCCTGCCTCTTCATTTCCGGCTTTTCCTTTTATTCCGATCACCAGCCTTTCCTTGGGTGCCTCGTGGTACCAAGTGAAGCGTCATCATCGTAGCCCCTACGGCACTCGGGTGTACCGTATGTTGGTTGTCCTTGGCTGGTGTGGCTTACCCTGGAGATGGCTGTTGGGCTCCTCCTAGGCCAGATGCCCTGGTGCAGTGCATGGGTGCGTCAGGCATGCTGAGCACCGCCCAATAGGCTCCATCTATTCATCTCTATGAACATCTCTTTCTTAAAAATGAAGCTGCTGAGTGATTTGCCCAGGCTTTGTGGACTAGCAGATAATAGATCCAAGATTAGAATACAGGTCTTCAGGCTCCAGGAATTTTTTTTTTCTGCAGACCATTGATCCTCAGACAGGGAAGCAACTTTCTCCTCCCTCTGCCCCCACCAGAATGGCAGATCTAACTAGGGGGACCAGAGCATGGCTTGGAAAGTCATAGTTAGATCATTCTAAGTACCTATTGTTTTCATGATGAAACTGAAAAACAGAATTTTCTCAGTTAGTGAGTAAACAGCTGTGGTGGGTGGTACTGGTGCCCACGTGACTCAGTGATTAAGAGCTTCAGAGACACAAAGGAAAGAGAGGACGGTCAAAGGTTCGTTGGATTTGCCGGCTAGAAAGGAGTGGTGATCTTCAAGAGCCTTGTTTCAGCTCCACAGTGGATACGGAAGCTGAGTTGCAGGGATGAGAAAAGAAGGGGTAAGGCAGGAGCGCTGACAAAGTGGGGCTATGGAGAGAAATGGAGATCCTGCTTTTGGCAGGATCAAGGCACCGTCTCCCGCTAGACTGGATCAAAGTTTTCAACCTCTGTGTCTTCCAACCCCAGTTCCTCTCTCTCCTTATTTAACACAATTTGTTACTTGGCAGTTTTTGTTAAAAAGCTACAGGGATTGTATTTTAGTATATTAATATATTTAACACATTGAAGATGTTTCTGTGTCCCTGGGGTAAGTACATTTCTTCACTTGTTCTCTGAGGATGCCACCCCCACACCGCCCCCAGCTCCTGCTCTCTGCAGCCCTTCGTCTCCTCGTCCCCACCCCCACCCTCCCACAGAACTAGACAGCCAGACAGTGAATCACCCAAAACGAAGGCTGAACATACTTGAAAATCCTCCGGTCTTAGTGTAAGTCAGAAAGTTTTGGATGCATACTTGTTGAGCAAGTTTTTCTGTCTTCAGAGACTTAATCTAGTTCAGAACTTCGATTCTAGATTCCCAAGGGCAGGGCAGGGCAGGGGGAGAAGCTACCAGAGAAAAGGAGAGCAGGAGGTGAAGAAACCCCAGGTCTGCACCAGGGCAGCAGCTCTCTGTCCCCCCACTCCGCTGGGGGTCCTGGAGGTCCACCCAGCACCCAGTGGTCCTCACTGCCAGCCGGGGAGGGCTTCTTTGGGAACATGCTGCTGCAGAGCTGGTTGGCATGTTCCTCAACATTCTTTCCAGGCCTCATCTGATTGATTATAAGCCTAGGTGTGGCGGTTACAAGCAAAGGGGCCTCCTCCTCCTTTCCCAGTGCCATTAGTTGGAACTGGATGGACATCTTCCACAAACGAACAGCATGTAGAGCCCACTGCCCTGCATTGTAGGTGTTTATGAACTCGTCTTCCCGCTCTACTGGTAAATCCTTGAGGGCAAAGATCATCTCTTTTTTTTTTAACCTCTGCATAATTGATACATGAAATCATTCTTGGCACAGAGCTTGATTCATGTTTGTTGAATGAATAAATGAGTGAATGGCTATTTGATGAATAAAATAAGAGTTAAAATGTTTAGAAGTAAACATCAGAAGGAACCAGAGAGAGAGAGAAAAAGAGAGGGGAGACTGGTGTGTAGTTGCTCAGTCCTGTCTGACTCTTTGAAGATGCTTAAAGAGGCAAGGATGATTATTTAAACAGAGCTGAGAGTGACTGGGAGAGGAGGGATTATAGGTAAATCCAAGTTCTTTTGGAGCCTGGTAAAAGGGATGAGATGATAAATGGTAAGCCTCTGATATGTTGGGGTTAACATTTTTTTTTCTTTAATAGCCATAGGTAACACTAAACTTATCTTCTTCATATTTCTATTTCTGGTCATAATGCATGTCTAGTAGCATTGACAGTTAAGAATCATCAAGATGGTTTAAGAGTCTATAAAAGATAAAGTCATGCGGTCATATTTTAAGTCTTTCTGTATTCATATTTAGAAAAGCATGTTATTGTCATCCTCATATTATTCTGTTTATCATCTGAGAACAGAATTTGCTGTAAGAGCATGTTCCAAATGCCAGGTATAATTGTGTGTTCTTAGCCTGGCAGGGTACAGTCCATAGCGTTGCAAAGAGTTGGGCATGACAGAAGCAACGTAGCACACAGATACTGGTAAAAGAATCTGCCTGCAGTACAGGAGACCAGGTATGCTCCCTGGAGAAGGGAATGGCAGTCCACTGCAGTATTCTTTCCTGGTAAATCCCATGGACAGAGGAGCCTAGCGGGCTACAGTCCATGGGGTAGCAAAGAATCAAATACAACTGAGTGACTAACACACATACACACACACACACACACACACACGCCTTCAAGCAAGTTCACATTTATTCATTCACTAATTTTTCACTTTGGTTCATTCATTCACTCATTCAAAGGCATAAACTAAGCCCTCAAAGAGATGCTTAGTGGGTCCCGAAGACTGATAAAAAAGGAGTTCCCAGCCTAGCAAGGGAAACAAATTCCTAAATGTGTATTTAGGGGTCATGTGCCTGTGTCAATGCGGACACATAAGACATAGCATTTCTGACCCCTTCCTACCCTCTCCTGAGCCATCTCAACCCAAGCCATTGGATTGACTGCCTCCTTTTCCACTGAGGCTGCCCTTACCTGAGCCCTTCAATGGAACCCCAAACTCTAGGAAGGAGGGGAGCTCTGAAGCTCTTCTTGTTTTTTTCCAGTTTTCCATGAGCTCTGATCTTGCCTCTGCCCCAGCAGCCATAGCTAGACCCCATTTTCTGCTCTGGCCTTTAGCCCATTACCACGTGGTTCCAGTGGCGGCCCCATCCACACCTCATCACGCCATGGCCTTTGCACACACTTTGGACTGGCTGGCCCCCTCCCTTGGGGGCTGCTTTTGGCACTGGGTCAGATCTTCTTTTCCCTTCCTCCTGGCAGCTACCCCCCTTTCATGTAATATCTTGTTTCAAGGTCTGCCAGCAAGATTCAAGTCAAAGTCGACTCAAGACAACCCTTCCCGCCATGCTCTACTGCCCTGTACTGCCACGATGCTCGTGAATACCTCTTTCGGCAGAAAAACTTCCTTTGGATGTGCTTCAGAAGGGAGGAAAGAGTTCTTGCTTCTGCTGGGGCTAGCCCGGATCCTGGACCTACTATACTGCCCTTTGCAGATTTCAACCTGAGGACTAAAGGAAGTCCAGTGGGACAAGACCTGACACAGACCGATTCATTAAAGAAGCTGAAAGCTCTGTGCTCACTTCAAGGGAAAGAGTAGAACTGTGGATTAATGACTTGATAGAATATATATACAGTGTTAGTGGATGAGTTGGAAAAGGGAATCAGTATTTCTCCATCTCTTATGTTAATCCCCAGATCATGTTAATAAATTCTGACATAGTCGACTTTCTGGTGTGAGAAGATATTTCATTTGAAATATGACAAGGTTTAAAAAAATGTTCTTTATGTAATATCATCCCTTAATTTAATGAAGCTTTTCGGACGACCTTGTTGTTAAACTGATTTGTCAATTTGCCTCATAAGATTGTATTTCTCTCTGTAAGAATAACTAAAATATATAGAGATATCACAGGTAAGTGGGGGGGAAACCCTTCAAACTTATATTTTGGAGAAAAATAGTGAGCTTTTTTGAAATTAGAGTACTGCAGTCTTCATTTCCAGTCTTCAAGTCTGTTAAAAATAATTTGAATATATGCATATATATATTTTTTTAAAGTAGGGAAAAATAACTTATTTATTGTAAACAGAGTATCATTGAATATGCAAATTTTTGAGCTGATAGAAAAAAAGAATTGCAAATCATCAGTTTGTCAAAGATCAACATCAGCTCAAACAAACCTGAGTTGACTTTTCAATAGGTTTCTGAAAGCTGGAGCAGTGGAAATCGCTAAAAGGGGAGGAGCCGGCAAAGATGTGTTCCCAGTTCAGGATAGCATCTCTCTGCTGAAACAAGCTTCATACGTTAGCCGGCCATCATTAGGTTGGTGACTTTCCTGATACCCAGGAGATGCTTGCTAGAGGAATAAATTTCTATGTTGAAGCATTTGACAAGCCTCAGTTCCTGATGTCTCACACTCAAGCCTTACTTTATAGTCACATCTGTTAGTTTAAAGCATTTTTAGTTTATTGAAGAAGCCTTCACAAAGAAAAAACAGATGATGAAAATCTCATCTGTCAAAACTGTTATTAAAACCAGTAACAGTGTGAAATTTTGTTTAAATTGAAAGCATCATTTATTTTTATCAAACATTTTATAAACAATCACATTTGAGAAAGATTTTAGGGGACCTGGAGAGCCCTCAACAAGACGCAGCTCATTATGTCGCTTTGTTGCTCATAGATAGACACAGCCTGCTTTCCTTTAACTCGAGGAGAGACCACAGGGGTCGAGACATTACCCGGAGTGGAGCTCGGCCGTCTCGAGGAGGGAGCGTGAGCAGGAAAGAGGATGCCCCACATGGGAACTGAAGACCTATGTCAGATGGCAGACATAGGGGCCACCTTCCTTGTCCTTTCCAGATCGATTAATTTGGAGCAATGTGGCCTGTGCCTCAGGCTCTGAGAGGGCTTAGATGAAGAAAGGAAAGGAAAGAAGAAAGGATATTCATGGAAAGAATGAGCAAGGCTTGCTTTCTTTTCTTCTGTGCAGACTGTTGATTTCATGCTCAGATCTGCTCCTAATATCAAAGGGTGCTTTCCCAGCCAGGAGGAGTCACAGCCAACCTCAAGACAGGGAACAAGACGAGCATCAAGTCCACTTAGTTGAATCTTCATTCAATCCATATGTCTGGCAACATGGAGACAAAACATCCGACACTTCGCTCTTGTGTAGACTCGATCTTAAAATATACAAAAGATCGAGTTTCATGTTCTGAACTGTATCTCATGCTTCTTTGGCTATTTGGTGTTAGCAGCTTTGACAAAGAAGTCATGTCTGAGGCAAAGTAGAACCGTGTCAATCTGAACGATTTGTTCAAGGGGTGACCTTTTTCTCTCCTTTCTCCGACAATACTGTGCTTAATTTTGTCACACTTAGATATCTCTTCCTGAGAGCCAGCAAAGGTTTGCCAGGGGGCCTGGGGCATAGGAATGGGGGCTTACAGAGTGGGAAGGGCCCTGCAGATCATCAGCTTTCTGTATCCATTCTTTTCTGAAGCCAACTGTTCTAAGAGTGGGTCTGGTTCTCCTTGGATATCACTCTATTCTTAAGCCCTCCTTCCATTTGTAAAAGAAAATCTTACCTTTCACTCATCAGATACCTCACTGAAGAATACAGCTCCAGGCCATAAAGACCCCCCACCCCACCCCATCCCCCAGCACTTTAAAGAAAAGTATTGTTGGGATCTTGCTGTGCTAAGTCGCTTTAGTCATTTCTGAGTCTTTGGAACCCCATGGACTGCAGTGCACCAGGCCGCTCTGTCCATGGGTTTCTACAGACAAGAATACTGGAGTGGGTTGCCATGCCCACCCAGGGGTTGAGCCCACGACTCCTACATCTCTGGCATCAGCAGGCTGATTCTCTTAGCGCCAGCCTGGAAGCCACTAAAACCAGGCCCTCACTCTCTGTGCCAGCTGCCGGTTTCCCACATTTTCCAAGAGGTGAAAATTTCATGTTTACTTCCAAAATAGCAGTATTAAATGTTCTGGAAATGAACCCAGTATTAAGTTAGTGTTGTATTTTAGCTAAGTTAATGTTTATATTTCTTGACCATTTATTCAGAGTTGCAGGAAAAAAAATGTTTTCATTAACTTTTGCCAGAGGATTATATATTGTCAACCTCTATGTTAAACATAAACACAAATGTCTTGCTCACTGGTAAACTCTTTTCTGCTCATTTATTTTTGCCGTGTGCTTATTACAGGAATGGCTGGCAAGTGCCACTCTTAAGAATATTAACAACAGGAATTAATGCACCTTTTGTGAGCTCTGAACCTCCTGTGGCCCCAATCATTTTTTATTTTTTCTTCTGAACTCTGTATTTTGATGTCCTGTGAACCCAATATCATTCTAGCCATAAATTATATTCATCCATGGAAATATAAGCTAATTGGGAGAAAAACTCTATTGTCATTAAAAGATGCATTTCCAATAAGAAGTTTATTTGTTACATTCAATAATTTTAACATCAAAATGTAAGATATAGTTACTTTATTTGAGCAATTGTGGCTTACTAACTGTAATGATAATTCAATCCAGAAAAAATTTTGAGATTTGGACCATAAGGAAGACTGGATGCCAAAGAATTGATGTTTTCAAACTGTGGTGTTGAAGAAGACTCTTGAGACTTCCTTGGAAAGCAAGGAGGTCAAACCAGTCCAGCCTAAAGGAAATCAATCCTGAATATTCAGTTGGAAGGACTGATGCTGAAGCTGAAGCTCCAATACTTTGGCCCCCTGATGTGAAGAACTGACTCATTGGAAAAGGCCCTGATGCTGGGCAGGACTGAAGGCAGGAGGAGAAGGGGACGATACAGGACGAGATGGTTGGATGGCATCACCGACTCAACGGACATGAGTTTGTGCAAACTCCGGGAGATTTTGAAGAACAGGGAAGCCTGGCAAGCTGCAGTCCATGGGGTTGCAACCGAACAGCAACAACAATTTTTCTTTCATGAAACAAGAACAACTTAAACTTTTCATATTCATATGAAATATATATTCGTAAATACATATTCTTGTTGCAGAGATGTATGAGTCAATGGTCAGTAAAAGACTTTCAAGCATCCTCATTAAGATACAATTCTGTGATAAATTAAATAAAATGGAAATAGAAGATCAAAGTGAAAGTGACAAACTTTCTGCTAAAGAAGAGTTTGTTCATACGGCGGTGGTGGTGGATATCAAGTGAGGACGTGGGTCATTTAAGGGCTTGGTGGGAGCTGGATGGCACACTTCCACCCAGGAAATTGACCTGAGTTTATTAAAAGAGTTTACAAAAATATTGGCGGTATTATGTGAAACCTAACCGAGGGCGAAGGGGCACAGAGGAGCCTAGTCCTAAGGGTGTAAAGTGAAGGAACAGCCACCAGTCAGCGAAAGTGACTTTATCTCAGGAAAGAGCTGCTGTGTAGCAGCTGTGGTCTTGGGTAGAAGATGGAGCAGACCCGTGTTCTAGAGAAGGATGGAAACCAGGAAGATACAATGCCCAGACCTTACTCTTTTCCTGTTGTCCAATCTTTTGCCAGTGCCTCCCATTGGTCAAACCTCACACAAGTTGGGTTCTAACAATAGACGTAATGGCAGCCCTTAATCTTTCATTGTTAACGATATTGTGATGTTAGCTTGAGGACGTCTATCATGAGATCGAGGAGCTTCTTTTTTTTTTCCTTTTCTTTTTCAAAAAATATTTATTTGCATTTATGTATTTATTTGTGCCAGTCTTAGTTGCAACACGAGGGACTTGAGTCGCCACAGGCAGTCTCTTCAGTTGCAGCATGTGGGATCTAGTTCCCCAGTTCAGTTCAGTTCAGTCGATCAGTCGTGTCCGACCCTTTGCGACCCCGTGAATCGCAGCATGCAGTCCCCCAACTAGGGATCAAACCTGGGTCTCCTGCTTTGGTAGCGTGGAGTCTGACCCCCTGGGCCACCAGGAGAGTCCCGAGGAACTTCTTTTGTATTTATAGTTTTCTGAAAGGATTTGTCATGAATTTTGTGAAAAACTTAACTGCATCTACTGAAATAGCTATGTTTTCATTTTTATCCTATTAATAACAATATCGATCGATTATATTATACTATATACAATATAGTATATTTATATAACCTTATATTTGTTTTTTTTAATTTACATATTTTTTAATTGGTGGAGAATTGCTTTACAGTTTTGTCTTGGCTTCTGCCTCACAGCAGCGGGAATCAGTCCTATATGTTTACTCCTTCTCTCCTGAGCCTCTCTCCACTCCCCGCCACCCCACCCCTGCAGGTCTTCACAGAGCCCCAGACTGGGCTCCCTGTGTTACTTAGCAACTTCCCACTGACTGTTTTACACACGAGCGTGGGTATATGTCAGTGCTGCTTTCTCAATTTGTCCCTCACCTTCCTGCACTGTGTCTGCAAGTTCATTCTCTACTAGGTTCATCATATCATGCAACGATTTTGCAAGGATATTTTCCTGTCCCCTATCACTTATCCATTGTGCTAGTATTATCATACTTAATATTTCTTCACTGTTATAAACCCCATCATGAGTTTTTGTTGTTTCTGCTTTAAAGATTAAAACAATCATTTTTTAAAATCAGGAAAAAATCGTTCTTTATATTGCCCAAGAAATTTATCATTTTCATTGTGGGTGGTGGTTTAGTTGCTAAGTTGTCTGACTCTTGCGGGCCCATAACTGTAGCCTTCAGGCTCTTCTGTCCATGGGATTTTTCCAGGCAAGAATACTGGAGTGGGTTGCCATGCCTTCCTTCAGGAAATCTTCCTGACCCATGTCTCTTGCATCTCCTGCATTAGCAGGCGGGCTCTTTACCACTAGTGCCACCTGGGACACCCTTCTTGAGTCTTTACTGATATTCAGTGACATGTTTCCACTGTAACCAATGAGGGGAAAAATTAACCCTGGCCCTTTGTAAGCACAGGGAATTTTTTAATCTTACAACTCCCTGGTAATTGTTTATTTCTCCACATGTTGTTCCTTCCCCAAATTGTGGAGTTTTATTGTATATACACATGGTTAGCATTCAGCTAAAGACTCAAGACACCTATTCATGTTTCTGGAGCCCTTTCTCTGTGTAGCTTTCTTTTCTCTGATATCCTCCCTTGAAAATTTTAGCTGATCTGTGACTCTGAACTCTCTCTCTCTCCAACTCAGCAATGCTACGAAGCTCTTCTTGAGCTTTCACTCTCTGGACTTCAGGTTTACAAATTACTTCCAGGTACCCACTCCAGTATTCTTGGGTTTCCCTGGTGGCTCAGCTGGTAAAGAATCTGCCTGCATTGAGGGAGACCTGGGTTTGATCCTGGGTTGGGAAGATCTCCTGGAGAGAAGGGAAACGCTACCCATTCTGGTATTCTGGCCTAGAGAATTCTATACAGTCCATGGGATCGCAAAGAGTCGGACACTTTCACTGAGCGACTTTCACACCTTCCAGGTAGTTGAAAGACCCACTCTATTTTCTCTCTCCCCCCGCCACCCCCGTCCCCCCACCTCCCCCGCCCGCCCCCGCCCCCGCTGGCCCACCGACCGCCCGGGATCACAGTCCTGTGCTGCCACTTAGCTGATGTCTTCAGACAGCTGTCTCATATTTCCTGCAATTTTCTGGTTGTTTATGGCAGGACAATAAATCTGGACCCTCTTACTTTCTTATGGTCGGAAGCTAAAGGTTCTGTGTCATCGTTGATTTTTTTCCTCTTACCTCCACATCTGTGTTGTTTGTATTCCCTCCCAAGTCATATCATGGCAGTTCCTCTCACTGGCCACCTCCTTCCTATTGCTTCAGTCCACAGTTACTTGCTTCCGCAGTAATCATAAAAATCTTCACCTAGTCTTCCTACTTCTCGACTCCATCTCCCAATCCCACTGTCACTCCCTTTGCCAGAATGATCTTCTTCGAACTCTCCTAATTGTGATTGTTAAACCTCATTTAAAACCTTCAGTGACTCTACTCAGTAGCAGAGTAATTAAACTGGTTTTTTATGTTGGTGTTAAAGCAACTTTATGCTCTTCTCTTTTGAGTTCGTCTGCCATTACTTCCCTTCATTTACCTCTTTATATAGCTTTTTCTACTAGATTTTCTCTTCCCTACGTAGTAACATTCTTCCTATCTTTGTGATCAAGACAAAACTGAATGTCTTTCATGATGTCCTGCTGGATCTCATTTGATAAAGTATCCCCATCCTTCTCGGAATTCGGAGAGTAATTTGTTCATGCCTCTCCTGAAACTTTTGACTTTGTCCACCTCTATCACAGTTCTTTATGACTCAGTGCTGTGGACATCAAGTATTATTTACTGTGGTTTCCGCCCCCCTCTGCCCCATTTTCCTTCTTATAACAAATGATGAAAGTGAATTTCCTTGACTTAGTGGCAAATAAAGTGTTGCTGAAGATATTACTGCCTGACTTAACATCTTGTCATTGAAACGTCCTCTTTCCTTCCAGTTGGCTTCTTTGACTCCAGAACCGAAGTCTAGTGTCAACCTTTCAACTCAGATAAGGTTGAAAACAAGCCTTATGTGGCATAGTCTGTGTTATCTCCATATTACCATTGGGTGTCATGCATCACGCGTCAATAATTTGACATGTTGTTGTTTCCACCCCTTTTGCATCATAAGTTGTGTCCACCTCTTTTGTGACCCCATGGACTGTAGCCCGTCAGGCTCTGCTGTCCATGGGATTTCCCAGACAAGAATATAGGAGTGAGTTGCCCTTTCCTTCTCCAGGGGATCTTCCTGACCTGTGGACTGAACTCGCATCTCCTTCATTGCAAGCGGATTCTTTAACAACTGAGCCACTAGGGAAGCGCCTTCCTTACTTTTATTTATGTCCATATTTATGCCTTGAGATGTGTGTATTTCTCACTAGATTGTCAGCTCTACACAAATAAGGCTTTTATTAGCCCTTTAGTACAGTGCTTTGTATATACAATTAGAAATACTATAATAGAATTATAAAAACTCTGTTTTCTGAGACATGCAGACTTTCACACTTTGGTTTACTGAGTGAGCATGGACCATCACATATTAACAATGTGATGTGTATATGATTTTAGCTAGTGCTCAATATGTGTGAAATTATATACAAAATTTGAATATAAAAATGCTAAGATCTCACTGACTGTTACCTGCTTCATGTCAGAAAATAATATCAGAATATTAGTTCCAATACGTATAGCCTACATCTGATAGAGATCCTTTAATTTTTTTCTCAAATTAAAAGGATTCAATTTTCTCTAGAAAATGCTTGTTTCTCTCAACCTCATTAGGAAAACATTTTCTGCATACTTTGCCTAAAATTACCTTGTTTTTCGTTTTAATTACACAACTTCAAATCACTTTTCCTCATTAGTATTTGATAATTATAAGCAAAGAAGCAAACATAAGAACAAGAAGTACATGAGCAGGGCAGCCATGCATTTTCTCCTTCTCTCTGTTGAGAGCATTGATGAAGTGCATTTAATTTCAATCTGCTGAATGACCACATTCATAATTTGTGTTCATTTCCATTCCAAGATGATTTCTTTCCAATTTGATTCAATATACATAATTTTTCCTTAAGCATACATGTCCACATTCCTTTAAACTTGTTTTTGTCTGGGGAAGGAGGAAAGAAATTAACACTCATTTTGTATCTCCTTTTGACACAGCCTGTTTTTGGCACTTGACACATATTACCTCATTTGATTCTGTGTACAGTCTTGGGAAGCTGGAATTATTATTCTTATTCTAAAGATGAAAAACTGATGGCTAGAAACCAACATGCCCAAGATTGTTTAATTAGGAAATGGTAGAGCCAGAAGTCAATAAAACCCTCCTCTTTTGGTTATTGGTTTTAATGATACTCTGTTGTTTATTTTCAAGCAAAGATTTTGCAAGAAATTCACAGGAATCTAGAAAGTTATGAACTTAAAAAAAATTGGTTTATCTAGTAGTGCGGGTGAAGTCCATGTGTTAAAATGCTTCTCAGAACATGACACTTGAACACGTTCCATGCTAGAGTTTCGTGATGTCTCCAGATTTGCTGACATGTAAAGATAGACTTCAAAGGGAAGCATTCTGAAATCTCATTGTGAAATTATTTCTATGTGGGCTCTTGGTTTTTTTTTTTTTTTAAAGACAGTGATCAGTTCAGTCAGTTCAGTTGCTCAGTTGTGTCCTACTCTTTGCAACCCCATGGACTGCAGCATGCCAGGCTTCCCTGTCCATCACCAACTCCTGGTGTTTACTCAAACTCTTGTCCATTGAGTTAGTGATGCTATCCAACCATTTCATCCTCTGTCATCCCCTCTCCTCCCACCTTCAATCTTTCCCAGCATTGGGGGGTTTTCCAATGAGCCAGCTCTTCACATTAGGTGGCCAGGGTATTGGAGCTCTTCACATCAGGTGGCCAGGGTATTGGAGTTTCAGCTTCAACATCAGTCCTTCCAGTGAATATTCAGGACTGGTTTCCTTTAGGATGGACTGGTTTGATCTCCTTGCAATCCAAGAGACTCTCAACACCACAGTTCAAAAGCATTAATTATTCAGTGCTCAGCTTCCTTTATAGTCTGACTCTCACATCCATACATGACTACTGGAAAAAAAATAGCTTTGACTAGACAGACCTTTGTTGGCAAAGTAATGTCTCTGCTTTTTAATATGCTGTCTAGGTTGGTCAAAACTTTTCTTCGAAGGAGCAAGAGTCTTTTAATTTCATGGCTGCAGTCACCGTCTGCAGTGATTTTGGAGCCCAAGAAAATAAAGTCTGTCACTGTTTCCATTGTTTCCCCATCTGTTTGCCATGGAGTGATGGGACAATGCTTTTGAACTGTGGTGTTGGAGAAGACTCTTGGGAATCCCTTGGACTGCAAGGAGATCCAACCAGTCCATTCTGAGGGAGATCAGCCCTGGGATTTCTTTGGAAGGAATGATGCTAAAGCTGAAACTCCAGTACTTTGGCCACCTCATGCGAAGAGTTGACTCATTGGAAAAGACTTTGAGGCTGGGAGGGATTGGAGGCAGGAGGAGAAGGGGACGACAGAGGATGAGATGGCTGCATGGCATCACTGACTCGACAGACGTGAATCTGAGTGAACTCCAGGAGTTGGTGATGGACAGGGAGGCCTGGCGTGCTGCGATTCATAGGGTCGCAAAGAGTTGGACACGACTGAGCGACTGAACTAAACTGAACTGATGGGACCAGATACCATGATCTTAGTTTTTGAATGTTGAACTTTAAGCCAACTTTTCTACTCTCCTCTTTCACTTTCATCAAGAGAGTCTTTAGTTCTTCACTTTCTGCCATAAGGGTGGTGTCATCTTCATCTCTGAGGTTATTGATATTTCTCCCGGCAATCTTGATTCCAGCTTGTGCTTCATCCAGCCTGGCATTTCTCAAGATGTACTCTGCATAAAAGTTAAATAAGTAGGGTGACAATATACAGCCTTGACATATTTCTTCCCCGATTTCTTAATTGGGAAAGGCAGTGACAAATTGATCTTAAAAGCCAACTGAGAATTCAAGTAGGTGGAAGCCATCTGTGCGTTTACCATCACCCACAAGCATGTTAAGTTCTGGGTGACAGTCGTGGAGACTGAGATCACATTCATTTCTACTCCCAGCAATTTAGTTTCATCAAACAAGCCACAGGTTTCCCCAAGGAATTTTGCTTAGCTGGGTTGTAAGTTGCTCCTTTTGGAATTATTAAGTCTCTAAGCATCCCACTGAGAGGCTATACACTATGTGCTATGATGATACTTAGGGTTGCTCTTATCTTAGTGACAACTTTAAGAGTGAAGCACTACCTAGGAATTACTGCAATCAGCTCTAGAAAATATAAGTTATAATTTCAAAGTAGTTATGTGAACTCAGTCAAGTCACTTAACCCTTGATTCCTAATCTTGGCTTTTTCTTCCACAAAATAAAGAAATTGAACAACAGCATCACCAAAAGAAGTTTCCTTTTTTAAATTATTTTTTTCCCCAAGGGAAAAAGTAATAATGTAATGAAAAAAATATTTAAATTATACAGAAGAAACACGATAAAAAAATAATTCTCCCATTCTGGTCTCCTAGGCTTTCTTTGATGCAAGCACTATTAACAGATTGTGAGTGTGTTGGTGCATATTTCTATGCCTATACAAATAGATACACATATGGCATATAGTCATATGTGTATGCTATGCACCATTTTTTTTCTTTTTAATCTCAAATGGGAATATACTGTACTCACGGTTCACCCCAATTTTATAAAATGGCATACATCTTGAAGATATTTCCATATCATCATATTTAGATCTATTCTGTTACTTTTAGTGATTACATACTATGTCTTTGTGGATATGCCATGATTTATTTAATCAGTTTTCTAATGATGGACATTTAAGTTTGCCACCGTGGGCATACGTGTATATATGATACTGCAAGATTACAAAGGCAAAAAGATACATGAAACAGACTCCTAGAAATGAAATTACTGGTTCAAATTCTTTCAAAAAATGATTTTAGGATATTATACAACGGATTTTTTAAAACATAATTAACCTCTTTGAAAAACGTTCACAGATTTATAAAAATTCAAATAAACAAGAATAAAATAAGAAAACAAGTTATTCTAATTCACAGCGATTTAGAAATTACTGTTTTTTACATTAGTTGAATAACAGATATTTATTAATGTTTATGTAGAAAGCTAGATAGATAAAATTTCATTGAAAAGGACTGTGATACATGTGCAAACTTTAAAAATGTGTTGCCTGTGTTTTTATTTGGATCTAACAGAATAAAGTAAAACTGAGGTAAAGCTGAAGGAATTTCTAAATATTAGATAATTGTTTCATTACCACGAGAGATATTAGTTTCTTAAAATTCTCCCTAAAGTTAAAACGGAAGATTGCAAAAACACTGAGGATGGAATCTACTCTGAATACGGTATTCTACTTTGCTTCCTCAGTGGCACCTGGCTCCAGAATTTGTTGTTTAGAAAAATTTTGTTGAGTTCTGTAACTTCACAGTCTAGTCTATAATAATCATTACCTCACTTTTGGTCATATTTTTATATTTAATGGGTTCAGAACTCATATTTTTAAAAACCATGGCTTTTCTATTTTTGAGTTTTCTTTTTTGATTTATTTCTTGATTACCTGGATTTAATTGGCATTATTACTTTTTGAAGAAGGAATCAAATTACTATTTTTCTAGGTGTTTGAATGCTTGAGAACACGGCTGAGTTGTTTTTATAAACACAGGACAGATTGGCCAAGTGTATTATGCTTATGTTTTTCATTTGCCCTCAGAATTTTCTAGGCATTACTGTCTTACAGACTAGAGAGTTGCAGTGGAAATTGTCTGACTTCCCCTTTTTACCATGAAAATGACTTGCTTTTGCTGTGTACATACCTGAGCTTTTTTTTTTTTTTTTCACACTAAAATTTGAAACTTTGAACATGTCTTGATGTGATTTTTCTTCTGTCACATTTTCTTAGAATATGATGTACGTGGAAGATCTGCACATCTGCTTCTTCCTTCATTACAGGGGAATTTTTCTTACGTTGTCTTTTGCAATACTTTTCTCTCATTGGTCACATTTTCTAATCTGACATAATTGTTTTCTGTTGGCTCTTTTTTCGGTCCTCCGTGTCTACTGTCTTCTCTCTAAGCTTTGCTTCTTGCGCGGTTTGTCTGTAGCTGTTAGCACCAGCAATTTGATTTTCAGGCATGTAGGACTTTCTCTTGCTGTTTCTAAGATTTCTATTAAATCTGGAATGCTGCTTTTTGGTTCTCAGGTTTTTTCCCCCAACTATGTACATTCCCTTTACTCTTCATTTTGTATGTTTTGTTAAATTTTTCCCTTTCACTCTTATTGGAATTAATTCATATTGTTATTAAGTTTTCTTCTTCCTTTCATTGTGTGTGTGTGTGTTTTTTCCCCACAAGGAGTTTTAAATGTGTTTTATTAAGTTCAAATACCTCAATTCTTTCTACTTCCTAGAGATGGTGCCCATCTTTCCATTACTGAAATTCCATAGGGAGCGGAGGAGCCTCTGTGTTCATGGGTTTCTGTTCTCACTGTTTCCCCAGTCTCCTTACCCACCTCCTCAATATGTTTCTCTCTAAACTAGGAAATATTTGTGAGATTAAAAAAAAATTTTGTCCTCTAGCATTTTCCCCAGAGAAGGCAATGGCACCCCACTCCAGTACTCTTGCCTGGCAAACCCCATGGACAGAGGAGCCTGGTGGGCTGCAGTCCTTGGGGTTGTTAGGAGTCGCACACGACTGAGTGACTTCACTTTCACTTTTCACTTTCATGCATTCGAGAAGGAAATGGCAACCCACTCCAGTGTTCATGCCTGGAGAATCCCAGGGACGGGGGAGCCTGGTGGGCTGCCGTCTCTGGGGTCGCACAGAGTCGGACACGACTGAAGTGACTTAGCAGCAGCAGCAGCAGCATTTTCCCCTTGTTTCACTTCTGGGCCTTGAAAGAATGGTGATAAGAGATGAGGGCAGCGTCAACATCTTTTATTTACTTTGTTGGCCACAACACTTTGAAGATTATGGTATGAAGTCCTTATTTCTTTTCTTTGGCTATTTGCTGCTGATACATTTTTTTAAAACCTTTTTTTGAGCATTCTTATTGCTCATTTTGTTAGATATGTGTGTGGGGATCATTTAGTCTGGTAGTGCCATTTATATAAAAAATGCTCTCCATTGCAGAAATTGGGAATTATCTTCCAAAACAGTAGCACCAACATGCATTACATTGAAACAGACTATGCAAATGGGAACTACCAGACTTCTCAGTCTTTGCTAATGAGATATGTATTATTTTACTGTTTTCATGAACAATTCTTGTGAATAAGTTCAGGTGGAAATTCACTTTCTTTTTGATTTGTAAGAGCTCTTTATCTGTTGTGTGCAAAGGCTTTTGCGGATATTCTCCCCAGATTATTATTTTTAGTTTTGACTTTGATGCTGATATCGTTGTTCATATTAATTGTTAATTTCTATGGCACCAAATGATACATTTCTCTTATTTTCTGACTTTTGTGACTTGCTGAGAAAGGCATTCCTCAAGACTGGATTTTTCTGGGGGGAATATGCCCCATGTGGAATTTTAGTTCACGGATCAGGGATGGAACCCGAGACCCTGTAGTGGAAGCATGGGCACCTTAACCAGTGGACCACCAGGGAAGTTCCAAGACTAGATTTTTAAAAATATTTTCTTGAGCAGAAAAAATAGATTCCTGATCTTCACCCCACCCCCACCCCTACCACTTGCCAGGCACTCACACACACACACACACACACACACACACACACACACACTGCTAAGCCTGGATCTAAGGGCAAGAAACTTAGCATGTGTATTTTAAAAAGCTTTCCCTGGCTGATTAACCTCCAATTAAAATAAATAAATTTATTTAATTAAAAAATACAAAATAAATAAATAAATAAAAAGCTTTCCCTGGCTGAGACTCATTGGGCCTTGATAATCTCTACTGTATTGATATCCTCAAATAGGAAAGTAACAATTATTTTGTGAGGGCAAATGTGCACTACAGGCATTAATTTAAGAAAATTTATATTTGCAGTTCAGGACTTCATAACTAATGTAAAGAGATTTTATAAAGTACAATTTATTTCCACAGTTGAAAGAAAAATGGTAAAACTTAATGATCTCCTTTGTTGGAAGACTTTGTTGAGATCAGACTATCAACAAAAGATAATCAGAAGGACAAATACTCCTTCAGAGTATTAAAAAATATTTGGAGAAAAGCATGAAACAAGAATGAGTTGCTAGACTGGAAGCCAAGCAGATCAAAGGGACTAGAAAGGGAAGAAGGGGGAAAATGAATATTTACTAGAGCCTCATTGTCACTGTTATCTCAGAAACACATTTTATCAAAGGGAAAAAAAAAGCTTGGTAAAATGATTACAGACATGTGCCATCCCATCCTCTGAAGCGGTTCTATTAGAATATCCTGTAGTTTTCGAGGATGTTTCATAGACAGGATATCATTTCTGTTCAAAATGATAAGGTGGAGAACATGTAGCCAAGTGAAATTAGCCAAGTGGCAGAACATTCGCATATAAAATAATTTATAGTTCACCATAAATGTTGTGAAATCTGGGACATGTACAATGCTGAGTTATGAATTCAGCCCTTGTTAATGTTTCCTTTGCAATATGTGATGGGAAACAGCTATTAAAAATACTAGCGTCACTATTTATTCAAAGATTCCACATCACCAGAATAAATTGCCTAAGAGGAAACATCTTGTTCGTAATGATTTGGAATACAGAGCTTAAAGTTTCATGCACGGAATGTTTAGCTTTATAATAAGGAAGCATTCATAATATGTGTGTGATATTTGTTAGCGCTAAAGATATAGCTAAATGTTTTATGAAAGAACTATTGTGCACTTGATTTTACAATAAACAGTTAAAACTCCTGGAGTAGATTTGATGCAAGTGGAATGTTTGCTTAGATTTAGCAGCGAGGAATACTGTAAATAATTCATGGGGTATAATTTGCCTCCATATTTCTTTGGCCTTTGAGGTCTGTGGATCTGTCTTTTTTCCCCCATGTAACTATTTTCTCCTTCAGGTAGCAGTTCCTTATGGTTTGCAGTTCAGCTCTGGGGCCAACTGGAAAGTAAATTCAGATCAGCTGATGAAAATGTGTGTGATAGATCAGAGGGAATCTTGTGCCTTCTTGTGGACACAGTCTCGGAGGCCTTCGGAGGTACCACCTTACTCCCTTCTTTGAGAAAGATGATGAAAAAGAAAAGGAGGAGGGCTGATCTCAGATGGTGCCCGTTGGTTCTTGTTCTTCAGTGACAGAGGTCTCTGTCTCTGACTTCCTTTCCAGCAAACCAGGTGTAATTAGGTGAGAAGTTTAAAGTGAGACCAAAAAAGTTAAAAATCTGGTGACTTAGGGCCATTGCCCAGCATCATTGCAACTGATGTGCTCAGTTGCTCAGTCAAGTCTGACTTGTTGAGACCCCATGCACTGTAGCCCGCCAGGCTCCTCTGTCCATAGTATTTCCCAGGCAAGAATCCTGGAGTGGGTTGCCATTGCCTGCTCCAGGGGGTCTTCCCGACCCAGGGATCGAAGCTCCCCCATCTCTTGCATCTCCTGCATTGGCGAGCAGGCCATGGCACGGAATTAATTGTTCATTACTGACTTCAACTGTGATGCCCAAGGCCATCTCTAGGGACTGTGAAGGGCTCTCCCCTTCTTCCCTTGGCAATAATATTAAGGTAAAATCAGGTCCCAGAGAAGACTGGGGGCAGCCTTGAAGGGGAAATGGAGAAAATGTGAAGGGTGAGTGCAACCATTCTTCTGAGTGTGACTGAGGGCTTCACAGAGCTTTAGCGTTCCCAAGGCCACCTTCTTAGCCACCAGCTTCCTTTGAGAATAATTCTTGGCTACTTTCCTTACTTTCACTTAAGTTATTAGGAATCTAAATATTTTTTCCCATTGTAGTGATTTAGTCAGTTCAGTCACTCAGTCGTGTCCATCTCTTTGTGACCCCATGGACTGCAGCATGCCAGGCTTCCCTGTCCTTCACCATCTCCTGGTGCTTGCTCAAACTCATGTCCATTGAGTCGGTGATGCCATCCAACCATCTCATCCTCTGTCGTCCCCTTCTCCTGCCTTCCATCTTTCCCAGCATCAGGGTCTTTCCCAATGAATCCGTTCTTCGCATCGCGTGGCCAAAGCATTGGAGTTTCAGCTTCAGCATCAGTCCTTCCAATGAACACCCAGGACTGATCTCCTTTAGGATGGACTGGCTGGATCTCCTTGCAGTCCAAGGGATTCTCAAGAGTCTTCTCCAACACCACGGTTCAAAAGCATCAATTCTTCCATGCTCAGCTTTCTTTCTGTCAGTGATTGTCAAACTCTAATGAGGTGCTTGATTATTTTGTTTCTTTGATTTGTTTTTGATGTTTCTTTGGACATTGTTTAGAAAGAACCTATCCATTACATGCAGCGTGAGTCCACAGATGTTTTTCCTTTCCAATATGAGTTGTGTTGAAGTAGGCTTCTGAGAGGGGCTTCCCAGGTGGTGCCTGTGATAAAAAACCTGCCTGCCGATGCAGGAGATGTAAGAGACACTGGTTCGATCCCTGGGTTAGGAAGACCCCCTGGAGTGGGGCATGGCAACCCACTCCCAGTATTCTTGCCTAGAGAATCCTGTGGACAGAGGAGCTTGGCAGTGTATAGTTTGTAGGGCTGCCAAGAGTGGGACACCACTGAAGTGACTTAGCATGCATGCAGGCTTCTGAGAGGGTGACTGCCAGGCCATTCCTCCCCACTTCACCCTCCAGCACAAACACACAGAGGGAAGACTACTCTCCAAGGCCTGCAGGAAGGGAATAACTTCCACTAAGGGATAAATCAGAGGAGAAACAATCATTTAGGAAGACGTTTATATCAAGGGCACTAAAACTTTAGTAAGAATAGTGCATAAACCCTTCCTTACCTGCCTTCACATGTCTGCGATGGAGAATGGTGGACTGAAAAGTGTGTTTCCTCCGTGAGCATCCTCCAGATAGGATGCAGTTAACAACTGCTCTGGGAGCCAGGTGAGGGGAAATTCTCGCCTTGGCTCCAACACCAATTAGCTTGTGAAGTTGGCCCTTCCCCCGTCCAGCTTCCTTAGGCATCAGCTGATTCTAAAATCCTTTCCAACTTAAGTCTCCTCTTGTTCGAGGCAAGTGTTTCCTGAATTGCAGTCAGATGTATCCCAAAAGGGCCAGCATGAAGCTCCCAGCCTTCAGTGGAAGAAAATGTGTTCCTTTTTAATGGTTTCTGTACCTGGATGTGGGCCTGTAGAGAACAAAGAATTCTGTTGGGGGAAATCTAGGAAGCGGGATTTTACTGAAGTAGAGAGCCTAGAAGGGACTTCCCCGGCAGTCTAGGAGTTAAGACTTCCCTTCTGGGGCTTTCCTGGTGGCTCAGTGCTATAAAGTCTCCCTGCCATTGCAGGAGACGTGGGTTCAATCGCTGGTCCCGGAGGAGCCACGTGCTGTGGAGCAACTAAGCTCTTGTGCCACAACGACTGAGCCTATGCACCCTAGAGCCGTGCTACACAACAAGAGACATCACCACGGCGAGAGACCCGCACACCATGACTAGAGAAGACCCACCACTGCGAAACAAATAAATAAATAAAATTACATACAAAAAACCCCCACCTTCCAACACAGGGGGTGTGAGCACAATCCGTGGTCGGGCAGCTAAGAACCCACGTGCCTTGTGGCCCACCCCCACCCCCCCAAAAAAACCAAAAAATATACGAAGAGGCACTATTGTAAAAAATTCAGTAAAGACTTCAAAAAATGGTTCATGTTAAAAAAAAATCTTAAAAAAAGAATAGAGCCCAGAAGAGGAATGTATCAGTACCATGAGACTATCTTGGCGCTCCTACATCGTGGAAGACACGTTACATGGTATCGTACCAGAAGGGTTCCATAGGCCACAGGATGACCCTTTGGTGCTTTCACACTGTGAATGTCATTGTTCTGCTGCCTTTAAGAAATGACCTTCACATGTGTTGACCTGCAGACCACCTCAGCTCGGCCAAGCCACCCTCAAAAGCACTCCCTTGTTCCTTCAAGACCCATAGTACTCCCTCTCCCGGTCTTGACTCCTAATCACCAGTGTGCATCTAACACAGTCAGACCAAGACCAAATTCCTTTCAGTCAGTGAAAAGAAAATGATGTTTAAAAAGAGAGAGAGGAAAGAAGGATTCAGCAGGTAAATCATCATTTCAGGCCAGGAACCAAAATGGAGGCACTGACATATTACAAAACCCAAGATGTCAAGAATCTGCATGTTATCTTGAGAATCCTTAGGAATGTATTAATGCTTGGAGAACTCTCCGCTAAAAGCAAGGTATTTGCCCAGACAGGGCCACCTGCAGCTCTGCTTTGTAACGTTTTCTCCCAGAAGCCAGAAACTTGGGTTCTGAACCAGGGCAGAGGCTCACATGCCTCTTTCTGAGCCCCTGCTTTGTAAGACAACACTGTGATTTTCTTTGGAGCATGTCCACTGGGGCGCTGACCAGGATGGAACCTATTTAGCTCATAAGTCCTGACAGTTTCATAGCCAAAAGGTGGGTTAAAAGGCAGTTCATCAAAGTTCAAGTCATGATAAGAGCCCTAGCATGAAATGGGAGGCTGGACTTGCCATAAAGAGAGGTATTATTTTGGGAAAGGTTGGCATGTTTATGATTCTTGAGGCTATGTGAGCTCAATTTTTCCCCTTAAACATCTGCCACAGGTGCTGGGGAAACACTGCTTGTATTTTTGTATGAAAGTGGTGTAAATAATGTCCACTTTCAATAAACTTTTAAAACCAAAACAGCTGCCATTTGGGGCTTAAAAACAACTTGTGACTTCCCGTAAGTCTGAGTGACCTTATCACCATTCTCTAACATTGAAAAATGCTACCCTCATCCCCTCCGCACCACCCTACCTTTGGTCTGTAGCCTGGAAAGTTCATAGCCCTCGACTCTGGTTTTCAGAATTCATGGCATTGGTTTTAAGAGAGAAATAAACTACTTGCCCTAGATCTTTGGAGGGGGTTCTGAAGCTGGAGCACGTACTGCTGTCTGGGGAAGACGACATACTCTGCTTTGTGATTTAAAAAAAAAAAACAAAAAAAACCAAAAAAACCCAACTCTTTAAAAAACTCCAATAATAAAAATTAAAAAAAAGGCAACTTAATATTTGTATATGTGCATACACACACACACACATATATATATATATATATAAAGTGCATGAAAAGGAAAAAAACAAATAAAAAAATAAAAAACTCCAGTACTCAGAAGGGCTTTAAAAAAATGTGTATGACTCTTTGTTGCTGTGTTGTTTGTTATATGTTGTAAGTCACAACAGCTTGGACTTTATCTTCTAAATTCTTCTGTGATTTCCTAAAGATTTGACCCAGGACAGGAAGCAATCTACAAAGCCGATGCATGTAATAGACATTACGTTATGAGTTTTCAGGCCTTTAGATGTGTTTTCTTTCTTAGCCACAGCAGATTTCCTTTTTTCAGCTGCAGTAGATTCAAAAGTTTTCCCTTCAGCAAGTCCTTGTGCCGTGGGAGCAGGTTGGGTACATCCAAAGGGATGATGGATTTCTCCTCTCACTTTTAACACAATGCGGTTTACCTCTTTTAAGATTTTATTTCTGAAGATAAGATGGGAGGGACTTCCCTGGAAGTCCAGTGGTTAAGACTCCATGCTTGTGGTGCAGGGGGCGTGTGTTTGATCCCTGTTTGGGGGGAGAAGACCCTACATGCCACATGGCACAGCCAAAAAAAATCTGTAACAATAAAAATTTTTAAAAAGATAATATGTGAAATGATGGAAAAAGAGAATCCAGAACATTTTTACACATTGCTACTGCTGCTGCTAAGTTGCTTCAGTTGTGTCTTACTCTGGGCAACCCCATAGACGGCAGCCCGCCAGGCTCCCCCCATCCCTGGGATTCTCAAGGAAAGAACACTGGAGTGGGTTGCCATTTCCTTCTCCAATGCATGAAAGTGAAAAGTGAAAGCGAAGTCGCTCAGTCGTGTCCAACTCTTAGTGACCCCATGGTCTGCAGCCCACCAGGCTCCTCTGCCCATGGGATTTTCCAGGCAAGAGTGCTGGACTGCGCTGTCATTGCCTTCTCCGTTTTACACATTATGGGATTTGATATGTGTACATGGACTCTTTCATAGCTTAATACTCAATAGATTAGATAGCTGGAACTTCACAGGTGACTCAGTGGTAAAGAATCGACCTGCCAGTGCAGGAGATGCAGGGGATGGGGTTTCTATCCCTGGGTCGGGAAGATCCCCTGGAGGAGGAAATGGCACTCCAATATTCTTGCCTGGGAAATCTCATGGACAGAGAAGCCTGGTGGGCTGTAGTCCGTGGGGTCACCCAGAGTTCAGACACGGCTGAGTGACTGGTGCAGCACACACTTTAGGTGGTTGAATGGAAGCCTGTTAACTAGAATCACTAGTTTACCTGGTTGAGATCTCTTGTCCTGCTGACTGAGCCTGGGTGGCCTCCACTGGGGTAGTTTTGCTCCCCTGATTCCAGGGGTCACTTGGCAGTGTGGTTCGCTTATGATAATATTGGGAGAGGATGCTCCTGCCTCTAGTGGGAAGAGGCAAGGGAGACCACCCAGAGCCCCGCAGCATAGCTCTCACAATGAAGAATTTGCTCATTAAATGTCAGCAGTGCTGAGGCTGAGAAGTTCTGGGGGAGAAAAGTGACACTGGGGTAAACACAGGGTTAAGGGCTGAGAGTTAAAGAGGGTATGAGAGATTAATTTGAAGACTACTATCTTCACATGTCAGGTCCTAGCCCATCATCACACAAGAAAGAGAATCCTTCTTCAAGGCACCAGAGGAGACGCTTATGCAACGGGAGACTCGGGGAGCACTCCAGTCTCCAGGGAGTACTCCAGAGAGGACTCCAGAGCTCCGTGTTGTTTTTCCCCTTCTTCCAGAAATCGCTAAGCGGCAGAACCGAGGAACGATACTTGGGTCATTTGCAGAGCATCTCCATTGCCCACTCCCTTGTTTTTTTTCTAACTTGTTATAACACTTGTTTAATGTATAAAATATAGACTAAATGGTAGCCACTTAAATATTAATAATATGAAAGTGTCTACAGTAAAACACCTTCTTCTCCCCCTTCTTCAATCAAGCCCCCACTTTGCTGATGTCACATTACATCAGCTGTAGATTCTGTACACACTGTAGATTTGTGAGTGGAATTTTGCTTTACACTCTGCCCCCAAGTAATGCATTACTCTGAATTTTTTTCTTTTTCCTTTGACAAAGATGTGGTAGATGCTTTTGGAACTTAACTCATTTGAATTGACCTTTTAATTTTTAAAATTGGCTGTATAATATTCTATAGAATCATTGTACCTTTGTTCATCCAAACTTTCCTCCCCGCTTTTGATCAACATTCCTATTGTATCTAACTTTTTGCTGAGGCAAACAGTGCAACAGTGATCACCTGTGTACATACAGCTTCAGTACTTGCACACTCACCACTTGGCATCCACCATCTTCTCAGACAAACCTGTGAACGTTGAAGTCCTTACATAAAATGTTACCTAGTATTTGCATGTAACCTCCTCACATCCTCCTGTCTCCTTTAAATCATCTCTAGAGTACTTATAACATCTAATACAATGTAAATACTGTGTAAATATTTGCCACCAATGGCAAATTCAAGTTTTGCATTTTGGAATTTTCTGAATTTTTTTTTTTCATATTTCCAATCCATGTTTCGTTGAATCCCTGAATGTAAAATCCAAGGATACAGAGAGCCAACTGTACTCTTATTTACTTAATAGTATTCTTATTTCTGTTGGATTCAAAATGGAATGGCTAAGAGAAAGGTAATACATTTTTTAATCTAAAAATTACTGCTGTATTTCTTTAGATGTTTTAATAATGTGACATCAATGAGGTATGAGTGCTTACTTCCCCAGAATTTTGCCAGTAAAAGTTGTTAGTAATCATCTTAATTATTTAATAGGATCTAGTATGCTACCATCATATATGTGCAAAGATATCCTAATATCATAAAATAGTCACTATAGTTTCTTGTGTTATATTTGTGTATATATATATATATATACACTCACATATATATATATATATATATATATTTTTTTTTAGTCTAGACTTTATGTATGATGTGAAATAAAGGCCTAATTCTATTTTCTTCAAATAGAAAACCAGTTGGCACAAACTATTGTATAACCTATCATGTTCCCATAGATTTAAATATGATCTTTATCACATACATTATTTCCATAATACCAGGGTTTGTTTCTGATCATTTAATTATATTACACTGGTTATTTTCACCTCTGCCGTTAGCACACAGAGTCTTACCACACTGTCTAACTCTTACAGCTTTATAATAAATTTTGATATCTAGTAAAACAAGTTGCTCTTTTTTTTCTATTGTTTCAAAATACACATAACACAAAACTGGCCATTTTACATGTTTAATTGTAAAGTTCAGTAGCCTTAAGACATTCCCATTGTTGTGCAACCATCACCACTGTTCATTGCCAGAACTTTCTCGTCTTTCCCAACTGGAACTCTGTCCTCATTCATCACTAACTCCCCGATTTCTCCATCCCCCCAGCCACTGGCAGCTACCACTCTGCTTTCTGTCTCTATAAAACGATTGGACCACTCTTGCTGCTGTTGTTTAGTCACTTGGTCCCTGGCTCTCTGCGACCCCATGGGCTGCAGCCCTCCAAAGTCCTCTGTCCATGGGATTCTCCAGGCAAGAATACTGGAATGGGTTGCCATTTCCTTCTCCAGGGGATCTTCCCAACTCAGGGATCGAACCCGGGTCTCCTGGACTGCAAGTGGATTTGCTGCCACTGAGCCACCAGGGAAACCTTACTATTCTAAGGAACTGATATAAATGAAATCATACAGTATTCGTCCTTTAGTGACTGGCTTATTCACTTAGCATGATGCCCATGGGCTTCTGTGGTGCTTCAGATAATAAGGAATCTGCCTGCAATGCGAGATACCTGGATTCAGTCTTGGCATCTTATAAAAAATCATTTGACCATATCTGTGAGTGTTTATTTCTGGGCTCTGTATTCCATTCCATTGGTCTGCATGTCTATCTTTATGCCAGTGCCACTCAATTTTGATTACCATAGCTTTAAAGTAAGTTTTTATCTTGTTATTAAAATGTATTTATTTTCCAAAAGTATCATGCCTTTTCTTGCTCATTTTCCCTTCAGATTGAAGTTCGGAGTACTGTCTCAATTGATATTTTGAGCATTAATGTGTAGACTAATTTGAAAATAACTGACTTTTAGTTTTGCAATATTGGTTTTTACCATTCACAATTATGCTAGTTTCTCTTTTTAGTGAGATTATTTTGTGGCTCTGAGTAAAATTTTCAATTTGCATCCATGTCTTGCATATTTCGTATTAGTTTTATTTCATGTATGAGTTCTTAATTTTATCTTTCTTAGTTCTGTTGGTTTTTAATGGATTTTTTTCCATTACATTTTAAAAAATTGATTATTGTTAGTGTTGAGAACAGATTATTTTTGAATTTTGTTTTATCTGCTAATTGAACTCTGTTACTTGTTTGAATATTATTCCATTGCTTTCTCTCTCTCTTTTTTTTTTTTTTTTTGGTATGTTAGATAATCATATTGTCCACCAGTAATGAAATTTTACCTTTTCAGTTCCATTATTTGTATCATTTGTTGCTCATATCTTATTGTCCTCTGGTGCCCAGTGCATTGTATTCTGTGATAGTAGTCATGGCAAACATTTCTGTTTCATTTTTGAATGCCAGTGTGTCTAATATCTATTATCAAGAATAATAATAGCTATAGGTTTCTGATTGATCACCTTCATAAGTTAAGGAAGTGTTTTTCTACATTTGGAAAAAGATATTGAACTTTAGTATATAATGTATTAGCATAGATAATAATCAGTATTTATCTTTCATTTATTAAGATGCTTAATTATGTTCTTATTTTCTTAATTTTGAATTATCCTCATGCTCCTGGGATAAATGTTTCTAGGCATACTTGGTTTTCTATTTTAATACTTAGCTAGGTTCAATTTAGCAATGTGCTATATAGAACTTTTTCATTTATATTTATGAGTTAACTGATGCCTAGTTTTCTTTCTTAATTTTGATATTGGGAGTTTCTTACCTTGTGATATGTTCTAATACTTTCATTTTTAGCTTCCCAGGTGGTGCTAGTGTTAAAGAACCCACCTGCCAATGCAGGAGACAAAAGGTGTGGATTTTTTCCCCAGGTCAGGAACATCCCCTAGAGATGGGCATGGCAATCCTCTCTAGTATTCTTGCCTGGAGAATCTGCTGGACATAGGAACCTGGTGGGCTATAGTCGATAGGGTCACAAAGAGTTGAACACAACTAAAGTGACTTAGCACATGTGAGTATTAAATAATAGAAATTATCTAGTTTTTAAAGTTTCAGTAATAAAACTGGAAGAGGATTAATCTTTGACTAAATTTTCAATTTATTTTATGGTTATTGATTTAGTCAAGTTTTTTTTAACCTTTTTTGACTCAATTTTGAGCATTCACACTGTCTTAGAAAATTATCCATTTCACCTATATTTTCAAGTATATGTACATAAATTTTATAAAGTGTTTTCCTAAGGTTTTAACATTTACTCTATCTATAGCTAAGTGCCTCTTATTTCTACTGCTATCTGTATTTTCACTTTTTCCTGATTATATTTGCCCTGCTTACTCTTCAAGTAACACTTCTTTGCTTTTATTGACCAAGTAAACTAATTATTTTCTTTTCTATTTTATATCTCTATGTCTATTTATATACTCACATCTGGTTTTTATCCTTTTTTGTGCATGTGGGGAGGCTCATTTGTTCTTTATTTAGCTTTTAGTATGAGTGCTTTGGTTCACTTATTTTCCGTCCTTTCTTGTTTTCCATAAGATTCTATGGATCCCTACATTTTGACGTGTGGTGCTCTCAGTATTACTACTTTATAAATTGTCTGCAATAGAGATCATGGATTTCTTTTTAACCCAAGACTAATTAGAAAACATTAAAAAATTTCTAGTGGATAGACTTTAATTTGACCATTCTTTTGTTTTTAATGTTTAGCTTAGTTGCATCATAGCTGTGGGATATGGTTTGCGTGATTTCTACTATTAAAAACTCTTCTGAGAATATTTTTGTGGTCAAATATATCATCAGTGTTATAAATGGTGTTTGAAAAGGATGTTTATTCTGCTTCCTTTATTACAAAATTTTCCATATATTTACTAAATCAATCATGTTAATTGTACTATTCAAATTCTCTCTCTTTTTTGGTGTGTTTTTTCCTGTCAATTTCTGAGAAGTATTAAATTTTCCATTATGATATTACATTTGTCAATTGCTTTTTGTATTCAGACAGATTTATTTTTTTTAATGTAGTTTGATAGCTGACTGATAGATGTACTGACTTTCCCTTGTGGAGTGGACTGCATTTGTCTTTACTGCTTCTTGCCTTGACTAATGAAATTGTTACTTCTGCTTTATATTGTTAGTATTTGCCTACTATATCTTTGTCGATCACTTTATATTTGATCTTTCTGAATCGTTTTGTTCTAGGCATATCTCTTGGAAACAGATATACCTGGATTTTGCTTAAAAACCTAATCTGAAATTCTGTCTTTGAATTGGGAAATTTATCTGTTGCCATTTACCAGGAAAATGGAAACATTTGGTCTCACTCTTAATCCCTGGTTGGTTTCCTATTTTTATGTAAATTAGTTTTTTTAACCTTTTCCTGGAGTTATTTCATTTTCTTTACTGTTATTTTTTTGTTTACTGGTTTGAAAGTTATACATACTACCACTGTTATCTAGGGCTTATGCTTATTTCTTAAGAACAAGTTTGAACGTATCCCCTTTTGTCAATTTCTAACATGAGTTAGCGTCTCTCACCTCCTCCTTAAACAAGATAAAACTGTGAAGCTTGGCCTCTTACCTCTTTTCTACTTTAGTTCCTCCTCTGATTTGATAAAAATACCATTTCATTTTCATGTTTGTCTTTAAATCTTGCCTTTATTTTGTAAGGATTATCTCTTAATAATTGAATTAAGCTTCAAAACACCATTATGAAAAATTATTTTGCTCTAGTTGGAAGTTTTTGTGTGGTCCTTAACTTAATCATCACTTCTTGAAGCTAATGTCTTTCTCCTCCTTGGGTTTGTTTTTAATTTTTCTGACACAAAACTCTTGAGTAACTTTTTAAAAAAGGCTTTGTGGGTGGTACTGATTTCTGGAATATCTATAAATGGCTTTATTGAGTTATTGGGCTTAAGAATCAATACCCCCAATTTTTTTCCTTCTAACTTTGAAGATACTTTTCTGCTATATTTTAGGATTCCAATTTTGATTATTTTTCGAGTGAAAGAATGAAAGGCAGTCCAGTTAGCTGTTTAGCCATCCATCTACTCTTATGTTTTAGGCAAAATATTAGGCTGCAGAAATTTAGAGAAGGCAATACTGGTCAATAAATGATTGCCTGTGGAAAGAAGAGGAATCAAGTAACTGAATTCGCTTAAAATAACTTCCTTTGCAGGGGACACATTTAAACTGGATAGTGATATGGAAGCAGAGATTTATTAGAAAATTTATAATCTTATCTAGTCCATATTCTGGTTCTTATATAAAAATGTTAGCTGGAATTTGATTAAATAAATCTGGACTAGATTAGAACTGCATAGAATTCGAAGAAATAAATATATGTTCTCCCAATTACCAATACCTTTTATTTTGTTCTAGTGTCTGAATAATTACCCTTCCCCTTATCAGATTTCCTAGGACAGAGGTTGGTAAACTAAGGTTGGCCATCTGTTTCTGTAAAGATTTGTTGCAACAGCTATGGTCATTGATTTCTGTGTTGTCTGTGGCTGTTTTCATAATATGGTGGCAGAGTTGAGTATTTGCAACAAAGATTGCATGGCTCCCGAAGTCTAAAATATTTACTCTTTGGCTCTTTATGGAGAACATTTGCTGACTCTGGTCTAGAACACGCATCAGCATGAATCAGTGGTTCTGTTAGTGCACCTCCAAGACCACCAAGGTAGGTTAAAACACCAAATCTTGACTTCCTTAGGGTGGTTGATGAGATTAATAACAAGTTTGGAAACTCAGTTGGCCTGTGTGTTATACAGAAGGAGTGGAAGCTTACCTCTCCGTCTTGTACTACTGTTAATAATCACTTGCCCTTTAAATTATTTCGTTTTTTCAGTCTTGTTTTTTTCTCATGTTCTGGGAGTTGTGCAATTCAGCATTGCGATTTTCATTTCTTTGACTGCATGATGTGAGGGAAGCTGGCATATTTGCTAATGTGCTGTTGTGTGGGCTCGGGCTGCTGATTGCTTTTGGCCTAGGTGCTGTGCAGAGCTCCAAGGTTTGGCTTTGTGAACATTGCCTGGCAAAGCGGAAACATTTTGTGAAATTTCACAAATGTCACACACACCCGCACACACACACATTTTCAATTGCAAAATTCTCCCCCTTGGCACACAATTTCCCCCAGGTTTTTGTTCTTCATAATAAATCTTTAACCATCTTTTCTTCCTATGGGGGCATTTTAGTGGGTAGACTTGCTTTTGCTTTGATAAAACTTGCACTTAAAAGTCCGTGGTTTCTAGGGTGTTCTGATGATTTTCCCTTTCTCAAAAATTTAATGTGATCTTTTATTCCAAAGAGAAAGCAGCTTTATTTCAAGCCCAACTGTTCCCTCAGACAAAGATTCCCTGATTTAATTTCCAGCAAAAACCATTTTTCAAGATGGAACCCATAGAAACCGATCTCTCAGATTCAGTCTGAAATCAGAGTGATACATAGGGAGTTGAATTCAGAGAAAAACTGGGCATATTTCATTCTTTTTGTGCATGAATTATAGCATCTAAAAAAGTATAAGAGTGCTTAATTCCAATAAAAGTGCTTCTTGGTATATTTTTCAGTGCTTCCTTCACGGGTAGCTAAGAGATCTTTAAAAACAAAAATGGGGTCTTTAGAAGCTTTAGAATGAGGGGAGGGATATTATTGCCAGTGGATCACAGATGATGTTAAACCAGGGAGAGGTAAACTTTTCTTTTTTGATTAAATGTTATTCCTTTATTGGCCATGCTGCCTAGCATGCAGGATCCTAGTTGCCTGACCAGGGATCAGACTCACGCACCCTGCCCTGGAAGTGCAGTCCTAACCATTCGACCACCGTGGAAGTCCTGAGCTTCTCTTGAACTCACTCAAGATGTCACTGGGGGCTGAGCAGACTATTAAGTTTATGGTTTTGGTGTATCTGTTCTGAGCATCTGCCGATTTTAGGATATGCCTCTGGTTTCAGAAAATTTTTCCAATTCAACTGTCTAAATTAGTGTTTCTCCCTGGACTTATGGCTCTGATTTACAATTTCCTAGCACTCTTACTGTTATTACTGACAATGACCTCTCACCCTCATCCATTCCTCTTGACCCCAGGGTCCTTGTACCTGTGAGCTGCCATCCTGGCAGCCTTGATGCAATGGCCTTGGCTCTCCCCCATGCTTGCCATGCCCTTCTTGGTTTAGACCCTTTCTGATAACAATAATTGGGCAGTTGTCTGAATGCAAAGGGTTCAGGTGCCACCAAGCCAAATGGGACAGCCTCAGCCATACTGTTTGCAACATACTATATTTACTGGAAAACAGACGGCATACTTGAGAAACCCTAAGGAGAAAATTAATGTCTTTATTTTGTCAAGTTATAGATCCGGCCCCAACTGTTTAGGGGGAAAAAAGAATATAATGTTTCATCCAGTGCTCAGTGTTCTGAGATAATTGTTCAGAATTTGTCATGGAAATGTTAAGAGTTAAAAGCCTGTGCTCCAGAGTTACACTGTCTGGGTTCAAACAATGACTTTGCCACTGAGTAACTCAGTGACTTTGGACAAATTACATAGCTATTCTGCCTCAGTGTCCTCATGCGTAAACTAGGAAAAATATCTGCTTCTGTGCCATCCAGTTCAGTGTACACTAGCCCTGTATGATTATTTAAATTTAATTAAAATTAAATGAGGGTAATAATTTATTTCTTCAGTTGTACCAGCCACATTTCAAAGGCTCAATGGACAACATATAGTTAGTGGTTACTGTATTGGAGAAGAGAAAATAGAATGTTTCTAGCATAAAGTTCCATTCTGGACTGGTCTATATCAAAGGCTTATTGTTGTGTTGTTGAGTCACTCAGTTGCGCCTGACTCTTTTGCAACCCCATGGACTGTAGCCTGCCAAGCTCCTCTGTCCATGGGATTTCCCAGGCAAAAATACTGGAGTGGGTTGCCATTCCCTTCTCCAGGGGCTCTTCCCTACTCAGGGATTGAACCCATGTCTCCTGTGTTGACAGGCAGATTCTTTACGACAGCACCACCAGGGAAGCCATATCGAAGGGTTATAATGAGGAGTAAATGAGTTAATACAGCTAAAGTGCTTAAAACAATGCCTGGCCTGTTGATAAGGGTCAGTATATCTATCAGCACCATTATTTCTATGCTTCTCTCCTTCAGAATGGCAACTGGGTCTACTGTGGAAGAGTAGGTTCACTCCACTTCCTGGTTATTAGTTTTGTGAATGTTTTATTTCCTGTACCATCTTGTAAGTTTCCACGGAGCAGAGATTTCTTCTTTCTTAAAGAGAAACATTGTCATAGAGGTGATGTGTGGGCTCTGTGTGAGGGCTGTAGAGCCAAGCTGGCTTTTTTCCGCCATTTAGTAACTGTGTCCTTAGGCAAATTATTTACTCTTCCTCAATTTCTACTAATGTGAGATAATAATATACAATATAATAAAATCTTCAAAGGTTGTTGGGAGAATTCAGTGAATTAATGTAAGTACTTAGAGTGAGACCTGGCTTTGTTAAGTTCTCAGAAAGTATTACCTCACATTCATATTATTATTTCTGCTCTATCCTTGACTCTTTTTCAAAATGGCATTGGATACTAGTGGAGAAAGTGTTTGGTTCACTCTTTACTGGTGGGGGGAGGTGTGGGAGTCTTACAGCTTTTTTTGGTCTTTGGGATGATGTCTGTTTGTCCCTCTGCTGGGAATGGAATTGAAAGTGAAAGTCGCTCTGTTGTGTGGGTAGCTTTTCCCTTCTCCAGGGAATCTTCCCACCCAGGGATTGAACCCAGGTCTCCCACATTGCAGGTGGATTCTTTACCAGCTGAGCCACAAGGGAACCCCAAGGATGCTGGAGTGGGTAGCCTACCTTTTCTCCAGCAGATCTTCTCAAGCCAGGAATCAAACTGGGGTCTACTGCATTGCAGGAGGATTCTTTACCAACTGAGCTATCAGGGAAGCCCCAGGAATGTAATTGGTGGTTGACTTAATCCACGATTCTGTGTGCCTCAGCCTAGCTAGGCATCTACAATCCCAGCTTGCTGGTCATCCTTTGAGTCTCAGTGATACCAAGACCCACTGTGTCTTTGCCATATCTTGGTTTTGGTTTCTGACTGGTAGTCACTCCTAGCCTCCACTGCAAAGTCTGTCGCTATCTCATCATGGCTGGTCCCTGGGCATTCCATTCTTCTACACCAAGCTTTCAACCCCCATTGGAAGAGCTTCAGAAACTTCTGGGCCTCATACATATTGGACCCACAGGTTGATTTCACTACAGGTAGTCTGAAATAGGGTTCAGGGCAGGTTCCCCTGCCCTTGGTACTTTCTTCAATTTATCAGAACCTTCCCCCAGTGAATTCAGATGGAAATTATCCCTATCATACCCTAGAAGTTGTTCTCAGCCTGTTTAGATTTTCTTAGAGGATGAGGTCATCCAGGGCAGGTCTCGGTGAAAATGAAATTTCTCATTCAGACATTCCTTAAGACTGACAGCCACTCCAGAGTGCCTTGAGGAGTTTTCGGATCATTATCTGACTCTCAGCCTGGAGATGCCTGATAATGACTCCACTCCCCATCACTTAGTCATGACTTGAGGTTGGAACCTGGCTTCGGGCTCCTATTTGTATCCAGACATAACCAGTGACCTTATACTCATGGATTCCATTCTTAACTGGTAACTGCAATTCTGGATTTGTGGGGTGAAAAGTTAATGAAGGAGGGCAGGAGATATACATGCATCAAATACTGTGAAAGTAGGGTTGGTACTTTTGGCCACTAGTTGGATGTGGGAAGTAAGGAAAAGAAGATTCGAATCTTTAACTTCAAGGTGTTCAACTTTGTGATTGGGAAGACCAATCACATGGAATTGATTGGAACTCATGTGAGTTCCAAAAACATGGAACTCAAATATTAGTTATATAATGAATCTTTGCTGACTGTTTCATTGGAGTTACTTATTTTTGTTTTGTTTGTTTTTAGGTTCTGAGAAGGTAAGTCCAAGGGCCAGAAGTAATGTTGACATTTTTGAGATTATAAGTTGGACATCTTATCATAATATCAATAATTGAGCTTTTCATATAAAGCCATAAGTGATTGAAATAAAAGATAAAAGAGATTCTCCCCAGGAATAGTCATCTTTCCTTCATGACTTGGTGATCTGAGTAAGATACAACATCATTACTAGAGTTTAGTGTGTATCTCAGAAAGAAGAAGTTGCCTTTCTCTTTCTTAAATGAAAATTTGCATGGTATGTAAGATTTTGGGTACTGTCATGGGAGAGTAATGTACCCCCAGGTGCATATGAGTATTATTTGATGATGATGAGTACTTGATCATTGATTTTCAGAATGGTGTTTATAACTACCTTGGTAATAGTAATTATTGATCCAAAGGCCAAAAAAAGAAAAAAAAAAAAGCCTAACTATTAGATATAAGAATAAGAAGTTATGCCTCCTAGAAAAGTGATCATTTTTAGTGGTTGTGGAAAAAATGTTGAAATGACTAAAAGAACATACGGGGAACTACCAGCAGACCAATTCATGTGCTGCAGCTATTTAACTGAATTACAAATGCAAAATGCATTCTTTTCCCAGTTTCATTCCATTTAAACCCAAATGGCTATGTGAAATGGTGTCATACACCTGGCGAAAAGCTTTGCTTTTTAAAAATCTTATCGCTTCACCAAAGTGCCTGGTGTTGAACCAACAACAACATTCTTTCTGTATTTTTTTGAACGAGTTTACATTTTTCAGAATATTCTCTCTGTAAAAAGACTAAGCATCAAAATAAACTTAGTTTAATCCCTTTTTCCCCCCCTCTTGGTTCTTTTGACATCAATCGTGTTGCTGGTCATTGTCAGGAAAGAAATGAAAAGGGTTTTTTTTTTTTTTTTTTTTTACCTTAAACCCAGGAAAAACAAGGAGTAAAAAATATTTTTGTTATTGTTAAAAGTGGAAGACTATGTTGTAAAACAGTAAGAAGCACTCTTCCAACTGCTAAGAGGATGTAATCAAGAACGGAGGATCAAAACCCACAAATTAAAAAGTTGGAACTAGACTTGGGAGGGGAACATGAAGAAAAACAGAAATAATGTTTAGTTGAGGCAGAAAAAAAAGTTGAGCTCTTTTGTAAAAACAGATTTAAAATAATATTTGATGTATTGGGGAACATAGGCTATTTTTAGTTACGACGAATTATATAAATTGGACATTGCAGACTGTTGGCCCTTGAGCCACATCTGGTATCCAGTTGTGTTTTATTTGATTTACCCACTCTTCCAAAAAAATTCCTATTGGCTACCAACATGTAAAACTTGGAGCATTCACATTAAAATTAAGATCTTTTTTTTGAGTTCTTTGGAAAAAGAAGACTCTGGCAGCATTGGGCCTGAGTTTCTGCAAGGTGTCAGCTGGCAGGAACAAAAACCAAATGCTTCCTTTAGGTGGGGCGCGGGTCTTCCGGCTGATCTAGTCTCCACCACCCCCTGTTGCCTGTCTTATGATGGGCCTGTTTCTCTTGTTTTTTGGTTACCTGGCCAGTCTCATTGGTCTTCTGAGCTTACCACTCTTCTAGGTTGTTTATTCGTCTTGTCATGATGGAATTATGCATTCCTATGAAATGTCAGGCTGTGACTGTGAGATTTATACGAGTTCCAGGACGGGTATGCAGGCAGATGCAGGGCGTTTGGGGTGGCTCTGGGCATGGTCCTCTCTGCCCTGCTATGCTTTGCTGCACGTCAGGGCTCTAGTCTGCTCTGACTTAAACATCGGTGGGATTGACTTTGGCTTTCTGTGACTGGTCAGTCCATTCAAAATGGAGCCGGTGATTCCAGAAATATTCTGGTTCTCGATTGGCTTGACCTGTGGGATTGGGTCTGAAAAATACTCGTCCACTCACCGTTTCCCTCGGAGAGTTCAGTTCAGTTGCTCAGTCGTGTCCAACTCTTTGCAACCCCATGGACTGCAGCAGGCCAGGCCTCCCTGTCCATCACCAACTCCCACAGTCTAGCCAAACTCATGTCCATCGAGTCAGTGATGCCATCCAACCATCTCATCCTCTGTCATCCCCTTCTCCTCCTGCCTTCAATCTTTCCCAGCATCAGAGTCTTTTCCAATGAGTCAGTTCTTCACATCAGGTGGCCAAAGTATGGGAGTTTCAGCTTCAGCATCAGCCCTTCCAATGAATATTCAGGACTGATTTCCTTTAGGATGGACTGTTTGGGTCTCCTTGCAATCCAAGGGATTCTCCAGAGTCTTCTCCAACACCACAGTTCAAAAGCATCAATTCTTTGGCGCTCAGCTTTCTTGGAGAAGGTGAGGACTTTAGCTTACTCCTTGTTGAAAATGAGGACTCAGTGAAGGATAGAATCAGTCAGTGCTCTGTATTCAAATATCCCTTGTTCTAGGCAGCGGTATAGCAGGGTGTTAAATATAGAATGCCACAGTCCATATAAACAATGCCAGAATGGATTAGTAAACTGGTGCATAGGTTAGAAACATCAGTGAAGATGTTGTGTGATATGAAGTTTAATTTCCCCATCATACTTTTGAAGTGTCTTCCAAATAAGAATCTGTTTCATAATGGTTCTGGCCTTCTGGGTAATTATGATTTAGCTGAGGAGCTGGGACACATGTGTTAATGAGCAGTGATAATATATGGCAGCATGTATGCGCCAAACAAGTGTTGTAGATGATAAGTGGTGTGTGTTGCGGGCTACGTCATTTGGGAAGAACTTACTGGTTTTGTTTTGTTTCTAAATTTTTTGCTGTACTGTGTGATGTGCAGGAACTTAGTTCCCCAACCAGGGATCCAACCCAGGCCCCTTGCATTGGAAGTACAGTCTTAACCATTGGATTGCAAGGGAGTCCCAGGGAGAACTTATTAAAGACGTAGCTTGGCCTAACATGTTTTCAAGAGCAGTTCTGATTTCAGGTTGTATCAGAATAATCATTTAGAATAATTATTCAAGGGGGTGGTTCTGAAGCAAAAAGACTCTCTCAGAGTGTAGAAACCATCAAACTTTTTCAATAAAAGTCAAAACTCTTTAAACTCGCTGGCTCCTCAATCAAATGAAATACATGTTTAAAAAGAAAAGAAGAACCAAGCCAGTCCATCATCAGCTAGTCTTTCAGCCTAATTCTCTGCTTGGAGAATCGGAGGTTTTAAACTAGAGACTGTGTTTCTACTTCAGTCATCTTTCAACCGCCTCGTTTTAGAAGGAGGAAACTGGTGTGCTGCCGGAGGTCACAGAGCTGGGACGTCTGGGAGGAAGTGCTCCGGGTGGGAGGTACCTCTCCGCAGTGGAGCTTCCGCCTCCCACACAGCCTCCCAGCTGTCCTCATGCAGCTTTGGAACTAGGAGCGAGCCATCCTGATTTGGAGGCTCTCACCTGGGCCACGTCTGTCTCCCCTGAGTGCCTGGGATAGCGCTTAAAGTCAAACTGAGTGACTCAGACATCAAGATTTATATAGAGACAGAGCTGGGCAAACCTATTTTTGATTTTCTCCAAGTAGATTTTTCTCATGGTGAATTACCTTCAGTGATGCATATTTTAAATTCTTTTTTGATAGAATTAAACAATCCAATCCTGTCATTTGATGGCTCTATTCACAATTTACTTCTGGACCCCATGCAGCCCCCAGGTGGCCTTTTAAGCGAAAGCACTTAATTAGTTCCTGCAACCTTAGGGAATGTGGAATTACAAACACTGCTGGATTACTGGAGCACATGTCTGGTTCATGATTTGTCTCTTCTGCTCATTTCCATCATGCACTCAGTGCGATAGTGTAGGGGACAGAAATACAGACAGCAAGGGGGTGATTTTACAGTATTCCCTGAGTCAGCTTTTAAATAAGGTCCATGGAATATTTAGAAAATGATGAAATGCATTATGGAGCTCATTTTTGTAATGTGGCTCCGTCATTTCTTTGAAGAATTAGAAATTTCTAGAAGTTAAGATACTCCAAAAATAAACATAACTGTGAAATCGCCCACTCTATCTTATCTGCATCCCCAGACAATCGTATGCGTAACTAAGAGATGGCCAATTAGTATTAGGAATTCATTGGTGCTTAACCAGAGAGTTTATTCATGTACTTTAACATTTTAAATGTCATTCTTTCAAGTACAGCTTATGACTAGTTTGTTATAAAAATCTGAGGGCATAAAAAGTTCAGGTTTATTTGAAAAAAATGATTTTTGAATGGAGGGAATTCCAAAAGCTGAGGAAGTTAAAAAAAAAAAAGTCAGAAATATTGCATTTTCATGACCTTTTCTTTCATGAGTAACTCAGAAAATTTGATTCAAACTTTCCAAAATAAATGTTTTTTTGGCTTGAGACTAAAGCTTAATAATTTTCGGTTCAAAAGGAGCTGTTGCTGGACTTCTTTTTGACAACATGAGAAAGGAAAGAAATTAGGGCCCCCGAAAGAGTACTAGTTTTTGCCTTAATTAGGGGACAGGGATAGTGGCTCCATAATTACTGGAAATGAGGCATCCATATCATTCATGTTATTTTGCCAGTAAATTTTTGACTTTCTCTTCCAAGGAAAAATGTATTTTCTGAAATGAAAAATCCCTTTTGATGTCATTAAGCCTACCGTCCATCTACTCTTTGTATACTATGGGGAGGAAAGGGACATGGGTGAGTGAGATAGAATTTATGTTTTAAATCATGAGATGGAAATCCAGACAGAAAGGTTGGAAGGAAGCGGAGCGTCTTTGGAAGATTAGGAGAGATCGTGAAGAGAAGTGAGAACTTGGGAGGTCATGGCCAATTTGCAGACACCTCTCCACGCTCTCCAAAAGTAAGGCACAACTCCTGAGATCTCATGGAGAGGAAGAGGACGCAAGAGGAAGGAGTTTTCTGGAAGCTCTGCAAAGAAGGGGGAGGGAAAGGGGACTGGAAAATGTTACCAGTAATCGTTGGTGTGTCATTTAGTGGCGTCTAGTCTCCCCAGCCCACCAGTCTGGAACAAAAGCCAGCCTCTAGCATAACAGCAGACACTGGTGAGCGCCCCAGCAGGTCACCTCCCTGAGAACAGCAGGGTGCGAGGCCTGAACACCGGCCCCTGCCAGGGCCCATGGTGGCTCCTCGCTGCCTTTGAATGAACTGAGAAAAGACCAAGGATGAGCTGAGAGATGAGAAGCCTGGAGGACTGGGCTGCAGGGGTTGGGAAGCCCCAGACACGTCTCTGGCCACCCGGGATGGCTTCCTGGCAGGGGGTGCAGTCCACCCTCAGTGCCATCCTGGAGAGAACAGGACCGTGACTCAGACCCACAGGTGGCTGGTGGATGGTGGGCCTCTGATTTCCTCCTGGGGGTGGAGGAAGGCTGAAGCAGTCTGTCAACTCTTCAACTTTGCACTGTTTCCTCAAAACTGCCCCCAATCACGGACAGTGGGGGTGGTGGCTAGGGCCCCACTAACTACACAATATGAGTTATAAAAGGTTCAGTTCAGTTCAGTCGCTCAGTCGTGTCCGACTCTTTGTGACCCCATGAACCGCAGCACGCCAGGCCTCACTGTCCATCACCAACTCCCGGAGTCCACCCAAACCCATGTCCACTGAGTCAGTGATGCCATCCAACCATCTCATCCTCTGTCATCCCCTTCTCCTCCTGCCCTCAATCTTTCCCAGCATCAGGGTCTTTAAAGGTTAGTCACTGTTCATTGCGTGGTTCCCTTACTGCCCGTCCATTAATTAATGAATTGATTTTTAAAATATTTATTTACTTGACTGCATCAGGCCTTAGTTGTGGCACATGGTGTCTTCGGGGCATCACATGGGACCTTTCACTGTGGTGCAAGGATTCTCTAGTTGTGGTGTGCGGGCTCACTGGTTGTAGCTGCCCCACAGCATGTGGGGTCCTCCCGGACCAGGGATTGAACCCTTGTCCCTGCAGTGGCAGGCAATTTTTTAAACCCTGCACCACCAGGGAAGTCCCTCTTTAATTTACATCAACATAGTCAGCTGAGTGTCTGCCCATTGCCAGGGACATTGACACACATTGAGAGGAGACAAAAAACACTGGGTTCTTGACCTTGAGATGCTCACTGCTTAGTGTGGGAAACAAAAAATTTTGATATAAAGTATTAACCAGAGGGATAGAGCCTTGCCTGAGAAGACCTTGACTCCAAGGAGGGGCCTTTAGCTCAGCCAGGCTGGTGGGAAGACAGTGACTCACGAAATTGGCAAGCGATGAGAAGAGAGTGGTAGGCCTAAAAAAAAAAAAAAAATGAGGTTACTTAACTCTTCATTCCACCAATGTTTTAGCCTCCTTCTGCACATGTCCCTGCTTTGACTCAATCAAAATCTTGGATTTGGCACCACCAGTGTGATTCATCCCTGTCCTAAATTCATTGGGAATGACCCACTCCCATCAGACTGCTTATTACTACCCAAACCAGAAACCCACAGGGCCATCCAAACCCCTCTTTATCTCTCACCCCACAACAACTGGTAAGTCTGTTAGTCCCCAAGTCCTGACTCCTTTGGAATTGGACCCTCAGTCTGCCCTGTCTCTGCCATCTCCACCTTTTCCCTAGTACTCACCTGCCCTCATTTACACTGTTGTGCCAGCCCCCTTAACTGACCCCTCGTCCCACTCTCACTTCTGTGAACCGCTGCTGTGAAGGTGACCTAGAAAGAAATTTTACCATGAAATCTTACCATGTTACTCTACTGCTCAAAATCAATGGTTTCCTTCTGCAAATAGTATAAAAATCCAACTCTTTCTCATGATCTAAAAAGTCCATTTAAAATAGTTGAACATGTGTGCTCAGACTCTTTGCAACCCCATGACCATAGCCCACCAGGCTCCTCTGTCCATGGGATTTTCCAGGCAAGAATACTGGAGTGAGTTGCCATTTCCTTCTCCACGGGATCTTCCTGACCCAGGGATTGAACCCAAGTCTCCTGCCTTGACAGATGGATTCTTTACCACTGAGCCACCAGGGAAGTCCATCTGATGAAATACAGCAATGAAAAAGAAGACGGATGTTTACCATGCCATAGTTATACTAAATGAAAGAAGCCAAAAAACAAGAACAAGAGTACATACTGTATATATTGGTTTGCTAGCGTGGGTACCACAGGCTGCGTTACTTAAACCATGGACATTTATTTTCCCACCGATGTGGAGTTTAGAAAGCTGATCTCTAGGCGTTGGCAGGGTTGTTTCCTTCTGAGCCCCTCTCCTCGGCTTGCAGATGGCCGTCTTCTCCTCCCTGTGTCCTCCCTCTGTGGCTGTGTCCAAATCCCCTCTTTTCAGAAAGACACCCATCATGTAGGATTGGGGCCCACCCTCATGACCTCATTTTAATTTAATGATCTCTTTAAGGACTTGATTTTTGAATATGGTCTCATTCTGAGGTACTAGGGGTGAGAACACTTGGAGAAACAAGATTCATCCCATAACCCTGCAAGAATCAGTTTATATAAAATTCTAGAAGATTCAAGCCAATCTATAGTAACAGGTGGAGGGATGGATTCTTAGAAAGTCCAAAAAAATTTCGGGGAGGTGATAGGTGTTTTCATTATCTGGTATTAGAGGTGATGTCATGGGTGTATCCTTAGGTCAAAACGTTGTACACTTGATTTCTTTTAAACACTTTTTGTGCTGTGCGGCTTGCAGGATTTTAGTTTCCCAACCAGGGAGTGAACCTGAGCCCCGCAGTGAAAGGAAGTCCTACCCACTGGACCACCAGGGAATTCTGATTATATTCTGATTATATGTTCCTGACTGTATTCCACCTTAGGTTCTTAGAAGATAGCGAGACTAATCCCTCTGCTCCACACTGACTCCTTGTTGCTTGTCTATCTTGTGTACACTAGTTTGTATCTGTTAACCCCATTGTAATTTGTCCCTCTCCCCACCCCTCTCTTCTCTGGTAACCATAAGTTTGTTTTTTATGGCTGTAATTCTGTTTTGAAGATAGATTTGTTCATATTATATTTTTGATTCCATGTATGAGTGTTATAGTATTTGTCTTTGTCTTACTTTGATAAGTATAATATTCTCTGGGTCCATCCATTTTCCTGCGACTGGTTGAGTAATATTCCTATATATGTATATACATATATACACCAGATTAAAAAGATAATCTATTTGTTTTTGGCTGTGCTGGGTCTTCATTGCTATACGGGCTTTGCTCTAGGTGCAGCCGAGGGGGATACTCTCTAGCTGCGTTGCAGGGACTTCTCATTGCTGAGGCTTCTCCTGTTGCGTAGCGTGGCCCGTAGGGTGCGTGGACTTCAGTGGTTTCGACTTGTGGGCTCAGTAGTTGTGGCTCCTGGGCTCCAGAGCACAGGCTCAATAGCTGTGGCACAGCGGCTTAGTTGCTGTGCGGTGTGTGGGATCTTCCCGTATCAGGGATCGATCAGGGGCCAGTGCGCGCTCGCTGCATGGGCAAGTGGATTTTTTTTTTTTTTTTTTACTACTGAGCCACCAGGGAAGCCCTACATTACATTTTAAACCAATCGGCAAGATATATTTATGACAAGGAAATGATTGGCAATGATGGACTATTTTTACAGGGATCACAAAACACTCCCAAGTCTGTAACGCCTGGAAATCAGCTAAGCGCTACTGAAAAGCTGAAAGCAAGCTCAGTGTGTGCCCAGTAGAGTTTAAGGTGTGCTTTGAAGAATGAAATTGGCAAGGCAGGCTCACTGATCTCTCTCTGGACACCTTTGGGGATTCTTTAAAATGGGATGTACTGTTATTTTCCCCTACAGGACATTTCAGTGGATTGTCAAAGCTGGGAGATCTTTGGGAAAATCTCAAATCGGGTGGGTGGTGAATCGAATCAGTTTGCTGTCCATCGTCCAGGGCACATTGGGTCATCCATCACCCTGGTCCTCCTCTTCCTGGGACTGGGGATGAGACATGCTGGGAAGTGGAGTTTAGACTTAACTGCCTTTGTTTTAATAAATGCAGGGATTTGGGGTTGTAGAAATACCTGATGGTTCACAAAATGTCGTTTTTACTGTTTCCCCAGGAGGCTTCTCATTGCCTCTAATTACCATTTCACTACAGTAACATTCAAAACCTGTATAGAATTTTATAAGCCTGGAACATAGTTTAACCAGAGCGTTTGAGCAGTTATGCTTTCCCTTGGCTTTCAGGCTAAAGCCCTGTGGATATACCATGGGAGCGATGGTACAGAGCAGCTTTGAGGTTCTCTGCTAAGACTTCTCTTTCCTTGCCCCCTTCAGTGATGAGGGTGCATGCTCCATGTGACAGCTGTGGGTCTCCCAAGACACCCAGCCATTGAAAGCAGGGCAATTACCTCTCTTCTCCTTCCATTGCCAATTTCAGTCTCTGGAGGATATGGAAATATTACAGTCCCTTCCTGACTGTTGCTCAATAGGAGAGTAGCTGCCTGGGGCAGAAGGACAAGGAAGGAGCATATAAACGTCTCTTTTTCCTGTCCTTAGAAAGTCACATAGCAATCTATTGCACATGAAGTATAGCGAGTCCCATATGAAGTTTTCCCCACTTTGATCTACTTTGCGGAAACAGTTAAGATTCACTGCATCCTCTGAGCTCTTTACATTAGATCACGGGTTGGCAAACCTTTTCTTTAAAGGATCAAAGAGTAAATAGTTTATACTTTTGCAGGCCAACTGGTCTCTCTCAAAAGTACTTATTTCCACTGTTGGGTTTTCACCGAAATGACAGTAAAACCATGAAAACAGCCACAGACAATACCTAAGTGAGTGAACATGGTTGTTTTCCAATAAAACTTTATTTCCAAACACAGGGTGGCTGGATTCAACTCACAGCTCATAGTTTGCGGGTACCAGCCTTTAGTAGATGATAGTAAATAAGATTCATGGCTTTCTTCTCTATGTAGCATTGTCCTCTTCTTTGCCATTGATGTTTTTAGAGTTAGTTCTTGATGAAGTGTATTGTGGGACACATCATATTAGTGTAATAATTAAAACTTGGAAAGGACGCTGCATTTGGGTAGGATGTTATTTCTACAAAATAAAACTCAGTTCCATCAGAGCTTAACCTTATTTGATGCTTATGTGAAAAAGCCCAGGGAAAGTTAGTGCAAAATTTCCTCCTTGGATAATTTTAAATGTAATTATTTAGGATTTTTCACGTGTGTCATATTTTACTTTGTCAGTTTTCCCAATGCTCAGCCAACTAATGATAATATCCCCCCCTTTTTTTTTTACACAGATGATGATAATCATAATAGTAGCTAATGGTAATACTCTCACTTCCTTATTCCTGGTTATGTCTCAGGAATAATCTTTAAAACCATTTCTTCAGGATCATCAGGTGTGACCCCAATCTTTTCTGGAAAATTCAAATGAAGGTTTATAAAAATCTAAATGACACGGTCTATCTGATAACATAGATTAATGGGAACCAAAGAAAGAAAAGAAACATCCTTTGTAAAACACTCGTAAGGTAAGGGTTTCCCTGATGGCTCAGACAGTGAAGAATCCACCTACAATGAGGGAGACCTGGTTTCGACTCCTGGGTTGGGAAGATTCCCTGGAGGAGGGCATGGCAACCCACTCTACTGCTCTTGCCTGGAGAATCCCCATGGACAGAGGCACGTGGTGGGCTAGTCCATGGGGTCGCAAACAGTCGGACACGCCTGAGCGACTAAGTACAGGGTGGTCTCCATTTGGCAACTCTAAAACGAGCCAAAGCCTCTGACTGTGTGGATCACAACAAACTGTGAAAACTCTTCAAGAGATGGGAATACCAGAGCACCTGACCTGCCTCTTGAGAAATCTGTGTGCAGGTCAGGAAGCAACAGTTAGAACTGGACATGGAACAACAGACTGTTTCCAAATTGGGCAAGGAGTATGTTAAAGCTATATATTGTCACCCTGCTTATTTAACTTCTATGCAGAGTACATCTTGAGAAACGCTGGACTGGATGAAGCACAGCTGGAATCAAGATTGCTGGGAGAAATATCAATCACCTCAGATATGCAGATGACACCACCCTTATGGCAGAAAGTGAAGAACTAAAGAGCCTCTTGATGAAAGTGAAAGATGAGAGTGAAAAAGTTGGCTTAAAACTCAACGTTAGAAAACTAAGATCATGGCGTCCGGTCCCATCACTTCATGGCAAATAGATGGGGAAACAGTGGAAACAGTGACAGACTTTATATTTTTGGGCTCCAAAGTCACTGTAGATGGTGACTGCAGCCATGAAATGAAAAGACACTTGTTCCTTGGAAGAAAAATTATGACCAACCTAGACAGCAGTCTTAGTCAAAGCTATGGTTTTTCCAGGAGTCATGTATGGATGTGAGAGTTGGACTATAAAGAAAGCTGAGCACTGAAGAATTAATGCTTTTGAACTGTGGTGTTGGAGAAGACTCTTGCGAGTCCCTTGGACTGCAAGGAGATCCAATCAGTCAATCTGAAAGGAAATCGGTCCTGAATATTCATTGGAAGGACTGATGTTGAAGCTGAAACTCCAATACTTTGGCCACCTGATACAAAGAACTGACTCATTGGAAAAGAACCTGATGCTGGGAAAGATTGAAGGTGGGAGGAGAAGGGGACAACAGAGGATGATATGGTTTGATGGCTAATCGACTCAATGGACATGAGTTTGAGTAAGCTCCGGGAGTTGGTGATGGACAGGGAAGCCTGGTGTGCTGCAGCCCATGAATCCATGGGGTTGCAAGAAGTCGGACATGACTGAGCATCTGAACTGAACTCAGCAATTAGCTAGGCTCTTATAGCCCCAGTGCAGACTCTTTCCTAAGCTCATGTACCCACTCGACAGTGGATGCCCCACTTGGGTGTCTAGTAAGTATCATCCCAATAGTAATGGAACTTCCCTGGTGGCTCAGATGGTAAAGAATCTGCCTGCAATACAAAAGACCTGGATTAAATCCCCAGGTTGGGGAAATCCCTTGGAGGAGGGCATGGCAACCCAGTCCAGTATTCCTGCCTGGAGAATCCTATGAATGGAAGAGCCTGGTGGGCTACAGTCTGTGGGGTCTCAAAGAGTCGGACACAACTAAAATGACATGCATCCTTGGTTACTGCCACCGTTTGATACTACTGATGATTCTTAGTCCTGAAATGCCTCTGAAAGCTGATGGATTTAAGCACATCTATGGATTTATGGAGAAGGGTTCAATTTCTGTAACATTATTATTTCAGTCCTTGCTTCATTCTTTTGCTAAGTGGAAGCAATTATGATTTTGTTTTCTTGGCATGTTACATGAAAATACAGTTTTCATAGTGAGGGGATCAGAGGCAGATCCTGTTTTCATGAGCTTGCTGTATTTATGAGGAGATGAGGCTAACGAAGAAAACAAAAGTGTTTGAGACAGTGTATCGGTATTATTAACATATTTCTCCAGATGTAACATGCACTGGGAATTCAGGAGAGGAGAGGTCAAACATTGGAGCAAGAAATTAAGAGAATGAAGTTGGGAGACGGTGAGTATTCTTATGGACTGAATCTTGGGAAAACACTGGATATTCCATGTCATGTGTATGGATAGCCGCTTACTGAGCCTTCCACGTTTTGTCTGAGTGGCTTGTCATTGTGCGAATGAAGGATAATTAGGCTCTGGTTTGGGGGATATTTTAGTTCTTTTGCCATATAAATTCGCTTTTAAAATTCTGTGCTTATGTTGAGGGCATTTCATGATGACTTCTAAACTTTTCCCTCTTTTTTCACTAATAATATAGATTGCTGGCCCTTTATTTATTTATTTTTGTTATTTTTCAGCCGCATAGCACCAGTGTAGGTAGGTCAAATGAGGACGGGTGCTGAAATAGGGAGGCTACTTCCGACAGAAATGGGCATCAGGGTCTTCAGGTATCAGATCCCCTAGTGAGTAGCCACAGTGATGACCTGCAGGACAGAGCTCGTAGGAAAAGGAGGAGGAGGGCAGCCCGCGTTAGATGCTCTGTTGTTTAATAATCAAGAGGATGAAGCTCTAGCTGGGTGGGGCAAGAACACTGTCTTGCCAAAAGAGGACCAGAAAACCAAAGGTAACGTCATCAGAAAGAGAAACGGAAATGGCTCATCTCTTGGGACATTTTGTCTCCACCCAGAGGGAGTTCTCAGGACCTCCGTGGCCACCCCGGGGTTAAGGCTCTGCCTTCCAGTGCAGGAAGTGTGGGTTTGATCCCCGGTCAGGGAGCGAAGATCCCACAGGCTTTGCACCCCCCCAAACCAAAACAGAAATGATACTGTAATATATTCAATAAAGAATAAAGACTTTAAAAATGGTTCATTTCCAAAAAATTAAGAAAAGTAGCTCTCCCTGACTGCTTGTGCAATCCCCCACTGCTCTGAAGGAGCTAAGGCACTTGAGAACAGGATTCCCAGGGACCTTTGTCTCCAATGCTCTTCTTGCTACTCCCCATGTATTTTTTAAAGTTCCAGTAAACCCAAGAGCACCGTAACTTAAGAGCTGTGTGAGTGTGCACAGATGAGCCATTTGGACAGGTCAGATTGTGGTATTTGAAGCTGTTCCATAAAGAGGACTGTTTAGGGCGGACGTCAGGGGGCCCTGGGTAGGACCTGGCACCCAGGGTCTTGGAATGACAAAGCTCAGGTGGTACCTTGTGCCGGATCCTCACCTTATCTTGCTGTTAATCCATTTCTGGCATTCTTCCACTAATGACTTCCTTTAGAAAATGGGAAATGAACTGGACTCAGAAGCATGAATGACAGCCTAGACTGTCATTGCTTTTCAGAGCCCACAGGACAGTCTACGATTCTATACGTTTGGGGTGCAGAGATTTATCATCACAGTTGAGCCTAGCACCCAATTTAGGTATTCAGCTCTTTAACCTCTTTTCCAAAACCCTGAGTTCATATGGGTTCATTATCAAAATGTTCATTATGTCTAATTATACCCCCCATTTTTCTAAACACCACAGTTAAAATGATAAAATGAAATAATAGATGTGAAACAGATTCATGCCATCCCTCCTTTAGAGTGCCTCCTCTCACTACCTCAGCAAATATTCATTGTGGGACATTTGGAAACCCCTCAAAAATTATATGGAAGGAAATAAAAGTTAACTGCTGTCCCTTTACCTAGTAAAAAGCACTGGTGACAGTTTGCTGTGTGTGCAATACAGTTTTGTATCCTTTGGATAGATTGCAGTTTATCTAGATGATACATTGGTTTCTATTGTTCTAAGTTGTGTATATCTTATTTCCCCTATTAGAGTGGAGTTCTTTGAAAGAAAGATCAATTTCCTGCAACAACTAGCATTGTATTTTAAGCTAATTTACACGAGTGGTTGCGATTGCTAATTACTATTGAGTATCCATTCTCCCTTTCCTTCTCAATAAAGAATGCTATTAGACAGCAGTAATCCCAGTTTAAAAAAGTTTCTAAAAGCCAAAGACACTCTATTTCCCAGACATCCTTGTAGACGATGAAGCCATTAAAAAAGTTGGAGTTATTGGGTACAACTTCTGAGAAAGTTCCTTAACTCAGGTGGCAGGCATGTATTTTTCATTTCCTCTTTCTGTCTCATCTTGCCTGAATTTGAATGTATTGGCTGGAGCTATAGCAGCTGTTTTGGGATCATGAGAGAAAGGTCAAGAAAATCAGAGGGCCTTTGACCCTGACACTTTGACCCATTAGCTGAACTAACATTAAAATTGTTGACACAGACTTTTAGTTACAGAACAAAAATACACTCTTGTGTGTTTAATCCACTGTATTGCAGTCTAGCCAGCAGCTGAACTCAATTCCAAACTCACACCATCATACCACTTTATTACAAAAAAGGATTTGACCACCATGCCTCTTTATACATCATTGTATTTTCAAAAGCAACAGACATTGTGTATCTTCCCAGTGGTAAGTGTTCCATGAATGTGTCTTGAATGAACTCTAGAGAGTTTAAATTCAGCCTCACCAATAACCTCATCTTCCTCCAGTGCCTGACTTTACCATTTTCTTGAACCTAAGCAGTTACTTTTTTTTTGAATCAGAAAAATACAATGGTTCAAATCTATAACAGGGATTCATTCTGGGAAATGTCCACCTAAGTTTTTATTTATTTGGGGATAGCCTTTCTTCTGTAGCATCTGATGTTTTATTTCTCTCAATTTGATGATCATTAAGTACTACACCATAAAAATAATACTGTACAATTTTCAATATGTTTAACATATCAGGAACTCAGTAACTATTTTATTCTCATTTTACCCACACTCTAGCATGGGATAAAAATAGTCTAAATGACTTAGGTTCTAAAAATAATATTGAGATGAGAAAGAGATGTCTTGCTTCCCATTGCTAACTAGTCTCTATCCTCAAGATATATTGAAGGTTTTGTTTAGTGTGCCAGCTCTGCTCAGTGGGTGGAACACGGCTGACTGTCTGGAGAACTCTGTTAAGTAGGATTCTGCAGCCACATTAAGGCTCAGCTGTCAAAAGGGCAGTAATTGGATTAGCTATCCTGTTGTAGACAAGAGGATAAATAGAGTTGTCTGTGTACCTGGTATGTGCCATCCCCTATGTGCGTGTATGTGTGCTGAGTCGCTTCAGTCATGTCTGACTCTTTTGAGACCCCATAGGCAGTAGCCTGCCAGGCTCCTCTGTCAATGGGATTCTCCAGGAAAGACTACTGGAGTGGGTTGCCATGCCTTCCTCCTTCCTGAGCCAGGGATTGAACCTGCATCTCTTAAGTCCCCTGCAATGGCAGGCAGGTTCTTTAACACTAATGCCACCTGGGAGATCATCCCACATACCAAGATAGATTTACTTATATAAAGTAAAGTACACGCATACACGCACAGAGCTGAAAGGCATCACATTCTTTAGAAGGAGTTCCCTAATCCCAGCCTTTCTCTGCCAGTCTTTTCCCGCCCTTTAGATTTATTCACTCTACTTTTTGTATTCCTGTACTGTATACACACACCGTATGTGTTTGTGTGAGTGTATGTGTGACACATGGATATATACATATTTTTTTCTGTGTCCCAATTTAGATCAGATTCCTTAGGCTAAATCATGCATCTATTCTGAGTTTGTCTTTTATAGAATTACTAGAATCACAACATGGTCACACTGTATGCTAGGGGAAAGTTTTCTGATGACAGCATGCTTCTGAATTCGTTGGATAAAGATCAGGGTGGTATTGTTTATATTTCATCCTTTCTAGGAGGAGGAGATGGTGGATGGCATCTTAAAGCCCCTTTCAAATATTCACGTGTACAAAGGCTCAGGCCAGGGATTGGCAAATTTTTCCCGTAAAGAGCCAGCTAATAAATATTTCGGTCTTCACAGGCTACATAGACTGTCCCACGGCTGCGCAGCTCTACAATTGTAGCTCCAAAGCAGCAGGAGCAGCAGTAGACAAGCTGGAAACGAGTGAGCATGGCCATGTTCAATGCCAGTGCGGAGGGCGGGAAGAAGGTTTGACCCCCGAAGTCTAATTTGCTGACCTCTGCAGAGGCAATTCGAAGACTGGGAAGGTTCCCTACAGGGCACTTGCGTGAACTTCAGTTTATGTCTGTACATCCTTATTATTTTTTATCTGTGACGTGATGGTGATGACGCTGGTGCTTATCTTCTAGAGGTGCTGGGAGGATTAGATGAGCTGATAATAGGAGCACCTAAATGGTATCATATCTGGCCAAGAAATGGACCTCTCAGGCGATCATCTGGATGTCTTATTCTCACGCGCGCTCTCACTTCACCCACCTGCAGGCTCAGGTGAGTGGAATGTGTGGGGCAGCACAGCTGGTGGAGATGGGCGAGCAATGTCCCGCTTAAGGAGCACGCTGATGCTGAGCCCCAGGCCACTCTTCTCGTGTGAGGCAGGGCTCTTCTTATTGCCAGGTCTTCTGAGCTTTCAGGAGAGGACAGAGATCTGTATTTTAAGTCAAAGATTCCACTTTCAAAACTTTTGCAAACTATTTAAAATTTTAAAACATGGTAGGACCTTGAAAATGATCCAAGTATAAGGGTCAAGAGATGCCACTATATGACCTTTGGTGCACAATTCCCAGGGTCAGGGTACTAAGTAAATGGTATAGGTCAGGGACTTGGAAACAAGGTAATGTCAATATCCAGCCAGGCCTCACATATCCCATGCTTAAGTGCTAAGCTCTCAGTATTTCAATTAACCATGGTAACAACTGGATTCGTTTACTCAGTAGATACTAATGAGAGTGTCCTCTGCACAACCGGTATCTAACAGGAAATGGGACAGAAAAAAAAGTCCCTGCCTTCATGGAGCTTTTATTCCATGAGCTCAGTAAGGTTCATAAAAACACAGGCAGAGGATCAGCCTCCCCGGGTGGTCTAGTGGTTACAATTTCACCTTCCGGTGCAGGGGGTTCGAGTTCAGTCCCTGGTTGGGCAGCTAAGACCCCACATGCCTCAGGGCCAAAACTCCAAACCATAAAACAGAAGCAATATTGTAACAAAGTCAATAAAGACTTTAAAAATTGTCTGCATCAAAGAATCTTAAAAAATAAAAAAGAATATATGTGAAGGAACTAGCAACGAAGAGTGACCTTTAGAGGAAATGATGCTGAGAGCCGAATCATTTCTTCCTGGAGCTGCAAAGGGCAACAGAATTATCAGCAAACATGAAGGATTAGAATAGGAAGACTACAAATTAATGACATAGAGACGTCACTGACTGGCTGTGCTCTGGGTTCCCTGAGGATAAGTAGGAGGGAACCTGATCCATTTCCAGGGCAGGGCTTTAAGTAAGATACCAGGAAGAACTTCCCAAGAGCATGGTTGTCAAAGAGAAGCAGGTGGCTAAAGTTGATTGAGAACTCTCTTCCCTGGAGAGCTTTAGGAATGGTGAAGTCGACATTTATCCAAACATAGAGTCTCTTCATGAGAGCCAGGAATTGGACTGGAGCCAGGAAGCCTGAGAACCTCAGTGAAAGATTTTAAATTTCTAAATTTCTGACTTAGGTCTACAGAGTCATCATCTTTAAAGTTAAAAACAGTTTGTGCCTAGAAAGATCTCTTCTCTCAGAGATGAAGCTCCATGGTTGAGCTCATGTAAGGAATGCGTTTTTTTTTTTTTTTAAATTTTAGCAGTTTCTATAAATGGGTTTTCTAACCCTCAAGCTGAAGTTGTTACCACGACGGGGAACATGGAGATAATTTTTCATTCTTTCATGCTATGCTGAATGTCAGCAGTGGAAGCTCCTAAAAATAATCATACCTTGTATTTATATAGCACCTTTCCCGGAGGTTCTCAAACTGCTTTGCAGACATCATGTAATTAATTCCTATAAAGCATCCTGAAGACAGTGGTGTAATATCAAGTTAATATTTGTCTTATACGTAGAGGTAATGCATTTTATCCTTACACATTCTATTTATATTGCATCCGGTGAACTCTATGTCAGGCATAGGGTTTGCTGCCTGAAACCACTCTCTGGTTCCTGGGTTTCACAGGTTGACAAGAGGGAAGGATGAAGAAAATAAGTGCAGATGAATAAGATAAGTTCAGGAAGGTAAGAGCACTTGAGAAAAGAGAAATTCACACCAGGCTGCCGGAAGTTGGTGAAAGTGTCAATTATTTCTAGGGTTTGTGGGAAGCCATTGCAGGAATATGAGAAGAGAGAATGGAAAGGGGTTTCTAACACCCTCCCTCCAAAAAAAAACCAGTCTTTTTAACTTACTCAAACCAGTAAGTGAGAGAGGGCAGGCCTGGAACGTGGTAGGTGACGCTCTCTGTTGACTACTGTTTCTGTGCCAAGTCTCCCCTTTCTCAGCCCTCTTCTCCCAACGGGCCACACAGCTTCCCTTTGACACACCTTTATCGTCATCTTTCTCAGTTCATCTTTTCTGCACTTTCAGAAAAGGTTCTAACAGGAACCCACTTGCCATCAGTCATAAAACCTTTAGTGTGAAGTTCGGCCAGGGCAACCTCTGTCAATCATTTAGACCCTTTACATGTGACTGAGTGCTGAGTCACATCTATCTTTGTGACCCCATGGACTGTCACCTGCCAGGCTGCTCTGTCCATGGGATTCTCTAGGCGAGAGTACTGGAGTGGGTTGCCTCCTGCTGGGGATCTTCCCGGCCAAGGGTCGTACCCTCATCTCTTACGTCTCTTGCATTGGTGGGTGGGTTCTTTACTGTGTGCGCCACCTGAGAACCCATTTGCCATTAGCCGTAGACACTTTAGTATGAACTTAAGCCAGGAGAACCTCTCCCAATCATTTTGACCCTTTACACCTCACCTTTAATTTTGCCATGCAAGGATTAAGTGAGTGAATTTGCATCCCACCTCTTAGAATAACATCAGACTTGCAGTAAATGTTTATGCAAGTCGTTATTAGTCGTGTTTGCAAAAACGTCAGGCCTGACTGAGCAGCAATGAGGGTAGACTGGTGTCCTGCAAACGTCGGTGCATCCTTCAAATCAGACTGCAAAGGGGTAGCCTTTGATTCCCTCAATGCATCAAACCCGCCCCGGCAGCCAATACAGCAAAGAAACTCTCCCCGGCCCCAGCAGATGGCTGGGGACTGGACAGAGGAGAGAGGGAGGGAGGTCAGATGCGAGGAGTGTGACTGGGTGGGGGGAGGGGGTGCCGTGTATGATGATGAATTGGACAGAGAGGAAAAAGGGGAGGGTAACTCTGCGGAAGACCCCCAGGTCCCAGCTTGGAGGGGTGGGCCATCAACTGCTGTGGAGCATGGCCTGTGGGTTTGGAAAGGGAAACTGTTTACGTAGGCTCCAGCTTGTGGCCGGCCCAGCAGGCTGCCTGCAGGTTTACAGCTGAACATTACTGTCGTGGCACTCTCCACTCTGGAGGAGCCAACAGGAGGGAACGGCCAGGGACGTTTCCGCCAGCCCAGAGGTTCTGGCGCCGCCCTTGAGTGATTTCAAATTGGCAAGAGTGGTCTGATGATTTTCCACAGGCCAGCTCAATCTTCCATGCTCATGGACCCAAAATTTAGCATCTGTACTGAGTCCAAAATTCCTCTTAGGGACTCTGATAAGCCCTTTCAAACCAGCTGAAGACTTAGCACTGTATCCACTTTCAAGTGTGAACAAGGCCTTGAGTTGTCCAGCCCCTAAACCTGAAACTTAACTGTCTGTTTTCAGTAGGTTCTTCTTCAAGCACCTAAGCTGGTCTTGGCTCATACGGAAAAGAAGACATTCTTGAGCCAAGGCATAAGGCTGTGGAATTCTGCCCTTGGCACTCAAGCAGAAGCCTTCATTGAGGTATTCAGAACAACCTTAGCTGCATTAATTCTGCCTTGATGGAGTCATCTTTGATTCAAGGCCATCCAGAAATACAACGGACATGGTCCTTTCATGCTTCTTAGCTGCAAGAAAGATATTTTCTTTCTGAAATTTAATCAGTTTTCTTAAACAAAAGGAAAGCCATCTCAACCCATTTCATTTAAAAATGGAAATTTCAAAGAATTTGAAAATAGATTAGCCCATGATGTGATGGATACCACTATTGTTGGTGATGGACAGGGAGGCCTGGCGTGCTGCAATTCATGGGGTTGCAAAGAGTCAGACACGACTGAGCGACTGAACTGAACTGATGCTTGCTTTAGTATCTATTATCAATGCATGAAGCAAAGTTGAATGTTTAGTCTTCCTAAAAGGACAGAAAGTCTATCATTTTTTCCTGGAAATGTTTGTTTTCTAGCTCAGTAATGGAAAAGAGAGGACTGGCCTTAAGCAGAATTGGTTGACATTTAATAATTCTCCTTCGGTTCTGCATCAGTTCTTTGAGGCTAAGCCTTCTTTATGGTCCAACTCGCACATCCGTACATGACTACTGGAAAAACCCATAACTTTGATTATACAGACCTTTGCCAGCAAAGTGTAATGTCTTTGCTTTTTAATATGCTACCTAAGTTTGTCATAGCTTTTTTTTCTTGGAGCGTCTTTTAATTTTGTGGCTGCAGTTACCATCTGCAGTGATTTTGGATCCTAAGAAAATTAAATCTGCCACTGTTTCCACTTTTTGTCCATCTATTGGCCATGAAGTGGTGGGGTTGTCTACCATGATCTTAGGGTTTTGAATGTTGAGCTTTAAGCCAGCTTTTTCACTCTCCTCTTTCACCCTCATCAAGAGGTTCCTTAGTTCCTCTTTGCTTTCTGCCATAAGGGTGGTATCATCTTCCTATCTGAGGTTGTTGATATTTCTCCCAGTAATCTTGATTCCAGCTTGTGATGGCATTTATTATGATGGACTCTGCATAAAAGTTAAAAAAGCAAGGTGACAATATACAGCCTTGACATACTTCTTGCCCAACTCTGAACCAGTTGGTTCCACCATTTGGATGCCACCATTAGGATGGGAATTACCTGAAAGCTCTGGGTGCAAGTGACAGAGATAAGATTTAAACCATCTTGAGACAAAAAGGGAATTTATTGGCTCTACTGGGAAGTTTGAGGACTGGGTATCCCTGAGCTTTTCTGGGTTTGGGGTACAAACAATGCCTTTGAAGGCTCAGGCTCTCTCTTTCCCTCTCTGAAACCTGATTTCTTCTATGCTGGATTTTTCTTGGGTAGTATTGCTCCACATTTGGGCAAGGACAGCTTCCGGCTGCTTCAGGCCTCCATCACTCTTAATGCTTAGTTATTAGGCTCAGGCTGGTTTAGTAGCTGAGAGATGGGGAGGAATGATCAGATGCGGATGCAGTTTGGATGTCCAAGAGCAGGGGGAGGCGAGCGGAGGAGGATGTTTGACTCAGGAAGGCCAGTCAGAGCCCTTTCCAGTGACTGATACCAAACTTTGATTCCCTGATCCATCATTAACACATTACCTTATCATAATGCTCCCGTACTGTTGGAGGGAATGTAAATTGATGTGGCCGCTCTGGAAAACAGTATGGATGTTCCTTTTAAAAATGAAAAATAAAGTGGTATATGATCCAGCAATCCCACTCTTGGGCATATATCTGAAGAAAATTCTAATTCAAAAAGATATATGCACCCCAGTGTTCGCAGCAGCACTGTTTACAATAGCCAAGACCTGGAAGCAACCAAGTGCCCATCAGCAGACAACTGGTTTAAGAAGATGTGTATATACATATAAATATGTATATATGTGTGTATAAACACATATATACACAAACACACAGACAATGGAACATTACTCAGCCTAAAAAAGAATTAAACTACATCAATGGGCCTAGAGAATACCATACTAGGTGAAGTGAGGCAGAAAAAGATAACTATTATTTAATATCACTTATATGTGGAATCTAAAAAATAATAAAAATAAATTTATATACAAAACAGTAGCTGACTTACAGACATAGAAAGTAAACATGGTTAGCAAAGGGTAAAGAGAGGGGAGGGATAAAATAGTATAGAATTAATAGGTGCACACTACTATACATAAAACGGATGAGTGACATGGCTTTACTGGATAGCACAGGGACTTATATTCAATGCCTTGTAATAATCTATAACGGAAAATAATCTGAAAAAAATATTTGTAACTGAATCATTTTGTTGTACACCTGAAACAGCACAATATCCCAAATCAACTACACTTCAATTAAAAAGCACCATTCCGTTTTCAACACTCTTAACCCTCTGCTCCTCCCCCTGTCTCCCATGTGGCTATCAGACACGGACATCCTCCTGCTCATGCGGCCTCCTCTATACCCGCGCTGTGAGGGAAGCAGACCTGTGCTTAAGGCAGAAGAAACCATGCGGTGCAAGAAAGTGGCCGCCCCAGAGGAGGCGAGGGTTCTGTTTCCATAAGAGGCGTCCGCTGCTGGGATCCCAGAACGACAGACTTCCGTGCAAGGGTAGAAGCTGGCCAGTGCATTAATGGATTCTCCCCAGCCCCTGCCCACGAGGGCGCAATCTGATCTTCGCGTAGTGAATGTGAGTCTTGGATAACTATCTTCTTCACGTGCCCTGATTCTCCAGCAAAGCTCAGGTTCATCCCCTGTGGAAGTGGGCAAATCAGACGGTTTTGTCTAGAGTCATCATCCCGATACCTTGTCTCATTCCTATCCACTTTGAGAATGTGTTTAGTTATTTATTTTATTTTTGGCTGCGCTTGGTCTTCAGTGCTGCACGCGGGCCTCCTCTGCTGGCGGTGTGTGTGTTTGGGGGGGGTGGGGGCAGCGGGGGTTGGGGGGGTGGTGGTTCTCTTTGCAGTGGCTTGCTGCAGAGCTCAGCCTCCATGGCACAGGCGCTTCCGTAGTTGCGCGCAAGGACTTAGGCGTTTTGGCACTCGGATTTCCTTGCCCTGCGGCATGTGGCATCTTCCCAGACCAGGGATCAAGCTGATGTCCCCTGGATTGCAAGGCAGATTCTTAACCCCTGGACCACCCAGGGAGGCCCTTATCTACTTTTTGATATGAACCAGGAATACGATAGTAGATGGCTGTCTTTGATCATGATCTTAGTATTTTATGTTTTAATCTTGGAGACAGCAACAGAAGGTACTATCTCCATTATCTAGTAAGAGTTTGCTTTTGTTTTCGTTGTTTTGCTGAATGCCCAGACATAGAAAATAAAGACTATATTTTCAAATCTTCTTGACAGCTAGGTGTGACCATGTAGGTTTTGGTCTCTGGGGTTCGAATGGAACTTGGGTGGGCACCTTCTGAGTCATATTCTCCCCTTCTCCTATTCTGTAGGCTGGAATGTAGACACTGTGAAGCTTCATTTTGAGTGACTCAGATGAGGGCAAAGTCTTAATGATGACCACACAGCAGGAAAAAAGGAACCTGGGGGGCCAACTCTGTGTAGCCCTATGACAGCTGTTGGTCCTGGCAATCTCCCAGAGCAGAACCACCTCATCACAAGGATGGGAGAAAGAAATAAATGTGAAAGAAAGATCATCTTTTATCTTGCTCAAGCCGCTGTTATTTTGGATTCCTGTCACATGTGCTAAGCCTGTATCCTAACTAAAACAGTGAACCAAGAGCTTTTATAGAAACGTTTGGATCAAGTAATCCAGAAAGCGCAGCAGTGAGAATTGGGTTAAAGTCTAAGAGAGCTTAGATTATCTTAAATAATTACTTTCTTGATGTTCAGGGGTGGGGTGGGGTGGGAATGTAGCTTAAAAAAATAGAAAGTGATAAAAAATAATTGGACAACCCAAGAGCATGGCACTTATCATGCATTATGGAAATAAGAGACTTGGGAAATTTTTGGATTAGAAGGAGTGGAAAAGTTCACTTGGTCTCATCACTTGGCCCAATCACTTTGTTTTAGAGCTGGGTTTCTCAGTTTTAACACTATATTGATATTTTGGGCTAGATAATTTGTTGTTGCTGGGGCCTGTTCTGTGTATTACAGTTGACTGGCAGCAATCTACCAGCCTTATCCACTGGATACCAGCAGTGAATGTCCATCTCCACCCCACCCCATGCCATCATGACTATTAAAAGCCAAAAGGCCCCCTGGGCAAGGGGTTGCCAAATTTGCCCCTAAATGAAAGCACTGTTGCAGAGATCAAAAAGTTGTGACCCAGCCAACTAGAGTTAGATTCCTTCTATATGCTGCTCTACTAGCACCTTTGAAATGTGCCAGTTACTTATAATACTGATTTAAAACTTCAGAAAAACACAAAAAGAAAGGTACTGCAAAATAAAAAAAAAAGGAATAATAGCAGTAGCTGATTTTTATGAAAGCCAAGCTTCTTAGGCATCTTCTTAAACTTCATGAAAACTCTAGGATTTCCCTATTTAAAAGTTGAGAAAACCGAACACCATAGATTCCAAATAAACTTACACGAAGTGACCATCTGAGAAGCTGAAGATCTCGTGTTTGGACCTGGCTTCAAACCCATACTCTTAATACTTGCACATAAAGGGAATGATGAGCAAAGCATTTTGTCACGTTGAATCATTTTATCAAGTTATCAAGAGTAACGTAAATATCTATGTCTGGATAGATTCACATTTTCCTTAATAAACTTACATATTTCTTTCATTCAATAAAACCAGTTATATTCAATTGAACACCAACTATACGCATAACATTGAAGGATTAAAAGATGAAAAGGTGAAAAAATAGTCTACATTTATTGTCAGATCTGGAGAAGGAAATGGCAACCCACTTCAGTATTCTTGCCTAGAGAATCCCATGGACAGAGGAGCCTGGTGGGCTGCCGTCTATACTGAAGTGACTTAGCAGCAGCAGCAGCAGCATTGTCAGATTCTGGTGAAATTTTGCATGTATTAATTCCTTGAATGAATTCCTCGATTCCTTGCAATAATGCTAGGGTATTGGTTTTATGGTTATGATCATCTCATAGATGGAAGTGGAGGCATCAGAGGTTTAAGTAAATTGCTGAAGCTCACAGAAACCAGCAACTAGCAGAACAATATGTTAAATCCAGGCATTCTGACTCTCTACTTGTTTCCAAGGCTGCCATGACCAAGAACCGCAAATAGCGTGGCTTAAAACAAAATGAAGTTGATTGTCTCCCTGCTCTGGAGGCCAGAAGTCAGGTGTCAGCAGAGACGTGTTCCCTCTGAAGCCAATAGCAGGGTCCCTCCTTACCTCCCTCCAGCTCCTGGTGAATTCTGGCAATCCTTGGCGTTCTTCACTCCTAGCTGCTTCACACTCCAGTCTCTGCCTTCTTCGTCACACTTCTCCTCCTCCCTGTGTGTTTCTGTCTTACCAGGCTATCTTCTTGTAGGAAGACTGGCTATACTGGATCACGCGTGCATGTGTGCGGAGTTCCTCAGTCGTGTCTCTTTGTGAACCCATGGACTATAGCCCACCAGGTTCCTCTGTCCTTGGGATTTTCCTGGCAAAAATATTGGAGTGGGATACCATTTCCTACTCAAGGGGATTTTCCTAACCCAGGAATTGAACTTGCATCTCTTGCCTCCCCCACATTGGCAGCTGAGTTCTTTACCATTAGCACCACCTGAGAAGCCCATATTGGATTATGGCACCACCCAATTCCTTGCACTTCCCAGGTGGCTCAGTGGGTAAAGAACCTGCCTGCCAGTGCAAGAGACGCGAGAGACGTGGGTTCAGTCCCTGGGTCAGGACGATCGCCTGGAGCAGGGGATGGCTACCCACTCCAGTGTTCTTGCCTGGAGAATCCCATGGACAGATGAGCCTGGTGGGCTACAGTCCACAGGGTTGCAAAGAGTCAGACATGACTGATCAACTGAACCCAACGCATAGCACCACCCTATTCCTTATTGTAACTGATTATATCTGCAGTGACCCCATGGACAAATAAGGTCATATTGCAGGTGTCGGGGGTTAGGACTTCAATACAGTCTCTTTCGGGAGACACAATTCAACCCATAACGACTCTTAACCACCAAGCCATAGTGTCTTTTCTTTTTAAAATCTCATTTGTTTGTTTATGTAGCTGTTCTGGGTCTCAGCTGTGGCATGCGGAATCTTTAGTTGCGCCATGTGAACACTTAGTTGTGGCGTGTGGGATCTAGTTCCCTGATCAGGAATTGAACCCAGGCCCCCTGCATTGGGAGCATGGAACCTTAGCCACTGGACCACTGGGAAAGTCCCATCATGGTGACTTCTTGTAAGAGAGATGCAACCTTTGTCTCTGGAAGCTTATAGGAACATAGGAAATAAGGTGTGTGGACAAGCAACAGCAACCATACAGACTAGAATCATCCAATCAGTGTCACAAAAGATAATAAAACAACATTGAGCCATGGAAATTCTGAGAAGGTGAACAGATTTAACTGAGGCTGGGGAAGGGGGTGCAATGGATAGGCCATCGCCAGGAGGGGTCCCTGGACAGATGAGGGGAGGTCTAAGGACAGACAGTACTGCATACAAAAAATGCTGAGCAAACTCAGGGCTTCTTCCTAGAATGAGATGCTACCGAACTATCCACCAAGTCTACAAAGCAGGATACAGTGGGCCATAGAATCACAGCTTTTCAAATCAGAACTTGAGCAGATCACCCAGCCCAGCTTTCTCCTTTAAGAAGATGACAGTATTGCACAGCTGGGCTGACTGAAGCCAAGAGGGCTTAAGTGGCTTGCTTTTATTGGCCGGTGATGGAGAGTGGTGAACTGGGACCCAGTTTTTCTATCTTCTCCTTGCAGCTTTCTATTTTTTTTTCTATATTACAAAAAGCTAGAAAAATAGAGAGGTATGGTGAGGTGCTGAATGCCAGGCTGAGTCACCAAATTGAGTCACAAGTGACAGACTTTCCATGCAGTGACTTCATTTCCAGAGGTTTGCCGGTGGACCAGGGGCGAATGAGAAATGGGACGGACGGGAAAAGGGAGGGGCTCCTGGCGGTTCAGGATGGTGAGATCAAGGGGACTTGAGCTGTCGCTGGGCAGTGAGAGGAAGCAGGTAGAGGAAAGAGCACCTTCAGACATGAGACAGAAACTCCTGAGTGTTTGGATGAGTTTGGACAGGAGGCCAGTTTTGAGAGTTGGAGTCCTGAGATAATCGAGTGCCACTGATAGAAATGGAAGGTTTGGGGGGCGACAGAGGGTGATCAACCATCCCCGTTTGCCTGGAATGGAGGGGTTTCCCGGAAGCCAGGATTTCATTTCTAAGACCAAGACTTCTGCTGCTGCTCTGCTGCGCTCCGTTGTGTCCAACTCTTTGTGACTCCGTGGACTGTAGCCTGCCAGGCCTCTCTGTCCATGACATTTTCCAGACAAGAATACTGGAGTGCGTTGTCATTTCCTACTCAAGGGGATCTTCCTGACCCAGGGTTCGAACTTGTGTTTCTTGTGTCTTCTGCATTGTAGGCAGATTCTTTACCACTGAGCCACCTGGGAATCTCAAGACCAAGACATTGCCAGTCAAAAGTTCCTAGATGAGTTGGTCACTCTAAAGGAGAAACAGGTTTTGCTTTTATAAAATTAAAACTTCATATTTTATCTAAATGTATTAGACTTTCAGTCATGTCTGACTCTGCTACCCCCATGGATTATAGCTCACCAGGCTCCTCTGTCCATGGAATTCTCCAGGCAAGAATACTGGAGTGGGTTGCCATTCTCTCTAAATATACCAGTAAATTAATTATTAAATTTAAATGACTACTAAAAGTTGTATCAGGGCTAGTTAACACAAGATTTAGATTTAGAAAGTCTAAAAGTAGGACAATTATCTCAACAATACCTTTTAGATCTAAAATTCTATGAATCTAATGACTGATGCTGGGAGGGATTGGGGGCAGGAGGAGAAGGGGACGACAGAGGATGAGATGGCTGGATGGCATCACGGACTCGATGGACATGAGTCTGAGTGAACTCTGGGAGTTGGTGATGGACAGGGAGGGAGGCCTGGCGTGCTGCAATTGATGGGGTCGCAAATAGTCAGACACAACTGAGCGACTGAACTGAACTGAACTGAACTGAACTGATGAGTCCAGCCAAAATCACCTTAACCAGTCCTTAACTAATTAATCATATGTTCCATGTGGAAATCATATGTACTTGTGAAAGCCACAAGGAAAGTGTTCATTTTGGAAACCAATATATTGATAGCCTCCTGCCTTGTGTATTTCACAATCAGAAAGTTCTGTAAAACCACAGGGTTCCCTTTGCTTGGGTATAAAAAAATGCAAGGATTTTTTTTTTTTTTTTACTTGAAGTATAGTTGATTTTCAATGTTGTGATAGTTTCAGATGCGAAAAGGGATTCAGAATATATATGCATTTATTCTTTTTCAGAATCTTTTCTATTATAGGTGATCACAAGATATTGAGTATAGTATATGGTGCTATACAGTAGTTCCTTGTTTATGTTATATATAATAATGTGTATCTCTTAATCCCAAACTCCTAAATTTAACCCCCTCCTTTCTCCTTTGGTAGTGAGTCTATTTATGTTTGGCAAATAAGTTCATTTGTATCCTTTTGGGATAACACTTTTCTCCCTTTGTTTGGGGAAGGGTCTTGATCTCTGGGTTGTTCCCATCAATTCCACCCTGAGGGTATCATTAATGGTGCTCTCAGTATTTGCCTGCTAAATGACTTGAGTCATCAGCTCCCGTTTCACATGGGGGCCTCAAAGGTATGTTGGAAGAGCTCCGGATTTCCCAGGCTCTTCCTGAATCTTATTTTAGACAGTAAGAAGCAATTTTTCAGTGCAGTGCACGTGAAATTAAGCATGCAACTGCTATTATTAATGGGACTTATACATCTCATTTCCCCCCTACACAGTAACATATACATACGTGGGAGGCTGAGGCTGTGCTATAGTTGTTCTACCAGGATTTTATAATCTGTTATCTGTCCCTTGAGATAAATGCAGTTCATTTTCTCATGGAAGGAAAACTGAGCCTTGGTCTCTGACCTCTCTAAGTACTTGCTCCCAAGAATCTCTTTCTGGTGGTATTTGAGTAGTGTTTTATTTTATTTTATTTTTAAAATACATCTCCTTTTCATTGGAACATGCTGAAAAATAGATACAGTCCTTTCTTTTGTGATGTTGTGAATTCAGTACCAAATTCTGCACATCACCTCAGCACATGAGGACTACATGGCCTCTGTTTATTTATAAGTTGCCATGTTTTGTGACAAGAAAAGCTCTCCCATGTTGCTTTTGTGCGATGCCTCAGTGGTCAGGGGAGATACCTGTTCTCTGAGAGGTTAAATAGTTTTGGTCTTTGATGCTTGAATTTTGACTAGAAAAAAATTTTTGACTTAAATTTAAAAAAACAACAACAAACTGGGACTGGAAACTATTAGTGGCCTGGTAAATATTTCTAGTGACCTCATCTGCTCTCACCCTACCTTGGTTGGTCTAGTTTGGTGCAGTTTGCGAGTTTAGTGGAAAACCTGGATCAGTTATAGTAGACGAGTGAAATGGGATAAACAAGAGAAGAGTGAAGAGGTGGCAGCTCTCAAGAGCAGAAGCCAGTGAAATAATTTGGCATAAATGGCCTGGCATGATGGTACCACCTGTGATTTAGAAAGGAGGCTTACTTCTGTCCTGTTGAGCACTTTGTGAGTTTCTCTTGGCAAAATTATTGATTGCGGCTCAAAGCCTACAGGTGAAAGCCATTACTTAAACTATGAACTTCAGTAACTCTTCCAGCTTAATCATCTGGGCAGGCTTAGCTACCAGATCTTTCTGCTGGGAGCAGATCCACCATCCAGAAGGCCAGTGTCGTTATTAACACTGCTCACAGTGAAGTTCTTTTGTTTTGTCTTCTCCGTGTTCCAAACTGACAGTAAGTGTAACTGACATCAGCTTAGGAAATAGGAAAAAGATGTAGAACCAAAGCAGATACTTCTTTCCAATCCAAACGGGCTCTAAAATCTCTTAAGGTGTTTAGTTGTCACAATTCTCCCCCCACTTCCAAAGGAATTTTTTTTATCTTCGAAGTTTCTTTTTTCTTTTTTTCTGACGAATTTAAACTTGGAAATACGCTCCACCATGGAGTGAAAACCACCGAAGTCTCTCCAGCTGCTCAGGATGGTTTTGCAGCCATTCAATTAAGTCTCTTCCAGCCTTGAAAAGCTGCCTGATTTGGGGCTGGGTTTGCATGCCACCCCGTTTTGTATTTTCTGTGTCACTTTTAGCAGACATGTGGCTCATGGCATAGAGCTGTATACCGTGTCTCCCACATCACGCCGGTACTCTGTATGCACAAACCCCTTATCTTCTGTGGCATAAACTCCACCAGTGCCTCTGCCAGAGATGAGCGGGCAGGAGCCAAAGCAAAGAGGGAACAAATCCACCTGTCACACTGCTCCTGCCACTCTCCCGCATGTCGACAGCATCTCGGTCATTTCGAAAGCCCTTCGTACAGAAAACCATTTGTTTCTTATAAATGCATATTTAGATGTAGGGGAAAGTAACATCTATTTTCAAAAAAAAAAAAAAAAAATCAAGGAGTAGCATATTCCCTGTTGTCCTACCATGCAGGCAACAGCTGCGGAGAAAATAGAATATTTTAAATAAGTTAGCAAAACAGCAGCCCCCTGGGGACCCTGGCTCCGCCTTAAGTATGTTAAACAAAGCACCTTAAAAGGGCTGAGTTCTATATACATGTAAGTTATTTAATTCCCAAGGACACTCTTCTCCACATCGAGAATGTGTGCCTGTGTGTATTTTTTTTTCTTTCTTGGAGAACTTTTCTTTATGGAAGGTTTGTGTGCCGGTTCAGCGGAAATTATACAGCATCTTTTCTTCAAACAGAGCTGCATTAATGTGCCAATGCCCTTTCTTTAATGCACTTTAAAATTCTGACGCGCCTTTTAAAAAGTATGAGTTGTGTTGGGAAAGTCTAATCACCGTTCTGCATGAACGGAAATGTGCTATTTTTGCAAGGGGAGTGCTGGGAGTCGGGTTTGTAGCAGAAGGGTGTCTCTATAGTACAGATGTCCGAAGACACTGGTGCGTTTTGTTGCCCAAATCAACCCGCTAGAAATGTTACTTCTGCCAAAATTAGTCAGAGGAACTTCAACTCATCATCATTTGAGCAATTTGGGACCGAGCAACTCTGAAGACTGCAGGGAATATTTAGAATTCATTCTGCAGAAACTCAGCTTGGAGGGCAAACTTTCTTTTGCACTCCGGAGCGTGCATCTATTCCGCAAGATTATGTTGTGTGCCTGTAATGACTTCATACAGATTTTTTAGAAGTCTCTTGGGAGCCTATCGTTTTGGTTTGCTGATCTAATCCATTTTCCTTTCTTCTCTCTCCCACCCCCCCCTTCTCTCTCTGGCCGCCTCTCTTTGGCTCTTTTCCCATTCCAATCAGCATGTCCTTTTGAAAAATGTTTTGTGGAGGTTGAAGTTCCAAGGACATCACTTTCCCTCTTTGAATAAAATGTGCCCTCTTGTTTGAATGCAAACTGCCTGTGCCCTGACTGGAACATCAAAAAAATAAAAAAATAAAAAAACGGGAAATAGACCCAGTGCACTCAGGCAAAATTGGTGTGTAAGTCTCTTGGAAATGTCTAGTAACAGGTGCAGTCAGATAGGCTGGCAAAACATTCTGGTTTCATAACAATTACTAATAAGAAAATAAACGTTAGGTATGCATTATTTAAAATATTTTGTGGGTTTTTTTCTACTAAACAAAACCCCAAATTGATCCGGTAAACAATTCTATAGCGTTCAAAACCATAATAATAATAAAAAAAGAAGCCATCCGACTCCATCTCTCTGAGTTTAAGCTCTCTTCTTTCTATTTTAGTGAAATTTGCATGTAGATGTTTGTTCCTACAGAAAGAAAATACATGCAGTTTTTTAACCACATCTTTGAAAATCCATGTTATCCATCATGTCGGTAGGAGATTCTTAGAACTGTGGCTTTGATGATTATACAACCATATTTATTACATGCCTTCCATATCCTCAAGGAATGTCAGTTGTCATAAACCAGTAGGCATGCATACGTATTTCCCTTTTTAGTAAAAGGAAATGTTTGCCAATTATTTAGAGATTTTTGGGTTTCTATGAATAAGGGTTCTAGACAGTCTCAGGACTGACTCAAATGCACTTTGGTAAGAAAAGCTGCTTGCTGTTTTTGGAGATTTCAAAAACAAAGCATTAAGAAATTCGGACTTAATTTGCCTGCATGCCGTCAGAAACATACCTATGTATGTGGAAATATGATCATTTCACATTGTTTGCTGTCTGTGCTATTTTGGGTAGAATCTGCAAAGAAAAGGAAATAATTTCCTCTCATAACCAACAGAAGAGCATACTATATATCAGCATCTAGTAACTTTTTACTGTTAGACTTTGGATTTCTGCATACTTCTTGGTGTCCAAGTTTTACAGCATCCAAAGCCAAAACATCAGGTTTTGCATAAAAGAGGGGATGGCCGTGTTATTGTTGTCGTTGTTTTAGTCGCTGAGTTGTATCCAACTCTTTGTGACTCCATGGACTATAGCCTGCCAGGCTCCTCCGTTCATGGGATTTCCCAGGCAAGAATACTGGAGTGGGTTGCCATTTCCTTCTCCAGGGGGGTCATGTTATAGAGATCGTTCATAAATTGAAACCAATAGAATCAGGGGGGATGTAGAGTATAACGATTTGAAATATATCAGGAGAGTAGGGTGGGAAGGAAGAAGCACAGGAAAGCCAAAAGCAGGGGGCAAGGAGAAAATCGATCCACTTCAGCAAAAATGTTTAAGAGCCTTAAATTCTAAGGAATGTATCGAATTCACTGCACAGCAACGTGAAGAAGTATTTGCGGGAATGGAGCTCTAATTTGACACACTCTACAGGATTTCTAGGGATTAAGGTTGAGAAAACTTGAACACAACATGGGTCTAGGTATTATCAATGCACTAAAATAAGAAAATGACTCCAGGTGAGGGGAAACAATCAATTCTGACCCCACTTTGAGAGAGAGAGGAGGAAGACGAAACAATGGCTTCAATTCTTTCTGTTCATAAAAGCTCTCATCCCTCCCAAATGTCCATATGTGATTTCAATTCTGAGAAGCTCGGGCTGTGGTAAGCCAGCCACATTAAGCAGGGGACGGAGAACAAACTCCCTTTAGGCCAGTCACCTGTGAGGCTGGGTGATAAAACAAAAAAAAATTACTTTCCTTTCAGAACATGCTAGTAACTTCAAAGCATCAAGGACTAAAAGTGTTGCAGAGTCCCTGTGTGTGTGTGTGTGTGTGTGTGTGTGTGTGTGTGTGAGAGAGAGAGAGAGAGAGAGAGAGAGAGAGAGAGAGGAGAGAGAGAGGGAGAGAGAGAGGGAGGGAGAGAGAGAGAGACCATGAAACGGATGACTAGGAGAAAGAAGAGAGTGAAGAAAGTTGTTATGAATGAAATTGAAGAAAGAGTTCCCTTAGGAGCATCTATATATTCACATATTAAGGAACATACGTAAAACTATATAAATGGAACCTAAGTATTTCCAGCCGTGTAATTAAACACACACACACACACTGTGTATACATGTGTACGTATGCTTGTGAGTGCATTTTATTCTTTGTGTTATTGTTTCTTGGTAAGAAAAAGGGAACAAGTGCTGTTTCACCAGTGATATCATCATATGTGCAGCCCCTGGCCCCAAGCCTCCTGACTCCACCAATTAGCCCTATTTAGCTTTTCATTACCCCCACTGCTTGACCAGCTTCCATGCATAATAGGGTTAATCGTAATGAGATGAAATCTTTTGGTTCTATTCATTGCTTATATAGTATGTCCTCCAGACTCCCTTCTGACGTGAGGGCGCCAGGGAATAACTGCTCATCTGCTCCACTGTGCTCCCTCTGCTGGCTGTCTCTGAGGGGATGGTAAGACCACTGGCTCACACAGAACCAAGGACTACTCTTTGGGAAGATGCACACACACACACACCCCGCCCCCGCCACACACACCCCTAGACAAACAGTACCAGTGAAATGAGAGTTCTGTACTCTTTCGACATTGACCACAGAAGCGCCATCCACATAACATTTTCTACCCAGAATGCCATGGTCTCTGGGGTAAAGCCTGGGGTAGGGGTGGGGACCAGGGGGGCTGGCGGAGGAGATGCCAGCTGTGTTAGAGCCAAGGCTTAGTTAGAAGCATACAGGTCCCATCTAATGAGTTTATTTCATCTCCTTTGCTTGCTGCTATCTGTTAGTTCCTAAAGGGGAGGCAGGGGACGGGGTGCTTTATCCTGTGAGTGTCCCCCAGCATGAAAGCAATTTGGTACAAATAGATTGGTCACATTTCTTTCCACATGTGGAACTGAGCCTGAGACTGGGTCATGGAATTAGTTAAAAGATACCTCCCCTTGTTAGAATCACTGGATTCACGGGAATATATGGTCATTTATACCAAAGGTGTCAAGTGAAAACCACTGAGTTGATTTTTCAAACTGAGTTAGAAAATTTAATAGAAAAAATTTAGGGAGAATTTTGAAAATGTATAATATATAAATTTTTATTTAAAAAGATATTCCATTTAGTAATAAAACTGGTTCAACAGCTACTTAAACTTCTAAGTATATTTTATCTACAAATCTAGACATTAGGAAAAACCAGGCATCTATGGAAGGTTTCCATAAATGGATGGATTACATTAACCTAACATAAAGTGTGTTTTTGTCTTGAAGTTAGGAAAAACTGCCTTTTTCTCTGAGGTACACAAAATAAGTTTTTGCCCTTTGTGAAAGATTAACAGAGTTAAATCTTAGCTTCAGACTTGGAACCATTAGGAGATTGAAAAAACAGAAGAAAAGGAAGGAAGGAAGGAAAGAAAAGCATGGAATAGAAGCATCCTGTCTAATGTATAAATCAGTCTAAATTTTTAATGAAGTTTCCTAATATACTTGATCATATGGCATACAATTTAAATATACACCTCCTTACTCAAGGAGTTTCTTAGAGGGAAAAAAAGCCACAACCAAAAAAGATAAAGATAATTTAAAAAATGAGTCTATAAAAATCTGAATAAATAGGAATTTCTACTTTATTTAATGCCAATCTGCTCCAAATTTTATGTTTGTTATGTGTACTCGAATACATGTCTGGCATCGGCATTTAATGAATTGTTTTGGTGTCGAAATATACTCTCTTGCCATTCAAATTCATGCAGACTCTACTTGTCCTTCAAAAAGGAAAACATCCTGTTTTGGTTAATGGGCTTAAAAAAAAAAACAAAAAACAAAAGTAAATTGTGATAGCAATTAGGTTTTTCAGTGAGCATGCTCAGTGGGGCTTTCCTGGTTGCTAGGCAACCAGCTGAAGGTGTGTGGCAAGAGAGGACCCCAAATGTAAAAGCATAAGCACCTTTGGCATAGGTTTCACCTAGTCTGGAAGCCCAAGCTCATTTATTTAATTAATGGTGGGATATCCTTGGGTCACTCTGATGGCTTCCCTTTTCGCATTTTTGGGGACGGGATTGAGGGTCAGGAAGGGATACAGAATGGAGGATCCAGCAGAATGGGCTCAAGAACCCTAATGAATATTTCCTGAGGAAGCCCTGTGCTTGACTTGGGTTGCAGGTTTGGAGTGTGTGTGTGTGTGTGTGTGTGTGTGTGTGTGTGTGTGTGTGTGACAATTTATTTTCCATCTCGAGGGTCGCAGTTAGCTCTAAACCACTTGGGCTGCCTGGTTGGTACATCCCAGGCACAATTCAAATCCTGCCTCTCATCAGCCTAACCCTGTACATCGGACCTTTATGTCTTTCAGATAAAGCCACTTTCACATCCTCAAGTCAGAGAGCAGAAAACTCCCAGTTAAACCACAGAGTTCCATTAAAAGTTGCCACCCGTATTCAAAAGCCCATTTGTACACCCTGGGATTCTGCCGAAGAAGCACTCACAGGAGTTCAGAGACTGGTGCTATGAAGTAAAAATGAATCAACTTTCAGAAACCACACAGAATGCTCCATCTTTGGTAGGTACAGCTCTGTCTCCATCAGCACCTCTTAAGTAGCAACCCGACCAAGCACCTGGTTCGGTCCACAGTGACAGTTCACTGTCTCTCCGGTGGTAACAATTTAGAGGCATGATGCTAAACAAGATATATACATGATGTCAAATATTGGCTGCACACATCTAAGCCAATCACTTCTAAATAAATTAACCATGGCACTGCCTAATACGATCCACCTGCTTTCTTCCCTCCGTTGTTCCAGACCCTACCTGAACCCCCCTTTGATTAAATGTCAAAAGCTTGCCTTGTGCCTACAGATTTCACTGAAGGCGGATAACAGAAAGGTTCCTCCTGTGACTCCATAAAACTGAAATAAATTCCACTGGCATCTTGTAAATTTTTATTTTCTAGAATGACTGCAGGCCCCATCTGCGGCCCAGCTGTTATTAGAACGGAAAGCGTTGGCCCTTCTGCATTACAAAACAGCATAGAACAGTAATTGCCAGTGGAAGAGATTAAGTGTAGACACTAAAAATGTTTACTCGCAATGAATATGCATAACGATGGGTAGGAAACAGCACTGGAAGATTAAAAAGAGAGAAGGGTTTGTTTACAAGGCTGGGAAAAAAAAAGAGAGTGGAATGTCATTTGGCCCCGAGCCTGAAATAGGAACGAAAAACCTTTGGGCAAGGCATTAGGGAGAAAAACAGATGGTTTGTGAACCTTTTATTAGATAGAAAAATCATTAATCAAGCCCAGGCTGGAAATGGCAGGGTTTTTGGTAGTTCATATTTTAGTTTATTTTTTCTTAAAGTGACAGTATACTTTTTTTTTTTTTTTTTGTCTTTTTGGGACAGCCATCTATGGATCTTATGTCAATAGGCACTGCTTTTGTACAACATTCCACATTAAAGCCAACTTCACGTTAGGTTAGTGTGAGCCCTGATTTGTTATATGGAGAAAATTCCTCCAAAGGGTTTCACATTTCAGCACCTGTTTTGCCTGTATAGCAATTAAAAAAAAAATTACAGCAAGAAGTTTTTTTTTTTTTCATTCATGTTCCATTCCTTTGGTTTTTGAAACTTGGGAAGAAAATAGAGAAGGGGAAACTTTTGCATGTAAGGCCTTGCTGACTAGGTTGATTTATAGCAGTTTATGCAAAGTACATAATAACAATAATTACAACTTGACTCATCTCCTGAGAGGGAGTTCACACCATTTCATTGGAAAAAATCATCAAGAGAGTGGAAGGGTCCCCTTGGAAACTATACTCACCATAAAATTAATATGTGCCCTTTGGGTTGGAAGAGGTTGCATTTTGCTTTTTTAAAAAATAATAGTAGTGAAAATCTCAGGGAAGAACATGTCGTTGAGATTAACAAAATCCTGCAATTAATAGTACAGAGTCCATTATCTGCTGCTAGCCAGTCATCAAACTCTAAGAAGTACCCTATGCTGGAGAATTATTGTTTAAATGAAATACAACATATAACATTCAAACACTCTCATTAGCATACACTGTGTGTATTTATATATACACCTATGTACACAGACACTTGGGTGTGTATTATGTGTTCAAGGCTTGGAATATGATTGCTGTATCAACTTCCGGAGTGGGATGGCAGGGTAGGGCAGTATCAGAATAAAGGTGCCTATAGCCAGACCCAGAATAAATCTTCATATCACAGTCCTGGAGTTTTGCCACGGTCTACCCTGTACTTGGAGCTAGTAGTGCATTTCTATTCGGTTGGCCAAAAAACTCATTCAGATTTTTCTGTGCCATTTTATGGTAAAACCCAAACAAACTTTCTGGCCAATCCTACTTTGGGAAGCTACTCTTCCCCCCGCAGAATCTTTACTCGATTAGCTGCGCTGGGTCTTAGCTGTGGGATGTGAACTCTAGTTTCCCTGAGCAGGGATGGAACCTAGGCCCTCTGCGTTGGTAGCATAGTCTTAGCCACTGCACCTCCAGCGGAGTCACTGGAAAGCTCCTCTTAAGCTTAATTATGAAATGCGCTTTTTCCTGCTCTGTGTGTTTCCTACTGAGTGGGGGCTTGGATGCATCTGGATTGTTATTCTTAGAGCTAAGTATCCTTGATGCAGGAGTCCATGAATGCGTAGTGGGACAATTTCTTTTTAAGGAATGAGAAGGTGCTTAAAAAGTATCTCATTCATGGTTTCACTCTCCTAGTGGAAAGCAGTTTTCAACACCTTATTCACTAGTAAATATCAGCAACTCATAGGGCAAGTCATTCTTTGGCAAAGCCTGCTCATAGATAAGCCACTGGTTTCCTTTCCTTATTTCCCATGAGACGGGTTTTGGAAGTTAAAGCCAGAACGCAGCTGCTACATCATCTAAACTGTCCTGTGACCCTCACCTATCTTCAGTATTAAGGAAAGGAGACCCGGTGAAACGGTCACATGAAAACAAGAAGAACGAGATTCTCAGACTGCGGGTCTCCATGCACACGTCATTGCTGTCTGCCTGCGGTGATCATCCGCTTGACCATCTGAGCTGCGTTTCTTCCCTTTCCTTTGCCACCGGTTTCCTTCATGGACCTGTTTATCTTCGTGCAGGTCGTTTGGTGCTAGTGTCATCGTCAATAGAGAGTGCCAAAGAGAAGTGAGACCAGCAGTGCCCTTCCGCACAGATTTTCAGTCATCACCAACCTACTGCCTCCGCGTCCCGGGCTGACATTACAGAAACAGAAGTTCAAAGACATGGCTGATATCTTCCTTTAAAAACACTTCTACCATGCAGTCAGTGATTTCTGTTTTCTGACATTCTTTTTTAAAAGAGATGCTTAAATCGAAAAAGGTTTCCTGCCATGAAAATGACATTAATATTTCGTAAATCAAGAATGAAGATAATGTTTTGGCTGCTGCAGAGACGTTTACCTTATGTCGTTTATCTAAATGCTTTTCGATTCAAACATGACACAATTTTTGGACTGGCTGTAACCGGAAAAAACAATTCCAAGAACTTTCTTATTTCAGAGCCTGAAATTCTTTAGTATATTCCTCACCAGAATTCACTGTGGAGGATACAGCCTTTCAGCTCATTGAAAAAGACTTCCCAAATAATAAATCGTTCCCCACGATCATTTGTACACACTAAATCAAATAATTTACTAAAGTCAAGACGAGACTTTCAAATGAAAACTGTGTAAACATGTTTGTTAACTTTTGAGTTTTATCCCTGTTACCAGGGATAAAATATTTTCTGTATTGACTTATTAAAGAACTGATATATTTAAAGAATAGATATTTCGTCTAAAGAAGTGAAAAAAGAAAACCTTTATAGATAATAAAGCCCTCTCAAATGAACATCTATCTGCTGGTGGAAATACTAAAATCACACAAGTGATCATGAATTTCAAAGCTTTTCAACCTGTTTGAAAAATGTAAAGACGACTGAGGTATTGGAGGCTGTGCCACAGGGTAAAAATATGATTTTCTGATATTATACACAAACACTGTTGATTTTTTTCTTATGAATTGCTAAAAACAAGCATTTTTATCTCTGACTCTTTATCATATTTTATCTATGATTAATGAAAATTTTTTTCCTTCTAAAACCTTAAGGGTTTTACCAATTGATTTTGACACATTTAGATTTGGGGAAGGAAAACACACTTACAGAGCAGCTATTTCAAAACATCGAGGAGAATAACAGTTGCAAAAAGACAGAAAAAAAAAAAAGGCATTAAGATTCTGCTATAAACCATTCAACAGCAAACGGAAGACTACAATTAAGGCCAAGCTGCTTCTCCAGGGAATGCTGAAGAACAATTTCTTTTCCGACTGTGGATAGGACAGAAGAACTGCCCACAGAGTTCCCAAGTCCTGGACTAATAACTTCCTGCAGGAGATGAGCCCCCTCGAAGCTGTGAGGGGCTGAAGGCGGCTGTGGCTGCCAGAAGGAGGGAGAGGGCTAGGGTCTGGAAAAAGAATGCACCGTGATTTTTGGAGGAAGAGTAGCTAGGATCGCTATGCTTTTGCTGTAGCACGTCATTAATAACAATGATCAAAAGAAAGGGAGATCTTAACAGCTGCATTAAATTATTATGGAAATTGGCATTTTCAAATGGATTCAGGGTGAAACCAAAACAAAAAAGCAGCTATGGATGGGATGGGTTATGTTGGGAGGCCACAGAATAATTCACAGAGGTGGAGGAACTGTGATTGAGCAGATTCTTCTCTTCTTTTGCTTTTCCTTATATTGATAGAATTTACAGGAAAGATGGTCTTCCCCACAGCAACTGAATGAAGAAAGCTGCTTCAACAAGACTGTGTTCTTTGGAAGGCATAGGAGATAGTCAATACTATCTGACTCTTTGCGACCCCATGGACTGTAGCCTACCAGGCTCCTCCCTCCATGGGATTCTCCAGGCAAGAGTACTGGAGTGGGTTGCCATTTCCTTCTCCACGGATCTTCCCGATGCAGGGATCGAACCCAGGTCTCTGGCATTGCAGGCAGATGCTTTAACTTCTGAGCCACTAGGGAAGCCCATAAAACTATGTTAAATATCATTATTAGAAGACCTGGAGGAGAGACTGCAGTAATCTATAACTTTAATTTAGCAATGACTAAATATTGCTAAACTCTAGTTTTGAAATTAAGAATTTTTTCAGGGAAGCAAAAGATTTTGACACAATCTGACTTTGATGTAAATATACAAAAAATAAAGTACATGTGAGGAGCTGCTCTGTCCTATCCCCAAAAAAGGAAAGGATAAGAAAAAGTAATGTGGAGTTGTAGAACATTGGAATCTTTGATTTTCAAGATGTTTTCTAAGTCCTGTACTTTTTCTCTCAAGAATTATTAATCCATTAATCCTTTTTTTTAATGTAGATATAAAATGTCATGGTTTAATGATTTTACTGAAGTTATACAATTCTCAGAGAATCTGATGAAAAGGTGAAAAATAGTCAGGCAATGAGGTGGATGTTTTCCTCTGCAGACCTGAGAGCCAAAGGCTGGCTGTATGTTTTCCTTCCTGGATGGAAGTTTTGGTCCCTGGTGTAGGTCTAACCTGAATGTCTTTCATTACAACAGAGGAACTACGAAAGGTCTCTTTCTCAAAACTTTAGAATGAGGGACAAATGCTTGGTAAATGGTTACTAGTACCACCGGCAAAACAAAATCCTCCATGAAACATTTGAAACTTACACCTCAACCAAGAAGAACACTGAAGATCAGTTAAACTTTTGCTCTTGAGGTCAGTACGATACTTGGGGTTTCTTTTATACCTTGCTACAGACTTCAAAGGAAGATCAGTTGACAGAAGGTAAGGAATATTTTTAATTTGGGTGGCCTTGGACTTTGTGATTATTTGGGAAGAAGAAGCTCCATCCAGTTCTGGTTTTGGCAATAGTTGGACCCATTTTGGATGCAGCCATGTTCATTGACTCTGTTGAGTGCGATCTCTCAGTCACTGCTGAAGGTATTCAAAACACACCTTCTGGAGTATTCAGGGGAAAGCCTTCCCAGGAACATTCCCAGGAGCCAGCTGCCATCATGGTATTTGGGAATTCTGGCTATCGCAGTGTTATCGCTGGACAGGAAGAGAGCCACCCTAAACTGCCTAATGTGTTGCCTCTTGGTTGTTCTCTGATTCCTGAGTGTTTGTAACTTACGAGCCAGTAAGGACCTCCATAGCCGCAATGAGCCCAAGAATTCTGTATTTTCATGGATCTCTAAGTGTGTATGAGCAAGTGTGTATGAGCAGGGTTTTGATAAACACTTACCTCCTGATCAGTATTTTTCAGTCCTGGTCACATATTGAAAATTATCTGCAGATTTACATTTTAGAAAATGTATCAGGGCTTCCAGGTGGCACAGGGGTAAAGAATCTGTCTGCCAGTGCAGGAAACACAAGAGATGCAAGTTCAATCCCTGGGTCGGGAAGAGGAGTAGGAGATGGCAACTCACTCTAGCTATTCTTGCCTGGAAAATTCCGTGGACAGAGGAGCTTGGTGGGCTACACTCCATGGGGCTGCGAAGAGTCTGACACAACCGAGCACACACACACACACATCAGATGCTGGAACCTCCAACCGACTGAATGAAAATCTGGAGTCGAAGCCCGTGCTTCTGCATTTTAATAAAGCTTTAATGGTCATTCCAAGGCATGGCCAGATTTGAGAACTCTACCCTCTATGGGCTCGTGAAGCAGATCATATATGCGACCTTAAAACACTGGAAGGTGAAATGGTTTTGGTTCGGTGACTCACCAGTTGGCTGTGAAACACTCACACAGTAAATGATACACCATGAGTCTGAAAGAATGCATGGACTTCAAGCAGCACTCACTTTATGCTCTGAGAATAATTTAAAGACCTAGCCATTTCAGGCTCCTGGAACGAGGGCATGGTTGTCATCAGGGTGTAGATGAATATTTAGCAGATATAATGGGAATATCCCAAATGGGCTTTGTAATACCCAAACAGCTTTGCCCTGTTGCATCTGTTTGCTGGCTTTATCTCATTCTGAAGACTTAGCAGGTGCTTTCTACACCTCAGCTTCCTCATCATCAATGGTGCTTTTGTCTCCATTTGCGTCCAGAGAACTGCCAGGCTGCAGAACGAACAGCCATTTAGCCCTTTAAAAATACTATATGCACCTTTGAGTCCAAATGTCTTTCATTCATATTCTGCAAGAGGCTGCATTTCCCTTCCAAGAAAGACTTCTGATTTTTTTAAAAAAATATGTTTACAGAGTAGAAAAATATGTGGAAAGATAAGGTCTTCTGGGGGGAGTAGATCACCCCTGAGAATGACTTGGAATGCGTTTTCCTGATGAGTTATGGGAGCATGAACACATATCCTGTTTTCCTTCTCAATTCAGAGAGCTTTTCACAGAGATGCCTGTTTGCTCCAGCTCATTCATTCTGTTTGCACTTCTTTATCGAAGACATCTGAAAGGAAACGTTGGCTCAGAGGTTCCATCCCAGGTGTGATGAGGATCTCTGGAAGGACAGCTCTTGTTGAGTGTTATTACTGTCCGCTTTTCAGTTTTCCTTTCTAAGGAATTCCAAAGTGAGTGAGCCACTCCCCGCATCCCAGATGTTGTTGTAAACCAGAATTTTGGAACATTCGAACGAAAATGCAATCCCCTAAAGTTCAGCTGAGTCCCAGCTTCTCCAACCAAACATGGACAAAAATGTATTTGTGCAACGGTTCACATGGCTTCCTCAGCACGCCGCATCCTTGGCTGCCTGACTCAGCCCCAGTTGAACTGACACACCGCACTGTGAACTTTAGAGCCATCAGACTCCAGGATGCTCGAATCGAGGGCCTGGTTTGGTTTTTTTTTTTGAGAGATTAAATTTCTGGAAACATCTATAATGTTGATTTTTATAAGACCTCTAAACAATCTTTAAAAAAAAAAACAGAAATGAATAAAAAATTCATTTGTTGAAAAGTTTCCTCTGTAGTGTTGCCAATCATTTCAGTAGGACTAGTATTTTGAAGAACATGTCTTAGGGGATGAATCTTATTTGTCATTATTATCTTGTCCGGATTGAAGCAGATCGTTTTGGGAAATGTTCATATCCATGATTTAAAAACAGTCGAGACAGGCCAATATATATTTAATAAAAAATGCTTTCGAAGGTTTACATGCCATCTTGAATGTTCAGTTTTAACATATACAAATTTCAGTTTTCCATTCCACTTTCTGCCTACCATTCACCTGTGTTTGTCTAATGGAAACCAGTTAGTGCAGCTCTGGTTACACATCTGTTTCATGCATGTGCGACTACAAGCCGTTTTAGCAACTAGTAAAACTACAGGTGTCTGGGTTTTAATGTAACCATTTTAAAAGAGCAGTTCATGGGCCTCTGATTATTATTTTTTATGGCTGGCTGTGTTCCTACCATATAGACTGCCAGCTCAAGGGTTAAATGTAAGTCTATTGTTTTCTCATTCTGGTACAATCTCTGAAATCATTCATAAATTAATTTCTTTAACTTGGAATCCAAACGGCCAAATACAGCTTTTGTATTCTGCACAGACAGCCTGTAATTCTGTGTCTATATGTCTCCAGCGACAAAATAATTAACTGGATTTTGAGTGCTGGAGGCTAACATCGTTAAGTATATGTATCTATTTGGCTTGCTTACTTGCTTACTATATCATAAGATCACAATTACCATCGTATCACTTTGAGAAATTATGTGGACATATGCTCTTGTGACAGTTTTAGAGTGTCCATTGGTGTGCCCTTACCGTAAGTTGGTGTGTGAGTGTGTGTCAGTCACTGTCTTGTGTCCCACCCTTTGTGACCCATAGGCTGTAGCCCGCCAGGCTCCTCTGACTTACTTATCCAGGCAAAAATACTGGAGTGGGTTGCCATTTCCTTCTCCAGGGGATCTTCCCGATCTGGGGATTGAAACTGGGTCTCCCACATTGCAGGCAGACTCTTTACAGTTTAAGCCACCAGGGAAGCCATCAGTTTGGTTCCTTATAAATGAAAAATTTGACTTACAGATTCTTCAGTTTTACCTTTCATCATCTGAGTGTAACTGGAAGATCTAAGAGTTCCGAGAACTATTCTAACAACTACTGAAGTTCATCATTTCTACTAAAATACTCTAAGAACAAATTCATCTCTTTGAAGAAAAAGATGGGTGTGGAAAAATTGTAAGTGGAGAAAACTTACTTGCAGATTAATCTAATTAGACTAAAACTGAGATTTAAAATTTTTAAGAATCCTGTCTAGTTTCACAAAACTCAGCACACATGGAAGGAGGGGCAAGTCAAAATCAATTACAAATATGGCTTTGCTACACAGTGATAGAGACAGGTCACACTGCTATATTTAAGGCGCGAGTGACATTTCTATTACAAATATAAGCATCATTTTCCCGGGATTTATTGCTCAGGCATAACCATTTTTAAACAGGATCATTTATGGAAGTCTAGCGATTGGCTCCCAAACCAGATATTTTTATTTACTTCTTTTAAAATAACAAACAGATTTTAAAAGTTCTGGATGAATGAAAACAAATTAATAGTGATAATTGGGAAAGTTTGCTTTGTTAAATAAAGTTCGGCCACTTCACAGAAGCATTAGAGACTAATGCTAATTTCTCGGTAATATATTTTCATTTGCCCTTTAACCATAACGGCATGATGAAGCTTCTATGGCAGAGATGGAACCGAGGATTAATGGCACCCCAAACATTTTAATCCTCTGTATGCTAATTAGTTACTCAAATTAGAGAGAGAAAAATTTCTTTCTATTTTATGATAGCTTTAAAACACAAAATAAAGACAAATATTCTAGAATATGTGAGAATTTGACTCTGGGATTAGTTTGAATAATATTTTAAATATGTCAAGATACCTTAACATATTTAAGTATTTTAAAAATCAAAATCCTTGATTAAAATCCTCAGTAGTGACCGTTGTATTCTAGAGAAAGTCGTCATTTTTAAGGTGCTCCCAAAATCTGTTCCCAGCTTACCTTTTCCATATCAGCTTTCACTGCTTCTGTTTATGAACCCTACTCTGCAGCTGACCTCGACTCCCAGCCAGTTCCCAGACACATCGGACCTACTTGAACTTTTGCCTTTTGTCATAACCCATCATAACCCACCTTTATTCAAGGGCTTTCCTGGTGGCTCAGACAGTAAAGTGTCTGCCTGCAATGCGGGAGACCCGGGTTCGATTCTTGGGTTGGGAAGATCCCCTGGAGAAAGAAATGGAAAATCCCATGGATGGAGAAGCCTGATAGGCTACAGTCCATGGGGTCACAAAGATCCCCTGGAGAAAGAAATGGAAAATCCCATGGATGGAGGAGCCTGATAGGCTACAGTCCATGGGGTTGCAAAGAGTCAGACACGACTGAGTGACTTCACTTTCATCTTTATTCAAGCCTTTTTCATTCTCCCAGGCCCAGTTCAAATACCACCAACTCCAAAAATGTTTTCTGAAGTAACTTCTTCTCTACGAACATTGAACATATTTGGTTTGTCCATCAACAGAGGAACAGATAAAGAAGATGAAAAGATGTGATAAACACACAGGTATATACATGTGTGGGGCTTCTCTGGTGGCTCAGATGGTGAAGAATTCACCTGTAATGCAGGAGACCAGGGTTTGATCCCTGGGTCGGGAAGATCTCTTGGAGAAGGGAATGGCTACCCATTCCAGTATTCTTGCCTGGAGAGTTCCATGGACAGAGGAGCCTGGCAGGCTACAGTCCATGCGTTGCAAAGAGTTGGACACTACAGACCGAGTAATACTTTCACTTTTTTCATATATATATATGTATATATATATATATATATATATATATATATATATATATATAAACACAATGGAATATTACTCAGCCATAAAAAAGAAAAAAATTTTGCCATTTGCAACAACATGGGTGGACCTGGAGGATATTATGCTTAGTGAACTAAGTCAGACAGAGAAAGACAAATGTTGTATGTTTTCACTTATATGTAGAAACTAATCAATAAAACAAATGAGTATAACATAATGGAAATAGACTCATAGATACAGAGAACAAGCTTATGGTTATGAGTGGGGAGAAGGTAAGGGTAAGGGCAACATGGAGAAAGGGGTTTAAGAGGTACAAACCACTAGTTATAAAATAAACAAGATTCAAGGATATAAAGTACAGCACAGGGAATATAACCCATATTTTATAATAATTTTAAGTGGAATATAAGTTATAAAATATTGAACCACTATGTTGTACAACTGAAGCTAATATGATATTGCAAGTCAAGTATACTTCAATTAAAAGTATTTGGTTTTTACAATCATTATGTATGTATACATTATCCATGTTCTATATACTAAAGAGGAGTTTAGTCAAGGTTTGATCACATAAACAGATGAATGAATAAATACCTACTATATTTGTTCTTATGCTGTCTATTAGAGTCATGCAATAGATAAGGGTATGCATAGAAATATGTTAATGTAAATATATAATATTTATGTTCATACTATATTTATAGGAAATCTTAGCCCATCCAAAAGTAAATAACATTTTCAAAAAAAGTAAAATGGAAACAAATGTGATTTGCTCTAGGTCAGGCCTTTATTCATCAAACCTAAAAATACTAAGCTTGTGCTTTCCAGTGCGATGGATCTGAAATGTCGTGTCTGTCCACCTCCTGCCCTTCCTGCCCCATGTGAAGCCTGCACCATGCCGTGACAGCAAAACATTTCCAACAGGCTTCTGTGATTCCAAATTTATCCGCCCTTCATGGACGTCACGGCTGTCAGACTGAACTTCTGATACAAAAGACAAGAGGATGTCAATTCCCTGCTTAGAACTTTTTGACGACTCACAGAAAAACTTCTGATGGCCTACCCATGCAGTTCAGATTCCTTAAGCTGCCATTTGCTGCTCTCAGTCTTCTGTTTTCAGGGTGCCTCCCCTGACCCATTTCCTCTCACCTCCCACCCCCATGCCCTATGCTCAGTCTCATGATAACCTTCACCTCACCTTGAAAATGCCGTTATACATCCCGCCCATGGACTGGAGCATCCTTTCTCCCGTTTTGCCTGTCAAATGCTTCCTACTGTTCTAGGCTCAACTCCAGTGCCCCAGTGTCTGCTAAGCCTTCTCCGATCCTTCTGGTCAGAATGGGCTGCATTTCATTTGTTGTTCACCTATATTTCCCTGTGCCTAAACCTGCAACGAGTAGCTTGCATTTTCAGCCCTGCCGGATTACATGTATATTTCCCGAAAGCAAGAACCATGTCTCCATCATGTCTGTACCTCTTCCATCAATAGTGCCTTCACACTTTGCTTTGCAGGCAGTATTTGACTGCCTCGTGAGCAATTCAATCACGTCTTTTGGATGTGTGAAAGTGAGAGTGTTAGTAGCTCAGTCATGTCCAATTCTTTGCGAACCCATGCAATGTAGCTCTCCAGGCTTCTCTGTCAATGGGATTCTCCAGGCAAGAATACTGGAGTGGGTTGCCATTCCCTTCTCCAGGGGATCTTCCTGACCCAGGGATTGAACTCAGGTTTCCTGCATTGCAGGCATATTTGGATGTATATATATATTTCATTGAGAATTATATTCTTAGAATAAATAAATAAATTTAGAAAATTCTGACTAGCAGTCAAAAGTTAAAAATGGATTTAATTGCTGAAGCCTTGAATGGTTGGTGGTTTTAAGTGAATTGTCTCTACATCAATTGTTTTCCTGCATCAAATATATTGATAAATAAGAAAAAAGCTTGATATTTAACCTCTAAATCCTTTTTTGAAATCTAGGACAGTTTGCAGTTGAATTATCTCTGTATGGATAAGTATAATAATAATGCCTTCACTGTTGGTACTTTTATTTAAGTTTGGAAAGTCAGGTGGAATATAATAATACCTATGGAGTGAGTGATGACCTCATTCTCCATGGCAATAATCTGCCTTTCAGAAAAAGTCAAACAAACGCCTTTATTTATTTTTTATTAACCTTTTTATTTTGAAACAAGCTCCTTTTGTACAGAACAAAAATAGGCTTGAGTTTAACTTTGCTGGTTGTCTGGACTATAAAAATGAAAGTGTAAGCCAAGTCACCAAATGAAAAGAAACAGGGGGTGTCTTTCATTTGGAAAAGAAATTGTAAAACAGCTCACACCAGGCATTTATTCATTTTTATATTTCATGCATTTTAAGAGTTGTTATTGCAACTATAATATTTTAAATACTTAATTTCGGGCTGTGTGTGTATGTGTGACTAAGGCTAAGATTCTAAATTGTAGGATGGGGTGGCTCCTTCTCAAGATGCAAGACCCCCAAGCACATAGAGGGTCTTACTCTATATGTAGACATTTATAATTCCTTAAGGAAATATTCTAGCTTATGTCTTATCTGATTCCTACAAAGGGCAAGTGAACATTGTCCACTGGCTGGAGATAAGCAAAGCTCTCTGATGACCTTGGAGGTGAGGGTGGAAGATTATTTTAACCTGATAATCCTGGAAATTCTGCATTATGGCATTTGGCAGTATGAAATCACGCTCAATTTACCTTACAGATAAGAATACAAAATCCAGAGAATGAAAGTAACGTCTCTAGACAGGGGCCAGTCTGGACTAAGACTTGTACTTTTCTCAATGCTCAGTTTTTTTTATCACCAGCTCATTCTTCTTACCATTATAGATTTGGAGTTTTCATCCTTGGTAAACATTGTGATCCATCCCTTTAATTTATTTTGTTCCCTTCTGAGCTTGGCAGTAAGTTGGAGGTAAGCACAGCTGCATGACTGCTGAGCATGCGTCCAGATGCTTTCAGATGGAGACAGAAGCTCTTTTATCCTGCAAGCTCCAGCTGAATCAGGAGGCCAGAGGCCATGACTACCTGTACACATTTTATTTAACGTATCCAGCCAGCTTTGCTGACAGAATTGTATGGTTCCACATGTCTTAATTCAAGAGAGACTTATTTAGCTAGGGATTCCTGGTGAAGTGCATCATTTTGGAAGTGTTCATGAAGCTCCATAAATGAGTCAACTAGACTTAATTGAAAAGAAGTTGTTGCTTGCTTTGTATACTCCCATTAACAGTACTGTAATGATAGAAACATCCTGTATTGGGGCTGTTCAGTATGGTAGCCATTAGCAACAGGTGACTACTGAGCACTTGAAATATGGCCTGTGTGACTGAGGAACTGAATTTTAAATTTTAAGTTAATTTAAATATTTGCATGCGATTAGCCCCTGCCATAGTTGACAGAGCAGCTGTATAATAATATGTCATTGAAATATAGGAAGAAAAGTTTTATACCACAAAAAAATTTTTATACAAAAAATTTTTATACAAAAGTTTTATACAAAGTTTTATACAAAAAAGTTTTATACAACAAAAAAATATTTGTTTTTTTCCTTTTATACTACCATCTTGCTTTCATTTTCCATTCCTCTCTGTATCAATTAGCTACTACCTCATTAATGCTATATTAAAAAACACCTAAAAGTCAGTGGTTTAATATGATTATTGTTCTTGTCTGTGTGCATGAGCTTTCTTCTGGAGGTGGTCAGTAGACTAGGCTAGCCTCAGTTGGTGTTGGCAGCAAGCTGCAAGCTAGTTCAGCTTTGTTCCATGTCTCTGTCATATTCCTAGTCCCTGTTGCAATAAATATGTACACACTTATTTATCAGTATATCTATATTTCTACTATTGAGAGAGTTTGGGAAATCATTCACTTTCTCTTCTGTGAATGAAGAAGCAAGTTGTCTTAGCTGCTGCTAGGAGGTATTCTGCAACTGGGTCAAAGAGAGGCTGAGCTATGAGAACGACAGGGAGAAAATTGCAGTTCTGACCGGGCTCTCCCCAAACCTACTCTACCTATTAACTTTCAATTATGGGATTTATTAATTGTTCTAATCATTTAAGCCTCTGTGAGTTAGCTTGTATGTCTTCATTTTCATTTAATTATGCATGCTATTTAACTTCCTTCTTTCTTATTCATTTATTCACTCATTCATTTGTTCATTTAATATGATCACATGAAGGTGATTGAAGTGCATAACTCTCACTCGTCTTTAGGAAAGATGCAAGAGGAAGTTAAGAAACAAAAGGGCAGCCATTTGGGGGTAAAATTATGCTTTAAGAAAATCCTTTATTTCAAACACTTGGCAGCTGCAGGTGGAATTAAAAAAACAGATAACCAAAACGACATAGCTAGCTACAAAATTGAGTAAACATCTCTATGGATCACAAATAAACAGAGACACAAAATGCGAGCAGGGGTGAAGGTGCAGATCTGACAGCTTCCAACTCTGGCAGCAGACAGTGGCAGTTTGGAGCTGCTGTGCTGAATGCACCAAGACAGACGACAGGCCAGGCCAAATTCACAGCTGGAAGCCAGGGACTGAGGTGGGCCAACCACCTCCTCCATGAGGCCGAAAAAGAGTTACTGCTGACTCACTGTCTGAAGTTGTAGCTTTATAGGACTCAGTGGGCCCAGGCAGACGAGCAGACAAAAACACCGTCTCAAAACAAGAAATTGAGCCAACCCATCTGATGACTGGATTTGTGGTATCTCTCAAATCAAGACGGAGCAGGAGAGAAACTGTTGCATAAACTGATGTTGACTGCGTCCGTCTTAACAAGTACAGACTAGAAGGGGGATCCCAGGAAAAGAGAGAAAAAGAGATGGAAACAGAGAGAGAAGAGAAAAATGCTACAGACAAATATCCCAAACAAGAGAAGGCTGATGCTAAACAAAATAATCAATAAAATCGAGAAACAGAATAGGAGTGAACTTAATGGTATAGTCAGAAAAAGACCAAAATGAGAATGTTTAGAATGCTTAAGGAGATACATAAGAACATTTTACTCATTGAAAAGAAAAAGATTATGAGACAAAGGCAGCCAGAGTTAAAACAGGGACAGAAAGATAGGATAAAAACTGAGATCATAGTAATAAAAGTAGAGCTGTTGAAATAAAAATAGAATAAATGTGGTAATATCTAGAAATGAATGGTTGGTATCTTTAGATGATATTATTAAACAATAAGCCATGTCTCAGGACCAAAGTTTTCAAGAGACTCATGTATCATGTCTTTCTTTATTTCAGAGCATAGAGAAGGACAAAATTACTATAACTTTGGTAAAACCTTTACAAGGAGAGTTAAAGAAAGAAACGTAGATTAATGATACTTACCTAATCACATGCATCTGAATAGAATGACAACAAATTATCTCTCTAGTATATTTTAGAAAAGATGAACAAGCAGAGTTTGCTGCAAGCAGGTAAGAATAATTTAACTTTAGAAAATGCACTAATGTATTTCAAATTAGCTGATGAACAGAGAAAAAATATGGTTATTCATTTATCTGTCCATGGATACTTAGGCTGGTTCCACGTTTTGGCTATTATAAATAAGACTGCAATGGACATGGGGATGTAGATATCTTTTCAAACTGGTGGTTTTGTTATCTTTGAAGAAATGTCCAGAAGTGGAATTGTGGGTCATAAGACAGTTCAACTTTTAACTTTTTTTAACTCCATGTTATTTTCCATCGTGGTTATACCAATTTACATTCCTACTAACAGTATATAAGAGTTTGCATTTATCGATAGGCTCTCCAAGCCTTGTTATTTCTTGACTTCTGATGATAGCCATTCTAACAGGTGTGGAGTGATACTTCACTTGTGGTGTGAATTGCATTTCCTGCTGATTAGTGATACTGAGCACCTTTTCCATGTATCTATTACTCTGTGTAGGTATCTTCTTGAGAAAAATGTCTATCCAAGTCCTCTGCCCTGTTTTTTTTTTCTATTAATTTCATTTTTTTTCTACTGAGTTGTATGAGTTGTTTCTATATTTTTGACATTAAAAAGTTTGTTGTAAACCTAACTCCAATACAATATTTTATGTCAATAATTTGATGTTGTTGAGTCACTAAGTCGTGTTTGACTCTTTGCAACCCCCATGGACTGTAGCACAGCAGACTTTTCTGTCCTCCGCTATCTCCCAGAGTTTGCTCAAATTCATGTCCATTGACTCTGATGCTATCTAATCATCTCATCCTCTGTTGCTCCCTTCTCCTTTTGCCTTCTTCAGTCTTTCCCAGCATCAGGGTCTTTTCCAATAAGTCAGCTCTTTGCATCATGTGGCCAATGTATAGGAGCTTCAGCTTCAGAATTAGTCCTTCCAATTAATATTCAGGGTTGATTTCCTTTAGGATTGACTGGTTTGATATCCTTACATTCCAAGGAACTCTCAAGAGTTTTCTCCAGCACCACAGTTTGAAAGTGTCAGTTCTTTGCTGCTCAGCTTTCTTTATGGACCAGCTCTCACATCTATACCTGACTACTGCAAAAACCATGCTGCTTAGCTGCTCAGTCCTGTCCAGTGTTTTGCAACCTCATGGACTGTAGCCCACCAGGGTCCTCTATCTATGGGATTCTCCAGGCAAGAATACTTGAGTGGGTTGCCATTCCCTTCTCCACGACTGGGAAAACCACAGCTTTGACTATATGGACTTTTGTTGACAAAGTAATGTCTCTGCTTTTTAATATGATTTCTAGATTTGTCATAGCTTTCCTTCCAAGGAGCAAGTATCTTTTAATTTCATGGCTAAAGTCACCATCTGCAGTGATTTTGGAGCCCAAGAAAATAAATCTATAATTGTTTCCACTTTTTCCGCTTCTGTTGGTCATGAAATGATGGGGCTGGATGCCCCAATCTTACTTTTGTAATGATGAATTTCTAGCCAGCTTTTCCATTTTCCTGTTTCACCTTCATCAAGAGGCTCTTTAGTTTCTCTTCGTTTTCTGCCATTAGAGTGATATCATCTGCATATCTGAGGTTGTTGATATTTTTCCCAGCAATCTTGATTCCCGCTTGGAACTCATCCAGCTTGGCATTTCACATGGTGTACTCTGCATATAAGTTATGCAGACAATATACAATATTGTCGATATTGTATATACAATATTGTGACAATATACAGCCTTATTGTACTCCTTTCCCAGTTTTGAACTGGTCAGCTGTTCCATGTCTGGTTCTAACTGTTGCTTCTTGAACCTGCATACAGGTTTCTCAGGAGACAAATCAGGTGGTCTGGTACTCTTGTCTTTTTTAGAATTTTCCACAGTTTGTTGTGATCCACACAATCAAAGGCTTTCTTGTAGTCAATGAAGCAGAAGTAGATGTTTTTCTGGAACTCTGTTGCTTTCTCCATGATCCAGCTAATGTTGGTAGTTTGGTCTCTGGTTCCTCTGTCTCTTTGAAACCCAGCTTGTACATCTTAATTCAAAAAAGAGTGTAGTTATCTTAATAGAGGTAGATAAAAGTGGTGAAACTCATTTATAATTAACAAACAAGAACAAAATACAAAACTCACAGTAAATTAGAAATAGAAGTAAAATTTTCAAACCTGCAAAAATAAATATGAGAAACTTTGAAAAAACATCAGGTATCTGTGAATCATTAATGAGAGTCCATTTTGGTCAGAAAAAAGACAAGAATGGATTCCTAATATTAATACTCTTCACTATTTTACCTGCAGCCTTACCAGTGCAACGAGAAAAGCAAAAACAAACATACACAATGCCTCAGCAGGTAAAGACTCTGCCTGCAGCGTGGGAGACATGGAAGACTTGGGTTTGATTCCTGGGGTGGGAAGATTCCCTGGAGGAGAAAAATAGCAACTCACTCCAGTATTGTTACCCGAGAAATTCCCTGGACAAAAGAGCCTGGTGGGCTATCGTTCAAAGGCTCGAAAAGAGTGGAACACAACTGAGTGACTAAAGCTCCCAGAAAGAGACAAAATGGTTCTATATGGAAAAATCGAGAATCTCTGTAGAACAGTTATTAGAATTAATAGAAGAATTTAGAAAGGCTGCTGATTCAGAGGTATCCATATGCAAAGACTGGATACTGTTTCTCTTCAATGAAATAACCAGTTAAAATATAATTAAGATGTTTCAAGTAGTAAAAAGATACAGTAAGGTGATAGAAGTTAATTTAATAAAAAATGAGTAAGATTTTTTGTGGAGTGCCTTATTAAAGTAAAAAAGGATGAATGTCAGAATAAAGAGGTAAGCCGATATTTTGGATGAAAAACTTTAAAATTGTAAAGATATTAATTATTTCCATGGCTAAACTGTGAAATTAATGCTATTTCAATAAAAACAGTTATCATATAGTTTGAAAACTATCGCTAAAACAAAAAGTCAAGAAAAATTAGTGTAATTCTTAAAAATAATAAAGTAGTGACTACGCTGTTTTAGCTCAACAAATGAAGCTGGAAGAGTTGGTTTCCCAAATTCCAGGGATATTAGGCATCTAAATGTTACTGCAAAAACAATACTTTCAGAAAAAATTTAAAATATCTTGATTGATGAAGATATCTTCTTTAAATAAGATGCAAAAAGTAGCAATCATAAAGGAAAAGATTTATGACTATCACTGCACTAAAATTTCAGATTATTATAAACAAAAAAAACAAAGGAATGTTAAACAACAACAACAAAAACCAAACAACCGAACACTGGAAGAATATATTTACAGTCAACAACTAATAGGAGACTACTAGACAGGAAGTACAAGTTCTTACAAATCATTGAGAGAAAATCTAATATAAAAACAGGCAAAAGAAGTGAACAATCAATTCAAAAATAAGTATCCAAATGGCCAATATATTCATGTTTACATGATCACAGGGACTGTTGATATAAAAATTTAAACCAGTTGGATCATTAAAAATGATTTTAGCAAGTAAGTGAAGTAACAAGAATTTTCAGAATGTATCAAAGCCACCTTTGAAAGAAATATGTCACTAGCTCAGCTGGTAAAGAATCTGCCCCTGGAGAAGGGATAGGCTACCCACTCCAGTATTCTTGGGCTTCCCTTTTGGCTCAGTGGTAAAGAATATGCCTACAATGAGGGAGACCTGGGTTCGATCCCTGTATTGGGAAGATCCCCTGGAGGAGAGCATGGCAACCCACTCCAGTATTCTTGCCTGGAGAATCCCATGGACAGGGGAGTCTGGCGGGCTACAGTCCATGGGGTTGCAAAGAATCAGACATGACTGAGCAGCTAAGTGCAATACAGCACAGCACAGGAAAGTTGAAGAGATGGCTGAATCGGACCCGTTTCAGCATTTGTGTGTCCCAGGAACTCTCACACTTGTGCACAAGGAAACGGGTATCAGGATGTTAATGTGGTATGTCACAATCTGCCACAGGGAAACTGGGTTTTAACATTTGGTGTATTTATGCAAAAGAAGGCTTTGTAGCTGTTACCATGAATGTATATTTAATAATTAAATTTCAAAAGTATTTTAAACAGCAAATGAAATAAATATAGGATAATATGTACAATATGATAGCATTTATGTGAAGTTTGACATCATGCACAGAAAAACTCTTTATTATGAACATTTATGCCTGAAAATGGTAAACACTAGATTAGGGGTTATGGCGATTCATTTTAGTAATCTCTCAGGGGAAGGAAATAGGAAAGTGGAATAGAGACACATTATCTACGCATTAAAGATTATTTATTATAATACACTGTCTCTTAAAAATCTGAAGTACATGTTGCAAAAATGTCAAGATTTGACAGAGCTAGCAGAGGGAAGGGATACATGGAGTCCTTTAGTTAATGATCCTGTTTTTCTCTCTGATATATTGCATGGAGAAAATGAAGAGGGGATAAGTGTGAGATTTTGAAGATGGAGTAATGATTATGGATTTATGCCAGATGAAGAAAACATTTTCTTTTCACTAGTTAACTAGTTCAAACACTGTGACAGACAACAAGGTTTCTGATAGAGTTGTTGTTTCCCTTCCTGAGTGAGCTTTTCAATATCCTCTCCCTGTCCATCACCTCCAACCACTTTCAGCTCAATATACACTTCTGGATTCCGACAAGTGGGGAAGGAGAACAGCAGTATCTCAGGCATACACTCTTTATGGGGAGGGGTGTGTGTGACTGGAATTCTCTTGTCAAGATTATAGAAACAAAAGATTTTTTTTTGTCGGATGATCTGTGGCTTTGGGAAGCCGTGGAGATCTGTGGCTCCCAGCTGGTCCAGAGAGGTATTTAATAGGCATAGACAAATTTACCCCAATATTTTCAATAGCGTAACAGAAATTGAGCAGTTACCTAAGCCAGGACTCCCAAGGCTACTAATGTTTCTTTTCTTTTTTAAAACTGTTGCATGAAATATGTCAATGGTGTATGGTTTTGTTAGCTACTCCTTACTGTTAAAGTCCTCTCATAGAGTCTAATAACATTATCAGAATGTTTGAGCATCTTAGGGAAAATTGATGGAAGAATCCAAAAGCTTAAGTAGGAAAGATCTAGAAATACAGGTTTGTATCAGTGTCTCTAAGATTTGCAAAAAAGAGATAGAAATTTCAAGATGTATTCAGGCCTATTCAGTCAGATACAGCAGAGGCAGGGCTTAAGCCTGGACCTTCTCATGGTCTGTTCAAGCATTCTTCCCATGGATGGCGGTCCTCTCTCTCCAGTATGTCCTGTGTTAGGTTCAGGCTCTAACTCACTCGAAAGCCATGAGGCAGGTTGAACTAATTCCAGAAGCAGGGTTAACGTGTTGTGGTAGCAAAAACACTGGATTTAGTCATGTATCTATTTTGAGTGCCGGAGCTTCTAATAATTGCTTTGTAGCATTGTCTTTGTCTTCGGTAGCATTTTGTTGTTGTTCAGTCTGTCTAACTCTTTGTGCCCCGTTGGACTGCAGCCCGCCAAGCTTCCGTGTCCTTCACTATCTCCCAGAGTTTGCTCAAACTCATGTCCATTGAATCAATGATGCCATCCAATCATCTCATCCTCTGTCACCCCCTTCTCCTCCTGCCCTCAATCTTTCCCAGCATCAGGGTCTTTTCCAATAAGTCGGCTCTTTGCATCAGGTGGCCAAAATATTGGAGCTTCAGCTTCAGCATCAGTCCTTCCAATGAATATTCAGGGTTGATTTCCTTTAGGATGGACTGGTTTGATCTCGTTGTTCTCCAAGGAACTCTCAAGAGTCTTCTCCAGCACCACAGTTTGAAAGCATCAATTCTTTGGCACTCAGCCTTCTTTATGGTCCAACTCTCACATCTGTACATGACCAGTAGAAAAACTATAGATATGACTATATGGACCTTTATTTGCCAACAAAGCGATGTCTTTGCTTTTTAATATGCTGTCTAGGTTTGTTGTAGCTTTTCTTCCAAGGTAGCATAGAATTGCACTAAAAAGCATCAGCCCAGGCAAGGATTATTTCTCAGCACCATCATCTTTTGTCCTGGTGGGATTCATGTCACTTGTTCAACCCAGAAGATATCAGTGCGAGTTATGTGTATCATTTTGGAACCTAAGAGCTCAGTACCTTTAAATGAGTGAAATAAGCGTGAATACTTACTTTCCTTCCTCTTTCCCCTTCCACTTACAGGCTGCAGAAGCTTTGAAGACTAACAGAGGTAGGTGCAAGGAGGCTGGATTTCTGAATCACCTCATGAGGGACTCCCCATCTGCCAGAACACCTTTTCAGGGCCTCAAGATAATGAAAAAGTAAGATTTATTGTATTAAGTTGCTGAAACTTTGGTCTTTGTTTGTTACAGCTGTTAGCATTTCTCTAAGTATGCAGGCCTCTTTCTGGATCATTCAACTCTTCTGTGCTTCAGTTTCCTTATCTAAAAAGCGAATGAGAGTCCCTAGAGTCATAGGATTATCACAGGTCTCCAATGAGATGTCAGAAGAAAGTGCTAGATAAATTGAGGCATGTTGAGGGCAGCCACTCAGAGCTTGACAACTTAAATACCCTCCTAGCAATTAAAGGAAGCAAATAAGAATCATTCTGCCGCTGTCACCAGAATCGAATCAACTTCAGCGTTTAACCACATCAGTCTCCCTCTGTAATTCCTTAAGCTTTTCGCCTGCTTCCCACCAGTGACACCTCTTGAATCAATCAGTCAATCAGTCGATCAGTCAGACAAACAAATAATTCAAAATCAGTTGGAAACTGCCATGCTCAGGGCATGCAATTAAGCCACTCCTAAGTTTTATGTATTTAATTCCAATGATTAATATTGACCTTATTGTTTATTTTCCTGTTTATGGAGAAAAGGCATACAAAAAAAAACAAAATAAAAATTAGCCATAATCCCACTTTAGTGATAATCACACACAGGTGAGAATTTTGTTTTCTATACATATGTAAATTTTTAACAACAACAAAAAAGGGAACCATAGTTTATATACAGCATTGCAAATATGCTGTATGTAATGTTTTTGACTCAAATTACCATGGAAAACTATTTCCAGGTCAACAAATAAAGAACTTTATAATCATGTTTAGCAGTTATGAGGATTTCACTGTTTAGTGTTTATTTATTCAGTTAATTCTCTGTCTACAAAAGTTTAGGTCACTTAATATCTTTTGGGCTCCAAAATCACTACAGATGGTGACTGCAGCCATGAAATTAAAAGGTGCTTACTCCTCGGAAGAAAAGTTATGACCAACCTAGATAACATATCCAAAAGCAGAGACATTACTTTGCCAACAAAGGTCCATCTAGTCAAGGCTATGGTTTTTCCAGTGGTCATGTATGGATGTGAGAGTTGGACTGTGAAGAAGGCTGAGCGTTGAAGAACTGATGCTTTTGAACTGTGGTGTTGGAGAAGACTCTTGAGAGTCCCTTGGACTGCAAGAAGATCCAACCAGTCTATTCTAAAGGAGATCGGTCCTGAGTGTTCTTTGGAAGGAATGATGCTAAAGCTGAAACTTCAGTACTTTGGCCACCTCATGCGAAGAGTTGACTCATTGGAAAAGACTCTGATGCTGGGAGGGATTGAGGGCAGGAGGAGAAGGGGATGACAGAGGATGAGATGGCTGGATGACATCACCGACCTGATGGATGTGAGTCTGAGTGAACTCCGGGAGATGGTGATAGACAGGGAGGCCAGGCATGCTGCGATTCATGGGGTCGCAAAGAGTAGGACACAACTGAGCGACTGAACTGAACTGAACTGAACTGAGGATTAGTGGTTTGAACACTTTTTTTCTGTACCTGTTTACTGTGGTTTTTTTTTTTTTTTTTTTTGAAAAAATGTCCATTCGGGCTCTCTGCCCATTTTCTTGATTATTTGCTCTTTTTGCTATTGAGTTGCATGTATTCCTTACATTGTTTGAATATTAACACACTATCAAAAGTATGGTATGCAGATATTTTCTTCCATTCCACAGCTTGCCTTTTCATTTCGCTGATGGTTTCTTTGCTATACAGAAGCTTTTTAGGTTGATGTAGTCCCACTTACTGATTTTTTTCTTTTGTTGTTTGTGATTTTGTTATAATTTAATAATTGCCAAGGGCCATTTAAGAAGTTTTTCTGTATGTTTTCTTTTAGAAGTTTTATGGTTTCAGTCTTAAATTTACATCTTTAATTCACTTTGAATTAATTTTTTAATGAGTAGTGTAAGACAGGGATCCATGGATCCAATTCCATTCTTTTACATGTGAATATCAGCTTTCCTCAGACCATTAATTGAATAGATTATGCTTTTCCCATTAAGTGTCCTTGGTTCACATGTCAATTAGCTGATGGTATATGCATGAGTTTATTTCTGGGCTTTTGATAATGTTTCACCGGTCTATGTGTCTGTTTTTATGCCAGTACCATACCGTTTTGATTTTATAGCTTGGTAACCACAGTGTGATGTTAGGAAGTGTGATTCCAGTTTTGTTCTTTTTTCTCCAGATTGCTTTTCCTATTTGGGGTCCTTTGTTTCATATGAATATCAGCATTATGTTTTATATTTCTATAAAGTATGCCATTGGCATTTTGACAGGGTTTACATTGAATCTGTGCATGGCTTTGAGTAATATGGACATTTAAAAAATATTAATTCTTCCGATCTACAACACAGGATATCTTTCCATTTATTTGTGTCTTCCTCAATTTTTTTAAATCAGTGTCTTAAACAATCCTATTCTTAATTGTCCTGGAATCCCTTAGGATGCTTAACCTGTTTTCAATATGTGTATATTATTTTACAAAGTATTCAATACTAAAAATTATTACTAAGAGATCAACCTAAATCATAGTTTTTAGCTTTGTGAAGCTTTGCTGTGTCTAACCTGAGTGAAAGATAATTGGAAATTTGGATATTGAAATATAAAATTCTATTGACATAATAATAATGAAAGACAGGCGCATGTGGCTCTCAAGTATATCATAAGAGATTTTATACCATGTAGGATATTAGTGTTATTATTAATACCATATTTTTTTGAAAAATCAAGATAGATATTGTGGTAGCATCCTCAGAGTACTAATATAGATTGTAGTACCTACCTGAAAGTGACATGCTGACATATCAAATACTTAAATATGGAAGTGGCTTTGGAAACGGGCAATGGGCAGAGGTTGAATGAATTTTGAGAAGCATGATAAAAAAGTCTAAATTGCTTTGAACAGACCGTTAGTAGAAATATGGATGTTAATGACGCTGCTATTGAGGGCTCAAAAGAAAAAAAAGTGAGAAGTATAGTAGAGAAAGCATATATCACCTTAAGTTCAGTTCATTTCAGTCGCTCAGTCATGTCCGACTCTTTGCAATCCCATGAATGGCAGCACGCCAGGCCTCGCTGTTCATCACCATCTCCCGGAGTTCACTCAGACTCACGTCCATCGAGTCCATGATGCCATCCAGCCATCTCATCCTCGGTTGTCCCCTTCTCCTTCTGCCCCCAATCCCTCCCAGCATCAAAGTCTTTTCCAATGAGTCAACTCTTTGCATGAGGTGGCCAAAGTACTGGAGTTTCAGCTTCAGCATCATTCCTTCCAAAGAAATCCCAGGGCTGATCTCCTTCAGAATGGACTGGTTGGATCTCCTTGCAGTCCAAGGGACTCTCAAGAGTCTCCTACAACATCACAGCTCAAAAGCATCAATTCTTCGGCGCTCAGCCTTCTTCACAGTCCAACTCTCACATCCATACATGACCACTGGAAAAACCATAGCCTTGACTAGACGGACCTTAGTCAGCAAAGCAATATCTCTCCTTTTGAATATGCTATCTAGATTGGTCATAACTTTTCTTCCAAGAAGTAAGAATATGTAAATTGTCATGAACAGACTGTTGGTAGAATTATGGACTTTAAAGACACTGTTGGTGAGGGCGAGGTAGGAAATAAGGAGCATGTTATTGAAAACTGGAGGCAGGAAATTCTTGCTAAATAATGGCAGAAAGCTTAGGAGAAAGGTGTCCTGCAGTTATGTGGAAAGCAGAACTTGTAAATGATTAACTGAGATATTTAGCTGAGATCTCCAAGCAAAGTGTTGAGGGTTCAGTCTGGTTTCTTCTTGCTGCTGATAGTAAAATGTGAGAGGAAAGAGATAAATTAAGGGAAAACCAACTAAAAGCAATCATGACTTGATGATGTGAGCAATGTTCTGCCTACCCAGATTGCCAAAAGCCCTGATAGTATTAGATTCACTGTCAGGAAACTGCGCTAAGGGAAAACAACAACAACAACGAAACTGAAGTGTGCCTGGAAAGCCTTTTGCTGAAATCAGAGAGGTCAGAAGGTCAGAGTATTCAGTCACAAGAGACTCTTTGAAAAGATTAAATATGTGATTTTTAGATTCCCTCAGGCAGCCCAGTAAAAACCAAAATAGAGATGAAATTATCTAGGATAGATCTGTGGAAAAGCTTCTTGTCTAATTGAAAGACATACACAGGAGACCCACAAAGTTCTTGATGATTTCATACCAGTAGAAATAATGTCAGCTTTAACTGAAAGGGACAAATAAAATACAAAATGAAAAAAGGCTATTGAATTTCCAAAATGCTATAGACAGGAAGTGAGTTGACAGAAATATTCAGTTACAAAATATGTGCTACTTTTTGTGAAAACTCATGGCTTTTACCTGGTTCTCCTACCTCTGCCAGACTTATTTTGATCACCTGGGGTCTTCTACTTTTAAGCTGAAAAATTGATCACAACTTCCCAACACATCTCATGCCATTTACCACACTAGAAATAAGCTTCCTTCTCCTCTCTCTCTCAATCTCTTAAGTCTCACTCAATAAATTCTTTCTTGAGATAGTATCAGTTCAGTTCAGTTCAGTTCAGTTCAGTCGCTCAGTCGTGTCCGACTCTTTGTGACCCCATGAATCACAGCACGCCAGGCCTCCCTGTCCATCACCAACTCCCGGAGTTCACTCAGACTCACGTCCATCAAGTCGGTGATGCCATCCAGCCATCTCATCCTCTGTCGTCCCCTTCTCCTCCTGCCCCCAATCCCTCCCAGCATCAGAGTCTTTTCCAATGAGTCAACTCTTTGCATGAGGTGGCCAAAGTACTGGAGTTTCAGCTTTAGCATCATTTCTTCCAAAGAACACTCAGGGTTGATCTCCTTCAGAATGGACTGGGTGGATCTCCTTGCAGTCTAAGGGACTCTCAAAAGTCTTCTCCAACCACAGTTCAAAAGCATCAATTCTTCAACGCTCAGCTTTCTTCACAGTCCAACTTTCACATCCATACATGACCACAGGAAAAACCATAGCCTTGACTAGATGGACCTTTGTTGGCAAAGTAATGTCTCTGCTTTTGGATATGTTATTTAGGTTGATCATAACTTTTCTTCCAAGGAGTAAGTGTCTTTTAATTTCATGGCTGCAGTCACCATCTGCAGTGATTTTGGAGCCCCAAAAATAAAGGCTGACACTATTTCCACTGTTTCCCCATCTATTTCCCATCAAGTGATGGGACCAGATACCATGATCTTAGTTTTTTGAATGCTGAGCTTTAAGTCAACTTTTCACTCTCCACTTTCACTTTCATCAAGAGGCTTTTGAGTTCCTCTTCACTTTCTGCCATAAGGGTGGTGTCATCTGCATATCTGAGCTTACTGATATTTCTCCCGGCAAGCTTGATTTCAGCTTGAGCTTCTTCCAGCCCAGCGTTTCTCATGATGTACTCTGCATAGAAGTTAAATAAGCAGGGTGACAATATACAGACTTGACGTACTGCTTTTCCTATTTGGAACCAGTCTGTTGTTCCATGTCCAGTTCTAATTGTTGCTTCCTGACCTGCATATAGGTTTCTCAAGAGGCAGATCAGGTGCTCTGGTATTCCCATCTCTTTCAGAATTTTCCACAGTTGATTGTGATCCACACAGTCAAAGGCTTTGGCATAGTCAAGAAAGCAGAAATAGATGTTTTTCTGGAACTGTCTTGCTTTTTCCATGATCCAGTGGATGTTGGCAATTTGATCTCTGGTTCCTCTGCCTTTTCTAAAACCAGCTTGAACATCTGGAAGTTCATGGTTCACGTACTGCTGAAGCCTGGCTTGGAGAATTTTGAGCATTACTTTACTAGCGTGTGAGATGAGTGCAATTGTGCGGTAGTTTGAGCATTCTTTGGCATTGCCTTTCTTTGGGATTGGAATGAAAACTGACCTTTTCCATTCCTGTGGCCACTGCTGAATTTTCCAAATTTGCTGACATATTGAGTTCAGCACTTTCATAGCATCATCTTTCAGGATTTGAAATAGCTCAGCTGGAATTCCATCACCTCTACTAGCTTTGTTTGTAGTGATGCTTTCTAAGGCCCACTGATGTCACATTCCAGGATGTCTGGCTCTAGGTGAGTGATCACACTATCGTGATTATCTTGGTCATGAAGATCTTTTTTGTATAGAGTTCTTTAAAATTTTAATATTCTTGTCACTCTAAGGAATATATACCCTGAGGCCAGGAATAATACCTTACTTAGTTTTTCACAGTACTTAATTGAGGTATAATTTACATATAGTGAAATGTTAAATGAACCTCAGTAAGTTTTTATATAATCATCTCCTAAATCAAGATAAAGAACATTTCTGTTAGCGCCAAAGTTTCCTTGTGGATTTGTTGTGGTTGTTGTTGTTTAGTCAGCTGCGTGCAGCTCTTTTTTGACCCCATGGGCCATAGCCCTGCCAGGCTCCTCTGTCCATGGGATTTCCCAGGCAAGTATACTGGATTGGGTGGCCATTCCCTTCTCCAGGGAATCTTCCTGACCCAAGGACTGAACCCATGTCTTCTGCATTGCAGGTGGTTTATTTACTGCTGAGCCACTAGGGAGCCCTGTGGATTCATACAAAACCATTATTTTGATTTCTATGCCATGTAATCAGTCTGTTCTTAAATATTATGAAAATGAAATTGTACAATAGATACTCTTTTGTGTCTGCCTTGTTTTGCTGAATATCAGCCACAGTTAGACCTCACTCAGCATAGCTTTCATCTGACCTCTTATATAGGTGCTGTTGCTTTCTCATACTGTGGTGTTTTTGCCCCTAATTATTAAGAACCTATTAGATTTTCTAGAATAAAAAAACCCACAGACAAGTCCTTTAGATTACCTTCAGGTTTGTGAAAATGAAGAGTTGAAAAAGATGTTTGCATTAAATTCTGGTTTTTTCAATGTCTCTACTTTATAATTAAGAGAAATATAAAGTTATAGAAAGCATATAAGGTGATAACTGAAAGATGATTTGGGTTTTTTTTTTTTTTGCCCCTTTAATATGTCTGGAGAAGGCAGTGGCACCCCACTGCAGTACTCTTGCCTGGAAAATCCCATGGACAGAGGAGCCTGGTAGGCTGCAGTCCATGGGGTTGCTAAGAGTCGGACATGACTGAGCGACTTCACTTTCACTTTTCACTTTCATGCATTGGAGAAGGAAATGGCAACCCACTCCAGTGTTCTTGCCTGGAGAATCCCAGGGATGGAGGAGCCTGGCAGGGTGCTGTCTATGGGGTCGCACAGAGTCAGACATGACTGAAGCGACTTAGCAGCAGCAACATACATTGTATTTTAAATAGCAGGTAATTATTAATTTCTTTATACTTTTCTAGTAAATACTACCAACTTTATTTTAAGCCTTTGTACAGAATTTGTTTTTGAGTTGCATCTCTCCATCTCTTTCTGCATCTACAGCAAGTCCTTGCAATAGGCAACAAATGGGTCTCTCAGTGTGCCTGCATAGAACACCAACTTGATTCCCCGAGTCATAGAGCAAATATCCTCTGGCATTAACATGGTGTATAACATAGCCACATTTATTTAAGAATATATTCCAGTATCAAATAGCAAAGTTCAACAAAGCAAAACTGCAATTACTTTTGTACCAACCTAATATGTATAGTAGTATGTATATGTTAATCCAAATCTGCTAATATATCACTCCCCTCAATGTTTCCCCTTTAGTATCCATAAGTTTGATTTAGAGATCTGTGATTCTGTTTCTGTTTTATAAAGAAATTCATTTGTATTATTTTTATTAGATTCCACATGTAAGAGTTATCATATGATATTTGTCTTTGTCTGACTTAGTATGATAAGCTTTAAGTCCATCCATGTTGAGGCAAATGACATTATTTCATTCTTTTAATGGCTGAGTGATATTCCACTGTATATATGTATACATCTTCTTTATCCATTCCTCTGTCGATGGACATTGCTTGCATATTTTGGCTGTGGGCTTCCCAGGTGGTGCTAGTGGTAAAGAGCCTGCCTGCAAATGCAGAAGATTGGAGTTTAATCCCTGGGTCAAGAAGATCCCCTGGAGGAGGGCATAATAACCTATTCCAGTATTCTTGCCTGAAGAATTCCATGAACAGAGGAGCCTGGCGGGCCACAGTCCACAGGGTCGCAAAGAGTTGGACATGACTGAAGCAACTTAGCATGCACAAATACACACATGCGTATCTTGGCTATTGTAGATAGTTCTGTAATGAACATTGGGGTGCATGTATCTTTTTGAATTATGGTTTCCTCCAGATATATGCCCAGGAATGTGATTGCTGAATCATATAGTACCCCTATATTTAGTTTTCTAAGGAGCATCCATACTGTTCTCTATAATGGTTGTACTGGTTTACACTTCACAGGCTTTGGATGCTCAAAGCGAGTCAGTCAGTTTAGGTTTGATATAAGAAGCCAGTGTTGTCAGTAAAATAATTTTTTATTCTCCTGATCAAGATCATACAGGCTGTCATAGAAAACACAAAGTGGTAAATTTGCTAAGAGCAAATATGAAGATAGCATATTAAAAAGCAGAGATATTACTTTGCCAACCAGGGTCCATATAGTCAAAGCAATGGTTTCCAGTAGTTATGTACAAATGAGACTGTTGGACCACAAAGAAGGCTGAGCACCAAAGAATTGATGCTTTTGAATTGTGATGCTGGAGAAGACTCTTGAGAGTCCCTTGGACTGCAGGGAGAACAAACCAGTCCATCCTAAATGAAATGAACCCTGAATACTCACTGGAAAGGCTGATACTGAAGCTGAAGCTCCAATACTTTGGCCACTTGATGGAAAAGTCCCTAATGCTGGAAAAGATTGAGGGCAGGAGGAGGAGAGGATGAGATGATTGGATGGCATCATTGACTCATTGGATGTGAGTTTGAGCAAACTCTGGGAGATAGTGAAGGACAGGGAACCCTGGCGTGCTGCAGGTCATGGCATCACAGAGTCAGACATGGCTGAGCGACTGAACAACAGCAACAATAGTACAACCAATGGCAAAAACAGCCAAAGGTCAAGAAAGCACCACATATTTCAACTGCAAAAACTTAGATTAATAGGCTCAGCATCTCCATGTGACCTACTTTCCACTGGCTGTGTCTTTGGGTTCTCTCTGTGACAGCACACTGGACAAGGTTCTTCCAGGATTCTGCAGTCAGGAACATAGCAGATGGTAATTAAAGACTACAGGTAGACAATGGTCTTCTCTCTGTAATAAGAATTTTAACTTAGAAAAAGCATTCTATTTAGGTTGACTGTTCCACTTACCAGAATTTAGCCATTAAAAAAAATTCTCATGAGTATTTGTATGGAATAAACATACCCTCTTGGCCTGGGGAGTAGAACCTTTCTGAATAAAGTAAACAGGACTAAGAACAATATCATGGAAAAGTAGAAGTGATTTCTTCTGGCACTTTGTATGCACGTAGCTCTCCATTATTCATGAGCTGCTCCTTTAGTTTTAAATGATCAGTGTATTTACTGTTCTTTCTTTTCCCTTCTGTTTCCACCATGTTGGCATTTCACTGCTCATTAATAATTGTGGGAAGGAAAAAAGAGAATACATTAATTGATGATTGCATCAACCACTGCCTAACTTTCCACTGGTATAAAAGTCCTGGTGGCATTTTTAAAAGGGTAGATACTGATGGCTAAACTACCCGTGGGAGGTGGAATGGATTTATGATTACTCTTCCTTACCAGAAGAGCATGTGATTGTCCTCTGGCTTTCATGAGGCAGAAGAAATGCTCTAAAAGAATAGGAAATAGAGAACCTACATCTTTAAAGTTTCTATTTTGAAAAGAGACAGGAGAGGGAATTCCCTAGTGGTTAGGATCCTGAATTTCCATTGCAGGGGGCACGGGCTTGACCCTTGATTGGGGAACTAATATCCTGCATGCCCAGTGTGGCAAAAAAAAAAAAAAAAAAGAAGAATAAGAAGAAGAGATAGATTTGAGAATTTTCAGAAATGTGTTTCATGCCTAGCTCTGGTATTAGTACTGTGTATACACAGAGGTGGACAATGGCAGAATAGAATTAGGCAAGGCACCACCTCGCCAAAATGTTTGCTATGAACTATCCTGTTCTGTCATAACCCAAGAAGCCTTCTTGGACACCTACAGCGGTCTAGCCTGTGGACTAATAGAATGGTCAGTAGGCTCGGACCCTCCAGCTCGCCTTGTCCATTTAAATGGATGGCATCAGGTGAGCTCGCTAGCCTAACTTAAGAACATTTCCACAACTTTCTTGAGTGCCATGTGCTTCTAACTTCACGTGGGATCAAGGATCTCTACAGACCCTTTTATGATGTGGGTTGAATTTTGTACTAGAAACATAAAAATAGATAAAATACTCGAAGGACAGATTATCATTTAGAGTAAAACACATATAAGACTAAGAAAGTGAAATAACAAACCAAATGCCAAAAGGATGGCACAGACATCATACACTGGCGGGAGGGAGCAGTCCCTGAGCATGGAGTGCCCAACACAGGCTTGGAGAGGCAGAGGGAGACCTTGAGCTCAGCCTGAAAGGAAGACTAACGGGAGAAGGAGGGAGCATTCTGGGCGTGGAGACTGGCAGGCACAGCAGCCCAGATGTGGGCAGGGCTATGGCATTTTGGGGAATGAGAGAAAGGGAGAGATACACCAAACTGAATGCAGAGTTCCAGAGAACAGCAAGGAGAGCTAAGAAAGCCTAAGTAAACAATGCAAAGAAATAGAGGGAAACGATAGAATAGGAAAGACTAGAGATCTCTTTAAGAAAATGGAGATATGAAGGGAACATTCATGAAAAGATGGGCGCAATAAAGGACAAAAGCAGCAAGGATCTAACAGAAGCAGAAGAGATTACGAACAGATGGTAAGAATACACAGAAGAACTGTACAAAGAGTCTCTTAATGACCCAGTTAACCACAATGATGTGGTCACTCACCTAGAGCCAGATATCCTAGAATGCGAAGTCAAGTGGATTTAAGGAAAGCATCACTATGAACAAAACTAGTGGAGGTGATGGAATTCTAGTTAAGCTATTTCAAACCCTAAAAAAACGATGCTGTTAAAGTGCTGCATTCCATATGCCAGCAAATTTGGAAACTCAGCAGTGGCCACAGGACTGGAAAAGATCAGTTTTCATTCCAAAGAAAGGCAATGCCAAAGAATGGTCAAATTATTGTACAGTTGCACTCATTTTACATGCTAGCATGATTATGCTCAAAATCCTTCAAACTAGACTTCAACAGTATGTGAACCAAAAAATCCAGATGTACAAGCCGGACTTAGAAAAGGCAGAAGAACCAGATATCAAATTGCCAACATATGCTGGATCATAGGAAAAGCAAGGGAATTCCAAAAAGAAGTCTGCTGCTGCTGCTGCTAAGTCAGTGCAGTCATGTCTGACTCTGTGCAACTCCATAGACGGCAGCCCACCAGGCTCCCCCGTCCCTGGGATTCTCCAGGCAAGAACACTGGAGTGGGTTGCCATTTCCTTCTCCAATGCATGAAAATGACAAGCGAAAGTGAAGTCACTCAGTCGTGTCCGACTCAGCGACCCCATGGGCTGCAGCCCTCCAGGCTCCTCCATCCATTGGACTTTCCAGGCAAGAGTACTACTTCTGCTTTATTGACTACACTAAAACCTTTCACTGTGTGGATCACAACAAACTGTGGCATATTCTTACAGAGATGGGAATACCAGATCACCTTACCTGCCTCCTAAGAAATCTGTATGCAGGACAGGAAGCAATAGTTAGAACTGGACATGGAGCAATGGACTGGTTCAAAACTGGGAAAGGAGTATGTCAAGGCTGTATATTGTCACCCTGCTTATTTAACGTATATACAGAGTACATCATATGAAATGTTGAGCTGGATGAATCACAAGCTGGAATCAAGATTGCCAGCAGAAACATCAGTTACCTCAGATATGCAGATGACACCACCCTTATGGCAGAAAGTGAAGAGGAGCTGAATGAAGAGCCTCTTGATGAAGGTGAAAGAGGAGAGTGAAAAAACAGGCTTAAAACCCAACATTCAAAAAAGTACGATCATGGCATCCAGCCCTATTACTTCATGGCAAATGGATGGGGAAAAAGAAACTGCTTGATTTCATATTCTTGGGCTCCAAGATCACTGTGGGTGGTGACTGCAGCCATGAAATTAAAAGACGCTTGCTCCCTGGAAGAAAAGTCATGCCAAACCTAGACATCGTATTAAAAAGCAGAGACATCACTTTGCCAACAAAGGTCCGTACAGTCAAAGCTTTGTTTTTTCCAGGAGTCATGTATGGATGTGAGAGCTGGACCATAAAGAAGGCAAAGCACCGAAGAACTGATGCTTTCAGAAGCTGTAGTGCTGGAGAAGACTCTTGAGAGTCCCGTGGAGATCCCAAGGAGATCAAACCAGTCAATCCTAAAGGAACAACCCTGAATATTCTTTGGAAGGACTGCTGCTGAAGCTGAAGCTCCAATCCCTTGACCAAATGACACGAAGAGTCAACTCATTGGAAAGGACCTTGATGCTGGGAAAGATTGGGTGCAAGGGTAGAAGGGGATGACAGAGGATGAGATGGTTGGATGGCAATGTACATGAGTTTGAGCAAACTTAGGGAGACAGTGAAGGACAGGGAAGCCTGGCGTGCTGCAGTTTATAGGGTCACAAAGAATCAGACATGACTTAACAACAAGGGATCCCCTAGGCTGAGTAAAGCAAAGAGCATACAGAGGTAGTAGGCCTAGACTGCTAAGAGGGCAGAAAGTCTTGACCATGTACGGTGTTGGCTTTGCCCAATGATTGGTGAGTGTCCTTGAGAGGGTTCACATTTGAATCTAATATTGGAGACTTTTTTCTTTCTTTTTCAAAATCAGCAAAAAAATTCCTTTTGGTCAAAGAATGTGGCAGTGTTATGAGAAATGAGTCAATTGACAGTTTGTGACTGTTCCTGGTACTAGAGATGAAAACAGATCAGCCTGCAATCTATCAGTCCTTTGGGCCCTAAAAGATAGATCCAGAGGTCACAGCTTTGGTCTGTTACTTCCAGAGCTCAAGCTTACCCATTGCCTTGTACCACAAGGCAGCTAGAGAAATTTGCTAACTAGGGAACTTTGTATGGAAGGAGCTATCCAGAGGGGATTACATTATGGGACAAATTGCATTTCATCTTCATTATTACTAATAACCATGGTGACTGTCTTGCTACCTTCCTTGTGGGTTTTATAGTCTTCAACATGCTTTCAAGTATGTTCTATCTCTTGATCCCCACAACAGCTCTGTTAAGTAAGCAAGAATTTTAAATTATAAAGTTATTTCTGGGCTCCCAATTATCTGTGCAATTAATCCTGGTTGCATATGCAGTACTCTCATTTGTATTGTCGTAAAAATTATAATGAACAGTTTGCCCTTCTTTTTTTTCCAAAATAGTTTAAAATTCAGGACAGGTTGTTGAAATTCTCTCCAAAAGAGTGGGCTTATTTTAGCATTGCATTTTTCTCAGATTTAGATCCTCCATCTCGCATCAAAATAAAAGCTCGGCTGCCACAAAAAAAATCATTTAGAACAAGGCTCTGTGTCTTTAACGCTCCTTAATTACAGCTGGATAAGGTGATGCACTTGGGAATCCTTGGAGAGTAGGCAGGCGATGTGCTACATGTGTTTATTTATCTAAAACAATTTAGCAATTTACCACGGTATCGACTCGGGTTTGCCTGTCGTGGGGCATTTTCTTGAACTCTTTGATTTGGTTGGTATACGTCACATTTTCTTTTCATATCAACTTATCCTCCAAGCAGTATTGGAGGATACTTTTGTTGTTATTGAGCCAAAAGTTGCCCATACCCCTTAAAAAGAATTCTGTAAAATGCACGTTTAAAATTCCAGTCTTCAGAAGACTAATTTCATTGGTATGAAACTTGGACCCCCCTCTTATTAAACACTGTTAAATATTCACTTCATTTTCAAGACAAATATGAACAGAAACACAACCAAACATGTACTGTATTAAAATCATTGATTCACAATATTTAAATTTTCAGCTAGCCTCCAATTAGCAGGCTTTCCAATATTTGAACAGAAGACCATTTTAATGTAATTACAAACACATTTTAGGCATCTAAATTTTTTGCATAATTAGTTCCCTATTAAACTATTTATGTAGCCCTTTTTCCATCAGAAACAGAGAAAGCAGAACAATTTTATTCCTTACTGTTACAATAATTAACTATGCAAGTAGAACAGCATATTAATAGAGTATAATTTGTTTACATTTAAAAGAAAATTGTGTTAGATTAGCATAGCAAAAGACTATTTCCATATCCAGGCAGTAATATGTAGGCCTAATAGCAATTTACAGTGTAGTTAAAGAATATTATTAATAAAGTAATACAGTGTAATTCTGTTTGCCCCACCATATTTCACAATGTCCTTAATTACAGCTAATTCCATCGAGACTAATTTGGGGGTTATTAAGCAGTAGACACAGGAATCTTAAATACAACCTTTGCTAATAATGAATTTAGAAGTTACTATAGAACTAGTTCTTCTAAAACATAGGTACAAGATGAGCATTTGTATTTTCTCCCCAAGGTAAAATATACAAACATACATGTATGTAATTGATATCTAAAAACAAGCTTTTCTGGATTCAATGTTTTGTTAACTACTCAGTGAGAGGTTTATTATAAATAAATATAGTTCAGGTGAGATGGGATGGAGATTAGCAATTAGGTAACGATTTAGATTGGTAATTTTTTTAGGTGAACAAATTTCACTTACTAATGGCTTGAGTTTTTTCAACCAAAGCAATAACGGGAGTGACTGTACCATGTGGTGTGTGAGTCTTTTCCCCTTGAAAGTCCTAATAGTAATAACAATGCCTCCTGCCTGTCACCAGTCACCGTGCTCAGTACTACACGTGTGCGTCATCTTCGGTCCTCAAGGGAACCCTGTAAGGTTGCTAATATTGATTCCATTTTCCAGTTGAGAAAACTGAGCCCCACAGGGTCTAAGGGATTCACTAGAGGCCGCACAATTAGGAGACAGTCAAAGAAGAGTCTGCTCAAGACCTCATAGAGCCTCAGAACTCACATTTTCCAGATGTCATGCTGTTTCCATGTTAGGATATACCTTTGGTTTTCCAAAATGGGTTGCAAAAAAATTCCCTAAGCTTTGTTGCCCTTTTGGTAGTGCTTTAATATATGCTCCCAGTTTTGAACTGTTTGTGTACAGATGCCCAAGTGGATAATAGCAAGTCTAATAACTGTGTAAAATTCAGTACAGGCAAAAGTATGATCATGTTCAGCTTGCTCCTTTAATACATCTATTTATTGGTATTTGTTTCTTTTTTAAAGAAAACATGGATGATAAATGTGAGTAAAATCACTCTGGCTATCGTTTCCAAGTGGTGGAATTCCAGTTTGGCTTTTGCCTCTTTTTGATGGACTCAAGATTCAGAATTGGTGTTTGAAATGTAGAGACCCTGACACCGAGACAAGTTAAAAATTCCTCAGTGTTTAGAAGGCACAGAGCAATAAACACTTAATTTTTAGATTGCTAGTGGGTGTGCTTGATTCAACTCTTGAGTCAGAGTTCCCAGTACATTCTGTAAATGAGAATGGTGCTCCCTCACTGTGAATCCCTTAAAGAGATTTTGAAAGTTGGCTTGCATTTCTTTAGTGAGCACAGCTAATTAAAGGGCAAAGGAACTATCTGTAGGCTAGGGGGTGAGAAGAAGCAACCCTGGGATGAGGCCCTGTGACCTGAGGTCAGAAGACCAAGCTCAGGCTCTGCCAGGTACCAGCTAGGTGGAATGGATGAGTTGCAATCTCTTTGGGCTGTACTCTCCAATAGAACATTCTGCAGTGATGGAGACGCTCCAGATATGTTATATCCAGTGTGGTAGCCGCTACCCACACACGACTGTTAAGCACTTGAAATGGGACTATCAGACCAAGAAACAGAATTATATTTTTATTTTAATTTGTTTAAATCTAAATAACCACATGTACAAAAAAGATCTTCACGACCCAGATAATCATGATGATGTGATCACTAATCTAGAGCCAGACATCTTAGAAAGTGAAGTCAAGTGGGCCTTAGAAAGCATCACTACGAACAAAGCTAGTGGAGGTGACTGAATTCCAGTTGAGCTGTTTCAAATCCTGAAAGATGATGCTGTAAAGTGCTGTACTCAACAGGCCAGCAAATTTGGAAAACTCAGCAGTGGCCACAGAAATGGAAAAGGTCAGTTTTCATTCCAATCCCAAAGAAAGGCAATGCCAAAGAATGCTCAAACTACCACACAATTGCACTCATCTCACATGCTAGTAAAGTAATGCTCAAAATTCTCCAAGCCAGGCTTCAGTAATATGTGAACCATGAACTCTCTGATGTTCAAGCTGGTTTTAGAAAAGGCAGAGGAACCAGAGATCAAATTGCCAACATCCACTGGATCATGGAAAAAGCAAGACAGTTCCAGAAAAACATCTATTTCTGCTTTCTTGACTATGCCAAAGCCTTTGACTGTGTGGATCACAATCAACTGTGGAAAATTCTGAAAGAGATGGGAATACAGACCACCTGACCTGCCTCTTGAGAAATCTGTATGCAGGTCAGGAAGCAACAGTTCGAACTGGACATGGAACAACAGACTGGTTCCAAATAGAAAAAGGAGTACATCAAGGCTGTATATTGTCACCCTGCTTATTTAACTTCTATGCAGAGTACATCATGAGAAACGCTGGGCTGGAAGAAACACAAGCTGGAATCAAGATTGCTGGGAGAAATATCAATAACCTCAGATATGCAGATAACACCACCCTTATGGCAGAAAGTGAAGAGGAACTAAAAAGCCTCTTGATGAAAGTGAAAGAGGAGAGTGAAAAAGTTGGCTTAAAGCTCAACATTCAGAAAACAAAGATCATGGCATCTGGTCCCATCACTTCATGGGAAATAGATGGGGAAACAGTGGAAACAGTGTCAGACTTTATTTTTGGGGGCTCCAAAATCACTGCAGATGGTGACTGTAGCCATGAAATTAAAAGACGCTTACTCCTTGGAAGGAAAGTTACGACCAACCTAGACAGTATATTCAAAAGCAGAGACATTACTTTGCCGACTAAGGTCCGTCTAGTCAAGGCTATGGTTTTCCCAGTGGTCATGTATGGATGTGAGAGTTGGACTGTGAAGAAGGCTGAGCACCGAAGAATTGATGCTTTTAAACTGTGGTGTTGGAGAAGACTCTTGAGAGTCCCTTGGACTGCAAGGAGATCCAACCAGTCCATTCTGAAGGAGATCAGCCCTGGGATGTCTTTGGAAGGAATGATGCTAAAGCTGAAACTTCAGTACTTTGGCCACCTCATGTGAAGAGTTGACTCATTGGAAAAGACTCTGATGCTGGGAGGGATTGAGGGCAGGAGGAGAAGGGGACGACAGAGGATGAGATGGCTGGATGGCATCACGGACTCGATGGACGTGAGTCTGAGTGAACTCCGGGAGATGGTGATGAACAGGGAGGCCTGGTGTGGTGGGATTCATGGGGTTGCAAAGAGTTGGACACAACTGAGCGACTGAACTGAACTGAACTGAACTGAACCACATATAGCTAAGGGCTAACTTTTTGGAGAGTGCAATCTTAGAGCATCAATCATCATGCTTATAAAATAATGATAAAAGCAACCTCTCTAAATATTTTAGAGTATAGCTATGGACTTAAGATCATTCATGCAATGTGATTCATAAACTCTGAGGCATCCTTCAAAGATAAGTCATCAGTAATGACCAGAACAACAAGAACAGCAACAATAATACCAATGATGGCCACTACTTGGACATATCTCCCAAACTAGAAGACCTCAATTTACCAAGTGTGGACTTCATCAATGTCTCCTACTTTTTTTCCATAGTGGTGTTGATCTGTGATTCCGCACTTCCTAGGGACAGATGGCAATCACTGCAAACTTAATTACGTATACTATAGGGGACCAAAGTAGATAGACAGGCAAGAAGTTGGAGAGTTAGGTTCTAACTGTGAGACTGCCCATTGGCTGACTATGTAATCCTGGCTTCTGCTAAACCCCAGGGGCCAATTTTCTGTAAGCTTTGATTAAGGAAGTTCTTGTAATAGTTTACAGGCACATAGAATGTTAGTGAGAAAAGGGAACTCAGATATCATCTTGACCAGTCCCTTCCTTCTTCTTGGTAAGCACACTGAAGCCTAGAGTTGGCAAGCTCACTCATCTAGTTGGTGGGCAGAACAGGTCTAGGGCAGAGGTCTTTGGCCCTTCTTGCTGGACTCCATTCGCTGGACTCCAGGATGGAAGAGTTAATACCATTGAAGACAGACAGCAACTTGGTGATCACATATCCCCACAGGACTTCATCACAGTTCTATGAGAGCTACATAAACCCTACTGTAATTAGCACCATGCAGTAGATTCATTCCCAGAGAACACATTCCATTAAGTAGCTATGCCACTCAGCTTCCATGTTTATAAAAGGATGGAGTTGGATGAGTGGATTTCCAAGGTCCCATCCCGCTCTCCAAGTCTACAATTCTAAAACTCATGCATTCATACATTTAAAAAAATTATAAATAAATTCTTATTTTACTTATGACAGTGGTTCCTACAAATATTTGAAGTGCTGTGAGATATATATTTGCGAGTCATATTATTCTGTCTGTGTGCATGCATGCTAAGTAGCTTCAGTTGTGTCTAACTCTTTGTGACCCTATGGACTGCCAGGTTTCTCTATTCCTGGAATTGTCCAGGCAAGAATGCTGGAGTGGTTGCCACTTCCTACTCCAGGGGATCTTCCTGATCCAGGGATCAAACTCTTGTCTCTTGCATCTCCTTCATTTGCAGGCAGGTTCTTTACCACTGAGCCACCAGGGACGCCCCTTTGACTGTTTCTTATTCTGTAAGTTCTAGAGGGTAAAGAAAGTGAAGGAAGAGCCGATCAACTTATTCAAGGGAAACAGAATGAGAGTGGCAGCCTCCACTTGCAACCAGTGACCTTAAACACGTTGAGATGCTTTGGTTGATAAGCAGAATAAATTATTACTTGTTGAGGACCCCAGTCTTTTAAAGTAATTTGGTTCATTTTCATATTCATTTGTGAAAAGACTTGTTTAGTTCAGTTCAGTTCAGTTGTTCGGTTGTGTCCGACTCTTTGCGACCCCTTGGACTGCAGCACGCCAGGCCTCCCTGTCCATCACCAACTCCCAGAGTTCACTCAAACTCGTGTCCATTGAGTCAGTGATGCCATCCAACCATCTCATCCTCTGTCATCCTTGAGAATAGAACAAAACTGACCTCTGCTTCCAGTCATGGTGAGGAATGGAATAAAGTCAAGATCTTGAATTGACAGGGTGAAAAACCAAGATGACCTGATAGTTCTTGCCATTTTCATTTTTATGGTTTTTTATTTGGGAACAATGGTAACATCTTCTACTTCTGAAGGGTGACTGATATATATTTATTAAGACTTTCCCCTAAAATGAGTTTTTCTACTTTCTTTTTTTTGAATGAATATTTTATGAATGTCTCAGCTGTTGTGAAACATAATGCCTTTCAAAATCTACCTCTTTTTTATGGAAAATCCATAAAATTTTATTTTTCATTCTTATTGAATTTTATATTTCCATCTTGTTCAAGACAGAGTACATTTTATGAAGTTCAGTTCAGTTCAGTCACTCAGTCGTGTCTGACTCTTTGTCACCCCATGGACTGCAGCATGCCAGGCTTCCCTGTTCATCACCAACTCTTGGAGCTTGCTCAAATTCATGTCCACGGAGTTGGTGATGCCATACAACCATCTCATCTTCTGTCCTCTCCTCTCCTTCTGCCTGCAGCCTTTCAGCATCAGGGTCTTTTCTAATGAATCAGTTCTTTGCATTAGGGGGCCAAAATATTGGAGCTTCAGCTTCAGCATCAGTCCTTCCAATAAATACTCAGGTCTGATTTCCTTTAGGATTGACTGGTTGGATCTTCTTTCAGTCCAAGGGACTCTCAGGAGTCTTCTCCAACACCACAGTTCTAAAGCATCAATTCTTCGGCACTGAGCTTTCTTTTTAGTCCAACTCTCACATCTATCCATGACTACTGGAAAATCCAGAGCTTTGACTAGATGGACCTTTGTTGGCAAAGTAATGTCCTGCTTTTTAATATGCTGTCTAGGTTGGTCATAGCTTTTCTTCCAAGGAACAAGTAGTTGGAGTATGTTATTACATCTAAGGCACTATTCAGAGTGCTACAGGGAATACCAGAAATCTGTAAGAGATTCTTACCCTCAAGAGGTTTAAACTTGGTGCAATGAGATAAGGAACCAGGTAGCTATTGAAGTGGACAACATAAAATAATTGCCAAAAAGATTTAATAGAGAAGGGATATTACATCTACCTAATAAATAGGAGCAATTTTATCAGATGGAAATGATGTGTGAAATGCGTCTTAAAGATGAGTAAAATTTAACAGTTGTAAACATTAGGGGGGAAGGATAAATTAGGAGTTTCAGTTCAGTTCAGTTCAGCTGCTCAGTCACGTCCAAGTCTTTGCAACCCCATGAACTGCAGCACACCAGGCCTCCCTGTCCATCACCAACTCCTGGAGTCCACCCAAACCCATGTCCATTGAGTTGGTAATGGCATCCAACCATCTCATCCTCTGTCTTCCCCTTCTCCTCCTGCCCTCAATCTTTCCCAGTATCAGGGTCTTTTCCAATGAGTCAGCTCTTCGCATCAGATGGCCAAAGTATTGGCTTCAACATCAGTCCTTCCAATGAATACCCAGGACCGATCTCCTTTAGGATGGACTGGTTGGATCTCCTTGCAGTCCAAGGGACTCTCAAGAGTCTTCTCCAACACCACAGTTCAAAAGCATCAATTCTTCGGCGCTTAGCTTTCTTTATAGTCCAATTCTCATATCCATACATGACTACTGGAAAAACCATAGCCTTGACTAGATGGACATTTGTTGACAAAGTAATGTCTCTGCTTTTGAATATGCTATCTAGGTTGGTCATTACTTGCCTTCCAAAGAGTAAGTGTCTTTCAATTTCATGGCTGCAATCACCATCTGCAGTGATTTTGGAGCCCCCAAAAATAAAGTTTGACACTGTTTCCACTGTTTCCCATCTATTTCCCATGAAGTGATGGGACTGAATGCCATGATCTTAGTTTTCTGAATGTTGAGCTTTCAGCCAACTTTTTCACTCTCCTCTTTCACTTTCATGAAGAGGCTCTTTAGTTCCTCTTCACTTTCTGCCATAAGGGTGGTGTCATCTGCATATCGGAGGTTATTGATATTTCTCCTGCCCCCCACCCCCAAAAATATTTAGGAGTTTAGGATTAACATATACACACTGCATGTGTGCACGGGTGTCACTCAATCATGTCTGATTCTTTGAAACTCCACGGATTGCAGCCCGCCAGGCTCCTCTGTCCATGGAGTTTTCCAGGCAAGAACACTGGAGCTGGTTGCCATTTCTTTCTCCAGCAGATCCTCCCAGCCCAGGGATCGAACCTGCATCTCCTATGACTCCTGCATTGGCAGGTGTGTTCTTTACTACTGAGCCACCTGGGAAGCTCAACACGCACACACTATTATTATTTATTTATAACCAACAAGGACGACTATGTAGGACAAGGAACTACACTCAATATTTTGTAATAATCTATAAGGGAACAGAATCTGAAAAAGAATATAGATATATATATATATAACTGAATCACTTTGCTGTACACCTGAAACTAACACAACCTTGTAAACCATCTATACTTCAGTAGAACCAAACAAAAAACAATTGTAGGCATTAAACGTTAGGTGTAGGGAGGTCTGGTGATTAGCGTTGGGCTGGAGGGCCTAGTGTACAGGCAGACTCCAAAATAAGTTGGAGCTGCAGCATACAGACCTATGAAAGCAATGACGAGGGGTCAGCAGTTCAAGTCCTTAGGGAGCTGGGAGTACCTGGAGATTTCAGGGCAGGGGTGTGATACACCCAACATCCTTCCTAAGATGGTCACTTTGGCGCTGGCTTATGGCATGCGTTGAAGTGAAAAGAGAAGAGAGGGACAAAGATACGCTATAGGATGTGACAAGAGCCTCAACAAAGGTGATCAGACTGAAAACGGAGGAAACAAGAGAGGATCGTGGTTGAGAATTTTCACGACTTGGAGGAGATGCATACAGGAAGTCAAAGGTGACTGGAAGGTTGAGTGTTAATCAGGAAGAGTCAGTTGGTGTCAGCATGCAGAGGTGAGAGGGGAAAAGGGGTGAAGAGCTGAATCCTCTGGAAAACTCTTTCCATCTTTATTGCTTGAGGTCGTATTTTGCTTCACATGTTTTCTATTCAATATTATTTTGTCTCTAAGCTTTTTACAAGTTTTCTTTCAAAAAAGTTGGGACTTTACTGCAACTCCTTGTCTTAGTCCTTTACTGTGCTGACACAGGCTCGCAGGAAGCTGAGCAGAGTCAGCACTTGCACTGTAGCAGGCTGTACTGGAGAAGGGAAAGGCTACCCACTCCAGTATTCTGGCCTGGAGAATACCATGGGCTGTTCAGTCCATGAGGTTGCAAAGAATCGGGCACAACTGAGAGACTTTCACTTTCAGGCAGTACCCGTCTGTGGGCTTGCGCTCCTTCAGTCTGTTTCACTTGATGCAAAATATCAAATGGCTTCCCAGAATGTCAGTGGGGGAGCAGGGGGAGGAACAGCAATCACACAGTTTAATATTACAGAAGTCTCATTGTGCTCCCTCCTTTGTTTCAACAGAAAGAACAGTTATCTAATGGTGCTGTAGGCTGGGTTGGCATCAGCCTCACTGATGTTGGGTTATCTGCTGATCTCTTGGGGCTTCCCTGAGGGTTCAGCAGTAAAGAATCCGCTGGCCAATGCAGGAGACTCAGGTTTCATTCCAGATCAGGAAGATCCCCTGGAGAAGGAAATGGTAGCCCCCTCCCGTAATCTTGCCTGGGAAATCCCATAGATGGAGGAGCCTGGAGGGGTATAGTCCATGGGATCGCAAAGACTTAGACATGACTCAGCAACCACAATTCTTCTACTGGCGCTGCAGACCCTACCAAATCAGACCCTTTAATTCAAGTCAAGATGTGGAGGCTTTCCAAACTCTTGGGGGCATGGACCCCTGCACTTTTCTTCTTGCCTTGGATACCATTTTCACTTTGATAGTGAAAGTGTTGTCCCAAATAAAGGCAGCGCTATTCCCTGACTGCAGCTGTTAAGCTGGAATCTTATCAGTCACAACGATGGCAGGAGATCCACCAGCTCTCATCCTGAGTTAATCAAATTAGAAGGTATTTGTCATTCTTTCCCTAGCTAGCAAGAAATTAAGTTTCACTGAAGCATTTGGGTCACACCCTTCATATCTAGGAATAATCTCCCTGCAAGATGTATTTACAGTATTCAGTTGCATTAGGGCATTATCCTTTTTGATTACTTTCTTCATAGAGTGAACTGTTGAAGGCAGCGTTCATGTTTTGCAAATGGCCATTCCACTTTCAGGCGCAGCATCCGTGTAGTCACGTGGTAACCCTGGCATAGTTGCCACTCATGTCAGAGGAGAATCTGGAAAAAATTGTGTGAATGTTTTCTGAAAAGCTATCAGTTGGATTTTTTTTCGAGTACGTTTTGTTTTCACTGTAAAATAGTGTCCAGTTCTGATAGACATTAAGCAGTAGTTGCAGGCTAATCTGGAATGAAAACAAGATTAATTGGCCTCGAAAATGATTGGTTTCTAAAAAGGTGCTTTTCTCATTCACATTTTCTGTCCTTTTTCCCAATGACTTTGCAGCTGTTTCTCAGGTCTGGCCAAGTTCTTGCCTGTTTTTCTGTTCATGCTGTTGAATATCTGGGACTCGCATCTTCCAGTATTACAGTCCTAAAACAAGTTTGACCCTGTTGGTACACTCTCTGACATTCATCATGTGAAGACAGCATCCTTCAGTTTCCATGTGATACAGACTTGGAGGGTTTCATTCCCAAATTCTGCTCTCTCTACTTAAATACAGGATTTTAGAAGGATTTGAATGGCTGGGGAGTTGGAGGGGGGGTTGGAATTCACAGATCCATAATCCAGCAGATCATATGACGAGCTCTTTCCCATTTGATATTCTCCCATCTCACACCTGAATATTCATTGGAAGGACAGATGCTGAAGCTGAAGCTCTAATACTTTGGCCACCTGATGTGACGAATCAACTCATTGGAAAAGACCCTGAGGCTGGGAAACACTGAAGGCAGGCAGAGAAGGGGACGACAGAGGATGAGCTGGTTGAATGGCACCAACAACTCGGTGGACATGAGTTTGAGCAAACTCTGGGAGATAGTGAAGGATAGGGAAGCCTGGCGCACAGCAGTCCACAGGGTCGCAAAGAGTCGAACATGACTGAGTGACTGAACAACAACAATTTCACACCTGGGCTTCACATGGTTTTCATGGCCATTTGGTAACAGTTGGAAAATTGCTCCCCTTCTCTCAGGAAAAAAGAAGAAATCTTCACAGGAGAGAAAATCAGTGGCCCTCTCTTCCTTTCATCCCTTTATCTCTTTTGTTGATTCTGTAAGAAAGCTACATGAGTGCCTCATTTTTATTTTAGAATTAAAATCCAGAATATGATGAAATTATCTCTGTATTATATTAGTGCAGAAGTCTAAGGCTTTTCAGGTTACGGATGACCCATATTTGACAATTCTGATCAATTTAAAAAATATTCATATTGACCCTTTCTATTTCCCACATTTCTGACTTCCTAAAATAGGAAGCAATTATTACAGTGGAAGAGATGGATGAGCAGAAGTCTTCCTACTACCCTGAGGGTTGTTGGGAAGTCTGTATGTTCATTTTTATTTATTTTTTACATTTTTCTGCTCTTCCGTCCAAAGTTGCCTAGTCAAATATAATCTTTGTGCTTACAAATACATTCAAACAGCTTGCTACTGTTTGTCCCAATTTTCATGTGGGCCCTTCGAATCTTGCTTTCTTTTTGTAAAAGCCACATTTTGCATTCATAAACCATTGCATGTTGCTCATTTAACCCTGTTCCCGTTGCTCCACTCCAAATGCATTACGGACTGACCCCGCATGTCAGCACTACAGCATTGTACAGTAAATAGAGTGTTTTGCTTCATAAATCAAGCATAGAACTTATAGGCAGCTTCAGCATAAAAAAAAGTTCTGAAATAATATGGCCCAGCTGCTGGAGATAGACATTGTAGTCATAAAGCTAGCCCTAAATTACTGACATTGAAATCCAGATTTGACAAAGCTAAGACTATTTTGGAGGATTCTAAGTAATCCTCATGAAATTCCAAATTTCTCTTTTGTTGTTTTGAAGGAGATTTATTTTTAAGAAGAAAGAGGGTTAGATTTTCTTCTCTCTACAAGATCTTTGATGGTATCAGAAAGGTGCACTGAAGTGGCAGGTTCACCTTATTATTGAAGTCTCTTTGCAAATCATCTATTTTTCCCTTGGGAACCTGCTCTCCTGGGCTTAGTGCTCTTATTTTTATTGTGTCCGTCAGGAGTAAAATGCCAAGGTGATTGGGAAAACTCAGGTTTGGATTTCTCTCCCCTCTAAAAGAGATCGAACACTGTCTCATCAAGGGCATCCAAAGATAGATACTAATTTTATTTCAAGCAGCAATTTGTATTTCTCTATTGGGGGGAAAAAAAGTCTATAAGTCCACAGTTGGCAGGACTTCTTGCTTTCCCTGTTCTATGTTCATCTTTCTTTATAGGTAGCAACTTTAGCATTAAAATTTAAAAATATGCCCCAAATCCCCAGAACCAAAAGAAAAAAAAAAAAAGTACATTTCCAGCACTTTCTCCAAAAACATGCTTTGAAAATTCCCTCTAATTAGAACACCTTGTCCATGGTGGATTGTCAACAGCTAGTTTAGGCCGTAATCTCTCTAGTCAACATGATTTACTGAAATAAATTAAAGTCATTTTGTTTTTCCATGAAATTTCACTCTTCTCACCTCACCAAAAAAAAAAAAAATCATTTTTTTAAAGCACAAAACTAAATGCTTATAACAAATGTAATTACAATAGTGTAAGAATTAACGAGATGGGAAAAGCTAATGTCTGTATTATATCTTTCATGCAAGTGGATTAAAACCCATTACCACCTTGTTAAAAGCATTTATCTGCTAACTGTAAAATGAGTTCAACTAGATTTTTTTTTTTTAATTTTAATGTCCGTAGTACAGGTATTTTCTTTGTTCACCCAAGATAGAAGAGTCTGACTGAATTATGTTCTGGCTTAAATTGCCTTCTGGAATTCAACTATTTCTTTTTGGAAAGTAGCAGTATCTTCAAATTAACCTCAGTTAACACGAATGGACTAAAAAAATTGTTCAAAAATTTCTGTAGTTCAAAAATTGTCAGATTTGTTGAAATGAATAATGTGTTTGGATTTTTGGAAGACCTTTACAAATTTTGAACCTCCTGCAGTTCCATTTGGTGTAAAGAATTATACTATAAACAGGGGGCTCCATCTGTACTTTTGAAATAACTATTCAGTTTTCCATTTCAGACAAATTGACACGACAAACTGAAAAGCAGAAGTTAGTGTTCAAAGAAGTTCAAGAGTAAACATTTAGTCAATTCGTCTGCTTAGACTGAGAAAGCCTCCGTGCCCAGGATTCTGAAAGTAGGTTCTAGATTAGTGGAGAAGATTCTCTGTACTCTTTTCCCAGCTTCAGGTCACATGCAGAATGAGTCTACTCATAGTATCCTCACTATTTCTGGGTATCGTGTTCACATCATGCTACATTTGTGAATGAGAAAAAAATTTATATTAAAATTTCATTTATTCCCTTCATTTTTTTTCTTTTCTGGTCTTCCCACTGATATCTCGACCACTGTTTAGTCTCCATATTTGGCATTTCAAGGAAACTGCATTTCTAGGAAACGGAGTAAGATGATAATGGCTGATGGAAACGTCTTTGATAGGGCTCAGTAAGACAAGTTCTAGAAGGCTGTTTTGGTTATCTTACTTCCCAGTTCAACTCAACAGGAAATTGCAGATCACCAATACACAGGTTTTGTCTATAAGTGCTGTGATCTGCTCATAGCAGGAGCTGTCATTTGGAAAGCAAAATTTAAGGTATGTGGAAATCAGGGTGCGAAGGGCGATACATACAGCTTCACCCAGAACAGTTGGTACATGTTGTTCTCGGGATCGCAAATTCCATTTCCCCAGCACTTGCTCTCCAAGATCTGTTGCTCAAGGATTTAGGGATTCCCAGCTTGGCCGCTGGGTCTCTCACTGTGCCTGAGGGTCATGCATGCCCCAAGGAGCCCTGCATTCTCACCATGTCTGCGTGAGATCGTGCGCCGCCCCATGCGAGCCTGCTTGCATGCCGCCTGCCTTTTCAGTAACCTACTCTCTCTCCCTGCTATTCTTTCCATGCGGTCTCTCGTATTTGGCCTCATGTAAACCTCCCATTCTCGGTGCAGCCTGGGCTTGCAGCGCTGCCCAGCAGGGCTGTGCTCCTCTCTGACCTCCCAGAGCACACGTGGTCTTTATCATTCATTTGGAGTGCCTCATGTATAGCTGGGCATTGTGAGCTATCTTGTAATTGCTGTGTTTTTCTCTCCAACGAGATCACGCATCTCTGAGAAATGATGATGCCACTTCGTACCCTCTGGCCTCAGTACCTGGTAGGCTTTCAATGACAGCTGGCTGATAGAGGGCTGAAGCATTGTGGGGAAGTCTGTGGAAGTAGAATGAGTTGACATGATGTACTCCCGTGGTAGTTAATCTCTGCAGACTTGTGTTGGATCAGAATCATCAGGCTTAGATAAGACCATTTCAGCAACTGATTGACTGATGCAACATTGCTTTTGCAGATGAAAAGGCAGCTAAAGCTAAACCTCTCTCTAGTGTGGAATGCATAGAAAGCATTAAATTTTGATAAAGGTTGTTTATTACAGACGCGGCATTAAATTCCTCAAGTCTTCTTTTTCACAGGGGATATTAGAGTGTGATCACAGTATATGCTTCTCGGGTCATTCTTTTAACCATCCCTTTAACAGTTGGATTATCTCCACTCAGTATCCCAAAACCTATAGCAAGGAAACTCAGGATGAAGATAGGGAAGGGACTTAGCATTCAACGAATTCATACTTTTTGACATTTAATTCTCCATGATAACCTTACAAGGTGGATGGAATTATATCTTCACTGATTGCCTGAGAAACCAGAAATTGAGGGATGTTAAATTAATTGTCCAAGATCAAACAGAGACAATGCAAGCCTCTCTGTTTTATGTCTCTTGATCTATTCCACCACTGTTTTGATTTTTAAAAAAGGCATCAGCTCGTCTAATAATGGGTCAACATATTATTAAAACTTCTGATTTACTTCCAATCAGAACAGAGCTAGCACTTTTTTTCATGTGTGGTGCTGTGCCATTGCTACAGATTTGGGACGGTAGAGGGATTCTGGTCTGAGCAAATCTGGTTTGATTCATCTAGTAGGATGAGCCGTTATAACATTCTCCAGTTATGTGCTTGCTTACATTTAAACTAGGGCTTCCCATGTGGCGCAGTGCTAAAGAATCTGCCTGCCAGTGCAGAAGATGCAAGAGATGCAGGTTTGATCCCTGGCTTGGGAAGAACCCCTGGAGTAGAAAATGGCAACCCTCTCCAGCATTCTTCCCTGGGAAATTCCATGGACAGAGAGGCTTGGTGGGCTACCGTCCATGGGGTCACAGAAGAGTCAGACACGACTGAAGAAACTTAGCACACAAGCACTCAAGGATAAACAAGACACAGCCCTCTTTGCTGTGTCTCATCTGATAGGTGAGAGAGTGATCTTACACATGAGTTCAATAATGCTAAAGAATGTACAGATAACCTGAGGGTACAAAAAGAGCGATCAGTTTGATGGAGTAGGTCACGAAAGCCTTCCGCGAGGAGGAGTCGCCTGGCTATGGGTCAGGAGGAGGAGGATGTTCAGGTAGAACATAAGAGCAGGAAGCAATAAAGGCACAGGCATGCCACAGGCAGGACGCAGAGCCGGTCGCAGCAGGAGAACGAGGTGCCAGAGGGTGCAAGTCACAGAGATTGGCCTGGAGGCCTTGATGGGCAGAGCTGTTTGCAGAGGGCCTTGTTTATCTGTCCCCAGAGCCAGGGCAGAGCCCTAGAGTTCCACATGGCAATCCAGAGGCTAGGAGGCGTGGGAAGAAAAAGAGGACTCTGCCCTGGTGACCCAGATGCTCTCTAATCATGTCAAAGCTTCTTGCTTTCCCCCCAATCACTTCAATTTTTAATTTCAGTAGCAAAAAGCATATCTGGAGCATTTACTGTGTGCCTCACACTATGTTTCATGCAGTAAGGGTTGTGTTTAAATGAGGTGTATGGTTAGAAGCTGAAGAGGATTTGAAGGAGATACTACTTTTTCAAATCGAGTACCTGAAATCTATTTGACTTTTTTCACTGAGCATAACGCCTTCCAAGTCCATCCATATTGCTGCAAATAACAACATTTCATTCTTTTTCATGGCGGAGTAAATAAATCAATATATTTATTCACATACACACATACACACACACCACATACAAGGAAGAAGCAGACCCACAGATAAACAGAGAACAGACTAGTGGTTAGCAGCGGTGGGGAGCAAACATAAGGACGAGGGAGTGGGACTTACCAACTATTGGGTGTAAGATAGGTTAAAGGCTAAAGTGCAATACATGGAATATAGCCATTATTTTGTAATAACTATAAATGGAGTGTGACCTTTTAAGATTGTATAAAAAAAATGAATTTTTGGAAAAAGACCTTGGGACTTCTCTAGTGAAGACTCTAAGCTTCCAATGCAGGGGGCATGGATTCAATCCCTTACTGGGAACTAAGATCCCGTATGCCCTGCAGTGTGGCCAAAAATAATACAAGTAAATAAATAAAAGATCTTTCTTCCTTAAAAATCTTAAATGGCTTCCTGTCCTCTGGAGAAGGAAACACACACACACATACTCTCACACATACACAAAAGGACCTGAAAATCTATATGGGAAGATAGGAAAATGTGCAAGAAACAATAACTACATGATAATATAAGAAGGTACAGGGTTAATCGCTGGTATATATCCCAAGAGTGATAAGGAAGGTGGGGGTCCTTTTCCTTTGCAAGTAGTCTTTGCAACTTAGCATCCTGTTACTTTTTAGAACACCGGGTGGCTTGATCTATGGGGCCTCAAGTGACATAGAGATTTGCTTAATGAACACATTGCAGAGACAGGAGCTAAATGCTCTTTGAAAAACTGAAAATGAAAGTTGCTCAGTTGTGTCTGACTCTTTATGACCCATGGACTGTACAGTCTGTGGTATTCTCCAGGTCAGAATACTGGAGTGGGTAGCTGTTCCCTTCTCCAGGGGATCTTCCCAACCCAGGGATCGAACCCAGGTCTCCGAGTTTCAGGTGGATTCTTTACTACTGAGCCACCAGAGAAGCTCAAGAATACTGGAGTGGGTAGCCTATCTCTTTTCCAGGGGATCTTCCCGACCCAGGAAGCGAATTGGGGTCTCCTGCATTGCAGGTGGATGCTTTAGCAGCTGAGCTACCAGGGAAGGACTTCACGCTATTATGTTTACTGATCTCTCCTCTGTAAGCTAGAGGGGTCAAGGATGATTGAAGTCTAGAAAGTGACAGGATGTAAACAGTTAATAGTCAAACCTAGGGCCCGCTCTGAACCTTGCGAGGCAGCCAGTAAATTGAATGCAGCAGCAAGAAAACAGCCACTTCTGCTCATCCATGGAGACAGTCGAGCTGCCATAATTTGCACAAGGTGCAGTAACAGATCAGCCTTTCAGGGGACCCTGCACACACTGCACTTTGCCGCAGTCTCACCTCGGTCACAGAGCCTCTGCCTCACAGCTGGGCTGAAGGAATTAGCTTGCACACCAGAATATTAATGTCAGCATCTTTTATCACATGGGCTGGGGATTTGCAACCATTTGAAAAAAAAAATAAAGCAACCACCAACTCTGCTCGTGATTATCTGTGATTTAGAGAATGGGGCAAAGTTATTTAAACACACACACACAACCGTCTGTCATTGAACGCATGGTTGACATGTCTCCATGTAAGAAAATGTAAGTCGAAATATTTGGGATGCTTTCTTATTTCTGAGCAGTCGTGACAACAGAAAAGCAAAACAGAAAAGCAAAAAACTCCAGAAGGTGCTTGAGAAAAAGAATGTAAAGAATGCTCCCCCACTTCTGCTCATCCCCTCAAACCCACCTTGCTGTGAATTGCACCATCTAGGCAGAGAAATATGACAAAATGCTTTTGGATTGTGTGTGGGGATTTCATGGATCTTGCCCAGCTTGTTGTGGCCAGATAATAGTTTAAACAGGAAGATTCTGGGAAAGGTGCGGGGCTCGGGGATAGGAGCAATCTGCAAGTGTTACAGCCCCCTACTTAACCAAGGAGGAGGAGCCATGCCAGTTGCTAGGCATGGACTGGGGCCAGCGGAAGCCAACAGAATACAACCAAGAGAAGCTGACGTTGGCATTGCAACACGCCATCAGGCCAAAGACGTCTCCACCTTTTCGACCAGGAACCAGAATGAGCTCAGCCTCAGGTGTGGCAGGTTCTTACTTTTTTGTCACCAAATCCCAAAGTCAAAGCCATTTCTCTCCAAGTGTGGTAGATCTCATCAGGGGCTTTGCAAAATCAACTAGATAGATTGCTTTATCAATATATCAATTTCTCCATCAAAAATCAATCAAGTGTGCCCTCTGCCCTCCAGTGGTGACCATCCTAAGACAGCAGAATGTTCACATCAGACACTCACTCATTGGCAGAAAAATTCTGTCCCAATGAAACCCATTACACCAGAACTTTTACACAATTATATTTTTTAAAAAAGACCTCAAAATGAAATTCCAGTACAACTTGTCTCATATGAATAATTTTCTTATCAAGATCTTAATCTAGATACATCATTCTCTTAAATGTTTCAGGATGAAATATTTGGTGCTTATCATGGTATGTCTTTCTACTACTACTACTGAGTCGCTTCAGTCCTGTCCGACTCTGTGTGACCCCATAGACGGCAGCCCACCAGGCTCCACCGTCCCTGGGATTCTCCAGGCAAGAACACTGGAGTGAATTGCCATTTCCTTCTCCAATGCATGAAAGTGAAAAGTGAAAGTGAAGTTGCTCAGTCGTGTCTGACTCTTCGAGACCCCATAGACGGCAGCCCACCAGGCTCCTCCATCCCTGGGATTTTCCAGGCAAGAGTCCTGGAGTGGGTTGCCAGTGCCTTCTCCATGGTATGTCTTAATTACATCCTATTGTAACACCTGATAATCCTGCCCTTTGACTTTTTAGGAACCTTTATAGGCTCCTTCTGTCTTTTTTTTCTTTGTTCTTTAATCTCTTGAATGCTCTCAGTTTTGTGCTCATAGACACATAATTTTTTAAAAGGAGAGGTGAATTAATGAATTCTATAAGCCACTAGCACTTCCATCATAGTTATCTAGCAATGATGTAGTAAATAGTGTAAAATTTGAGATTCATTACTGGATTTTGCACTTATCAGCTGAATTACCTTAGGAAGGTTACTTAATTTTTCTCTGCCTCAGTTTCCTTATCTGTGCAATAGGGATAATGACATTTATTTCAAAAGTAGGTCTTGGTAATCAACGGAGATAATAGACATTTGTTGTTCATTCGCTAAGTTGTGTCCAACTCCTTGTAACTGCATGAACTGTAGCAGGCCAGGCTTCCCTGTCCTTCACCATCTCCCAGAGTTTGCTCAAACTCATGTCCATTGAGTCAGTGATGCCATCCAACCATCTCATCTTCTGTCCCCAAATGATTTGATATCATCTCTTTTCCAGGGTGAGTTCCCAGTAAATGTTAGTTCCTGCCACTTAGATTTCAGGAAATAATGGTTGATATCGTTGAAATTAAGGTCCTCTTCTGGCCAAAGTGTCATATTTATTTATGATATTTTCTGAATTAAGACTGGATTGCTAGAAAAGTAGTGCACAGCTTTATAAGTAGGTGTATTATTCTAGTAGATATTTAATTAATTAGTGTATTTTATAGTAATTTTTCCTGTCTGAGGAGCAATCTTTTGTATTTTAAAGAAGACAGAAGGAATAATCCGAGCACATTATTGTTTGGTTGAAAATATTGCTTTCACCTTACCCAAAACTGCAGGTATGAGCTACCTATAGCACCTTAAATCAATGGCTTCAAACTCTGTAAATTCCAGGCTGGTGGAGTCATTTGGGGACAATAGATGCTCTGAAAGTCTGGATGAAGAGGAGACGTCTACTTCTATTTCCAGGGACAATAACAATATTTCTAAAAGACTGCCATGAGCTCTCATTTGCAAAGTCTCATCAATTTGAGACTTTATCCTTGGCACAAAAGTAAGCTTTTGTCCTCTCTGCTAAATACCAAGCAGAGTAACAGCAGGCCCACAGGAAAAGGTGGCATATTTACCATCATAACAAAACACAGGGTTTTTTAGGGAAGGGGAGTTGCGTATATTTTCCAGAAAACAACATACTTGCCATGCCAGCACAGGCAGGCATTCTTCAAGCTGAACCTCAATTTCCTTTCATTATTGCCTAAATCCCCTCTCAGCAGAACACAGATAAGCCCTTTTCAGTTACTGTAGGATTTTGAAATCTAAGAGCAAGAAAGCAAACAAGTAGCCAAGGGTATAGAGGAACAGTGTGTAAGCCCACCTTTCTTCTGTTATCTTTATACAGCCTCTCTCTCACCCAAACATCGAAACTGTTTGGAATTCAGTCAAGGATGGACAACTGAGTTTAATGAGTCCTCTTGTGAATTTGAGGACTGCAGAGTACTTAACTGTATCGAATCTCAGGGCTTCTCTTGTCCCTTGATTTGGTCCATAATCAGCCAGAGAAAAATTATTGACTCTAGCACAGGGGTAGTTCCTGTAAAGTACAACTTCTTAAAAACATGTTGAATCCTAACAATATAATTAACAAAATACCACTAAGAATATAAAACTGATGAGCCATGATGCTTATAAGAATGTGCTTTAAAACATGAAGAGTGTCTTATCGTTCGGTGTATATTTCGCAAACAAATGCCTACAACCAGAGAGACAAATAACATCTCCACTCTGATGTCTTGCTGTTCCCAGTAAGTTTCTGTGACACGCTCCTTGGGCAAAGATGTTAGACTGTATACTTCAGGAGCAAATGTTACACCAACCAAAGGCTTTATTCTATAATAGTTCTTGCCTCCTTTGTTCCTTTTTATTTTTCGTTTAGAAATTAACTATCTCTTCCTTTATGCAGTTATGTTTATCTTCCAAACTAGATTATTAACTCTTCAGAATATCACAGACAATATCTAAACTCTTAATGATCTTCATCTATGGGTGTGCTGGGCATGCTAAGTCACTTCAGTCGTGTCTGACTCTGTTCGATCCCGTGGACTGTAGCGCGCCAGACTCCTCTGTCCATGGGATTCTCCAGGCAAAAATTCTGGAGTGGGTTACCATGCCCTTCTCCAGGAGATCGTCCTAGCCCAGGGAGCAAACCGACAACTCTTAGGTCTCCTGCCTTGGCAGGCAGTTTCTTTTACCACTAGTGCCACCAGGGATGCCCTTATCTGTGGCACACCCTGCAAAAAGCAAGCTCTTTATACAATTGATTTTGTTTTCTGTCTGCTCCACCTACATTGGAAACACCTATGTTTTAACTTCTCATTTCTGGAGCCAGATGGAATCTTGTCTCGATGTGGTCTCTACATGTGTGGGATGAAGGTATTTCTGAGGATGGTGGAAGAACTTGTCCTCTTCTGTCCCCTCCGATCCTCACCTGGTCTCCAGTACCACCTACCCAATATGATACCATGAGACATCCCAATTTGTTGTTGTTTTAGTCACTAAGTCTTGTCCGACTCTTTAGTGACCCCGTGGACTGTAGCCCGTCAGGCTTCTCTGTGAATGGGACATCCCAGGCAAGAATGCTGGAGTAAGTTGCTATTTCCTTCTCCAGGGGATCTTCCTGACCCAAGGATCGAACCCGCATCTCCGGCCCTGGCAGGTGGTTCTTTACCATTGAGCCACCAGGGAAGCCTCCTTATTATTTAGTACTTAATTGTTTATTATTTAATACAGTCTGTAGAATTACAGAGTCAGAATAGGATTCAAGAAGTCTAATAGAGCCTTCTGGCCTCAGGGAAGATACTCTGAGACAGTGTCAAACAGACTTGTTTACTGAGTCCATATGGCCTAAAATGGCAAGAAAAGAAGACTGTAGCCCAGGCTACCTCATGGAAATCTGTTCTTCACTTCCCTATCTATGTACATTTCAACATATCTTAGAAGGAAATTCATTTCTTTGGGCATGTATTCCTCTTTACCAGGCTTTTCTGGATGTTTCAATACATTCAACACATTGTCTTCCAGATAAAAGAGGTGTATCTCCTTATAAATTATAGGACCTATTTAGATGCCTTCCTGTTATCTTTCCCTTAAATATAAATGCTGTGTATGTCTTCTCAGTGTTTGGGGTGTTTTTCTCTGATCCTTCAATGAGTTATTTAAAAAGATAGTGATTTTAAAATATGAGCTCTACTCCTTAAACATCACATTAATAAAAGAGATGCAATCCCATTGAGGAAGGTGTGGCAAGTGAGGAAAAAATATAGAATAGTGAGAGATCCACCATGCTTGTACAAACCTTGCTGTTATTTTAGCATATTTCTTTCCAGTCTCCTTTTTCTGATACAAAATTTGTTTGTTTGTATTTATTATCATAGAATTTTTTGCTTGCTCTTTCTCAATCAACACGATCGCAAAGCATTTCCAAAGTGTTTAGTCTTCATAATAATCACTTTTGCAGAATGCGTACAGGTGTGTGTACGGCTGAGTCACGCTGCTGTGTCCCGGAAACCACCACAACACTGATAATCAGTTATACTCCCATATAAAATAGAAAGCTAAAAAACCCAAAATAAATGTAACAAACACATACACAAAATCACTTTTGCTGTCATATTTCATTGACTGGATCTGTCATTTTCCCTTTTCAGGATAGTTTGGGGTTTATTTCTGTATGTTGACCGTAAATAATGCTGTAATGAATATCTTTGAATGTATACTAAAGATTTTTTTCCTTAGAGTCAGTTCCTAAGGCAGCCAAAATATGTATATATATTGGGGGACTTTGATATGCATTGCCATATTTCTTTGTAAAAGATTTATGCTAATTCGGAGTACCATCAGCAATGTTTGAAAGTGTTTATTTCCTTTGATTCTCATCTTCAGTGGAAATGATACACTTTAAAAAGTATGAATTTAACTGACCAGAAGAATACACCATTTGAAAAAATAGATTTATTTCCAGTGAAAAGGGATATTTTCCTTTATATTTCTTCTCTTTGTAAACTGTCTATTCTCTTTATTTGTCCATTTATCTATTGACTACTCATGTTAGGCTTTTAAAGATATTTGCTTCCAGTTTTCTTAAACGGCCTGAAATGCATGTGTTTGGTATTTTATAGCTGAATGTATCTGTTTTTTCTATCTCTTCTCATTTCCTCCAATCTTAGTTTAACTTAATTTAAATTACTCTGATCGTCAAGACAGCACATTTTTCTCATCTCTTTTTGGAGGAGCTGTTCCTCTTTCGTGATTTCACTTTGTTGATTTGGTCTCATGTAGTGATTTTGGGTTTTGGCACCATTCTGTATGATGCTGGCCTGCTGCAAACTCTCTGTGGTTCTCCTTCACAGGACAGCACCTGCTCGAGTCTAGGATGACCTGCTAATTATTTTACCATGTGCTCCCAATCTCATGTGACCCATCAGCCTAGTTCCTGACCCTGGACATTAACGGAAAGGCCTCTAAGGCTGCAAAGAATAAAATTCCTTGCTGTTGAGCAGGTTTTCTCTTCATTCCAGGACGCATCACGCTGACCAGGGAGGCGAGACTATAATAGGAAGAGCATGATGACGGTGAGTGTGATTTTGTTTTTCTGGCCACAGACTTTTCATTCCCACCGTAGAGAACACTCATGTCCGTTTGCTAAGCTCAGGAAAGAAATAATGAGAAACAGGTGACAACCTTGAAAGCAATTGACTGCTCTCCAAAATGATGCCCTGAGCATGTGCAAAAGAAATTTAAAGGAGTATAAATGCAGCAAACTGATCCAAGTCATGTCTGGAGAGAAAGATGTATCATGCTGGGACATAGAATAGCCGTTAGGGTGGGCAGCAGAGCAGGATCTGTGCTACGAAACTACAAACCGTATCGATGTGAGAGGCTGCCAGCCTCTTAAGACAGGATTCTATTCCTCTGGTCTCTCCTGTGGTCCCTCTCTTCAGTCCCCTAAGACACAGTCACTGTTTTCTTTTATTTGCCTTAAATATATAAGAGGCAACAGAGTTGAGGAGAGGGTATGGGCTTTGTGACCACACACGTCTGTCTGCTTATTCATGGGCAAGCAACTTAATCTTTTTGACATTCAACATCCTCAGTGGTAAAACAGAAGCAATGGAAGTCTCCCTGTCCAGGTTGTTATTGTGAGCTTTAAAGCTAATGTCTTAAAATGTCTGACTCTGATCTTAGCAAATGATGGGCTAAGCGAATGATTAGCAATACATTCTCTCCTGGTTGCTTTTGCTGTTTTTATTCAAGTACAGGGTTAGCTCTTGAGATGTGACCTTGCTAATACATTATCACACGGAGAACAGAACTTGGACTCGAGTGTGTAGAAACTGTCGATTCAGTTGCAGTGACTGAGACTGAGAGTAGAAAAACATGCACTCCGTTCCCGTAACTGTGTGCTTTCATTTGGGAAAAATACTTTGTGCTTATTTATATTTTCATTGCATTATATTCTTGCAGAGTACTCTGTGTTGTCTGTATTGAAAAGAAGAATGAGGAATTTGCAATATTGCTGGTTAACTACTTGTGGGGGAGGTCAAGGAAGCACAAACCATGAACTTTTGTACCCTCTTGGAAATCATGTCAGTGCTCTCAATAATTATTTTTTTCACTCAAAACGTTATATTCAGTATTGCTTAGCCAAAGGAACATCTGTTTATTTATTGTTGTTGTTCCATCACGAAGTCGTGTCCACCTCTTTGCGACCTGATGGACTGCAGCACACCAGGCCTCCCTGTCCATCACCAGCTTCCGGCGCTGGCTTCAAACTCAAGTCCATCGAGTTGGTAATGCCATCCTACCACCTCATCCTCTATCGGCCCCTTCTCTTCCTGCCTTCCGTCTTTCCCAGCATCAGGGTCTTTTCCAATGAGTCAGTTCTTTGCATAAGGTAGCCAAAGTATTGGAGCTTCAGCTTCAGCATCAGTCCTTCCAATGAATATTCAGGACTGATTTCCTTCAGGATTGACTGGTTGGATCTCCTTGCAGTCCAAGGGACTCTTAAGAGTCTTCTCCAACACCACAGTTCAAAAGCATCAATTCTTTGGCGCTCAGCCTTCTTTGTGGTCCAACTCTCTCATCTGTACATGAATACTGGAAAAACCATCACTTTAACTATATGGACATTTGTTGGCAGTGATGTCTCTGCTTTTAAATATGCTGCCGAGGTTGGTCATAGCTTTTCTTCCAAGGAGCAAGTGTCTTTTAATTCCATGGCTGCAGTCACCATCCACAGTGATTTTGGAGCCCAAGAAAATAAAATCTGTCACTGTTTCTATTTATTTATACATCTATAAACTAGATCTTCCCCCAAATGAAAAAGCTTATCTATTAAATTGGAAAGTAGATTTGAAAAAGTACTTAAATTCACAATCAAATTGTGCTCCCCATTACTTGGGCTAATTTTTAAAATAAGTAGAATGCTCCAGGAAAATGATAGGAAAGAAAAGACATGGGTCCATTATTTCAGCCCCCAGAAAAAGAGAATCTTCAGGAGTTCCTTGCCATCACCTCTAAAGATGGAAAGCACTGACAAGAAATTCTAGGCAGCAATGACTGAAGCAGGTTGGCAATCATAAATTAAAATTAAGGAGTTGAAATGTGATATAAAATCATTTAATCTTGATGATTTACACTGGTTCTCAGAGGCAATTATTTACCAACGTTTATGTTTATTGCTCTTTTGACTTTTTTAATTACAGTAAACCCCAAACTCAATTATACACCCTAGTATATATTTCAAGCAATAGTATTGTAAATAAAAGGAGACTCAATTAATAATGTGCTTAGTCTAGCAAAGCTAAATCAAAGATAATACAAAGCATGGGACCACTTGATTAAAGTTTGAAAGGGGTGGAAAAGATTCCATCTGGTTAGGCTGGAAAATCAGAAGGTTGAAAATGGTGATTCTTTTTCCCTTTTTTTTTTTTAAGTGGAGAGTTCTTTACTAAGTGACTTCTAACAGGTATATAAATTGTAATTTTCTAAGTTTAGAGGCAGTGAAAAAATAGATATTTGAAAGCCACAACTTACTTGTCAATCATCAGGGATGTGGTTTTTAGGCCCAAGATACAGTTTTGTGGGTTTATCTTCCTTATCATCTCCCACTGGCATATGCTGTTGGAATGATATAGGCTGATCCAGCTGTGTTTTGTGTTCCTTAAACATCTCACACTATTCCTCAAATGTTTGGGGTTTGACAAAACCCCAAACGCATTTGGCCAAGCACGTTTTCCCTTGATTTTTAAACACATGTGGGTTTTATGGGAAATTTAATCCATGTGTTTTTGATTCCTTTACACTTAACTCATCAAAATGTTGTTGTGTAAGGTCCCTTTGATGTCCAAGAAGCTTTTGGAACTTTTTTTTTTTTCTTAATGGGACACTTTAATCCTTTTTTCTTAGAAACAGGAAGTTACATGATGCCAAGAAAAAATAAACTCACACACCAGGATGGTGATATTTGATTGAGCATTTAAAAAACCCGAAGGTTCAACTTGGTTCAGAATTTGACTGAAATCATTCTCCTGGTCATTAATTTCTCATTAAATTTGTGGCTTCTTGGTGGTTTTGAAACAATAAAATGTTTTCTTGTTCTTTAGGAGGAAAATGTAGAGGTGGTAGGAAATCACAATCAGTGTTTATTTTTATCTGTAAATTTGCATTCGTTTATTTTTGGCTGCACTGGGTCTTTGCTGCTGCTCTCCGGCTTTCTCTATTTGCGGTGAGCAGAGACTGCTCTGCTGTTGCGGTGCACAGGCTCTGAGACACTCCAGCCTCTGTCTTTATGGCTGATGAGGCATAGTTGCCCCATGGCATGTGTGGTCTTCCTGGGCCAGGGCTCAAACTCATATCCTCTCCATTGACAGGCCGATTCCTCCCCAGTGGACCACTGGGGAGGCCACTCCACAAACAGTTTTTACACTGATGGTGATGTCTTGTAAATGAGATCGGCATTTTAGCACATACGCATGTAGGCCTAAAGGAGCTCTGTCAGTTGAGGATAAATTCTGTCCTTCTCCATACGCCACAAAGGAGCTTGGAGAAAGGGTGTTTGATAGGAAGCTAGAGCGAAAGGGAAAACCCACTCAAAACATTTTGGGAAACATGTGCATGGCTTATATTAGCATTTGTGTTTAAATGTGTCACAAAGACGTTAGGAAAATGTCATATATGCACATAGAAATGAGGGGGCTACATGATGAGAAATGTATCAACAGAATGGATTTTGTAGTCTGGGAAGTAAGGATAATGATAGTACTTGCGTCCATGCATGCTAAGTCACTTCAGTTGTGTCTGACTCTTTGGGACCCCATGGGCTGTAGTCATCAGGTTCCTCTGTCCATGGGATTCTCCAGGCAACAGTACTGAAGTGGGTTGCCCTGCACTTCTTCCTGACCCAGGGATTGAACCGCACCTCCTGCATTGGCAGGCGGGTTCTTTACCACTAGCGCCCCCTGGGAAGCCCTGAAGATAGTACTACCTCCAACAATTACTGCAAATTTTACATCAGTTAAGGCGTAGAGGGTGCTTACTGGCTTCTTGCAGGAGCTCAGCAGGGTAGCTAATTTTATTATTTAGCGTCAGACGAGATATCAGTTTGATCTCCCACTCTAGCAATTACTGTGAACTTGAGTAAGGCCCTCTCTCTTCAGCTTTGGTGTCCTCATCTCTCATGAGGCCTCTCAGAATTGCTGGAATGAGTTAGGTACATCAGGTCATCATAGAACCTAGGGGTCTTCTATGCATTGATACATGAAATGTTGCCTGTTTGACAGATGAAATTTGAGTGACCTTGGCCAAAGCTACCCAGGTGGCTCTAGTGGTACAGAACCCACTGCCAGTGCAGGAGATGCAAAAGATACAGGTTCAACTGTGGGTCGGGAAGATTCCCCTGGAAGACGGCATGGCCACCCACTCCAGTACTCTTGCCTGGAGAGTCCCCATGGACAGAGGAGCCTGGCGGGCTACAGTCCATGGGGTCACAAAGGGTATGACACGACTGAAGTGACTTCACACACGTGGAAGTGGACGCATGCAGGTCAAACCTGGATTGTTCAAGGGTCAACTTCAGTGTTTCTTTGAGAATGTTTTTTTTATAATGTGGAAGTCTTTCCATCAAGCTAATCATATTAAGCGAAGTAGAAGGTTATGTTTACAAGACTGTTTTGGGGACATAATCTCTGCTTTCCTAGTTCTGAGGTTTGACAAACCCATATAGAAAGCCCACTGAGCTTTCCTCCCCGGGGACTTCTCTGGTGGTCTACTGGGTAAGAATCTGCCTTCTAATGCAGGGGATGTGGGTTCCATGCCTGGTCAGGGAACTAAGATCACACATGCCACGGGGCAACTAAGCTTGCATATGCAACTACTGGGGCTGTGTGCCCTGGAACCTGTGTGCCCACAACTAAGGCCTGATGCAGCTAAAGAAGTAGATACATATTTTTTATTTTATTTTATTTTTTTTCTTTCTTTTTTTTTTCTAAGCAAATATGTTTATTTTTTTTATTTTTATTTTTAAAATTTTAAAATCTTTAATTCTTACTTGCATTCCCAAACATGAACCCCCCTCCCACCTCCCTCTCCATAACATCTTTCTGGGTCATCCCCATGCACCAGCCCAAAATTTTGTCTCTTCGCTTCTTTGTTTTTTCCTTAAAACCCACCTTTGAGGTAAGATGGCAGAAAGTAAGGCAGGGGCAGGACAGACAGGCCTTACTTCTGGGGTGGTTTCGTTCTCTCTCTCTTAGGATGGGGATTTTGAGGGATCCTGTCTCATTCCAGTCAGTCATCAACATTATCAGAATTAACTTAAAATGGCCAAAGCTTTATCTTGCAATACCTGAAGACTGTTACAAACCATCAGAGCCATTTCATTGATCTAGGAGAGTGAAATGATAGCGGTAGTGGAAAAATGCCTGATAAAATCACATATGTCATTAGCTACCTGATAGGAACACTAAATAAACAGGAAATACCAGAATTTTGTATCTCAAGAAGGATGATCAATCACATATGAAACTAATAATGTAAGTTAATGAGAGTTTTTCTCAAACGACAGAATTATTATTTTGCACTCTACTTTGAGAAACATCTTTTGGGCAAAGTGAGGAGAAAGGTATTGTATTCTATTGGAAAAGAATAGATGTGTACATTACTCTTTTGCTTATGCTTTGCACAAATCAGCAAATAAAATGATACTCTTACTTTAATGGTAGGTTCCATGAACTATAATGTAGAAGAATGGCTTACAAAAAGTTATTGAAGAGCAGTAATAGATGGTAGTTTTTCAACCTAATTCTATTCCTGTTAGCATTATTTGCTATTTACATATTTATTTTAATAACAATGGTAGCAACTAGCATTTATTGAATCTTTTCTGTGTATCAGACACTATTCTCGGGGAATAGTGAAAGTGAGTGTTAGTAGCTCACTGGTATCCAACTCTTTGCGACCCCATGGACTGTACCTGCCAGACTCCTCTGTCCATGGAATTCTCCAGGCAAGAATATGGAGTTGGGTAGCCATTCCCTTCTCCAGGAGATTTTCCCGACCCAGGGAGTGAACCCAGATCTCCTGCATTGCAAGCAGATTCTTTACTGTCTGAGCTACCAGAGCACACACCTTTCTGTGTACCAGACACTATTCTCGGGATTTTATAGAAATTAACTCATTAAATCCACGTGTGAAAATATCATTATTGTTCCCATTTTACAGATGAATAGACTAGAGTATGCAGGTTAAGGAAGCTGCCCAATGTTATTCAGCTAGTAATTGGCAGAGTCTGGGTTGCAGAGCTTTTACTTAAAATATAGATTATCGGAAGGGGCCACTCATTCTGTGATTTTTGTGTCATAAACATAGCTTTCTCTTTTGAAAAAGCTGGCCCTCTGAAGACATATTCTGTTCTCTAATGGATTCTCTGGGGGCAGTGTCTGATTCAACTTTGTGTCCCCAAAGGGTTAAGAAAACACCTTGCTCACTGCTGTTACCTGTTGTAACCAAACCTTACTTTCTTTTATATCAAATGAAAATGTGTCTCTACATTTAGAACATCTGGCTGTACAGAATGTTTTGTAACTCACCACCAGGAATGTGACGCCCTCAGTTTTTAATAAATCTCCGAGTGTGTCAAAACACCTGGCTAATATAGGCCATCTGAGGGAAGGAGAGGGGAAACCTTCTGATGTCTGTGCCCAGTGAGTCCTGGGGAGTGCACCCCAGAAATAAAGAAAGGGACGAAGCCCAGTACCCAGGATTATCAGGACTTGTACCTTCTCATGACACTTCCCATCCATCATGCCCCCAGCTGAACGAACCAGGGACGCAAGCCCTCTTTCAGAAGTCTTTGGAAAACTGAGCTTTGAACATGCTAGGAGCAATGAAAGGGAAAGAAAACCAAGGCAACACGAAAACTAGCTGATTGTCCTGCTTCACAACACGGAACGTTACTGGGACGCATAGACGTAATATAGAAGTTAATTTTTTTCACTATACTATTTATTTTGGAATAATTTTAGATTGACAGGGAACTTGCCAAGATAGTATAGAGAATTCCTATATATTTTCTACCCAGCTCTTTCTTAGTGCTGAAATCTTAACTGTGGTACCTTTGACAAAACTAAGGTATGAACATTGGTATTGGCTTGGCCAAAAAGTTCACTCAAGTGTTTCCATGTGCTGTTTTGGGACTTTTTGGCACTTCTGGAACTTTTTGGCCAACCCAATACAATTCTGTGAACTAAACTAGAGACTTTATTTGGATTTCATTAGGCTTTTCACTAATATTATTTTTTGCCCCCCTGATCTGAAACAGAAGGCCACACTGTATACATTCATCTGGTCTTCTAGTCTCTTTTAATATGTGACAGTTTCTCCATCTTTCCTCGTTTTTTCATTAGTGATTGAGTTTTAAAAGGTAAGAGAGTTCTTTGTAAGTATCAAACCATTTTGTGTTTGTGTGTATGTGTGTACACAAAATGGTCAGGGAAGTTTCTCTGGAGGTAACACTTGAATAGAAACTTAAATTTAAAAGATGAGAAATTACAAGGGGTGAAAAGCGCTTAGAAAAGAGGAGTCTGGGTGGAAGAGGCAGTATGTACAAAGGCTCTGGGGCAGGCAAGGCAAGAAGAGGCTGAACGCGTGCAAGGAGCATTGGAAGACTGGGATGGTTGGAGAGGAGGGCCAGGGCATACGGGACTTGAAGGCTGTGGTTGTAAATGTGACATCTTTCCTGGAAGATTTCCTCTGTGTCTTGCACAGCATAAAACATAATTCTCCGAAAAACAGATCTAGATGGAATTAAACTATGACTCCTCATAACCAGACAACATTTCTCTGACCGTAAAAGCCAACCCAGGCTCATTCTTGAGAGGGCAGGCAGATACCTGACTATTATTGGAGACAGTTCAACAATATCTGCTTTTTCATGTGAAGTTCTGGCAGAACAAGCTGAAAGGAGTTGCCAATATTTCTAGCTACCTAGGTGCTTAATGATCTATTAGCTGTTGGCTCGCTCCTTCTCTCAGGAAACTATTACCTAGCTTAATCTACCCTCACCCCCACTGCTCATTCAGTCAGATCTATGCAAGTTGCCAAATATGACAACGTTGAAATGAATGATATAATTATTTTAATGATCTGAAGGAAAGATTGTGTATCTTATGAGAGGGTGGCAAAAAAGTATACATCTCAGACTGTTCATTTTTTCTCCAAATGCCTTTCCTTGAAGAGGTTTTTGCAATCTCTTGACTTTCCGTTATTGAGCTATATGGTTCATGATCTGAACACCTCTCCAGTCACTGGACCCTTGCCTTCTAGGTGCTAACCAAGAAAAAAGAGTGGTTTATGAACCATTTGTATTGCTTCTTCTGCAAAAGCTGTCATATATCAATATATAAAATTGGAGAGTTTCAAAAGCAATAACTAAAACTTCAGCCACTGCTCTCAATAGAGCTTTTCAAATCTCTGTCATCCACAAAAATAAAGTGTATAAATTGAAATTGATTTTTAGAAAACCTTCATAAAAATAAATCTAAACATTTGGAAACATCTGTTGGATGGCTCAGGAATTTTATTTTTATTCTTTCTGAATGAGTCCAGCTTTTGAAAAACTGGGGCCAATTATATCTGGTAATATACAAAATCAATCAGATGTATGGATATACACTGTAGGAAGAAACCATCATAACCTTGGTTTTCCTGTTGATCATGTTTCACCTCAAACTTCAACTGTCGAGCATAATAGATACAATCATGGGCTTTGGTTACGTGTAATTGTGGTTTTAAATTCTGTGTCTTCTACTCAGTAACTCTGCGACCTTGAACAAGTTACTGAAACATTTCTAAACTTTGGTATATAGATTTAAAAACTGGAGATAATAATAATAATAATATTTCTGCTATTTAGAATGATTACAAAGATTAAATGAGATCATTTACATTCAGGGCTTAACGTAAGAATGTGCTGTGTGCTCAGTTGCTCAGTTGTGTCTGACTCTTTGTGACCCATTGGACTTAGCTCACCAGGTTTGATACTTACAGAGAACTCTCTTTCCTTTTAAAAGTCAACCACTAATGAAAAACAAGGAAAGATGGAGAAACTGTCACAGATTAGAAAAGACTAGAAGACCAGATGAATGTATACAGTGTGGCCTTCTGTATCACTTTGTTGATTTAAAACGATCAATAAAAGTTAACTCCTTATATAATTGGGCTTCTCTTGTGGTTCAGATGGTAAAGAATCTGCCTGCAATGCAGGAGACCTGGGTTTGATCCCTGGATTGGGAAGATCCCCTGGACGAGGGCATGGCAATCCACTTCAGTGTTCTTGCCTGGAGAATCCTCAGGGACAGAGGAGCCTGGTGAGCTAAGTCCAAGGGGTCACAAAGAGTCGGACATGACTGAGTGACTGAGCACACAGCACATTCTTAATAAGATCAAACATTTATTACCCTTCTGATGAGCATGGCAGTATTCCAACTGTAGAAAAAATAATTCAGCATGGTTTCTTTTTGGAGAACTAGGACCTATTCACATGGAAGCTTCCTTATTAAATAGACGATCTAAGAACAAAAATAGAAGGAATTTAGAAAATAAAGTAAATGACTAATTGTCAAAGACCCACACAGGCAGAAAGGAAACCTCTGAAAGTGAAGATGGGTAGGATTCAAAGAGGCTAGGCAGAGTATTCTATTATTGTGTGTCAACTCAGTTCAGTTCAGTTGCTCAGTCTGACCCTTTGCGACCCCATGAACTGCAACACGCCAGGCTTCCCTGTCCATCACCAGCTCCCAGAGTTTACCCAAACTCATGTCCATCGAGTCAGTGATGCCATCCAACCATCTCATCCTCTTTCGTCCCCTTCTCCTCCTGCCCTCAATCTTTCCCAGCAATTATTGTATGTAGAGATTGTATTAATATAGTAACAAATCATATATCAAAGATTGCATCAATAGAAAACTTAGTTATTGTGAAATGAATAGTTCTATAGTTAGCAAAAGGAAGATACTGAAATGAAAATAATATAGTGATGGTTAACAACAGTTAATTCAATTAATTAATGTCAATTAAACATAATGAATTCATTAAATCCCTTCCATAAATCGAAACTTTTCTTTTCATGAGAAATTCTTGTAATGGGTTGGAGTGTTTTTGTTCGACTCTGATTGCAGCCTTCATGCGGCAACTCTGATCTTGTTGAGCCGTCGTGATAAGGCCAGCTGCATCCGAAATGAGCATGTATCAGTATTCTAACACCTTTAGGTCTATCACCCCTACAAAACCCTTGTCACTTGAGTTTAATTGCAAATTCCCCGAAGAGCCTCCTCTAATGACCCATTTACATTAAAGCTTTTAAATTAGATTTCAATCTTAATTTCACTTGAAATGTTACCCTGGAGTAATCATTCCATTATAAATCATTTTATTTGATTTTATGGAATTGCTCAATTACAAGAGAAGTATTGAAATAAAGTGCAGCTATACCAAGAAAAGGAGAGAGACAAAAGCAGAGTCTGTTTGACTTTGGGAAAATGTTATCAGTGAGGGCAAAACTTAAGTCATTTATAAGCCACACAATGTCTTACAGTAGTATATTTTGAAGCAGAGTTAATTGAAGGACTGTGACAGTTTGAATGGATATTGAGGCTTTAAAGACGCTTACTCCTTGGAAGGAAAGTTATGACCAACCTAGATAGCATATTGAAAAGCAGAGATATTACTTTGCCAACAAAGGTCCATGTAGTCAAGGCTATGGTTTTTCCAGTGGTCATGTATGGATGTGAGAGTTGGACTGTGAAGAAAGCTGAGCACCAAAGGATTGATGCTTTTGAACTGTGGTGTTGGAGAAGACTCTTGAGAGTCCCTTGGACTGCAAGGAGATCCAACTAGGCCATCCTAAAGGAGATCAGTCCTGGGTGTTCATTGGAAGGACTGATGCTGAAGCTGAAACTCCAATATTTTGGTCACCTTATGCGAAGAGTTGACTCATTGTAAAGACTCTGATGCTGGGAGGGATTGGGGGCAGGAGGAGAAGGGGACGACAGAGGATGAGATGGCTGGATGGCATCACTGACTCGAAGCACATGAGTTTGAGTGAACTCCGGGAGTTGGTGATGGACAGGGAGGCCTGGCGTGCTGCGATTCATGGGGTAGCAGAGTTGGACACGACTAAGCAACTGAACTGAACTGAGGCTTTAAACTTGGGAAGCAAGGGGAGGATGCCAAGACCATTCCAGATCAAGGTAGGATGTTTCTTTACCTTCTGAAGAAATTGCGAACCCTGAGAGGCCAACTTTAAACACTGAGTGGCATTTCTTCTTTAAATTTGGATACCATTTATACATGTGTGTCTTTGTCAGCTCTCCTTCAGTTGACAGTTCCTACCCTGTGGTGTATTTTATTTGAGCTTCACTCTATACCTGGTAATGTTGCCATATGCTCAAGGTGAAAACTTTCTGAGGATGTCTTTTTTTCTAGTATTAAATTTACTTTTAAAATTGGAGTATAAGTGCTTTAGTTAGTTTCTGTTAGTTTCTGCTGATCAACAGGGTGAGTCAGCTCTGTGTGTACATGTAGCCCCCCTCTTGATCCTCCTTTCCAAGCTGAACTGCGTGCTATACTGCAGGTTCCCACTGGTTGTCTATTTCACACACGGTCAGGTCCACATGTCAGTGCTGATCTCTCGATTTATCCCAACCTCTGCTTCCCCGCTGTGTCTGCAAGACCATTCTCTTTGTCTTGTCTGTATTCTTACAAATATGTTCATCAGGACCATTTTTCTAGACTCCATATACGTGCATTAGTATACGATATTTGTTTTCCTCTATCTGGCTTCACTCTATGTAACAGACTCTGGGTTCATCCACATCACTACAAATGACCCAGTTTTGTTCTTTTTTATGACCGAGTAATATTCTGTGGTATATATGTACCATATCTTCTTTACTGGAGATGTCTTTTTAACCTACTATGGGGTGAACTGAGATGATTTTTATTATTAAAAATAAGCCACATTGCGTTCTTTGGTTGGCAAATTTGGGGATGGTAAAAAGGAAAGATGGACAGGACTTTTATATTGATAAGCAGATATATCTTGTGGCTTCCTTGGTGGCTCTGTGGTAAAGAATCCGCCTGCTGTTGCAGGTAGATATAGACTTGATCTCTGGGTTGAAAGATCCCTTGGAGAAGGAAATGGCAACCCACTCCAGTATTCATGCCTGGAAAATTCCATGGACAGAGGAGCCTGGTGGGCTACAGTCCATGGGGTTGCAAAGAGTCAGACCCAACTGAGCGACTAAACAACATCAGATAAGTCTTAGAAGGGGCTGAAGATACAAATTGGCCAACTCAGAAAGATTATCAGGCAGAGCACTGAGGCTGCCTTAGAGTTAAGTGGTTGCTTCCTTTGGGCCCAGTTACAAATCTAGCTACTCTGGCAGAGCAGAAACTACTAAGATGTTCACACATTTCCTTTCTATAATGTCGATATTTTACTCTCTGGAAATACAAATTTCTTTTAAATGTTCAGAAAGGAGTGATTTACATTCTAAAAAGTCATTATGAACACCAGCTTGTCATAGGATGCAAACTCCATCGTTTGTGAATTTTTTTGGTTTTCTGTATAGCCTAGTATCTGGTCAGTTTTCATACAAGTGTGGTAAAGAACCTGCCTGTCAATGGAGAAGGAATAAGATACGTGGGTTTGATCCCTGGGTTGAGCAGATTCCCTGGAGGAGGGCATAGCAACCCAACCCAGTATTCTTGCCTGGAGAATTCCATGGATAGAGGAGCTGGGCAGGCTATGGTCCATACGGTCGCAAAGAGTCAGACATGACTGAAGTGACTTAGCAGGCATGCATGCAAGTACTTACAAATGTGTATTTTCTATTTGTTGGGTGAAGTTTTCTCTATATTCATCCAATAATTCATTCAGGGAAGACTTAGTATCTGTTATGGGCCAAGCAGTCTTCTAGACAATGGGCATGTAACAGTCTGCAAGAAAATAAAACATCTATGACATCTACTAGCTTGTTAATTCTTATCAAAATTCTTACAGTCTTACTAATTTTTTGTCCGGTTGAGAACTCAGTTTCTGAGACTAGTGATGAAATATCTACTATAATTGTGGCTATATCATGGTCTGCTTAGAATTCTGTCAGTTTTTGCTTTAATTCTTTAGGCTGACATTTGAAATGAAGAGAAATGTGGCCATCAACTCATTGGCTAACTGTCATTTTTATTTTTAATAGTGCCCCTCTCTTGGTGCTTTTTTCCACATGTGTTTTATCTAATATCAGTATTTTTAGAGCAGCTTCCGTTTGACTTTTGTTAAATATCCTGTATAAAATATCTTTTTGTGTTATTGCAGAAATATTTCTTTTAAACAACATGATGATTGTTTTTGTACTTTTTAAAATTTTTATTGGAGTATAGTTGATATATAATGTTGTGTTAGTTTCTGCTGTACAGCAAAAGTGAATCAGTTATACACAGACATGTGCCCACTCTTTTTTTAAAGTTTCTTTTCCCATTTAGGCCATTACAGAGTATCGTGTAGAGTTCCCTGTGCTATACAGTAGATCCTTATTGGTTATGTATTTTTATGTATAGTAGTGTGTATATGTCTGTCCATATCTCCCAATTAATTCCTCCCCCCACTTGCCCCCTGGTTACCATGTTTGTTTTCTACAATTGTGATTCTATTTCTGTTTTGTAAATAAGTTCATTTGTACCCCCCCTTTTTTTTAAGATTCCACTGATAAGCGATATTTGTCTTTCTGTGTTTGACTTACTTCACTTATTATAGTATGGCAATCTTAAGGTTCATCCATGTTGCTGCAAATGGCATAGTTTTGTTCTTTTTTGTGGCTGAGTAGCATTCCATTGTATATCTGTACCACATCTTCTTTGTTAACTCGTCTGTCGATGGACATTCAGATTGCCTCCATGCTACAGCAATCACAGCTACAGTAATCAAGGTGGTCATGGTTTTGTATTTAAGTTCAAACTTGTAAACACAGCAATTTGTTGACCTCATTTTTTTTCCCCAGACAGCTCCCCTACTTTCCATGCCCATTTTCCTTCTCTAGAAAGAGAAATGATAGCCTCTGTCTCCCAGAAGTGCTCTGGGAGAAGTGAAGGAGGTATGGGGTAGATGTCTAACTATTCAGCTCAGTCAGTGACTCACTTGCCTCTACTGGGCCTGGGATTCCAAGTCTGAAGCCTTCCAGTTTAGTTATTTGTTATCGTCCCCAGAGAAATGAATACACCTCTAATGTGACAATGAGGTCCTTGTCCGGCTGGGGGTGAAGGTGGGGAGGGTTGTTGGATTTGCAAGTTTTCAACCAGCTCCCCTATTTTTAGCCCTTACCTCTTTCTCCTTTTACCACATTTCACCAAATCAGGTGATTCTATTTCTTGATGCCTTCTAGATTTCTATCTGACAAAGGAGCTGGCTTTGCATGATTCCACACTCCTGCTTTTATGCTATAATTCTCTTCTCTGTGCTGAGACAATTATCACTATCCTACTTCTTCCTCTTTTCTTTTCTTTTTTTTTCCTTGTCTCTACCTAATTATTTTTTTGAATAATTAATTAACTAATTTTACTTTACAATATTGTAAAGTATTGGTTTTGCCATACATTGACTTGAATTTGCCATGAGTGTACATGTGTTCCCCATCCTGAACCCCACCTCCCACCTCCCTCCCCATCCCATCCCTTTGGGTCATCCCAGTGCACCAGCCCCGAGCACCCTGTATCGCGCATCAAACCTGGACTGGCGATTTGTTTCACATATGATATTTTACATGTTTCAATGCCATTCTCCCATATCATCCCACCCTCACCCTCTGCCACAGAGTCCAAAAGACTGTTCAATACATCTGTGTCTCTTTTGCTGTCTCACATACAGTATTATCATTACCTTCTTTCTAAATTTCATATATATATATATATATATATGTGTGTTAATATACTGTATTGGTGTTTTTCTTTCTGGCTTACTTCACTCTGTATATTAGGCTCCAGTTTCATCCACCTCATTAGAACTGATTCAAATGTATTCTTTTTAATGGCTGAGTAATATTCTATTGTGTATATGTACCACAGCTTTCTTATCCATTCGTCTGCTGATGGACATCTAGGTTGCTTCCATGTCCTGGTTATTATAAACAGTGTTGCGATGAACATTGGGGTACACTTTTAAAAACAGAACATTTGTGTCTCTTTCGATTCTGGTTTCCTCAGTGTGTATGCCCAGCAGTGGAATTGCTGGGTCATATGGCAGTTCTATTTCCAGTTTTTTAAGGAATCTCCACACTGTTCTCTATAGTGGCTATACTAGTTTGCATTCCAACCAACAGTGTAAGAGGGTTCCTTTTTCTCCACACTCTCTCCAGCATTTATTGCTTGTTGACTTTTGGACAGCAGCCATTCTGACTGGCGTGAAATGGTACCTCATTGTGGTTTTGATTTGCATTTCTCTGATAATGAATGATGTTGAGCATCTTTTCATGTGTTTGTTAGCCATCTGTATGTCTCCTTTGGAGAAATGTCTGTTCAGTTCTTTGGCCCACTTTTTGATTGGGTCTTTTATTTTTCTGGAATTGAGCTGTAGGAGTTGCTTGTATATTTTTGAGATTAATTCTTTGTCCGTTGCTTCATTTGCTATTATTTTCTCCCATTCTGAAGGCTGTCTTTTCACCTTGCTTATAGTTTCCTTTGTTGTGCAGAAGCTTTTAATTTTAATTAGGTCCCATTTGTTTATTTTTGCTTTTATTTCCAATATTCTGGGAGGTGGGTCATAGAGGATCCTGCTGTGGTTTATGTTGGAGAGTGTTTTGCCTATGTTTTCCTCTAGGAGTTTTATAGTTTCTGGTCTTACGTTTAGATCTTTAATCCATTTTGAGTTTATTTTTGTGTATGGTGTTAGAAAGTGTTCTAGTTCCATTTTTTTACAGGTGGTTGACCAGTTTTCCCAGCACCACTTGTTAAAGAGATTGTCTTTACTCCATTGTATATTCTTCCTCCTTTGTCAAAGATAAGGTGTCCATAGGTACATGGATTTATCTCTGGGCTGTCTATTTTGTTCCATTGATCTACATTTCTGTCTTTGTGCCAGTACCATACTGTCTTGATGACTGTGGCTTTGTAGTAGAGACTGAAGTCAGGCAGGTTGATTCCTCCAGTTCCATTCTTCTTTCTCAAGATTGCTTTGGCTATTCAATGTTTTTTGTATTTCCATACAAATTGTGAAATTATTTGTTCTAGTTCTCTGAAAAATACAGTTGGTAGCGCGATACGGATTGCATTGAATCTATAGATTGCTTTGGGTAGTATACTCATTTTCACTATATTGATTCTTCCGATCCATGAACATGGTCTATTTCTCCATCTATTTGTGTCCTCTTTGATTTCTTTCATCAGTGTTTTATAGCTTTCTATACATAGGTCTTTAGTTTCTTTAGGTAGATATATTCCTAAGTATTTTATTCTTTTCGTTGCAATGGTGAATGGAATTGTTTCCTTAATTTCTCTTTCTGTTTTCTCATTGTTAGTGTATAGGAATGCAAGGGATTTCTCTGTGTTAATTTTATATTCTGCAACTTTACTATATTTGTTGATTAGCTCTAGTAATTTTCTGGTGGAGTCTTTAGGGTTTTCTATGTAGAAGATCATGTCATCTGCAAACAGTGAGAGTTTTACTTCTTTTCCAATCTGGATTCCTTTTATTTCTTTTTCTGCTCTGATTGCTGTGACCAAAACTTCCAAAACTATGTTGAATAGTAGTGGTGAGAGTGGGCACCCATGTCTTATTTCTGACTTTAGGGGAAATGCTTTCAATTTTTCACCATTGAGGATAATGTTTGCTAAAGGTTTGTCATATATAGTTTTTATTATGTTGAGGTATGTTTCTTCTATTACTGCTTTCTGGAGGGTTTTTACCATAAATGAATGTTGAATTTTGTCAAAGGCTTTCTCTGTGTCTATTGATATAATCATATGGTTTTTATTTTTCAATTTGTTAATGTGGTGGATTACATTGATTGATTTGTGGATATTGAAGAATCCTTGCATCCCTGGGATAAAGCCCACTTGGTCATGATGTATGATCTTTTTAATATGTTGTTGGATTCTGTTTGCTAGAACTTTGTTACGGATTTTTGCATCTATGTTCATCAGTGATATTGGCCTGTAGTTTTCTTTTTTTGTAGCATCTTTGTCAGGTTTGGTATTAGGGTGATTGTGGCCTCATAGAATGAGTTTGGAAGTTTACCTTCCTCTGCAATTTTTTGGAAGAGTTTGAGTAGGATAGGTGTTAGTTCCTCTCTAAATTTTTGGTAGAATTCAGCTGTGAATCTGTCTGGACCTGGGCTTTTGTTTGCCGGAAGATTTCTGATTACAGTTTCAATTTCCATGCTTGTGATGGGTCTGTTAAGATTTTCTATTTCTTCCTGGTTCAATTTTGGAAAGTTGTACTTTTCTAAGAATTTGTCCATTTCTTCCAAGTTGTCCATTTTATTTGCATATAGATGCTGATAATAGTCTCTTATGATCCTTTGTATTTCTGGGTTGTCTGTTGTGATCTCTCTATTTTCATTACTAATTTTGTTGATTTGATTTTTCTCCCTTTGTTTCTTGTTGAGTCTGGCTAATGATTTGTCAATTTTATTTATCTTCTCAAAGAACCAGCTTTTGGTTTTGTTGATTTTTGTTATGGTCTCTTTGGTTTCTTTTGCATTTATTTCTGCCCTAATTTTAAAGATTTCTTTTCTTCTACTAACCCTGGGGTTCATAATTTCTTCCTTTTCAAGTTGCTTTAGGTGTAGAGTTAGGTTATTTATTTGACTTTTTTCTTGTTTCTTGAGGTATGCCTGTATTGCTATGAACCTTCCCCTTAGTACTGCTTTTACAGTGTCCCATAGATTTCGGGTCGTTGTGTTTTCATTTTCATTCGTTTCTATGCATATTTTGATTTCTTTTTTGATTTCTTCTGTGATTTGTTGGTTATTCAGCAGCATGTTGTTCAGCCTCCATATGTTGGAATTTTAAATAGTTTTTCTCCTGTAATTGAGATCGAATCTTGCTGAATTGTGGTCAGAAAAGATACTTGGAATGATTTCAATTTTTTTGAGTTTACTAAGGCTAGATTTATGGCCCAGGATGTGATCTATCCTGGAGAAGCTTCCATGTGCACTTGAGAAAAAGGTGAAATTCATTGTTTTGGGGTGAAATGTCCTATAGATATCAATTAGGACTAACTGGTCTATTGTATCATTGAAAGTTTGTGTTTCCTTGTTAATTTTCTGTTTAGTTGATCTATCCATAGGTGTGAGTGGGGTATTAAAGTCTTCCACTATTATTGTGTTATTGTTAATTTCCCCTTTCATACTTGTTAGCATTTGTCTTACATATTGTGGTGCTCCTACATTGGGTGCATATATATTTATGATTGTTATATCTTCTTCTTGGATTGATCCTTTGATCATTATGTAGTGTCCATCTTTGTCTCTTTTCACAGCCTTTGTTTTAAAGTCTATTTTATCTGATATGAGTATTGTTACTCCTGCTTTCTTTTGGTCTCTATTTGCATGGAATATCTTTTTCCAGCCTTTCACTTTCAGTCTGTATGTGTCCCTTATTTCAAGGTAGGTCTCTGGTAGGCAACATATATAGGGGTCTTGTTTTTGTATCCATTCAGCCAGTCTTTGTCTTTTGGTTGGGACATTCAACCCATTTACATTTAAGGTAATAATTGATAAGTATGATCCTGTTGCCATTTACTTTATTGTTTTGTGTTCGAGTTTATACACCCTTTCTGTGTTTCCTGTCTAGAGAAGATCCTTTAGCATTTGTTGGAGAGCTGGTTTGGTGGTGCTGAATTCTCTCAGCTTTTGCTTGTCTGTAAAGCTTTTGATTTCTCCTTCATAGTTGAATGAGATCCTTGCTGGATACAGTAATCTGGGCTGTACGTTATTTTCTTTCATCACTTTAAGTATGTCCTGCCATTCCCTTCTGGCCTGAAGAGTTTCTATTGAAAGGTCAGCTGTTATCCTTAAGGGAATCCCCTTGTGTGTTATTTGTTGTTTTTCCCTTGCTGCTTTTAATATTTGTTCTTTGTGTTTGATCTTTGTTAATTTGATTAATATGTATCTTGGGGTGTTTTGCCTTGGGTTTATCCTGTTTGGGACTCTCTGGGTTTCTTGGACTTGGGTGATTATTTCCTTTCCCATTTTAGGGAAGTTTACAACTATTATCTCCTCAAGTATTTTCTCATGGTCTTTCTTTTTGTCTTCTTCTGAGACTCTTATGATTCGAATGTTAGGGCATTTAACATTGTCCCAGAGGTCTTTGAGGTTGTCCTCATTTCTTTTAATTCTTTTTTCTTTTTCCTTTCTGTTTCATTTATTTCTACCATTCTATCTTCTACCTCACTTATCCTATCTTCTGCCTCTCTTATTCTACTGTTGGTTCGCTCCAGAGTGTTTTTGATCTCATTTATTGCATTATTCATTATATACTGACTCTTTTTTATTTCTGCTAGGTCCTTGTTAAACCTTTCTTGCATCTTCTCGATCCTTGTCTCCAGGCTATTTATCTGTAACTCCAACTTTTTTTCAAGATTTTTGGATCATTTTCATTATCATCATTCGGAATTCTTTATCAGGTAGATTCCCTATCTCTTCCTCTTTGTGTTGGTTTGGTGGGCATTTATCCTGTTCCTTTACCTGCTGGGTATTTCTCTGCCTTTTCATCTTGTTTATATTGCTGTGTGTGGCCTTTCTGTATTCTGGCAGTTGGTGGTTCCTCTTTATTGTGGAGGTTCCTCACTGTGGGTGGGGTTGGACGGGTGGCTTGTCAAGGTTTCCTGGTTAGGGAAGCTTATGTCAGTGTTCTGGTGGGTGGAGCTAGATTTCTTCTTTCTGGAGTGCAGTGAAGTGTCCAGTAATGTTTTGAGATGTCAGTGGGTTTGGTGTGACTTTGGTCAGCCTGTATATTGAGGCTCAGGGTTATGTTCCTGTGTTGCTGGAGAATTTGTGTGATATGTCCTGCTCTGGTGGTGCTTGGTTTCAGTGTAGGTATGGAGGCCTTTGATGAGCTCCTATCGATTAATATTCCTTGGATTCAGGAGTTCTCTAGTGTTCTCAGGATTTGGACTTAAGCCTCCTGCCTCTGGTTTTCAGTTTTATTCTTACAGTAGCCTCGAGACTTCTCCATCTATACAGCACCTATGATAAAACATCTAGGTTAATGATGAAAAGTTTCTCCACAGTGAGGGACACCCAGAGAGGTACAGAGTTACATGGAGAAGAGAACAGGGAGGAGGGAGATAGAGGTGAGCAGGAGGAGAAGAAGGGGAATCAAAAGAGGAGAGAGCAGTCTAGCCAGTAATCACTTCCCTATGTGCTCTCCACAGTCTGGATCCCTCAGAGATGTTCATGGAGTTACACAGAGAAGAGAAGAGGGAGGAAGGAGACAGAGGTGGCCAGGAGATAAAGGGGGAAATAAAAAGGAGAAAGACAGATCCAGCCTGTAATCAGTTCCCTAAGTGTTCTCCACAGCCCAGAACACACAAAGAGATTCACAGAGTTGGGTAGAGAAGAAAAGGGGGAGTGGGGAGATAGAGGCGACCTGGTAGAGAAAAAAGATAGTCAAAAGGGGGAGAGAGCAATCAGGCCAGTGATCTCACTCCCAAGTAAAAATGGGTACTGAAGACTGGGTTCTTAAAGGTACAAAGTTGATAACAAATACCAAAAAGCAAAGATTAAAAATCTTGAGTAGAGGTTAGATTCTCAAAAATACAATATTAAAACAAAGATAAAAAACCCCCAAAAGCAAAAAACAAAACAAAACACAAAGTCACAGAAATTATAAAATATATATATACACGAAGTTTGCTTTAAAAATAGGTCTTTCTTTCTTTCTTTTTTTTTTTTTTTTTGCAAGGTAATAGTAGGTTATAAAAATGAAAATTAAAGGAGTAATGGGGAATTTAAAATAACAGCAAAATTTTTTTCTTAATTTAAAAAATGATAATAGTAAAAACATATCTAAGACTTTCTCTGGAGCTATTGCGGACAGTGTGGGGTCAGTTCATTTTCAGATAGTTCCTTGGTCTGGCTTGTACTTCTCATGGTCTATAGGCTCTTCCTATGTAGTCAGTGCTAACTACAGGGTTTTAATCTATTGCACCTATCACTTCTAAAGTGGTTCCCTCTGTTTATTTTAGCTCCTTCTATTTGCTGGTCTCGTCAGTGTCTAATTTCCGCCCTGACACAAGGTGTGTGGTGGTCACTTTTTTTTAGGCTCGCTTGTTCAGTCGTGCTTTGGGAGGGAGGAACACTGCAAACAAATATCACTGGTGTATATTCACAGTGATTCAGCCACACTGGGTTTGCCCCCACTCACGGCACGTGTGCTTTCCCAGTCTACAATGCTCAGACTCTAGGTTGCTCTGCCGGGAACTGTCTGAGGCGGGCCCTGGTTTGCATGCACTTCCCAGGTCTAAGCCTCTCAGGTTCAGGTTCTCAGGTACTCCACAAAGGCGCAGATTTGGTTGGGCCTGCGTTTTGCACCCATCCCAAGTCCAAGCAGCTCAGGTGACCAGGTCCTTGGCGCGCATCAGTTCAGTTCAGTCATTTCAGTCGTGTCCGACTCTTTGCGACCCCATGAATCGCAGCACGCCAGGCCTCCCTGTCCATCACCATCTCCCGGAGTTCACTCAGACTCGCATCCGTCGAGTCATGATGCCATCCAGCCATCTCATCCTCTGTCGTCCCCTTCTTCTCCTGCCCCCAATCCTTCCCAGCGTCAACGTCTTTTCCAATGAGTCAACTCTTCGCATGAGGTGGCCAAAGTACTGGAGTTTCAGCTTTAGCATCATTCCTTCCAAAGAACACCCAGGGTTGATCTCCTTCAGAATGGACTGGTTGGATCTCCTTGCAGTCCAAGGGACTCTCAAGAGTCTTCTCCAACACCACACTTCAAAAGCATCAATTCTTCAGCGCTCAGTCTTCTTCACAGTCCAACTATCACATCCATACATGACTACTGGAAAAACCATAGCCTTGACTAGATGGTCCTTAGTTGGCAAAGTAGTGTCTCTGCTTTTGAATATGCTATCTAGGTTGGTCATAACTTTTCTTCCAAGGAGTAAGTGTCTTTTAATTTCATGGCTGCAGTCGCCATCTGCAGTGATTTTGGAGCCCCAAAAATGAAGTCTGACACTGTTTCTACTGTTTCCCCATTTATTTCCCATGAAGTGATGGGACCGGATGCCATGATCTTTGTTTTCTAAATGTTGAGCTTTAAGCCAACATTTTTACTCTTTTCTTTCACTTTCATCAAGAGGCTTTTTAGTTCCTCTTCACTTTCTGCCATAATGGTGGTATCATCTGCATATCTGAGGTGATTGATATTTCTCCTGGCAATCCTGATTCTGGCTTGTGTTTCTTCCAGCCCAGCGTTTCTCATGATGTGCTCTGCATATAAGTTAAATAATCAGGGTGACAATATACAGCCTTGACGTACTCCTTTTCCTATTTGGAACCAGTCTGTTGTTCCATGTCCAGTTCTAACTGTTGCTTCCTGACCTGCATACAGATTTCTCAAGAGGCAGGTCAGGTGATCTGGTATAGTTGCCCCCAGTTGGCGGCTGCAACTTATCCCCTTCCCCATCTCAGCCGCTTGGTTTTCTGGTTGTACAACAGGCGCATCTTCTCAGGTGTGCCGTGTGTCTCTTCTGGGAAGCTGATCTCTGGCTTAGACCCTCCCGGCAGATGTCGACTGTCCAGAATCCCAAGAAGTCTTGGTTAGCAAAGAAGTCTTGGTTAGCAAAGAAGTCTGCTTGCAGTTTGGTATATGATGCCTCTCTGGGGCCATGATTGCCCCCTTCCGGCTCTGGCTGCCCTTGCCTGCCTGTCTCCAGTGGGGGATGGGCCAGTCCACAGCTGGCTAACTCTGCTCAGTCCTTTGTTCTGTGAGCATGTCTGGTGGTGGTTAGGGCTTTTCATGGGATCCTGGGATAGCTATCCCACAGTCTGGGTTACTATCTCAAGCTAGTTCCCTCAGATTGCCCTCAGGGCACTCAGGCCCAGTCCTTACCCTAAGCAATGCAGCCCACTCCTCCCTGTCCCACCCCAGCTTCCTAGTGGGGGATGCGAGCATCTGGGCTGCTGCTCCGCTGGAAGTTGCTGTTAGGTACCTAATCTGTGGGTTTTAATTGTTTATTTATTTTTCCTCCTGGTTATTTTGCCCTCTGAGATTCCAAGGCTTGCTACAGACCTGCCAGAGAGAGTGTTTCCTGGTGTTTGGAAACTTCTCTCTTTTTTAAGACTCCCTTCCCAGGATGGATCTCCGTCCCTACCTCTTTTGTCTCTCTTTTCATCTTTTATATTTTGTCCTACCTCCTTTTGAAGACAATGGTTGCCTTTCTGGGTGCCTGATGTCCTCTGCCAGCATTCAGAAGTTGTTCTGTGCAATTTGCTTGGCGCTCAAATGTTCTTTTGATGAATTTGTAGGGGAGAAAGTGGTCTCCCCGTCCTATTCCTCTGCCATCTCAGGACTGCCTCCTTCTTCCTCTTTTCTAACATTAGTTGACACACTTTGTTCTCTGTTGACTCTTCTGTTCAATAGGTCTTTAAAGATTTATAGCATTTTATTCCTTTATTTTGATGGAATTTTTGGAAGGAATGAGACTAAATACACGTGTTCATGATGCTAACAGTTTTTTATTGTTGCTAAGGTTTTAGCCAGAATTTCTGTATTACTTGTTTTTAAAAAACTGGAGTATAGTTGATTTACAATGGTGTGTTAGTTTCAAGTCTGTAGAGCAGTGATTTAGTTATACATGTTTCTATCTATATATTCTTTTCAGATTCTTTTTTCTTATAGATTATTATTAAATACTATGCTATACAGTTGGTCTTTTGAATTTCTGTATTTCTGTGAGTTGAGGAGGATGGTATGTGTGTTGAGGCAGGAGGAAGAAGCAATTATAGGGTGTGTCCTTTCACATCCACCCAGCTTGGTATATTTACTCTTTTATTTCTTATTAAACATTTCACAATAAATGTTATAATCTCTGTTTTACAGAAACTGAGACTCAGGGTAGTAAGTCCCTGACTCATGACAACAAAATCATGCCATGTTTGAGATCAACATCTAATTCCAAAGCAAATGTGTAATATCATCTTTATTTATGGTTAATGATTAAAGATTGAAGATGACAATAAGTGTGTCTATTATTAATAAATCAGTTTCACCCACCATTGATCTGATTTGTGAAGTATCACTGTTTATAGTTTACTTATAGTCACCTTTCAACCATTCATTATTCCCACTCCAGGTACTAAGATTTTCATAACAATTGATTTTTCATATCAACGTCACCACACATTCTGGAGGGCAATTTTTAATGAGGAGACAGTTAAATATGGTCTAATTGGTTTACTGTGGCTGGGTTCCATAATCAATCTACATAATTAACAATTAGATGTATCTGATGGAGTAATGTGGCAGTTTGATAGAGAATCATGGGTCAGACTAGTTCAGGAAACCACTTCCAGCATATCCTTCTTTCATGAAGACAACCAGTAACCTTCAGATCCTCACATTTACAGACAGACTTGAATACTGCCCACTTCCCTCATCTCCAGCCCTCCCCTCCCTTCCATTCTTTCTTTCTTTGTTTAACTTTCTTTATTTCTCCCCCTTTCTTTTTTCTTCTTTCTTTGCCTTTTTATTTTTTGATTATTCCTCAAAAATTGTGCTCGCGATAGGCAAGAAAAGACAAATAATTCAGGAACATTTGGGTCATTTTAGAACTTTACCGTAAGCACTGTACCTAGATAGCAAATACGTCTTCTGAATGGATGAATCAGTGAATGAGTAATTGTTCTTCAGTGGCTTCTGAGATACACAAACGAAGTCCTCGAGCTTCTGGGGAATTGTGAACAACATGCATGGTGACTTCTTTAGTTTCTTCCCTATATTTTCTCTTGTTGTTCAGGCACTAAGTTGTGTCCGACTCTTTTCAACTCCATGGACTGCAGCATGCCAGGCTCTTCTGTCCTCCACTATCTCCCAGAGTTTGCTCAAATTCATGTCCATTGAATCTGTGATGCTATCCAATGATCTCACCCTTTGTCATTCCCTTCTCCTCCTGTCCTCTATCTTTCCCATCGTCAGGGTCTTTTCCAATGAGTCAGCTCTTTGCATTAGGTGGCCAAAGTATTGGAGCTTCAGCTTCAGCATCAGTCCTTCCAGTGAATATTCAGGACTGATTTCTTTTAGGATGGACTGGTTTGATCTCCTTGCAGTCCAAGGGACTCTCAAGCATCTTCTCCAGCACCACAGTTTGAAAGCGTTAATTCTTTCTAACAAGTCACAATTTTAAAAAAGTTTGTCTGTGTCAGGTCTTAGTTGTGGCATATGGGATCTTTAATTGCCACATGTGGGATCTAGTTCCCCCACCAAGGATCGAACCCAGGCCCCCTGCATTGGGAGCATGGAGTCTTAGCCACTAGATCACCAGAGAAGTCCCAACAGGGAAGTCCCAACAAGTCATAATTCTTAAAGATGATCTGTTGACCCAGGCTATAAGTACATGTATTAATTAGGAAGAAATGGGTAGACATACTATATTTTGAACTGGTCAAGGTATCGGGTGCTATAAATATGTGATCTAAGAAGGTGTTATGACTAGAGATGATGTTGGGACTCCTGGGGAATGAGCGCAGGAGTTAAACATTGAAGTACGTAGCACAGAGGTATATAAAGCACGGGAAATTTGCCTGTAAGGTCTCTCCTCCCCATTCCAGCATACGTGTGGTGGCGGGCGTGGCATGGGGGGATTCCTCATTCCACCAAGAGATTCTCCAAGGCTAGGTGGGTGTCCAACTAGTCCACTCAATCCTGGCACTGTCTGCCCAGAGACAGCATCTGGGCCCACAGGTTGAGGGCTCTGTACCTCAAGACTGCCCTCGACTTCAAATGCCAATCACAAGTCCAGGTTGTTCCCTGGCCTTTTACCAGTTTGGCTATAAACTGGAGATTGCCATGACTTCCTCTTTGTGTTTGATTAACTTGTTAGAACAGTTTACTGGACTCAGGAAACTAGTTTACTTCCTAGTTTACTGGTTTATTATAAAGGATACTGAAAGTTACAAGTCAATAGTTGAAGAGATACCCAGGGCATGGTCCTGAACAAAAGAGCTTCTTCTGTCCTTGTGGTTTGGGGCCCGACACCATGGTGCATGGAAGCTTTCTGGTTCCACAACCTGGAAGCTCTCCTAACCCCCTTCTCTAGTTTTTTTTTTTTTTTTTTAATGGAGGCTTCATTACAGGGAAGTCCTCGACTAGCTCAGTGGCCACTGGTGGTTGATTCCACCTCTAGCCCCTTTCACCTCCCTGGAAACCAGAAGAGGGACTGAAAGTTTCAACCTGGTTCCCCTGGCAACCAGTCTCCATCTTCAGATACTTTCCAGAAGTCATGTCATTAACATAAACCCAGTTGTGGTGGAAAGGAGTTTGCTTGGATAAAAACACAATGTTTCACTTTCATGTCTTTATGACTTCAGGAACTGAAAACTAAATATCATAAAAGATGTCCCTATTGTTCTTATCTCTCAGGAAATTCCAAGGGTTTTAAAACCTCGGTGCTAGAAATGGGACAAAGACCAAAAATATACTTCTTATTATAAATCACAATATCAAAGCTTAGTATGAGTGATCCTGTTGAATGTTGGCCTATAGGAATATAAACTTAGGATTGCCAGAACTGCTTTTTAAAAATAAACCAGAAATTCTGATATTTTTGTGAATTCTCTAGATTTTTTAAGTTTCGAAAATGTGTCATTTGGACTGTTCAGTTGCAAATAATAGACACCCCTCTAGCTAGTTTAAGAAACAAAGGGATTTATTAAATAATATATATGCACACAGGCTCCAGAAGACCAGAGAATCACTGCTTTGGTCTGAGTGTCTGTGTCCCTCCAGAATTCATATGTTGAAATCTTAACCCATAAGGTGATGTTGTTAGGAGGTGGGGCCTTTGGGAGGTGAGTAGGTCTTGAGTGCCAGTCCTCATGATGAGAATACTGCCTTTATAAAAGAGGCCATTGGAAAGCTCCCTTGCCCCTTCCAACATGTGAAGACACAGGTCTGCAGCCAGGAAGAACATCTTCACTGGAACCTGACCATGCTGGTGCCCCGATCACGAATTTCCAGCCTCCAGAACTGTGAGAAATTAATTTCTGTTGTTCATAAGCCACCCAGCCTGTGATGCTTTGTTATAGCAGCTAAGCCACACTAAGACAACCAGTCTTAAGAGATTATGCAGCCAACAATGGCGCCCAAAATATACTGCAGGACTGGGCTAGTAAAGAGACTACTATAGCTACCAGTAAGCATTGATGCTGAAACTCACACCATCGATGCTAACACTATGCAAGAAGGGCTGCTGCTGCTGTTGTCGCCTTCATCAGAGCGGACGGCTTGCAGTGCTTGCTTCTGAACTGAAGCCTCACTCTAGTGTATCTGACCGAGTGAACCCATACTATTGCTTCAAGGCAGCCTGGGGGAAGGATTATATGTCTTCTATCCTGGAGAAATAAGAACTTACAAGGCAGAAAACAAAACAAGAGGAGTATTCAAAGGAATGGATGATAAAGAGCATGTCAAGTTTCCGTTAAAATAACCAATTCAATTTTGAAAAGATAAACACTGCGCTGGCCATCAAAATATGACTTTGTGTGAATCTGCCTGTCTCTCTGTCGCTAGTTTGTAGCCTCTAGTCTAGAAGGATGTTTCACTCTGTATGTAAAAATAGAGCAATGCTATTAATACATGAAAAAGAAATTGAGACAGCCAGCCTGTCCTTCAGAACCATGACAGAAAATAGGATCCCACAGCTCTGTGTTTACTCTGCCAGTAGCTACAGTCATTTCTAATCTACTCAGTTCTGCCAGTGGCATCACGTACAACGTCATGGCTTGTCACATATGTGTTGTAGACTCATATAACAAAACTGTCTTGGAAGATGAATGGAATAATAAATTTCTGCCTAACTAAAATTTCTAAAAGATGTTGTTCATGACTTAGAAAAGTTTTATTTGAGCAGAAAGCAAAGATGGAATTAATAAACTCTGAGAATATATGCAAAACCACACTCTTAAACTCAATGGCATACCCTATTCCTTTCTTCCATCTCCACGAGACTCTCAGCATTTGAGTTTTGAGCCATACCCTGACTCTCAAGGAATTCGGAATGTACTTTTAGAAACCCCAGGTCTTTGACCTTATCTTATCCTCAATAACTTCTCTTTTTGAAGTTATTGCCCAATAAATATGTCATCTCCATAATTAAAATTTCTGCATTATAAAATTAATACCAGGAATTTAGTGTGTGGCCGTCCTGTCCTTATTTACTTTGTATTATTGAAATATCTTTGAGGCTATGATTTCACTATTTTGGTATGGTAAGTTGGACCTTCCTTCCATCTTGTGATCGAATTTTGTCTTATGTCTACCCAGGAGGAAATTTAGGGTTTTCTGTCTTTCAGAATTGAAGGTTTCCTCTGTGTTTCAGACATTATTCTGCTGTTTAGGAAGTAAACGGATTTTGAAAGGAGAGCATCATGTTATCATCAAGATCAACTTGGCCTTAAAACAAAAAAAAGCTATTACAAGCTCTGAATAACTCTAATAATGGTGAATTGCTCCTAAGTGTAGCTCTTAATTTATTTTGATTTTTCTCTAGCTTTGGTCTTTTATTCTATTCAAAATTCAAAATTTAATGGGGATTAGAGATAATCAATAAATAATTTTGAATTATTGTTGGCCAAAGCAGTTGAGATTAGCTCAGAGTAAGACATTTCTTCACTTTCATAGCCTGCCTCTGCTGGTCTGATTTTTTTTTAACCCCTTATTAAATTATTAGTTAAAAGTTTTAAAGTATGACTCAATCTCAGTGTCTTCCTCTTGATGGGAATCCAAGACCATCCTGTTATATTTACTTCCTTCCTCAAATTGGATAGCTGGTTATGTGTATGAAGGCTGTATATATACGTATAGAAACATAGGCTGTATACAAAGAATTGTAGCTTGAGATTTCCAGGCTCACTGTGTCACCATTTTCTGGCTATGGGCTAGGAGAGAAACAAATTATAAGAGATGAGTTCAGGAGCTATGGAGCTACCACTTGGGTTGGCCATTTTCACACGGCCATTGAGTTAACAGCCACAAATCTCCCAATGTCATTCCACAGTGGAAGTCAGATCTGTTGTGTCAGGAACACATGACTAGAGAAAGTACAGTCAACTGACATTAACTGTCCTCCAGTGTCTACCTCTTCTTCCTTTTAGCAGTATAATTCTTTAGACATCTAGCTAGAGAAGACATATCTTATCCTCTTGGTGGCTAGGTGTATTCCTGAGATTGAAATCATTGGATGTTAGTATAAGAGAGTTGTATAACTTCTGGATTAAATTAATAAAAAAAGTGAAGTCACTCAGTCGTGTTCAACTCTTTGTGACCCCATGGGTGATAGCCTACCACGCTCCTCCGTCCATGAGATTTTCCAAGTAAGAGTACTGGAGTGGGTGCCAGTTCCTTCTCCAGAGGATCTTCCCGACCCAGGGATCGAACCCAGGTGTCCCACATTGTAGGCAGACGCTTTACCATCTGAGCCACCAGGGAAGCCCTAGAACATTAAAAGCGTTTATGTAAGTCTGTTTATTCCTTGTCTGGTTGCAGTAGCTCATCCTGGAAACAGTCTGCATGTTTTCCCAGAAGGGAGTGTTTGCTTCAATGATGGTTACATCCATTTTGTGGAAACAATGCAGTTATTTGTAAATGAGATAGTTATGTAATATGCTGCTGCTAAGTCGCTTCAGTCATCCCTGACTCTGTGAGACTCCATAGACGGCAGCCCACCAGGCTCCCCCGTCCCTGGGATTCTCCAGGCAAGAACACTGGAGTGGGTTGCCATTTCCTTCTCCAATGCATGAAAGTCAAAAGTGAAAGTGAAGTCACTCAGTCGTGTCCGACTCTTCGAGACCCCATGGACTGCAGCCCACCAGGCTCCTCTGCCCATGGGATTTTCCAGGCAAGAGTACTGGAGTGGGTTGCCATTGCTTTCTCTCAGATATGTAATACAGACTTGAAGAAATATATTTAAAATACCAGTAAAAGTAAATGGCTGAAATAAGTGTGTGCACGTGTGTGTATAAGCATAGGAAATATTTTGGGAGGATAGTCAACAAACTGTTCCCAAAAAGGAAATCAGCTTTTTCTGTCTTTTCTCTTGCTGTGCGCAGGAAGGGGTAATAATTAGCTAGCTTTGCTTATGTGGATCTGGAAATCAGTGGAGAGACAAAGCAACAAGACAGAAGAAGTTTAGGTATCTGAATGACCTCAGGAGTAAAGCTGCCTTACTGGTCCTGGACCGCTCATTTCTTTACTGCTTAATGACAGAGAAATAAATGTCTATCTTATTCATACTTTTGATGTTTTCTACCATGTTTGAATTAATTACAGGAGGCTAGACTATATTAATACAATCTGGAATTTTTAAAAATGCTTTTTCACTATTTTTTCAATTACTAAAAGACTGCATACTACAGTTGAAAGATCATGATATTAAGGATAGACAGATTTGGGTCTGATCCAAAGTCCTGCAACTTCTTGAGGTGCATGATCTTGAACATGTCATTCAATGTCTTTAAGTCTCAGTTCCCTTATCTTTGAAGCAGACATGCTAATATCTATCTTATAAGGCAGCTATGAGTTCAGCAATGTCTTTAATAAAATTTCCGCCGCATGGTAGATATATAATATATTGCAACTATTTTGCTTGGATTGTCAAATTGCATTGTTTCTAAAATGTTGTAATGGTATTTGTTATTGTTGTTCAGTCACTTATTCGTGTTCAAGTCTGCGACCCCGTGGACTACAGCACGCCAGACTTCCCTGTCCTTCACTATCTCTTGCAGTTTGCTCAAACTCGTGTCCATTGAACTGGTGATGCCATCCAACCATCTCATCCTCTGTCACCCTCTTCCCCTGCAGTGGCTATATTTATTAAAAGAGTTCTTATTGTTTAAGGACATATATTGGAATGTTTACAAATGAAGTAAAAAAAAAAAAAAACCTAAGGATTCATTATAATTAAATTCTTAGCCTCCATTCTGTAGCTCAACCATGCTTACCTTCTTCTAGCTTCTAAATTTACCTTCCTAAAATGTTGGCTTTTAATGTGTTAATTGCCTTGTTTATTTTCTTATTACTGAAAATCAAGGGTTCTTTATTGCTTCTAGAAAACAGTCTGTTATCAGAAATG